>NC_055989.1:121130870-121755870 GCF_018446385.1 Zingiber officinale
ATCATGATTAGCCTTGATGCGAGGAGTAACTGATGCAGGGTTATCACACCCCACCAACTATCAAGGCATGCCCCACCCTATTTTGGTTAGATCACATGGGCATTACTGTGGGAACTAGCTTGACAACCTATCACATCATCAACAAAATACATAAGGGTGATGTCACAATTAGGATATATAGTGACACCCAACGATGTAAGTACAAATTCCAAGGCCTATAACTACAACCTTAGAGGGGGAAAGAGAGGGAGACCTTTTTTCTTTTCATAAAGAGACAAAAAGAGAGGCTTCACAATAGAATCTCGTCCTCAAATTGAGATAATCCACCTCAGCAACATGAACCTCAACTTGACCAATTTAACCAATACCCTAATGGTCAGTCATGCCCCTAACCAATCCTTCTCGAACCAACATTCATTCATTCACTAGTTCTTGTTGCCTCAAGTCCCTTGCTCATATTCCTCCAACTTGGCCCTATGGAAGACTTGCTCTAGTGAAAAAAATTGGAAGGTGTGAATTGTATATTGATCTCGACCTTAACAAGTGTTAATACTAGTTTGTTTTCGGTTGCTATTACTCATATTTTTGATCTCACACAAAATCATTTTAAGGTTTTCTTTATAATCATAAGTTCACAATTGGACTAGTAAAAATGAAAAAAAAAATACTAGTCTTAATCATTTTTGTTCACCTATAAGTTTTACTAAAATAAAGCTCTAAAACTTTTATTAGAAGCCTTTAATGGCAAATTTATCACCCTACTTTCAACATTTATTACAAAGTTCATGTTATGTACACAATGGAATATGATTTTGTGAGTAACTAATAAAATTTAAATCTACTAATATTTTATCATACTTTAAAAAGGGGCAACAATGAAAGAAAATCATACCTAATGCTCGTGACATAGCAAGCATTCCACTAACTCGAGCTCCATTAAAATAAATCACACGCCCACCAGCACCTTCTATCCTTGCCAACTCATCCGGGCGATCGGGCTATAAAACAAGAAACATTAATAACAATCAATAATACAAAAAAACTATTATATACCATCTTTCATATTATCCCATATATGTAAAAAAGGCCTCAAGGCTATGGTGCAATAGAAAGACGTTAAGTTGTTACTTGGATACCTATGTTCGATCCACATCTACGACGCATGTGGAGGAATTTTTTCTCCAAATGAGGCACGCAACCACACATTTTTTTTTTCCATATATGTAAAAAAGCAAAGAGGCACCCCTAGCATTTAACAACACTATAGGATAAATCTTTTGATTTTTTTTTATCAATTAGAATCCTAAATCTAACTTTTTTTTATCTTACCTTTATTAATAATTTTTATTTTACAAAATTAGAATTCGTTTATTGATTTTAGATTTTTTTTATTGAATCAAACTAGTTAAATAATATATTTTTATATTTAAAAAAAAGTTTAGTTTTAAGGTGACTTTAAGAGGTACTTTAGTGATTTTAGAAATTAAGCATCTTTTAACTTTTCCCTCTAATATTTAGCTCCATAAAGCTTAACACGGACCCGTGACTGCCCACGCTAGTCCAACGTGTCCCAACTTAACACGTGTCACGCTATTGGAATCATCTTTTAGAATCTTTAGCTCCCAAATTTGAGGACGCAAAACTCGTGGCAACATAATTACATGAGGTGTCACTGGACTTACCTTGTGATCATCGGTGAGAGGCACCGCTTGACCCCCGCGGCTGAGCACCGCCCGCGAGTCCCCGCAGTTGGCCACGACGAGCTTCCTGTTCCCGTCGAGTAGGGCCACAACCGCTGTCGATCCGACGATGTCAGACTCGATCCCGGAGCGATCGCACCTGCAGAGGGGAAGCCCGACCCTCCCGCACGCGCACGCCGACAGCGCCAGGTCTTCCATCCGCGCGAAGCTCCTCTCAACTGCTGCCCTCATCCAAGCCACTTCCTCGCCGTCGGTCGCCTCCCCCTGGCTTAGCTCCTCACCCAATATGACGTGCATCCGTTCCTTGCACAGAGCCGAAACCTAGGCCACAAGATTCGGTAAGCAACCAAAATTAGTTTTTAGGCGAGTTGGATTTTAAAAACATAAAGCCTCGAACTTTGTCGATCGATCATTTAAATGGCGGATTACAGTACTTTTAGTTTAAAGGAACGAAGAAAGAAAGGTGAGTGAGGGTTTCAATATTTACATGGGAGCCGCCGTGGCCGTCGAAGACAGCAAAGAAATGGAGCGGAGCGCGTCCATCACGCCTGAAAAATCCCGGCTGGACAGATACAGCGTCCTCCATCTCTCTAGACCTACCGGAGAGGGATATAAATCCGAACATGATGGAGGTATCCACGAGTGCCGGTGCCGACATAGAACTAGAAGCGATCGCCGGAATGCTAGCGTCTCCGCCAGATGGCGAAGAAGTAGACGATGAAGAACTCGAGGAGGTATGCAGCGGCGAGAGAGATATAGGAAGTGGTGCTTGGTCGCTACGGCCAGCCCGGTACCTCTTCCCGCTTCCCGCATCGCCTGGACAGAGCAGTTCAACCACCTCGCCGATCTCCGGCCTCCTCACCGCAGCCCTTGTGCTCGAAGAAGATGCAATTGCCCTATCGGGCTCGAGGGGGCTCGTCTCGATCCGCCGCCGGCGCGGCTCGCGGCATTTTTCCGGTGAGTCGCCTTCGCCGGCCATCACCAAGAAGTGGGCAGCCATTAACGGCTGGGATCGGCCAGAGAAACCGAGAGCCTCGAGTAACTCCGATCTCCGTCGTCGATCATCTGGCGAGGTGAGCAGAGAGATAGAGGGGGGGAGTGGGAGAGAAGGGGGAGAGCAGAGAGGTTAATTACCTGTGTTCTATTTCTATTTAAAGGAGGAGGACATGGACTTGACCGAACTGAGACAGAGGGAGAGAGACGAGAGCGTAATTATTGTTGGTTTGGATTTCCGTTTTAGTTTGGGTTTAGGAAAGGAAGAAGAGAAATGTAGAGTAGTGGGACCAGGGCGGCCTTGTTCGTGGAAACCAGCTCGAGGTGGCTCTTTCCCGAACCGCGATGATGCGACACGTGTAAAAGTCAGTCGTCGTCCTCTTTCGTGGCACGTCGAAACTGCAACTGCTTAGACGCCTCTTCTTTCTCACTTTTATTAATGTAATTAAATGAATACGATAAATAAATAAATCCGGATTTAACTTTGTTAAGTTAATTAAATCAATAAATTCTAGTTCCTCCTTATTCCTGAAGTAGTAAATCACAATAATGTGAAGAGAAGTTTCATTCTGTTTCTATGTTCTACACGCAGACAGCGATGCCTTAAATTATAACTGACCGTTGCATGCTGTACGACTCTGCTGGCCATCGGATGAGCGACGCGTATTCTGGCAGCGGCGAGTGGCAGCGCTCCACGAGACAGGGATGGTGGGACCCGCTCCACCACTTTCCGAACCCCGCGTTTGCTTTTAATTAAGCCGGGTCCGCCGTCGCCGATAACACGTGGCTGCCTCCCGAATGCTTAGCGTCGCGCGCATGGCGACGTGTCGAAGCGAGGCGGCGATCTCGAATCTCAACGGGAGTGGCTTCGCACGTCCCGAAACAATTGCAATTTGAATTGATTTGCCTTTTTAACCTTTTGGCCGTGTCTGATTCGGGTCGGATGTATTCGGATCGGGCAAAACATCTGCCCCTTCCCGCACCGAACCGTGCTGGTGAACGTCAGATAAACGCAATTTTGCAAAAATTTAAAAAATATAAGCAGAATTTTAAAGTGAAATGAAAATTTAAAAAAGTTAAACCGTGAATAAAAATATAATTAATAGAATAAATGACGTCAAGAAACTTTCTACACTAACTACGAGATGATAAAACTCAGTTTCTACCTACCCTATACATAAAGCATAGTCCATGGTCTTTAATCGTTGACACCACACAAAGATGGAGGTAGATCAAAGATGTTTTGTATTCCATAAGTTAGTTTGTTAAGATTGCCAACCTTGGTCGAGCTACTAGCTTCCTTAGGCCGATCTAGCCCTAAGTTAACCTACTAGCTACCTCGCTAAAAGTGTGTTTTAGGCCAACGGCAACTTGGCTCTTGGAAACAATCACTTAAGTCGACCCAACAAAGACCAAGGTTAGAGGTTGCTTAAGACATAAGTTGCTTAATAATTAAGGATTACGATGAAACTCCCTAGATAATGCTCTTTTTCTTTAAAAAAAAAAAATTATCATCATAATATTTCTACATGATATAAATACAAAATATTACAATTTTGACACAAAGGCTCCTTAAGCTACAAAATCTAAAAAAAAAATGGAATCACCACATTAACACCCCTAGAAGGAGGTTTATAGGAACATGGGTGTTAAGTATTAGCCCCGGTGAGGACGGCTAGAGAAGAGTGAATAGCCTACAACACCAAATTTGTACTTTCTCTCACTTCTAAACTTAGCAAAGACAAACACATATTAGTTAATAAAAAATAATAATATAAAAGGAAAGTAAGAGACTTAAGGTTTACTTGGTTACAACCTGAATGATTATTAATACAAGGCAAATGTAAGTTTACTAAACAGAATTTCTTCAATGAAGACGGAGTAACCTCTTACAAGCGTTGAAAGCACTAACAACTAAACAGAAGATTACAGACATTTAAAATGAGTATCTTGTTCTAACTTCAAAGACCAGGACTATATTTATAACTCACTGGTCGAGTATAGTCGTTGGTTGATGTGGCAACTCCCGGGCACCTAGACCTGGTCAGGCCCATGGACTTGGTCACCTCAATCCACTCCGCAGCGACTCTTCGTCAACTGTTTATTGGTTCCTGAGCGCTTGGACCCACTACAGGCGCCTAGACTGGCGCCTAGACCCAGTCTAGGCGCCTGGAGTCTTGCTGGTGTGTACTCCAATCTGATCCTCACTATAACGTCTTGAACAACTGGCCAATACTGCTCCGAGCGCCTGGACTTGGTCCAAGCGACTTCAATGTTGACTATTTTCTTATCGAGTCACTTGGGTGATTCTCTGGTTGTCCAGAGTTGAACTCAATCGAATCCAACTTTGACATTCTCCTCGAGCATCCTTCCTCCTCGGCTTCTCGTTCCTCAGAAGTATCATGTGCGTTCTTCTCGTCCACCGATATACTCTTCCATGGCTCTTTATCCCTCGGATGCACAAAGCTCGTCGACTTGCTTCCCATGTCATCCTTCTCCCTAGTTGTATTTTCCGCTCGACTTCTTGTGTTCCTAAGTCCTTACACACTTAGACATAAGACATCAAACCACAGAGTCTAACTTAACTTGGTTGATTGCATTAAAACTCTCTCAAACAACTTATATTAAGTGCATGGCAGGACGAACAAGTGATGCATTTCCTAGGACTCAAACCCTTCCCATAACAAGCAAAATAGCATGCATTTACCATCTATACTAAGCCCTGGGCCAGGTGATGAAATCTCCAAGCTTGACAACAAACTTGATCACTTTAGTCCAATCTCCAAGTTTAGCCCCTAAACCCTAGAACTCTAAATGATTTCACACTAATCAGTCATCCAATTAATCTTGATCACTTGAGTCTCTCAAATTAGCACGATTAATCTAACAAACTCCTAACACCAAGAGCTGAACTAAAATATCAAAATATTATGAGAATCAATTTCCTAATTGAGATATATTTTTTATAAAATATTAGAGAATTATTTTTAAAAAAAAAATAAAAACATTATAGAATTATCATTTGTAGGATCGAAAAGAGTGCTAGAGAGGAGCGAGGGGTAAATAGCGAGTGTCATGTTTTTCACATTTTTCAAAAATACACAGCAGAAACAAAATATAATTAAAGAAACACATTTATTTTTACTCGGTTTACAGTCTATGCTACTATTCTAAGGCTTGCAATGTTGACTGCTTCCAATGGACAATCCACTAAAAGTCTTCTCCTCTGAACAACAATTCAGATGCAAAGGTTCAGTGTTACATAAATTCGACGAATGATAACATGTTTACCGTTCCTTAGAAAATAAAACATAATGCAATAATTAAAACAATTATACTGACAACTTTAAGGATCCAAGGTTGAGCATAGTTGTTGGAGATGTGTCCTGGCATAGTGTTAGCATTTCTAAAGCTAGGTGGGAACAAGAGAATGATGAAAAGTTAATCACAAGTGTTGTGAGAGGCTGCTATCCGTAGCTTCTTTTACCCTTTCTGGTCGCCCATATAACCCCCGAGTAACCATCTACTTCAGGGAGCCTATATCCTCTTCGGTCACTTGAACGTTTGGTTGCCTAAATCTTGTCCAGTTGTCAGGAGATATATTATTCACTTTAGACCTAAACCCTTATGGTTTTATTTTGGGGTTTAACCTAAAAGGCTTCATACCAATGGAGATATATTTCCCTTATAAACTCATGATCTTTCCCATGTATTTTCAATATGGGACTTTGTTTGTAACCTTACAACCCAACAATTCCCCTCTCAAACAAAGGACCACAAGATTCCCACGTCCGATCCTTGACCCATTAGATCTTTCTGCCCCTCGGTCCACCCGACCTACTAAGACTTTTTTAATTAGACGCAATTAGTACTTCCTGCCTAATGTCTGGTCCTCTTGATCTGGACACGGGAGCCCCCACTTCCTTTGTTCGAGGTCAATATTCTACTCACATAGCTCAATTAGACCATAGCTCTTGTACACAGTCGATAGTTAGCCCTTCTAGAAATCTGAACTCTGATACCAATTATAGGACTAAAAGGAATTTAGATATCTCCATAATGGTATGATATTGCCCACTTTTGACCTAAGCCCTCATGGTTTTATTTTTGGACTTCACCAAAAAGTCTTCACACCAATGGAGATATCTTTCCCTTATAAACTCATGATCTTTCCCATGTATTTTCAATATGGGAGTTTGTTTGCAACTTTGCAACCCAACACATAGAGTTAGCATAACATGAATAATATATAAATGGTGATAGTCTTACAACTATCCGGTCTTGACTTTGAATTTCTAGTGAAACCCTAGGTCGAACCAATGCCTATTATTCTCTTCAAGAGAATGTGTCCTTACCCATTTCACCTAGGAGAGTTTACCTGTCTGTTAAACATTCGATCCTCTAGTCATGTTTGGACTTCCTGCTTAGCATTTAATCCTCCAACCCCCAAGACTTCCTTCGATGTCCAGTCCTCTCTAACCCATCTGTTGGAACCGAAGGATGTTCACATATCTCCACAATGGCATGATATTGTCCACTTTAGGCCTATGCCCTCATGACTTTGCTCTTGAGCTCTCCCCAAAAGACCTCATGCCAATAAAGATATCCTACATCATTTTAAACTCATGATCTTTACCAAATCTTTCCAATGTGGGCCTCCCTACAAGCATCCATATTCGGTCACCTTGACCTGCTTCGGGCCTCCCTGCAAGCATCCGTATCCGGTCACCTTGACCTGCTCCTAGTCTCCCCGCGAGTATCCGTATCCAGTCACCTTAACCTGCTCCCTCCCCACGAGCATTCGGTCACCTTGACCTGCTCTAGGCCTCTTCGCAAGCATTCAGTCACCCTGACCTGCTATATGCCTCTCGTAAGTATCTAATCATTCTGACTTGCTCCAGGCCTCCCTACAAGCATCTAGTTATTTTGACCTACTCCGGGCCTTCTCCACGAGCAACTAGTCACCCTAATCTGCCCCGGGCCTCTCTGCGAGTATCCGGTCAACCTGACCTACCCCGAGCTCACCCTCAACTTCGTTCAAGGTCACCCCACATGGCATCTGGTCTGGATCATGACTCTGATATCATTTGTTAGGACCGAAGGATATTCACGTATTTCCACAAGGATATGATATTGTCCACTTTGGGCCTAGACCTTTATGACTTTGCTCTTGGGCTCTCCTCAAAAAGTCTCATGCTAATAGAGATATCCTACATCATTTTAAACCTATGATTTTTACCAAATCTTTCCAATGTGGGACTTTGATTGAGCCCTAACACCATCAACCTACTAGATGTCTAGTCCATTGACCTGTCTAGACTTCCCTCCTAATGTCTTTGATCTGCCAAGATTTTCACCTTGCCCAGTATATGGTCCAACTGATAGGACTTCTAGCTACTTAATACCCAATCTAGCAAACCTACTTGGATTTTCCCTTGCCCAGTCTCACTAGGGCTTTCACTTGCCTAGTCTCATTAGGACTTTTTGGTTGAACTACCTGTACACTTGATCAACACCATTAGATCACAAATAAGCTTGACTTTAAACTCTTTGTCAATATCAAAACTCTGGTTTGATCGTGTAGTACTTCCTGCACCAACAATCTCTTCATTTTTTTAATTATGACAACCTAGTTCTTAAGAAAATATAAAGCAATTTAAAATGCTATTTTCAAAAATAACTCTCCATTAACTTAATTTCTCCCTCTGAAATTAATGTCTTTGGGATTTTTTGAAAATACTTAACTTTTTCAAAATAAACAAACTTAAATTTTAACCTTTATTCTCTCCCCCTTTAACATATATAAAAAATAATCAGGGAGACCAAAACATTACAAAACATATAAAGGGTGAGTTCAAGATATTTTAAAGGATAAATACTTAAGTGTGTAGTTAGTTAATCAAGGTAGTCTTATAGTTTTTATGAAATGATAGTTAATTTTATCTTTATTAATTTATTTTTAATTATAAGAATGGTTTGACCTTAAGTTAGATTCAGATTTAACCATCGATCAATTAAGTACACATTTCAAGTCTCAGCTTCTAGGCCGTGGTGAGGTATAGAAGGCTTCTTGAGTATCGGAACAATGACCACTTTCTAAGATAAAGTTAATTTGAGAAATTGAACACTTAGCTAATCTATTGAAAAATCCTAATCTAACTAGTCTAGGATGTGGTGATATAGTTTTAGTTAGTTTCACTTAGCAAAGCAGACCAAGTAGGGTACTCCTTACTGTAGGTCCGAATTAGGGCGGCTTGTGGGGGGAGGGCGGGGGAGGGGTGAATAACCCTGAAAAATAAGTTAGCTAAATCTCTTACTTTTATTTAGCAAGGAAAATCAAATTAATTAATAATTAAAATAATCAACATAAAATAAAGAGACTCAAAAATTTTACTTGGGTCCCAACGGGGAGGTTGCTAATCTAAGGCAGTTGAAAGCTCACTAAAGATCCTTTTTGTTGAAGGCAGAGAAATCTCTTACACACTTTAAAAGCACAGGAATAGCTAGATAATTGAATACGATGATTATTGATTTATTCCTACCACCAAGGGGTTTTTTATAGCCTCCTGGGATAAAGTAACCGTTGGTATTCGTCACTTGGAGGCGCCTCCAAAGAGGTCCAATGTGCCTCCAGGTGAATAAAATATTATCCACACTTCAACGGTCAGCCAAAGGCTAACCAACGGCTCTGCGAAAATGGATGTGCCTTCAATGTCTTTCAAGGTGCCTCTACTTGAGGCGCCTTCGATCTCGCTTGAGGAGCCTTCACACTTTTCATCCGAGGCGCCTTAGACACCATGGAGGTGCCTTCGCGCCTTTGCTGGGCAGCTTAAATAGCAGTACCCGAGGCACCTTCAATCACAATGGAGGTGCCTCAGATCTTCAAGATCAACCTCTAAGTTGATCTTCTTTGATCTTGCTTGGTTGGGTGATGCTCCGGTCATTTGAAATTAAGCTCACCCGAACTCAACTCCGACCATCTTCGAGTCGTCTTCCTTCTCGACTTCTCATCACTCGAACGTCCCTTACGTCATTCTCATCCACTGTTGTACTCTTCCATATCACCCCATCCCTCAGATGCACTGAGCCAATCGATTTGCTTCCCGTGCCATCCTTCTCGCTAGCCACATCTTCCGCATGATTTCCTGTGTTCCTAAGTATTGAATCGAGACGCATGTGAGAGGGGAGGGGGTGAATCATGTGGTTTTGAAAAACTTTTTGTTTTCAATTTTAAAATGAGTATACGACGGAAAAACACAAAAACAAAAATCAAGTAAAAAAGACAGGTCCAGTTTTACTTGGTTTGGAGCCTTCGGTGACTCCTACTCCAAGATCTAGGTCTCGCAGATCTATCGACTGATAATCCACTAATAATCTCTTCTAGAACCGCCGGAAGAGGGGATCGAATACAAAAAGAATCGGAACAAGTGTAACATGCTACACTTTTCCTTTTGGAGAAAGTAAGTATAATATTTAATTTTGTTACCCAACACTTTCAAAGATGATCGGCTTAGATTTGGTGTCGGACGACTCCTCAGCACTAGTTGAATGCAACAATGTCATAGCAGAGCAATAGCAGGAAGCTAAAGCAATCAAAACTTCAAATGGATTAATAGAAGAGTTGGTGAAGAATGCTTGGTCGAGCAGCACTTTTATAAGGAGCAGAAGGCGCCTTCCATAGAGACGAAGGCGCCTTCTATAGATAAAAGTTTATCCTCAAAAATGCAGATTCTTATCATTGAAGAAGTAAGATTTTATCTGATGGAAGGTGCCTTTTATTGCACCAAAGGTGCCTTCCATTAATAGTCGAAGGTGGCTTCCAATGGCTTGAAGGTGCCTCGAGTACTGTTCACCCGAGACCTTCTTGCTCCTTTTACCCTGTAAGTTAGGTTAGTCTAATATGATAATATCTACTCTATAAAACAAAGTTAGCATAATAATAATATGATTAATTTATGATTTAGATTCTGTCCTCCAGACCAGGAGTCAAGGTCTCAATTTAGGTTTCTAAAATGAACCTAATGTTGGAGCAATCCCAATGGTCCGCGGGACCATGTGTTTTGGTGTTTGGGCAAAGGGTTTAAGTTAGGTTCACCCTTGTATTTGATATGTGTATTTGAGTTGTGCAGGTTTGCAGGATACACATATGACTCAGGTTGATGGCTTCGGGTCCGGTGAAGGATGGAGCATCCGAGGGACCGTGGACAAGGCAGCGAGGACAAGGGCCGAGGGAAGCGACTTCGAGGCATACGCGAAGGATGGCATTGGGTACGAGCCGCGGGCTTGAATGCATCCGAGGGACGAGAGCCAAAGGAAGTAGGCTTGAAGGCAAAAGGTCAAAGCTGCAAAGGAAGAATCAAGTGAGTCATAAGGGTGAGGGTACGAGCGCACGAGAGATTGTACTCGGAGTAAAATCCTAGTTTTAGGGTTTCTTGTAGCGATCTTGTAGTAATCTTGTAGCACTCATGTAGCGATCTTGTGCGATCATTGCATGTTTTAGCGATCGATGCGATCGGCGATCGGCATCGAGCGAATGTGTGGAATCGAGCCGTTGGGATGTAACGGTCGAATTTCCAGAGAGGGCATGTCGTAGTAAATGGGGGTTTTCAACCGTGGCCTATAAAACCAAAGCTTGGGAGCTTGGTTTGAGTTGACGAAATAGAGATGGTTAATCTCTATTAGTAGTCTACTTGTGCCCTAGCGTCAAAAGAGTTCTTGTGAGGGTTGTGGTGAGGTTTCTCCACCCACAAGGAGCTACGTGAGCTAGCCGGAGTTTGCCGGGGAGTAATCCACCGACGGATTGAGGGATCGTCCACCTTACGGACAGCCGTGGAGTAGGAGCTTTATCTCCGAACCACGTAAATCGGCGTGTGTTGGTTTGTTTGCTCTTTCTTATTCTTGTCTTTAGTTTAGCTTGTTTGTTTTGTATTTCCGCTGCGCAAGCTAACATCGTAGGAGAAGCGAGTATTTGGGGGCGCCGTCTATCCAACCCCCCTTCAAGCCGGCCCACCGATCCCTTACAAGTGGTATCAGAGCAAGGGCGCACTTCATCGGACTAACCACCGAGAAGAGCAACGCATAAGAAGATGGCCGGGTTGATTGTCCCTCCAAAGTTTGAAGGAGGAAGCCTTGTGGACATCACATTTTGGATGATGAAGATGGAAGTCTTCTTCAACACGGATTGGGACACCATGATGGTGGTAAAGGAGTCATTCAAAGTCCCAAAGAACAAGAAAGAAAAGAAGCTCCGAACACGACATTGGACGGAGGAGCAAACCTCACGATCGGAGGCAAACTCAAAGGTAATAGCAATTTTAATTGATTTATTGCCTCCTAATGTGATAAGTGGTGTAGGTAAATATGAGAATGCCCATGAATTGTGGAGCAAAGTGAAGAAATTACCATGGGAGGAATTTTGCCTACACAAGAAGATGAAAATCCGAAGAAAGTGATGAAGTGGTCCAAGAGGAGAAGAAGGACCAATCGGATGTGGAGAGCAATTCAACATCAAAAGAAGAAGAACCCAAGGAGATGGGTTTAATTGCTCAAGTTGAGGAGGAGGAAAATGAAGATGAGGCATTATCTACATCCTCAAGAATTGAAGAAAATTCCAAGGCAAGTGAAGAAGAAGAAGAGGTCTTGGAAGTGGTCAATCTAGCAAGCACCTCCACCGAAGTGAAGTCAAAGGACCACATAATTTGCTTCGGGTGTAATAAGAAGGGACACTACAAGAGTAGATGTCCTTTGGGTAAGAAAGAGGTAACTCCTAAACTCAATTCAATTCATTTTGAATCTAATTTGAGTTGTAGGAAGAAGAACGAGAAGAAGCACATTAGATGCTTCACTTGTGGTGAAATAGGGCACTACCACACCAAATGCCCAAGGAAGAGAGAGCTCAAAAGGTTGGGGCATTTAAGGATGTGGGAAAAGAAGTGGAGGAAGAATGGAGGCTCATGTCAAGGGGGAGCTCCAAAGGTAAAGGGTAAGGTAAACCCTAATTTAAATTTGAAGTCAAATTTAAATTCTTCCATGCATGTTAGGAAAAATAATGTTAATCATTATATGCCCATGCAAAATTTTGGTTTTAAATATCATGATAGAAATAGGGTACATGTAGATCATAACCCTAGGAGACTTATACATGATAGACCTAGACACGTTAAATTCTCATTACCTAAGGAGAAGAAGGTAATGGAGACCCAAGGCATTAATCCCAAGAAGGGGAGACATATGCCTAGAAAGGGTAGGTCTAGGAATGTCCAAGGTGGACATGTTGACTCTAGGTTTAGGAACCTAGAAAGGGAGAACCAAGCTTTGAAGGCAAAGCTTGATGGTTTGGAACAATTCCTTAAGAGATTCACTATTGGATCTAAGGGATTAAACATGGTGTTGGGTAGTCAAAAACCCAACAATGATAGATCGGGTTTGGGATACCGATCTAGTCCCTCCATGGCCAAGGAGAGATCATATGCTAGGGTGGCAAATGATCATGGCAAGGGAGAGTCCTCCAAGGCTAAGGGAAAGTCTTATGCTAGGGTTGCATATGACTATAGCAAGGAGAAGTCAATAAATGGCAAGGGAAAGACATTTAAAGGTAAGGAGAAATTAACCAAGGACAAGGTGTCCAAGGTTAAGAAAGTTAGGTTTGTAGGCCAAGTGTCACCGGGGGTGGACCGATGCGGCCTAGCCATTGTGGATGAGTCACCTAGGGAGGTGACTAATGTTAAGAGCTCTAGGGGGAGCTCAAATAGTCAATTTGGGACCCATGGCCAATGGATCTCAGGTGGGTTCTACTTGGGGGTCTAGAGGAGCCATGGAGTGTGCCAAGTGGTTTAGAGACGGACTTGAGTCTCAAACCTAGGGAATTGGCACACATGGTTTATGTTTCATGCAAGAAATATGACAATTGGGGTCATATTGCATGATAATTGGTTTTGGAAGTATAGATGCCATATAAACCAATGCTAGGGATGCATTGTGGGTTAGTATGGGCAAATACATCAAAAGGAAGCCAAAACTAGAACTTTAGGTCAAGGTTCAATTGAACTTTTTAGCTAGTTTTGTGTTTTGTGTCAATCTTGGGATTGGTGATAGATATATTTTTATATATATTTTTTCCAAGTATATATTGATATAATATATCTCTCCACAAAATTTGGAAATTTTTGGAGGTCTGTGGAATTTCTGGCGCATTTCTGAAGTTGACCAGAAAAGACTGATTTTTTCATAAATAGTGTACCAGTCGACTGGTATAGTTACCAGTCGACTGGTAACACTGTTCATGAGCACAGAATGTCTCTGTAAGCTCGTTTTCATGGGGCCAGTCGACTGGTACTTCTTGCAGTCGACTGATACCAGTCTGAAAGTGTTTTCAGCACTAGATTTTGACCGGGTCAGCTCATATAGATGTATGGGATCCATGGGTGATACATACATGAGTTTAGGGTCATTTGGATGACAAGTTTTCAATAATTGGGATATTGTTGGAGAACTTTTTGGATGTTAGGCAAAGGGGGAGAAGTAAGGTTTAGTTAGGAAAACCTGAAAGTACCTTTGTGTAGGGGGAGCCTTGGGATAGGTTCTTAAAAAGCCCGTTGTAAAAATCCTAGCTCAATGGAGAGCTTAGGTAAAGGGGGAGCCTTGGGATAGGTCCTTCAAAAGCCTTATGTGGAAAATCCTAGCTCAATGGGAGCTTAGGTGTAGGGGGAGCCTTGGGATAGGTTCTTAAAAAGCCCTGTGCATTGTTACGGCGGTTGCCAAGTGTGTAGCCTTGGCATCGTAAGTCCATTCGGCGTTGTAAGTCCAAGTGTGTAGCCTTGGCATCGTAAGTCCATTCGGCGTTGTAAGTCCAAGTGTGTAGCCTTGGCAACGTAAGTCCATTCGTTGTAAGCAAGTGTATTGGCAAAAGTATTCCGTAAGTTAAAGTGTGTAGCCTTGGCAACGTAAGTCCATTTGTTTTAGCATGTTTATTTGCTATATGTTTTCCCTAACTTAAACGTATTGCCAAACACCAAAAAGGGGGAGATTGTTGGAGCAATCCCAATGGTCCGCGGGACCATGTGTTTTGGTGTTTGGGCAAAGGGTTTAAGTTAGGTTCACCCTTGTATTTGATATGTGTATTTGAGTTGTGCAGGTTTGCAGGATACACATATGACTCAGGTTGATGGCTTTGGTCCGGTGAAGGATGGAGCATCAGGGACCGTGGACAAGGCGGCGAGGACAAGGGCCGAGGAAGCGACTTGAGGCATACGCGAAGGATGGCATTGGTGACGAGCCGCGGGTGCATCCAGGGACGCGAGCCAAAGGAAGTAGGCTTGAAGGCAAAGGTCAAGGCTGCAAGGAAGAATCAAGTGAGTCATAAGGGTGAGGTGTTGGGAGATTGTACCGGGAGTAAAATCCTAGTTTTTAGGGTTTCTTGTAGCGATCTTGTAAGCGCTCTTGTAGTAATCTTGTAGCACTCTGTGATCTTATGTGATCATTGCATGTTTTAGCGATCGGTGATGCGATCGGCGATCGGGCATCGAGCAGAATGTGTGGAATCGAGCCGTTGGGATGTAACGGTCGAATTTCCACAGAGGCATGTTTTGGTAGTCAGTGGTAGGCGGGGTTTTCAACCGTGGCCTATAAAACCAAAGCTTGGGAGCTTGGTTTGAGTTGACGAAATAGAGGTGGTTAATCTCTATTAGTAGTCTACTTGTGCCCTAGCGTCAAAAGAGTTCTTGTGAGGGTTGTGGTGAGGTTTCTCCACCCACAAGGAGCTACGTGAGCTAGCCGGAGTTTGCCGGGGAGTAATCCACCGACGGATTGAGGGATCGTCCACCTTACGGACAGCCGTGGAGTAGGAGCTTTATCTCCGAACCACGTAAATCGGCGTGTGTTGGTTTGTTTGCTCTTTCTTATTCTTGTCTTTAGTTTAGCTTGTTTGTTTTGTATTTCCGCTGCGCAAGCTAACATCGTAGGAGAAGCGAGTATTTGGGGGCGCCGTCTATCCAACCCCCCTTCAAGCCGGCCCACCGATCCCTTACACCTAATTGCATTGGATTGATGCCTACTATCCCTTCAATCATGATGCATCCTCACTTAGTCACTTTCCTCTAGTGACTTACCTCACTTACTAAGTGTCAAGTAACCTTACCGACGTCCAATCTGACCCACCAGGTCTTCCTGCTAGAATCACACATTTGAACTTCGCCAATCGGGAATCGAACATCCCGATCTCCTACCAGAATTGCATATCCGGACTCCCTCCAATCAGAATCCCATATCTAGACTTCCTCCTGCCATAATTCCACATCTGGACTTTGCTAATCAAGAATCGTACATCTTGACTGGACTTCCTGCCTGGTGTCAGGTCCTCTTGATCCGTCAAGTTAGTCAACGCTGCACACTCGATAATAAGGTTAGATCAACAACAAATCTAACTTTAATTCATTTATCATTCATCAAAATTCAGATTTGATCATTGGTGCCAAATGCACTAACAATCTCCCCTTTTTAATGCAAATGACAACCTATGTTAAAGTTAGAAAAATATGCAATAAAAAGGAAATAGAAATAACATGATTCAAGAGAAATAAAAAAATTTCAATTTCTATTTTATTCCCTTGATCATTTTAGAAGAATTTCAATATTTAGTTTATTTTTTTCTTACTTAACCCTTACCCCTCCCCCTTTGACATTTATCAAAAATAATGTAGATAAATATAGCAGATTATGAAAAACTTTATTAAGTATAAAACATTAAAAAAAATTATAGGTTTTATGGGAGGGAAGAGTTAATAAAATTCTTAAAGAAAATTTTAAACTTTTTAAAAGGATTTTAAAACATTGAAAATATCTAAAACAAATCTTTTTGCAAAGCTTAAATTATGAAAGAAGTTTAGAAATCATTTTGCAAGATAGTTTTTAAAATATTTTAAAAAAATGTTGCACAAATATTGTAAAACAATTTAAAGTGTTTTTAAAGCAAGTTTGCTAAGTAAAATAAGTTTGAAAGTATTATAACCCATTTAAATTTTCTAATTTTTCAAAAAGTTTTCAACATTTTGAAAATTAACTTTGCAAAAAAGAATATTTTGTACAAATAAATTTTACAAGAATTATACAAAGTAGATTCAAAAATATTTGTTAAAAAGGCAGTTTGTTTGAAAAATACGTTTTAAAAAAAATACATGTTTGAAAAAACTAGAGCCGTCAATTTGGGTTGGGCCCGTTGGGTTGGCCCGCCCCGCCAAACAATTTAAGCAGGTTGGGTTGGAATTTTATCAACCCAAGTCCGCCGTGGGCCGACCCGCCTAGGCCCGTGACCCGCGCGGGTCGGCCCGCTCGGGCTTGGGTTGGCCCGCGGGTTGAAAAACACATGTAAGCTAAGTTTTAAGCCAATTTATTATATTTCTTTGTTATAATTTTGAAATAAAAATAGTACTTTTCATCCAACATAAGTACTCGTTTGTGTTCATTTATATTTAAAATACATGTTTATGTATACATTTAATTGTAGAAAACTTTTTCGAAGTAAAATGTTGAAGATATGAAATATTTTTAATTTTTTAAAAAATTTTTGATGGGCCCGCGGGTTGGCCCGCCAAACCCGCAACCCGCCTTAGAATGTGTTGGGTTGGAAATTTCTCAACCCGCCAAGTTGGCGGGTTGGCCCACCCCGCCCCGCCAAATGATTAGCCCGCCACGGGCCGACCCGTCCCGCCACGGGTTGACCTGTCTGACAGCTCTAGAAAAAACTAAGAATTTTTGCAAAGCAAATATTTTAAAGATATTTTTGAAAGTATTTTGCAAAAAAAATTGAAAGCAATTTTGAAAGTGATATTTGCAACAAGTATTAGGAAAGGAAATAAATTATTTTAAAAATTATTTTTAGATATCCTCCCCCTAAACCTGATATATTAAAAAAATATTCATCTAAAAATTTGGCCTTAAATATTTAACCATTAGTTAATAACTAACTATCAGAAAATAGTAATTTTTACTTGGTTAGTCAAGCTAATTAAATATATCCAGTCAGTGTTTGACTAAAATAGATTACTTAACTTGATCACTATAATTTTAGTATTTTTCGCCTAGACTTGTGTTGATACATTGATATAACCATCTAAAGTTCAGGCAATAGGACTATGCATCTCATGTCGCTCTAAGTTTTTGAATACACAATTAAGGTAGTGTGTTTGTGAGATGCTTGATACCTATATCTATAGGAACATGCTTTTATGGATTTGATCTAGTGTAAGACCAAAATTAATTTTAAAATACTATGAAAATGAGAATTTTTTAGAAAATATACGTAAAGAATTTTTCTATAATTTGCAAACCATTTTAAAATTATTTTTAGGAAAAATATATCCTACTCTAAAAAAAATTCCTAGATTATTCAAAATAAAGTGTTCAAAGAGTAGTTGATTATATAGATCAAGTCAAATAGATATACAATGTATAACAGTGCACTAAATATAATCAAGTATGGTCATCATTAGTAGGCGGAGCTAGGGGCTGCTTAAGCACTCATAAAGCTCGAAGGATCAACTGCATCTGTATGTATAGTGTCGAAATCCGGTACTCATTTCCTCCTGGAGAGAGGTAAATCGGGTGGCCATCTCCCCCCGGAGACTGCTAAATCTATCTGAGACTGACTATCAAATCTATGCAGAAGGTTCCTCAAGTCAAGCAAGTCAGTCCTCGATAGATAGCGAGGTCAAGGGCTAGGTCGAGGGCTGGGTCGGAAGAGGTCCAAAGAGCTCCCCCAGTCGTAAATGATGGCATTCCTCCCCCTTGGCCGGAATGATAGGCGAGAAATCCTCCTCGACCTCACTTGGAATGTCTAGTTATGGTCCCACTCTCCAAGCCAGCCCCTCCTGAGTGGTGACATCTATATGCACTAATGCAAGCTGATGTTGACCAATCTCATTATATGCACTAAGGGAAGTGGACGTACTCTGAGCCATATTTACCCCTATGATAAAAAAAAATATACTTCAAAATGTGGCGTAGGGCATATGAACCTATTTCCTAGTGATGAGACTAGATGCATAGATGACATTCTAAAACATGTGTAATGCAATGTCGGTGTCTAGGCATCGACATAGTGCATACATAAAGAAATAATGGGAGGGTCGCATCATCGCAACATCGCGAGATGTGATCGGCAAAATGTAGATGGTCAGGACTCGATATTGGACATAATCCTAAACCCTAAGAGTGAGAATCCTGAAGTCAACAGTAGGTAGTCTCTCCTCTCCAAAAAAATATATAGATAGATAGTATCCAATGTAATATGGGAGTAGGATTCGGCAAATGACAAATTCCTACTAGGTAACACAAAAATGGGCGTGCAGACCTCTTAAAACCTAAACTATCATACAATAGAGAGGGTGGGAACCTAAAGTCCTTACCACCTATTCTGGTGGAATATGTCAGGTCATCGATTTTAACTAGACTATTATAAAACTAGGAACATAAGTCTAAGTTTACTGAGTGACTATAGTGGACTAGCCTATCTAACTGATAATAATCTATGACCTCTATAATAGGGGTACAGTATCGGATGAAGAATGACCTACTCAGAAACTTAGATTTTAGTGTTATATATGAATGTTGTAGGAAATCTAGCCTAAGTTGCTTAGTGGAAAATCTAGCATCGGTAGAGAGGATATTGCTCAAACTAGGTTGAAATGGAATAACATTTCATCATTTCCTAAAATAATTTATATATGCAAATATTCACAAAAAATAATGCAAATAGCTAGAACCAACTAGAAAGATTGAGTTAGAGTGTACCGAGGAGGCGTAGTTGAAGTTTGGAAGGAAAAAATTAGAGAAGAAAGTCTAAATCATCACTGGAAGGTGCCTTGAAGGGAGAAACTTTGTGAACAGAGAAAGCTTTTATTCGCTGTAAAAGTCAGGGTTAAAGGTGACTTTAGCCTGATGGAATGCGCCTTCTATATGTTATGGAGGGAACCTTCAACCGACTAAAGGTGCTTTCAGTCGGTTGGGGTGGGAATTTTCCTACCCTTCCAGGGCACCTCTGATAATATTAGAGGCGCCTTCGGTGTTGGCTCCCCCCTCTTTTATTTTAATTAATTTTAATTGAATTTTATTTTAATTTAATTGATTTAAATTTAAATTTAAATTTAATTTAATTAATTTTAATTTAATTAATTTAACTTTAATTTTAATATAATATAATTTAATTTAATTTTAATATAATTTAATCCTTATTATCTCACTCAATCTATATTTCAATCAAGGAATCCTACAATTTTATAAGATGAGTTGAGTTGAATTTTAAGATTTGATTTAACTTGTATTAGATTAAAGTTTAACTTTGGGTTCAACAAATAGACATTTTTTGGATAAACGCCTAACCTGTGGTGAGTTACCTGGACATTGTTAAAGTAATCACACCTTTAAAATTTTCTAAATAGTCTTATCCACTGAACTTAATACAAAACTTTGGTCTAACTAGTTAGAATTAGTAAAGGGTAGCTTCAGTTAGTTCCACTAAATCAAATGTACCAGGTCGAAGCCATATTTTCCTAGACATGTATAGGTAGAGCTTCCCTAACCTAATATCATCCAAAACTTCTCTAGTACCATTTATCAAGTTAAACTTTTATCCCTATTTATCCTAGTCCTAATTACCCAGCTGGGTAAATTATTATTTTGGAGGTATTAACTAATTTGTAGCCTCCCCCTGAATTATTGAACTTTGAGTTTAGATTTAAGTTTGTGTTGATTTGCTTTATAGTTATAATAGACTTGGTTATAGTTTGAGTTTTGATTAATTTAATTTTTATTTAATTTAGTTTTAGTTATTAATTTATTCTTTAGGTTTGAATTCAATTTCAAAGGTTTAATTTTTGAAATTAAGAGTGAGTTATGTGGTTTATTATGATTTAGGTAGTAAATTTTATTTTTTGGTACATAGTATTGATTGAGTCATACTTACGTGGTTAGGCATGCTTTCGGAACCCAAGCTTTAGTTAATTTTTAATTTTGAGTTAGGGTTAAAAATGATTTAAATGTAGAGTTAAACTTGTATCCAAGTCCAGATTTATTGTATGCAGCTCTTTAGGATCCAAGTATCATATTTAGATACTTAGATCCTGAGGTAAACTTTTCCAATTGTTCTTTTAACTCTTTAACTTGACTTTTTAAGACAGAATTTTCTTCCTCAAGATTTATAGCTTGAGTTGAACTTTTGTCTTGTATTTGTTCAGTTAAGGAGATCAAGCTCAGTTGTTCTTTAAGGATGTTATTTTCCTTAAGGAGGAGTTTTGTAACGACCCGACCCTTTAGCCTCTTGGGCGGCCCTTGCGACGGCCCACTAGTGGCCCTTATGTTGTCGGCCCATTTAGAGACCTCTAATGTCGTCGACCGACGACCCTTGGCCGTGTCGTTACTCACTAGGACTTCCCACCCCTGGCAGTGGATTTTTGCCTTCCCCAGGATTCGAACTCTAGACCTCCAGGCTTAAGTACTAGAGTTTATGAATCCTGGTAGCCAAGTGAGCGATAAAAGGCGCCTTTTTTATTATAACGACCCGACTCATTTGGCGGCCCATTTGGCAACCCTCGGGCCGTCGACCGTCGACCGTCGGTCGTGCCGTTACTCACTAGGACTTTTCACTCTTGGCCAGTGGATTTTTGCATCCCCCAGGATTCGAACTCTAGACCTCCAGGCTTAAGTACTAGAGTTTATGAATCCTGGTTGTAACGCCCGAAAATTCTCAAAACTATTTTAGAATTATTCTATGATTTTTCTGGAATTTTTAGATATTTTTCCGAAAAAATCGGAGTATCGGAAGTAGCAAAAATAAGTAGAACCGTAAAATAGCTTAGGCGGGAATCGAACCCGAGACCTATGGTTTACGGATAAGATTAGTAACCGGTGAACCCAGCAGGGCCGTGCTGAAAGAAAGGAGAACCAAATATATTTATATTAGAGTTGGGTTCATTAAACCACTTAATATAAATAATAAACTTAAGTTGGAGTTGGGTTATTTTATTTTGATTCGGCACATTCTCCTCTCAAACCCTCACGCCGGCGCCCCTCTTCTTCTCCTCTTCCTCACGCACGGCACACCAAGCCCAAGGTCCATCGGTTCACCTTCCGGCGACGACTCCAACACGAAAGAGGTTCTTCTCCGGGACGCGAAGACGTGATCGGATCGTCGAGAGGATCACCTCCACCGGAACTCTAGTGAATAGAATCGTAAGAAATTACGATCAAGAGGTAAGAAACCCCTCACCTGCAGTATAATAGCTCCGTTTGGTTTCATACGCATTAGTTTTAGCTATATGCAGGTTTTCCGGCACATAGGGTATGTTTAAACCCTCCTCGAGGATTTAGGGATCTAGTTGAACACCTCTAGACGGGCCGGACACGTTGTTCTCCTTTAGTTGGAGATTCTAGACATTGTCGGGTGCCTAGAGGTGATCTCCCTATTAGAGGAGAGAGTTGGAGCACACCAAGTGTTCGGTAAAATGTTAGTGTAGCTAAATACCACCTCAGTTATGTTTAATAGCTCAGTTAAATGCATTAGAGGCATTTAAACCAGCACATTAGTTTAGTTCAGTTTTATGGGACTACGGTCCAATGGGTGGGCTCCCACAGTCGCCTCTAGGTTCAGATAACCTAGCTCTAGGTTCAGATAACCTAGAAACAGCATGTTATATCAGTTAGCTATAGATATCAGTATTTTATTTTCAGTGGCACTGTACTGGATTAGATATCCATTGGGTTGGACTCCCACAGTCGTCCCTAGGTTCAGATAGCCTAGACAACCCTGCTAAATTCGGGACTTGCAACCCCGGGTCTAGTAGGGATGCGCGCACAGCAAGTACAGTTGTCGGGCCCAACAGCATGTTTAGTATTTTCACCTATTATGTATTAGATTTCAAAACTCAAAATCAATTATGCTAGTTGAGTTTGTTTCCAGTTACAGATTTAGTTTCAGTTAGTTTAGCTTATGTTCAGTTCAGTGCTTTTATTGCTTGCTACGATATGATTCAGTGCTCATGCCATGCTTATGTGTTATGCTTTATGATTTCAGTATACCATGACTTAGCAAGTTCAGTGCATATTTTCAAATAGCATGCTTTAAAAACCATATTGCACCGAATGCATATTTTTGTGAGGTAGATGGTTTCTTACTAAGCTTGTTAGCTTACAGATACTACTTTTCTTATACTGCAGATAAAGGTAAAGGAAAAGTGGACTAGCAGTGGAGGCTGGAGGTCAATGCAGATGAGGATGTGTGTGTATGGAACTGGAATCAAAGATCCTTAGGGGATTTAGCAAGTTTAAACGATTGGACTTTTAGTATTTCTGTTTTTACGCACTTTCAGTTATTAAATGCTACAAATTAGTAGACCATGTTTATATTCAGTTTAGAATGCTAGCTTAATGTCATTAGAATATGTTCTATAGATTTTAGAATTGTTGTGTGAGGTTTTGGCACACCAAAGTGCTGAAATCCGAGTCCCCGGGTGAAATCAGACTCTGATCGGTCTCCCGACCGATTAGGGCCTGGCTGTGTCACTGGATCGGTCAGCCGACCGATCCAGCGCGATACAGTAGCGATCCCAGCGTCTCCAGACACACCTGGATCGGTCTTGCCGACCGATCCAGCCTCTTCTGGATCGGTCCGTAGACCGATCCAGCCTTTACTGGATCGGTCAGCCGACCGATCCAGTTGGGAGCAGGAGCTTCCCCAGCTTCGATCGATCTGTAGATCGATCAGCAGGCCGGCAGTTAGTTGGGAAGTTAGTTTCTAGCCCCTAGCTCAGTTGGGATGTTCAGGTTCCCCTCCTTAGCATATGTATGTTAGGATCCTACGTACTCGGCTAGAGAGGGGGGTGTGAATAGCCGCCCCAAATCGCTCACGTTTCGTTCTACAAACTAGGGTTAGCGCAGCGGAAAATACAACAAAGAAACGAAAGAGAAGAAAACCAAACCTTAACACAAGGATATAACGAGGTTCGGAGATTAGGGCTCCTACTCCTCGGCGTGTCCGTAAGGTGGACGAGCCCTGTCAATCCGTCGGTGGATGAATCCCCGGAAACCCGGCTAATAAATACTCCTTATGGGTGGAGAAACCTCGCCACAGTCTTTTGCAACAGCAAACAAAGGAGTACAACAATAGAGACAACAAAACAAGAACAACAGAAATTGTAAAACACTTGCTTGCCTCTTGTTGTCGACTGGAACCTTGATGAAGCAGCACGCTTCAAACTCGGACTAACCAGCGGGCGGAGCTTTGGCCTTAGACTTGAATACGGCCAGAACTGGCCTGTAAGAAGTGGAAGAAGTAGAAGGCGACGGCCGAGGAGGGAGGAGGAAGTGGGAGAACGGTGTCGGTCGGAGCCGGCGAATTTGAGACTGAAGAAGCGCCGTCGTCTCTCTGCCTCCATTAATGCTGGACACGAGCATGGACTGATCTGTGGCCATAGCGAACCTGAGCCTTCTCGACCTCTGCCTGATCTGCTGGGCTCGAGGCCTTATCTTTATGAAATGAGGCGATCACTAGGAGCCAGAGATAGGGTTTGAGGAGGTCTGTTGGCAGTGGAGAGACCAGGTCTCACCGGCTCTGCTTGGAGATAACGTGCACAGTTCTTGATCCATATTAGAGATCGATGACAAATTGTTCATGGTAGGCCCAAACCAAGTCCAAACCAACATCCGGTCAATCTTGACCTGTTGGTACATTGCACCTAGCATCCGGTCACTCCCTTGACCTGCTAGGACTCCCCGCTAAGTGTCCGGTCAATCCCTTTGACCCACTTAGACTTTTCTCTCCGTACCAAGTATCGGTCACTCCTATGACCTACTTGGACTTCCCATCACCGGATGTCCGATCACCTTGATCCATCTGGATTTTCCTGCCTGGCTTCACTCACTACTTTCCTTAGCTTCACTCACTAGGGTTTCACCGGCTTCACTCACCAGGTAGCTGCTTGGCTTCACTCACGGGACTTTCCAAGCGCCTAACATCCAGTTAGGACTTTCTCATTCACCTAGCTTCACTCACTAGGGTTTTCACAGCTTCCTGGATTTTCCAATTCCCAGCTTCACTCACGGGACTTTCACCTTCACCTAGCTTCACTCACTAGGATTTTCACCTGGATTCACTCACCAGATTTGCTTGGCTTCACTCACGGGACTTTCCAACTTCCCTAACATCCAGTTAGGACTTTTAGTGCCAAGTCTCCATACTTGGACTTTTCGATGCAAGTCTCCATACTTGGACTTTTCGCGCCAAGCTCCGCTGGACTTTTCCGTGCCAAGTCTCCATACTTGGACTTTTCGTGCCAAGCTCCTGCTTGGACTTTTCGATGCCAAGTCTCCATACTTGGACTTTTCCCGAATCAGTCAACCAGTCAATCTTGACCTACGGTTGCACCAATAATCTCCCAAACATCTATTCTTGTCCCATATCAAGAATACAACTCTTCCACGAGTGTCAAACATCAACATGCAACTCAACTAGGTCAACCTTGACCTAAGGTTGCACCGACAATCTTCCTAAGTCAAACATCAAAATACAACTCGAGTCGGTCAACTCAGGTCAACCTTGTCCACCTTGACCTAAGGTTGCACCAACAATCTCCCCCTTTTTGATGTTTGACAAAACCCATAATCAAGTTAGTTTAACCCGATAACCTAACTTAGGTTTTCCAATCATCTTCCAATGTCCAATGTTCTTTCCTTGAACATTCTCTGGACATTCTCCCCTTAGGTTAACCCGATAACCTAACTTGGGTTCTCCAATAATTCTCCCCCTTTTTGACACACATCAAAAAGAATTCCAATGTTCTTCCTTGAACATTCCTTGACATTCTTCCCCTAGCTTAGGTTAACCCGATAACCTAACTTGGGTTCTCCAATAATTCTCCAATGAACACTCTCCCCTTTTTGACACACATCAAAAAGAAAAAAAGATGGTATCAAGGTCAAGAGTTTCTTCCTAATGAAAGTCCCATACCTTTCATTGAAACTCTTAATTTCCCCCTTGATACTAAACTCAACAATCAACTTAGTGATAATCCCATATCACTAATCCTCAAAAGTCTTAAGGAGTAAAAACTTCCCCTAAAAGTCAACTCCCCTTGACAATTAGGTAAAACTCCCCCTAAAAGTCAACTCCCCCTTGACCATTGCACCAACAATGTCTTTGTGAGTTCCAAACCTTTAGAAATCCAAAAACACCATTTCCATAATTGAAATTTCAGACAACAGCTGAAGAATCAGAAATTCGGCACGCCCTGATCGGTCCCCAGACCGATCAGGCCTTCACCAGATCGCACCAAGCTCTCTGGTTCTTACTGGATCGGTCTGCAGACCGATCCATGCTTCACTGGATCGGTCCACAGACCGATCAGGACTTACCTGGATCGGTCCCCAGACCGATCCAGACTCTGATAGGCAGATTTCTGAAATTTCCTTCCCGAAATTCAGAAACTCCTAGAAAATTCCAGAAAATTCGAAAAATTGTGAAATTTTGAGGATACATTCCTCATAACATATACTATCATGGAAAAATAGTTTTCTATGAAAATAACTTCCATTTTTCAATCTTGATACAAAGTTCAAAAACTTTGAAATCGTTCAAGTTTAACTCAACTTTGTATCACAATGTTCAATGATGAATGCTATCACCAGGAAAGCTTCATCAAGGTTTTTCAAATCAATTTTAAAATACTTTTAAAACCATTTGAATTTAGGACCATAATCTTAGGGCTAGATGTACATGACTTGTACACAAGCTTTCCCTATGATCCTTAATTTCTTGAATTAGGGTCATCTAGGTACAAGGACAATGCACCTTGATCCTAACTCATGATCCTAATATCTCACACACATCTAAGGTGTATCAAACCACATTCAAGTCAATTTGATGTGAGATATGGGTTAAGGTTAACTTAGGCTAAGTTCTCATGCATTTTCTAAACACCAATTTGATCTCAATATCAAATTATATGTTTGTCCTTAAATCAATTTCATTGATTATAATGCAAGAGATGATGACATGGCATATAGTGATATCATAAGTAAAAACATGTGCCAATGTCATGATGTCATGGCATAAAGTTTGAAAACTTAAATAAAGCATGACATATAAACTAGCCTAAGCATTATCATGACATTTCAAATGATAATACAATAAATATGATGTCATGGCATGGCATATGGCAACCAATCATGGCAAGTTAGCACAAATAAAATACCTAAATTCCCTATCTAAGTATCCTTAGCCTTTGCTAACTTAAAATCTAACCCTAGATTGCCCATATATCCCTAAGAGAAAACCAAAATCCCAATTATGGTATTTCTCTAGGTTTTCTTAAATTGTGTCAAATAAGATTAAAAATGAAATTTCCAATCTTTAGACACATTTAACTCTTCAAAGGAGTAAATGATAATTCCATTTCATTTTCAAAAGTTCTCAAAACCTTGAAAATGCTCCTTGAGTGTCAATTTCCTCAAAGTTGGGTTAACTACCCTTCTTATTGGAGTTGACACTCTCTAACCCATTTATGGGGTAGAGAAGATGCTCCTAAGAACCCAATACCTATTTGAGCTCATTGGGTTCACTAAATATTCACTAGGGATGACTTCCCTAGCAACCCTCCTAATGACCCTCTTAGGCTTTGAAGCCTTGGTCATTTGGGTCTCGTCAAAGTCAACTATAGGGGTGACTCCCCTTGTAACCTTGGTAATGGTCTTCCTAGCCCTAGGTTTTGTTCCATAATCGAATGGAACATTGTGGTAAGTGGGCTTGACCATTTGGGACTTAGGTTTGTGACCCAAACCTTTCTTGTCCTTGGACTTGGGTTTTTGACTCTTAAACCCTAGAGATGACTTCTCCATGTTTTTAAGAGCCTTTTCTAAATTATCAAGTCTTGACCTCAAGACTTGATTTTCCCTCTCTAATACCTCAAGTTTTAATTTGTCATTTTCTCTTGAGATATTCCTAGACATGTGTCTAGTCTTCTTGGGATTTCTACCTAGGTTTTCCTTAACTTTAGAAGCGTTAATCCTAGGGTTGGTATTTCTAGTGTTATCCTTACCTAGGCTAACATGTTTAGCTCCTAAGCACATGTATTGGTTCCTAAAGTTAACATGCTTATCATTATTAACAATTGCAACAAAACTACTAGCATGAGTTTTATTAGAATTGCAATAATGAACCTTAGAGGTTACCTTAGGGTTTGCCTTAGCTCCCCCTATCGTTGTGCCCGGTCTCTTGCCCTTGTGAGGTTGCCTCCCCCTCGGACAATGGCTCCTATAGTGTCCCCTTCGCTTGCATTGGAAGCACACCACGTGCTCCTTGCCTTTTCGTATCGGGCCTCCGGCTTCCTTGACCTTAGGCGCCGGTGGAGTCTTCCTAACTCTCTTTGGACATTTGCTCTTGTAATGTCCATACCCCCTACACTCAAAGCATAATATATGTAATTTGCTCGAAATTAAAGTGTTTGAGTTACCTAGGTTTGTGGATGGAGATGAGCTTTCTTCTTCATCCCTTCCGGAGGTAGAATCTTCTTCTTGCTCCGATCTTGAACAAGAGGAACTCTCCTCCTCTTCTTCCTTGGGTGTTGAGTAGCCCTCAACTCCCAATTCGCTCCCTCCATGATGTGAGCTACTTGGCTCACTAGGCTCCTCTTCATGGCTTGAAGTGGAGCTCTCCTCATGGTACTTGGCCAAGTTATCCCATAATTCCTTGGCATTGTTGTAACCTATCTTACACAAGATGTTAGTAGGCAATGAAAATTCAATTATTCTCGTTACCTCTTCGTTGATTTCGGATTTGTGAATTTGTTCTCTTGTCCACTCCTTCTTCTCAAGTGGTTTTCCTTCCTTATCCACCGGAGGAATAAAACCTTCTTATACACAAAACCAATTCATTATGTTAGTCATAAGAAAGTACTTCATCCTTACCTTCCAATACGCGAAGTCACCGCATTCGTAGAAGGGTGGAATGGTGACATCTTCTCCGTAGAGATCCATCTCTAGCCCGTGCTCCCCCGGATGTTGATCCGTCGAAGAGCGGCCTCGCTCTGATACCACTTGTTAGGATCCTACGTACTCGGCTAGAGAGGGGGGTGTGAATAGCCGCCCCAAATCGCTCACGTTTCTTTCTACAAACTAGGGTTAGCGCAGCGGAAAATACAATAAAGAAACGAAAGAGAAGAAAACCAAACCTTAACACAAGGATGTAACGAGGTTCGGAGATTAGGGCTCCTACTCCTCGGCGTGTCCGTAAGGTGGACGAGCCCTGTCAATCCGTCGGTGGATGAATCCCCGGAAACCCGGCTAATAAATACTCCTTATGGGTGGAGAAACCTCGCCACAGTCTTTTGCAACAGCAAACAAAGGAGTACAACAATAGAGACAACAAAACAAGAACAACAGAAATTGTAAAACACTTGCTTGCCTCTTGTTGTCGACTGGAACCTTGATGAAGCGGCGACTTCTCGGATCCGGCTAGAACACCGGCGGAAACTCACGCGAGCTTGGCGATGAGAGCTCGGCAAAGCTCAAGAGCACAGCTTTAGCAGAAGAGAAGTGGAAGAAGTAGAAGGAGGCTCGCGGCGGCCTCCTTTTATAACTGCGAAAAGCGAAGAAACACGAAGAAATCTGGCGTTGCGTCAGCGGCAGGTACTGAATCGATGCGTGGACCGATCGGGCTCCATGTGGATCGGTCCGCAGACCGATCCATTCCCTCCTCTTTTGTTTCTGTTCGTCCCCGATCGGTCCATGGACCGATCGGGAACCTCCTGATCGGTCCGGGGACCGGCCCACAGCTGATCTTTCAGACCACGCTCGTCAGCCCTTCTGCACGCCCGATCGGTCACCGGACCGATCAGTTAACCCCTCTGGATCGGTCCCAGACCGATCCAGCCGTCCGAATATTCTCGGTATCCCTGGATCGATCACCGGATCGATCCAGCTCATGGTTTTCGCCCAAACCAAGTCCAAACCAACATCCGGTCAATCTTGACTGTTGGTACATTGCGCCTAGCATCCGGTCACTCCTTGACTGCTAGGACTCCCCGCTAAGTGTCCGGTCAATCCCTTTGACCCACTTAGACTTTCTCTCCGTACCAAGTATCCGGTCACTCCTATGACCTACTTGGACTTCCATCACCGGATGTCCGATCACCCTTGATCCATCTGGATTTTCCTTGCCGGCTTCACTCACGGGACTTTCACCTAGCTTCACTCACTAGGGTTTTCACCGCTTCACTCATCCTGCTTGGCTTCACTCACGGGACTTTCCAACTGCCTGACATCCAGTTAGGACTTTCTCATTCACCTAGTTTCACTCACTAGGGTTTCACCTGCTTCACTCACCGTGATTTTCCCGAATGCCCGACTTCACTCACGGGACTTTCACCTTCACCTAGCTTCACTCACTAGGATTTTCCTGGATTCACTCACCGTGATTTCCATTGCCTGGCTTCACTCACTAGGACTTTCCCGCCTAACATCCAGTTAGGACTTTTCAGTGCCAAGTCTCCATACTTGGACTTTTCGATGCCAAGTCTCCATACTTGGACTTTTCGGTGCCAAGTCTCCATACTTGGACTTTTCGGTGCCAAGCTCTGGACTTTTCCGTGTTAAGTCTCCATACTTGGACTTTTCGCGTGCCAAGCTCCCTGCTTGGACTTTTCCAGTGCCAAGTCTCCATACTTGGACTTTTTTCCGAATCAAGTCAACCAGGTCAACCTTGACCTACGGTTGCACCAATAATCTCCCAAACATCTATTCTTGTCCCATATCAAGAATACAACTCTTCCACGAGTGTCAAACATCAACATGCAACTCAACTAGGTCAACCTTGACCTAAGGTTGCACCGACAATCTTCCTAAGTCAAACATCAAAATACAACTCGAGTCAGGTCAACTCGAGTCAGGTCAACCAGGTCAACCTTGACCTAAGGTTGCACCAACAATGTACACCAGCAAAGAAGGTCTTTGGACCTTTCTTATCAGTTGTATCGGTCATTAGTAGAGTAAAATTTTAATTAGCCCAGCTTTCCGCACAGTATACTGTAGAACGAATGTAGCGATTCGCCTTACAGCCTAGCAGTAGAAGGCGAGTCGTTACAGAGTGGTATCAGAGCAGTGTTCCATACTTCCTACACACACATCAGCATTGTACCTGCAGCTTCCAAGTAAGAATACCTCTACTCTCCTTATTGTTATTGCTTTCTAGTTACAGTTCATGTTTATATGCCTACTTCCTGCTAGTATGAGATAGTCTTTGAACATGATATCAGTGATTATAGAACTGTAATAGTATTAGTTATACATATGTTCTCTATGTCTTTAGAAATGGCACGAGGACGCCCAGCTAGAAGGGCACTAGCTACTGAGCCCCAGCAAGAGGTAGGCAGTTCAGTGCCTCCTCCAGACCTTACAGCATTAGTAGCTCAGAGCTGAACAGCAACACGAAATAGCCACCTTAAAGGCTAACGGTGATACCCCACGGTCACCGGGCCAGATCGGCGACTCCGAGTCTTAGAGGTTCCACCACCAGCCTACAGCACCCAGCAGCCCCAGCAGGTGAGCCAAGAAAGGAAGCCTATCTCATCCGGTGGCGGCTCAAGCTGGAGAACTTCTCGGCACTAGTGAACCATGGGATGCACAAGCATGGTTCAAAACTCTGGAGAGTATGATGGAGCTGACTGGCCAGAACACGAGAAGGTGAAGTGTGCCTCCTTACGCCTGACAGGAGACGACGCATGTGGTGGGAAAGAATCGAACGAAGCGCCCAGTGGATGACATGGGCTGACTTGAGAAGGAATTCTTTGAGGAGTTCCTTCATATCGGGTTACAAACCGCCATTATGACGAGTTCACGAGTTTCGTCAGGGCAACCTCTCGGTTGAGGAAGCCGTGAAGAAATTCAATAGGTTGGCTCGTCTATGCCCGAAGCTAGTCAACACGAAAAGGAGCGGATCGGGTTGATGCTCAAGATGCTGAGGCCGGAGATAGCGATGAGCGTGGCGGGTGGCATACATAGGCCACAAACCACGGAGGAGTTAGTGAGTAGTGCCTTGACCACAGAGCATTACGAGCAGCATGAGGCAGAAGCAAGTCTCCTCGAGTCCAAGGGCCAAGGAAACTCTCACACTCAAAAGCAGCAAGGCCACAACTCTTGGAAAGGGAACTCCAGCAGCAAATGGAGTGACTCAAAGGAGGGCCATCTAGCAAGCGACCCGGTTATCAGTGTGCCACTTGTGGGAGATTCCACCGGGGTTTGTCGCAAGGGCACACGAGGATGCTGAATGTGAACAAGAAGGGCACATGGCCGTGGCCGAACAAGACCGGTCTTCCTCGGCCGCGAGATCCGTATGCGGGCCGGCCGGCTCGATTACATCGGATGCGGGCCGCTGGAAGGTCACTCATCGGCCGGGGCGATTAGAAGCCCCTCCGGCTTTGGCGAATGCGGATCTACTCACTCACGGAGGGGCGTAGCAAAGGCCTCGGCAGTCGTCACAGGTCGATTAGCATTTTTCGATATCGTGCTACTTTATTTGATCTTGGGCAACCCATTCATATATAGCGGGATGTTCTCAGAAATTAGGAATACCCCAAGTACTCGGTGGTGGGTTTACGGCGGCACTACCTTGGAGAGGTCATGACATCGGCCTGGCTCGAGCGGTGCCGGTCATTATAGCGGGCAGGAACTCTTTTGTGATCGATCTTCTTTGGAAATGGTGACTACGACGTCATCCTTGGAATGGACTTCCGATCAAATCTGGTGCTTCCATAGAGTCTGTAAGCGAAAGTCGTATTCCACCCGAGCGGAAGCAGGTTCGGTATATCGGAGAACCAAAGAGAAAAGCAGAAAATTTCTCTCAGCTATGAAGGCACAAAGTTGATGGATTCGATATGCGGGTACCTAGCATGTAGTCACTACCGGCCGGGCGAGGACCAGCCTATGAGGTCCAGGTTGTATGTGACTACCAGATCTTCCACTGAAGAGTTCTGAGCCTAGTAGCGAGGGAGATTGAATTTGAGATAGAGCTCTTCCGGCACCAATCCTATTTCAGCGCCCTCTGCATGGCTCAGTGAGGAAGGAACTTCATGGCGACTCTGGGAGCTACTTGACAAGGCTTCATCGCCCTAGTCACTCACCATGGGGCGCTTGTGCTATTCGTGAAGAAGAAGGATGGAAGCATGCGGTTATGTATAGACTACGAGCCGAATCGGTCACGATCAAAGCGGTATCCTCTTCTCGGAATAGATGACCATTCGACCAATTAAAGAAGCGGTGTTCTAAAAATTGACCTCGGATCAGGATATCACCAAGTCGAGTCAAGGAGGGTGATATACCGAAGACGACATTCAGGACCGGACACGGACATTACGAGTTCGTAGTCATGCCTTTTGGCGTGACAAATGCTCCAGCTACATTCATGGATCTCATGAACAGGGTATTTAGGGAGTATTTAGATAAGTTTGTTATTGTGTTTATCGATGACATTCTTATCTACTGGGAACTCAGGAAGAACACTCGAGCACATGAAACTAGTATTGCAGACCCTTGACGAGAACCGACTATCGCCAAGTTCACGAAATGTGAGTTTGGCTCGTCAGTGTCCTTCCGGGTCACGTCATCTCAAAGGATGGTATTATGGTAGATCGCAAGATAGAAGCGATGAAATCTGGAGGAGACCTAAGAGCGCCCGAGATCGGGGAGCTTTCGGGATTAGCGAGGATATTACAGAAAGTTTGTAGAGGACTTCTCCGGGACACTGACAGCTCTCACCGGGAAGAACAAGAAATTTCGGTGGACGGAGGACTGTGAGAGCTTTAGCGAACTCAAGAGGAGATTGACTAGTGCACCTATTCGACTTTGCCAAAATACAGACAGCCTTGATATATATAGTGATGCCTCTAAATTGGGATTAGGAGGAGTGCTGATGCAAGATAGCAAGGTAATCGCCTATGCCTCCAGACAACTCAAGGATTATGAGAAGAACTACCCTACTCATGATCTTAAGCTTGCAGCAGTAGTGTTCGCTCTCAAAATTTGGAGACATTACTTGTATGGAGCTCAGTGCAGAGTAGATCATCGAGTCTGAAGTACTTCTTCACTCGAAGGATCTGAATATGCGACAGCGTAGGTGACTAGAGCTAGTCAAAGATTATGACATAGACATCCTCTACCACCGGGGAAAGCCAATAGGGTGGCAGATGCACTTAGCAGAAAATCTAGCGCTACCTTATTATCTCTAGCAACCATGTCACCACCCCTACGAAAGGAGATCGCGGATTTTAGTCTCGAACTCATCGTCGGACAGCTCTCTACTATGACCTTAGAGTCTACCTTGCTTGGTGATATTCAGTCAGCTCGGGATCGGGACCCCGAAATTGAGAAAATCAAGCAAGGGCTAGCAGAATTAAAGAGAATTTAGAGTGTCAGATGGCGGGGTGTTGTATTTTGGTGATAGACTCGTGTTCGAGATCGGGAGGAGCTACGAGGCGATTTTAGATGAAGCTCACAGGACTCCCTACGCGATGCATCCGGGCTCCACCAAAATGTATCAAGACACGAAGAAGCGTTTTGGTGGCGGGATGAGCGAGACATCGCCAGAATATGTTAGCATCGCCTCACACCGGAGGTCAAGGCGGAACATCGGCGACCGGGAGGAGTTGCGGCCTATCTGATTCGAGAATGGAAGTGGGAGGATATCTCGATGGACTTCATAGTGGGGCTACCCAGAACCACGAATGGTTTTGATGCCATCTGGGTAATATTCGACAGGTTGACTAAATCAGCCCACTTTTTAGCTATCAAGATATCCTACTCCATGGAGAAGCTAGCTCAGTTGTATCTCCAGGAGATCGTCAGACTACATGGAGTCCCACGAACCATCATTTCAGACAGAGACAGCAGATTCACGTCACACTTCTGGGAGTGTGTACAGTCAGCATTGGGCACCAAGTTAAAGTTCAGCACAGCATTCCATCCTCAGACAGATGGTCAGACGGAGCGAGTAAATCAGGTACTCGAAGATATGCTCCGAGCGTGTGCCCTAGACTTCAAGGGAAGTTGGTGCAAATATCTGAGCCTAGCAGAATTTGCATACAACAACAGTTATCAGGCCACTATCGGCATGACACCTTATGAGGCACTCTATGGGCGGAGGTGCAGATCACCAATCTGTTGGTATGAGAGTGGGGAACAGAAGGAACTAGAGCTTCAGACAGATCTAGTGGCAGATACCACAGCAGCCATCCAGCAGATCCGCCAGAGGATAGAGACAGCACAGAGCCGCCAGAAAAGCTATGCTGATACACGACGTAGGCCCCTAGAGTTTTCAGTTGGGGATACAGTTGTAACGACCCAATTTTCCCTATTTCAAGTTTTAAAAGTCCATAAAAATATTTGGAAATACTTTTAAAATATTCTAGAGATTTTTAGGAATTTTTAGAGTATTTTTACGTAATTTTTTGGAGGTCGTTTAGTAGGGTTACAAAAAGAAAGAAGTTTTAAAAAAACGTTGAAGGTGAGATTCGAACCCACGACCTCGGGTCGGACTGACCCAAGCAAAACCAGCCCAACCAGCTGAGCTACACGGTTTTATTAACCTTATATGGTGAGAACTATGTTTATAGCATAGCTAATGATTTGGGAATTAATTGGAAGAAAAATGGTTGCAGCCGAGACTCGAACCCGTGAGCTGCGCCTTGAGCAAAACGCAGCCAACCAACCGGTCTGCAATTGTTTTGTGATCAAGAAGGGAAGCGAATATATTTAAGTAGTAGTTGATGACAGAAGTTTTTGGGTATTAAAAGGAGAACTTAGGTTTTAGCCGAAACCTAATTTTCCTTCTCCCCTTTCTCCTCTCTCGCGACGGTGGCTTTTCCCGAGCGAAACCAGAGACGAGGCTAGGGCATCGTCTCCGGCACCGGCCAAGGGGTGTTTCCACGTGATTTTCACACCGTCGAGATCCTCTCGTTGAGGAGAAGCCATAAGCACGAAGCAGAGGCCGAAAGCTTGAGTTCTCCGAACCCTAGCAGCCATTTTCTTTGGTTGTAAGTCCAAGAATAGCGAGGTGAATTGCTACTCACCTGCAGTAGGAGTAGTTCCGCGAGTTTTGATTTGCGAACGAGCTCTGATTTGGTGTTCCTGCACCTTCCTGTTGTTCGGCTGGTTTCCTTTGGGTTCCTGCGATTTCTGGTGTTTAAGTTAGATCAGTGAAGCTCTGTTTTCTTATTGTAATGAGATTTCTGGCCGGATTTGAATTTGGTGAAGCATTTGTGTTGCCGGCATTTCCATAAGCAGCATTTGTAGATCATAGTTTCCTTTCAAAAAGGGGCACGAACAGTCCCTTTCGAAGCTTACTGTTAAGTTTTGTTTGTGCATGTCCATGGGCAAGAACAACCCACAATTTCATAGCAGTTTACATCTTGTGATGACTTAGTAAGCATGATATTCCGTAAATTCCAAGTATGATCAGCTTAAAATTCTTTTGCTGTGTAGACCTTTCATTTGCTATTAAATGGGCATGATCGGATTTCATTTAGCCTTGTAGTTGCAAGTTTTGTTATTGGGATAGTAGTGTATTGAGGTCACAACCAATGTTAAACCATTCTCACTGTCCTTATTTGGATACTACAGCAATAAACTTTAGAACCAACGTAGCTGGGGAGTGTTGGATCCTTATGTAGCTAAATGCTTAAAGTTATAGTCATGAATAGGTAGACTTTGATAGAACTGGTCTCCAATTAACAGAAGAAAGAATGCTATCTCCTAGTCCACAACATGCACATTTTCTCATACTTAACCCTTGCTTAAGTTCTGAATTACATGCTTAAATGCTTACCCAACAAGGAATGTGCATATTATGATCAGATCTAGGCTAGCTTGATAGCATACAACCCCAAACATTTTATTAAAGGTAATAACACTACCAAGCTTGAACTCTTTTATGATTAGCATAGTATGCAGATTTTTCTAAGCTAGTATGCAGATTTTTAATAAGCAGATTTTGTAAGTATAGCATGCAGATTTTTTATAAGTATAGTATGCAGATTTTTAATAAGCAGATTTTCATAAGTATTGCTTGCAGATTTTGATAAGTATTGCATGCAGAACCTCAGTTTTAGAACAGATTTTTTTTTATAGCTTATAGTGCAGAATTTTGATTAAGCTTGTATGCAGATTTGTCTTTTTGCCTTGAAAGTTTAGAATTGTTTAAGCATATCAGATTTAGAACTTGTTTAAACATTTTAGCTTAGTAGAAGCATTCCTTTATTGGAAGTATTAATGAGAACAAGTATTTTACTTGAACAAGTATAAGAAAGTACTAAAGAAAAGAAAGAAAAGGCCAAGGCCTTAAGTAGATCCTAAAGTCAAGACTTTAGGGATTTTGGCACACAGGGTGCTTATTAAAATGCCAAGACATTTTATTATAAGAAGTATTTAAAGATAAAAGTATTTTACTTTTTAATGGCATGTACCGGACACAAGTTCCAAGGGATGGGCTCCAAGTTGCCCCTAGACATAAGGTCTAGAAGTGTCTTAATGGTTTTGGGATTAGCTACCTCAATTCTCATTAAGAAAGGGATGGGCTCCAAGTTGCCCCTAGGCACATGGCCTAGAAGTATCTTAGTAGTTTCGGGATTAGCTACCTCGATTCTTATTAAGAATGCGCGCAAAGTGGTACAATGCCGGGCCCAAGAGAAGTTGATTATTATTTTGAAGTATAAAAGTAAAAGTTTTTTTTTTTGGAAACAAATGAAACAAACATCAAATATGTTTAGAATTAGAAAGTTTAGCTTCTTGTTATTTGAAGCATGCAGTATCAGTTTTCATTTGCTTCCTTATGAGTTTATTTGAGCATGACTATATGTCTTATCATTTAGTTGATTTCTTGCTATTAGATTATTTAGCATGATTAGTTTTATTTGCTTTTCAGCATGCAGTTATAGTTTTATTCTTGTATAGCATGAGTAGCTTTACATGTAAGCTTTTCAGTTAGTATGATTCCTTTATTGGATTATGAGCATGATTAGCTATACATGTTTAGTATTTCAGTTAGTATGATTCCTTTATTGGATTATGGGCATGATTAGCTATACATGTTTAGTATTTCAGTTAGTATGATTCCTTTATTGGATTATGAGCATGATTAGCTATACATGTTTAATATTCCAGATAGTATGATTCCTTTACTATTTATGAGCATGAGTAGCTTTACATGTTAGCATTCAGTTTTAGCATGTTTTTTATTTATATACATGCATATTGAGTTTTTGTGAGTAGATAGCGCTCACTAAGCTTTATGCTTATAGACTGCACTTCCTCCTACTGTAGATAAAGGAAAGGAAAAGATTTAGCAAGGAGGGCGACAAGGTGGTGGTGATGAAGGTGTGTGATGGCTGGACTATGGAGAGATCATGAGTTTGCTAAGGAGTTGTTAAAACTTACCTGATTAGAGTTTCCTTTTCTTTCTCCTTAATGCTATGATGAAGTTGAGATTGTAATTGAGTCTATTCCGCACTTTGTTATGTTTTATTGTTGGAGTATTATCTGTTTACTATTGCTAGAGTAGTTTAATTCTTCTTATTGAGTTATTATACTGCGTGGTTGAGTGATTATATGTTCCAGCCACCTGTGGCTGAGTATATATTATTTGTATTGTTGATTTGGTCACCGGTACAGGGGAGACTCTGCCGAAATTTTTCGGTAGGGATTTCTCGTAGTTTTTAATTATACCGGTTAAGTAGAGTTAGTAGTTAAGTAACGGTCACTCTTAGAGAGTAGTGGTAGTAGTAAGAAGGGTGGTCGTTACAATAGTTTTCCTCAGAGTAGCTCCCATGAAGGGAGTCATGCATTTTGGGAAGAAGGGCAAGCTAGCTCCCAGATATGTGGGACCATACCTTATCACGAAGAGAGTGGGCAAGGTAGCATATGAGCTAGAGCTACCTCAGGAGATGTCAGCCGTCCACAACGTATTTCATGTCTCCATGCTGAAGAAGCATATCCCAGACGCCACCCAGGTGATCGAGCCCCAGTTGGTACAGGTCCGTGATGATCTCAGCTATGACAGTCGGCCTATTCAGATAATAGACCGAGCAGTAAAGAAATTACGGAATAAGGAAGTACCATTAGTCAAAGTCAGCTGGCAAAATCACACAGCAGCAGAGGCGACTTGGGAGACAGAGGCCAGCATGAGACAGAAGTACCCAGAATTGTTCTAAGGTATGGGGGATTGTAACGCCCAAAAATTCTCAAAACTATTTTAGAATTATTCTATGATTTTTCTAGAATTTTTAGATATTTTTCCGGAAAAATCGAAGTATCGGAAGTAGCAAAAATAAGTAGAACCGTAAAATAGCTTAGGCGGGAATCGAACCCGAGACCTATGGTTTACGGATAAGATTAGTAACCAGTTGAACCAGCAGGGCCGTGCTGAAAGAAAGGAGAACCAAATATATTTATATTAGAGTTGGGTTCATTAAACCACTTAATATAAATAATAAACTTAAGTTGGAGTTGGGTTATTTTATTTTGATTCGGCACCTTCTCCTCTCAAACCCTCACGCCGGCGCCCCTCTTCTTCTCCTCTTCCTCACGCACGGCACACCAAGCCCAAGGTCCATCGGTTCACCTTACGGCGACGACTCCAACACGAAAGAGGTTTTTCTCCGGGAGAGGAACGCGAAGACGTGATTGGATCATCGAGAGGATCACCTCCACCGGAACTCTAGTGAATAGAATCGTAAGAAATTACGATCAAGAGGTAAGAAACCCCTCACCTGCAGTATAATAGCTCCGTTTGGTTTCATACGCATTAGTTTTAGCTATATGCAAGTTTTCCAGCACATAGGGTATGTTTAAACCCTCCTCGAGGATTTAAGGATCTAGTTGAACACCTCTAGACGGGCCGGACACGTTGTTCTCCTTTAGTTGGAGATTCTAGACGTTGTCGGGTGCCTAGAGGTGATCTCCCAATTAGAGGAGAGAGTTGGAGCACACCAAGTGTTCGGTAAAATGTTAGTGTAGCTAAATACCACCTCAGTTATGTTTAATAGCTCAGTTAAATGCATTAGAGGCATTTAAACCAGCACATTAGTTTAGTTCAGTTTTATGGGACTACGGTCCAATGGGTGGGCTCCCACAGTCGCCTCTAGGTTCAGATAACCTAGCTCTAGGTTCAGATAACCTAGAAACAGCAAGTTAAAACAGTTAGCTATATTCAGTATTTTATTTTCAATGGCACTGTACTGGATCAGATATCCATTGGGTTGGACTCCCACAGTCGTCCCTAGGTTTAGATAACCTAGTTAACCCTACTAAATTCGGGACTTGCAAACCCGGGTCTAGTTAGGGATGCGCGCACAGCAAGTACAGTTGCCGGGCCCAACAGCATGTTTAGTATTTTCACTTATTATGTATTAGATTTCAAAACTCAAAATCAATTATGCTAGTTGAGTTTGTTTCCAGTTACAGATTTAGTTTCAGTTAGTTTAGCTTATGTTCAGTTCAGTGCTTTTATTGCTTGCTACGATATGATTCAGTGCTCATGCCATGCTTATGTGTTATGCTTTATGATTTCAGTATATCATGACTTAGCAAGTTCAGTGCATATTTTCAAATAGCATGCTTTAAAAACCATATTGCACCGAATGCATATTTTTGTGAGGTAGATGGTTTCTTACTAAGCTTGTTAGCTTACAGATACTACTTTTCTTATACTGCAGATAAAGGTAAAGGAAAAGTGGACTAGCAGTGGAGGCTGGAGGTCAATGCAGATGAGGATGTGTGTGTATGGAACTGGAATCAAAGATCCTTAGGGGATTTAGCAAGTTTAAACGATTGGACTTTTATTATTTCTGTTTTTACGCACTTTCAGTTATTAAATGCTACAAATTAGTAGACCATGTTTATATTCAGTTTAGAATGCTAGCTTTATGTCATTAGAATATGTTCTATAGATTTTAGAATTGTTGTGTGAGGTTTTGGCACGCCAAAGTGCTGAAATCCAAGTCCCCGGGTGAAATCAGACTCTGATCGGTCTCCCGACAGATCAGGGCCTGGCTGTGTCACTGGATCGGTCAGCCGACCGATCCAGACAGATACAGTATGCTACTGTATCCTCCTGGATCGGTCAGCCGACCGATCCAGCGCGATACAGTAGCGATCCCAGCGTCTCCAGACACACCTGGATCGGTCTTGTCGACCGATTCAGTTGGGAGCAGGAGCTTCCCCAGCTTCGATCGATCTGTAAATCGATCAGCAGGCTGGCAGGTAGTTGGGAAGTTAGTTTCTAGCCCCTAGCTCAGTTGGGATGTTCAGGTTCCCCTCCTTAGCATATGTACACCAGCAAAGAAGGTCTTTGGACCTTTCTTATCAGTTGTATCGGTCATTAGTAGAGTAAAATTTTAATTAGCCCAGCTTTCCGCACAGTATACTGTAGAACGAATGTAGCGATTCGCCTTCTGACCTAGCGATGAAGGCGGGTCGTTCTGAAGAAGATCTCATAGTTACGAGTTCATAAACTCTAGTACTTAAGCACGGAGGTTTAGAGTTCGAATCGGGAGGCAAACATCCCGGGGTGGAAAGTCCAAGTGAGTAACGGCCAAGGGTCGTCGGTCGGCGACATTAGAGGTCGCCAAATGGGCCGCGACATAAGGGCCGACGGTCGTCACAAGGGCGCCCAAGAGGCCAAAAGGCGGGTCGTTACAATAAAGGCGCCTTTTGTTGCGACCCGGGCGACCTGTGACAACTATGTCATCGGTTGGCGACCTCGTCGTCGACCGTCTTTCCACGGCGATGGTTTGCCTCCCCGAACTCTACCTCGAGCTTAATAGGTTATGAATCTGCAACAAGTGAGATGATCTCACTTGGTTACCAGGATTCATAAACTCTAATACTTAAGCCTGGAGGTTTAGAGTTCGAATCCTAGGGGAGGCAAAAATCCATTGGCCAGGGGTGGGAAGACCTAGTGAGTAACGGCACGGCCAAGGGTCGTCGGTCGACGACATGAGAGGTCGCCAAATGGGCCGACGACATAAGGGCCACTAGTTGGGCCACCACAAGGGCCGCCCAAGAGGCCAAAGGGCCGGGTCGTTACACTGGTAGCCAAGTGAGTGCGCTCACTTGGCTACTAGGATTCATAAACTCTAATACTTAAGCCTGGAGGTTTAGAGTTCGAATCCTGGGGAAGGCAAAAATCCACTGCCAGGGGTGGAAAGTCCTAGTGAGTAACGACACGGCCAAAGGATCGTCGGTCGACGACATGAGAGGTCGCTAAATGGGCCGACGACAAAAGGGCCACTAGTTGGGCCGCCACAAGGGCCGCCCAAGAGGCCAAAGGACAGGGTCGTTACAATAAAAAGGCGCCTTTTTATTGTAACGACCCGACCCATTTGGCGACCCTCGGGTCGTCGATCGTCGGTCGTGTCGTTACTCACTAGGACTTTCCACTCCTGGCCAGTGGATTTTTGCCTCCCCCAGGATTCGAATTCTAGACCTCCAGGCTTAAGTACTAGAATTTATGAATCCTAGTAACCAAGTGAGATCATCTCACTTGGTTATCAGGATTCATAAACTCTAGTACTTAAGCAAGGAGGTCTAGAGTTCGAATCCTGGGGGAGGTAAAAATCCACTGGCCAGGGGTGGAAAGTCCTAGTGAGTAACGACACGACCGACGGTCGATGACCCGAGGGTCGCCAAATGGGCGGCCAAATGGGCCAGGTCGTTACAAGTTTAGCATGTTCCTTTGTTTTTGTTAATTTTTATTTAAGGAGGAAATAATTTTAAAAAATTTTATGGTATAATTAAATGTTACCCCAGTTAGTTTGTCTGAACTGAATGAAGATCTGTTGCTCGACTCATATTCAGACTCATCTTCTTGATCTGATTCACCTTTGGTTGCCATCAGCGTGAGGTAGCTAGTTTGCTTTAATTCGTCTGCTTCTGATCCGTCCGATGAAGACTCGTCCCATGTCACCTTGAGTGCTTTCTTTTGCTTTGTCTTCTTAATCTTGTCTTCGTTCGGGCATTTGTGTTTGAAGTGTCCCTTCTTGTTGCAACCTTAGCATATGATGTTCGCCTTTGAGTTGTTAGATGCAGACTTGGACATCTTCTTTATGTCGCATTTGGTAAAGTTTTTCTTGCGTCTAGTGAACATCTTCCTTACCATATTTACTAGTTGCTCTTCTTTGTCTAATTCTGATTCGGATTCAGTTTTCACTTCGGGTTTAGCTCCCTTCAAAGTACCTGCAAGAAATGCAATTCCTTTCTCGACTTTTGTGGCCTTAGTTTGTTCGTGTAGTTTTAATTCACAAAACAATTCATCTAGTTATAATTTTGAAAGGTTCCTCGAAACTTTATAGGCATCTATGATCGATGCCCATAGTGAGGTTTGAGGGAACAAGTTCAATGTGTACCTGATAACGTCGCGGTTCTCTAGTTGATTCCAGTCTTGTGCAAGCCATTGAGGATATCCTTGATCCTCGCGTGTAGTTGGCTTGCGGTTTCTCTGTCCTACATTTTAATATTAAATAATGAATTTAGAAGTAGGTCTCGTTTAGTTACCTTGGCATTGTTAGTTCCTTTGTGTAATTCGATGAGTTTTCCCATAGCTCCTTTGCGTTCTCGTGCAGGCCAACTCGGTTGAGTTCTTCTTCGTGAGTTCGCATTAGATCGTGTTCAATGCTTTTGAGTCGATCTGGGCTTTCTTCTTATCTTCTGGACTCTATCTTTCTGGATTGAGTGATACTTTTGTTGCTTCATATACAAGCGCCCAGTACCCTCGTCGAATGGTGAACCACTTGTCGACATCCGTCTTAAGTAGACCTCCTTCCTCTTCTTCCAATATGAAAAGTCATTTCTTTTGAAGAGAGGAGGATGACCAGTGCTGAATACCTCAAGTTGGGCCATTAATTACTGAAACAGAAAACTAGAAAGAGGTACCATGGTTTGATCTTGGATTAGTAGTGCTTAAAAAAAATATCGACAACTCGAGTGGTTTTACACCAACTTCGAGTAAACATTGAATAAGAAATAATTATTTGGAGAGACAAATTTTATCAATTCAAATAAGATACAAAAAAACTAAAATTCGAAAAGAGAAATAATTCCCCCTACTTGATTGCTGGTTGTACCAATTCAAAGTAGAACCTGACTCTGATATCACTTATTAGATCAAGACATACGTGAGAGGAGGGGGTGAATCATGTGGTTTTGAAAACTTTTTTTTATTCTAAAATAAGTACATTGTGAAAAAACATGAACACAAAAAGCAAGTAAAAAGACAGGTTTGATTTTACTTGGTTCAGAGCCTTCGATGACCCTTACTCCAAGACCCAGGTCTTCATGGACCTATCGATGAGTAATCCACTAATAACCTTTTCCATAACAGTTGGAAGATGGGATCCAGTACAAAAAGAATCGGAACAAGTATAGCACACTACACTTTTCCTTTTGCAGAAAATAAGTATAATATTTAATTTTGTTACCCAACACTTTCGAAGATGATTGGCTCAGGCATGGTGTTGGGCGTCTCTTTAGTAGTAGTTAGACGTAGCAATGTCACAGTGGACCAACAATAGGAAGCCGGAGCAGTTGAAAGGCGCCTTCCAATGGTTGGTGAAGAATGCTTGGTCGAGCAACACTTTTATAAGGTGTGGAAGGCGCCTTCCATAGAGCTAAAGGCGCCTTTTATAGATAAAAGTTTATCTCAAAAAGTGTTGATCCTTATCGCTGAATAAGTCAGATTTTATCTGATAGAATGTGCCTTCCATAGTACCAAATGTGCCTTCTATGAATAGTCTGAAGGCACCTTCCAATGAATTGAAAGTATCTTAGGTATTGTTCACCAGCGACCTTTTTACTCCTTTTGCCCTACAAGTTAGGTTAGTCTAACACGATAATATCTACCCTATAAAATAAAGTTAGCATAATAATAATATGATTAATTTATGACTTAAATTCTATCCTCTAGACCAAGATCTAGTCAGAGATTCAATTTAGGTTTTTGAAATGGATCTAAATTGGACCGACACCTACTGTCCCCTCAACCAGGATGCATCCTCACTTAGTCACTCTCATCCAGTAACTTACCTCACTTCCCGAGTGTCGAGTTACCTTCCCAACGTCCAATCTGACCCATCAGGTCTTCCTACCGGAATCGCACATCCGGACTTCGCCAACCGAGAATCGAACAACTCGATCTCCTACCGGAATCACACATCTTGACTTCCTCTTGTCAGAATCCCACATATGAACTTCCTCCTGCCATAATCCCACATCTGGACTTCGCCAATCGGGAATTACACATCCCAACTGGACTTCCTACCTAGTGTCAGGTCCTCTTGACCCGTCAAGTTAGTCAACCCTGCACACTCAATAATAAGGTTAAATCAATAATAAATCTAACTTTAATTCATTTTTCATTCATCAAACTCAGGTTTGATCATTGGTGTTAAATACACCAACACTAAGTCCTGCACACTTAGACACAAGATATCAAAAATAACAAGACTTAACTTGACTTGGTTGACCATATCAAAATCAATTCAGGGTACTTACAATCTCTCCCTTTTTGATGTGCATCAATCTAAGTTAAGTCAGGGTAATAAATAATAAAATAACATATGAAATATTAAGTGAAAAAAATTTACAATTACTAAGTACAGAAATGAAATTACAATAATACAAACATGATATGAAAAAAGATATTTTCAATATCTCCCCCTAAACTTAACTCCTCCATTTTCTCCCCTTTGATCACATATAAAAAAAGAGAAAAAAAAATACAAAAACTTATAGAAAAATTTTCTTTGGGTGTATAATAGAGTTTTCAGGAATATTACTTTTTCTCAAAATTAATTTTCAAAAGTAATATTTTTTTGTCAATTAAACCTTAGTTTTAGTAAAAATAATTTTAAATTTGGAAAATACTGAAAATTTTGTCATGACCAAAGAGAAAAAGTGGGGTCAAGAAAACAATTTATGATAAAATGATTTTTATTTTGACTAGAATAATTATTTTTAAACAAAAATAATGATTTTGAATTTAAATGTTTAAAAATAGATTTTTAACTCAAAATTGTTGTTGATTTTTCTCAATGTTCAAAATACAACCGTAATCTCAAAAAAAAAAAAAAAAAAAAAATTCAAACTTAATCTCGGAAAGAATTTAAAATTTAAATTTCATTTTTGATTAAAAAATTCATAAAAATAAGATAATTACCAAATTATCAAAAAAATTAATTTAATAGAAAATGAATATTATTATTACAGAAAAATATTTGAATAGGTATATAAAATAATTAATTTTCCTAAACAATAATATGATTAAACTAAGTTTTTATTTTAACATGCATAAAAATTAATTAAATCAAACTAAACTTGATTTAGGCACCCAATATAAATTTCTACCTATTGGATTAACTAGATAAATTTTTATAATATTTTTTCATGTTACTTTTGTAATTTAGCTCTTGTGATATCGAAAATACTAATTTGGTTCTACATTATTTCTAAATTTTGAAGACGATGAAAAATTCGAGCATGTATTATTATTATTCAGTAATTATATTTGCTATTTTAGTTCATCATTTCAATTTTCAATTTATCATAATCTTCTAATAAACATGCTTTTGCTAAGGTAATTTTTAATTTGATATTTTTTATTTTAAATTGTGCATGCTTGGTTTTTAATCTATACATACTTCTAGATAGTATTTTTATAAACTCGTATAATTTTTCAGAAGGTAAGGAGCATACCTTACTTACCGTGTTATTCTCGTAGTCCGTTGCTTCTCCTTTATCGCCGTTTTTTTTACATATCTCCCCTTTCTTCGATACTCATTTTGGATGAGCTTTCAATGTCTTCATGGTGATCTGCCATTTGTGCTAACCCAGCATATTCTTCTAGCTCGAATTCGGATGAGGACTCGTTCCACGTTGCTTTCAGCTTTTTGTACTTAGATCTACATTCTTTAATTCGAATGACATAACATTATAGCAGTAAGTTCCTTCAGCAATTATAAAGCTAACATTCTCTTAGTCATCTTTGACGAGCGAGACTTGATGATAACCCTGATACACGTTTATCATGTATATCAGTTCACATCCAGAGGTTTAAAACTTAAAATAATTTTAAAACTTAATTAAATTATTTTAAAACTTAAAACTTAATTATTTTAAAACTTAATTAAATTATTTTAAATTTAATTTAAATTATTTAAACTTAATTAAAAATTATTTTAAAATTTAATTTTAAAACTTAAAACTAAATTATTTTGAACTTAATTAAAATTATTTAAACTTAATTAAAAATTATTTTAAAACTTAAGTTTGAAACTTAAAACTTAATTATTTTAAACTAAATTAAAATTATTTAAACTTAATTAAAAATTATTTTAAAACTTAATTTTAAAACCTAAAACTTAATTATTTTAAACTTAATTAAAATTATTTAAACTTAATTAAAATTATTTAAACTTAATTAAAAATTATTTTAAAACTTAATTTTAAAACTTAAAACTTAATTATTTTAAACTTAATTAAAATTATTTAAAATTAATTAAAAATGATTTAAAATTAATTTTAAAACTTAAAATTTAATTATTTTAAAATTAATTAAAAATTATTTAAAATTAATTAAAAATTATTTAAACCTAATTAAAATTATTTAAACTTAATTAAAAATTATTTTAAAACTTAATTTTAAAACTTAAAACTTAATTATTTTAAACTTAATTAAAATTATTTAAACTTAATTAAAAATTATTTTAAAACTTAAAACTTAATTATTTTAAAATTAATTAAAAATTATTTAAACTTAATTTAAACTTAATTAAAAATTATTTAAACCTAATTAAAAATTATTTAACCTAATTAAAAAGTATTTAAACTTAATTAAAAATTATTTTAAAACTTAATTAAAATATTTTAAAACTTAAAACTTAATTATTTTAAACTTAATTAAAATTATTTATACTTAATTTAAACTTAATTAAAAATTATTTTAAAAGTTAATTTTAAAACTTAAAACTTAATTATTTTAAACATAATCAAAATTATTTAAACTTAATTAAAAATTATTTTAAAACTTAATTTTAAAACTTAAAACTTAATTATTTTAAACTTAATTGAAATTATTTAATCTTAATTAAAAATTATTTTAAAACTTAATTTTAAAACTTAAAATTTACTTAAAAATTATTTTTAAACTTAATTAAAAATTATTTTAAAACTTAACTCAAACTTAATTTTAAAACTTAAAATTTACTTAAAAAACAGTTTTAAACTTAATTAAAAATTGTTTTAAAAACTTTATTTTAAAACTTAAAATTTACTTAAAAATTATTTAAACTTATTTTAAATTTAATTAAGAATTATTTTAAACTTAATCAAAGAATCATTAAACATTAAAAGAAAAACCTTTTTCAAGATTTCTATATTTATAATAGTGTTCAAAATTATTCTTGAAAATCTTTTCAAAAATGTTTAAAATTTTTTACACTTAGTACAATTCTTTCTTATTTTTAGACGTGTTCAAAATTGTTTTTGATTGTTTTTTAAAAAAAGACTTTTTATATTTCAATTTATATTTCAATTTTTAGATTTCTACTTTTCAAAAACCTTTTACACTTAGTAAAATTCTTATTTTATACTTGGATTTCATATTTTTCGACTTTTAAAATTGTTTAAAATCTTTGAAAAATTCAGGTAAAATATTTAATTATACGGGATTGTTAGTGTTCTTTTATAAATAAAAGGTTAACTCTCTTTATAAACCTAGCTAAACTTTTAAAGTGTTAAAATTTTCAAACTTTAAGGTTCAATCTTACTCGGTTTTTGAGTCTTCCCCTATTTTTGATGTGTGTCAAAGGGGGGAGGGATAGTGAATTTAGGGGGAGTTATTTAACTCAGAGGGAGAGTTAAAATTTAAAATTGCTTGTTTATTTAATTATTGCATATTTTAACTTAACTTTGAACCTTGGTTGCCAAACATAAAAAAGGTGGAGATTGTTGGTGCAAGTTGCACCAGAATCAAACCTAAGTTTTGATATTGTCAAAAGTTCAAGTTAAGTCTTGTTATGATCTAACAAGTTGACTGAGTGTGCAGGATATTTACTCAACCGGGAAAGACCTAGTTGGAGGCTAGGGAGGAGAAATCTTAGCAGATCGTGGAATCCAGGTGCAAGTCCAAGTAGGTCGAGGGGACCCGAAGCTTGGCAATGTGATCAAGAGGTCTGGAGGACCAAAGATCAAGAGAAAAGTCCTGGGGAGCCAATCAAGGCTGAGTGAAAAGTCCAAACTAGATCTGGAGGATTAAAGTTTGGCAGGTAGGTTGAGGTAAATAAATTGGAGGAGCGACAGTGAGGTCGTGTTCCCGAAGGGAACAACCTAAGGTCGCTGATCCAACTGAAGAAATCGGGAATGTTTCAAAGTTGAGATCAAGACAGTTCTACTGTCCTTCATATTACTCCTGCATTATAATATTATTGTTTTAACATCTATTTTGCAGGAGATTTTTGCTTAACATTGTTTTGTAGGTACAACTGGATCGGTCGACCGAACAAGGCAAAAATCAGTGCAGTATTCGACCAGACCAGAACAAAGTCCAAGTCTGGATCAAATACTGATCGGTCGACCGAACCTTATGATCGGTCGACCGAACCTTATGATCGGTCGACCGAACCCAGATGACTCAGCACAGACAGCAACGATCAGAGCAGAAGGAAATCACACTGATCGGTCGACTGAACCTATGGATCGGTCGACCGAACCAATCAACATTAAAGGCGCATTAATTGTTGATCTCGGCAAATCACGACGAATAGGGAAGGAAGTTGTTTGGTCGATTGAAAAAAAGGGTTTGGTCGACCGAACCCTTAAAGAGCATTGATTGCCGGAGATCGAGCCAGCGTCAGACTCCAGCCAGGAAGGAAGGGAGCGTGTTCAGTTGACCAAACAGGAGGATCGGTCGACCGAACATCCAGTACACCTATAAAAGGAGGCTCGAAGTCTGAGGTTGCATACGACTGAATACTTTTTGATAAAAAGAAGTGCTCTTCTACAAGCTGCTTGTGCTACAAGTCTTCGTCAACTCTGCAAGCCACTTCATTCGATAGTACCGACCAAGCTTTGACTTTCATCTACTATTGTCGGTATATCTTATTTTGTACTGCACTTAATTTCATGTAAGATAGTAGGAGTGTTACTATCTTACATCTTTATATTTGTACGATCCACTTCTTTCCGAGGATTTCGGAAAGAAGGGTTATAGTGTTTTGGCCATCGAAGCGGTCAAGGACCGCGGGCCTTTGAGTAGGAGTCGAGCTAGGCTCCGAACGAAGTAAACAACTTTGTCCCTTTTCTTATTTTCCGCTGCACAATTCTTTTTTAAAAGAAAAAGATAAGTTTTAAAGAAAGCGATATTCACCCCCCCTCTATCGCTTGCATCCGATCTATCAGACACTTCACACCGTCTGTATACTGGTGAAGGAGGGCGGTGTTCTCAAACTTGAGGAGGTGATCCTCGAGGCTAGTTGCCCATGTATATTCCCCTATTGTTAGGGGACAATAGTATTTAGGCAACTTGTCCTCCAGTATTCCCTGCGATAATGACATGCTAACTCATTCGGGGGAGTTGCTAACCATGAGGGCTTTTCCTCTACGTAGATCCCACATAGGCGCATCCCCAGAAGACGATGTTTGGGGCCTTTCCTCTCGGCCCATACCCTCGAGCAACGTACAGAATAGTGCCCGATGGTGTGCAGGCGAGGGTGGCACGGGTGGCAAGCTGACTAGTGGAATATGTGGTGGCACTAACACAACCGCTGGAGGGATTGACTGGGACCCTATTGGGCCTCCCACTCGAGCTCCTCGTTCAGTGTGAGGGCCTGTCGTCGATTGCCTCTATTATTATTACATCATCTTTAAGGCCTAGGCGTGGGCTCTCCGACGTTCATGTCAGTACGGTGTCCGAGCAGGAAAATGGAGAGATGAACAGTAAAATGTGTGTGCATAAGTAAGACTACCATAAGACGTGTACCTAGCCAACTGAGAGGAACCCCCTTTATATGCCACCTCTTATAACCTCAGCAATCATGGGGTGGCAGAGAATCTTGAGTGTCAAAGGTTGTTGGGTAAGGGAAGACGTACAACCTAGTAGATACACCATCACCGTCCAAGGAATCTTCTGTTATCCATATGTGCACCTCTTTATAACTTATGCCATTAATGAGGCGGTTGAAGGATATGTTGTCATAATATGTCAGTTGATGGAAAGTATAAAGTTACCTTCGAAGAAGGTTTTAGTGAATGCTCATATTACAATAGAGGAATATTCTCTGACAAACAGTTGTTACTCTAATAAATTGTTGTGATTCTCAAACCATGTTATCTGCTGAGTGTATCTCGACTGGATCTTTAAATCAGCTAACTATATAGTCATCCTTCTTTTAAGCTGCTCGATCAGCTATCGAATGATCGGATAAACAATAGATGTCTTAATACAAAAATGAAGCACTAGGTCCTCTGGGTTTAACAGGCTCATGGGATGGTTGTCCTCATGCTAAAGGTCTTAGCGATGGGTGAAGAGCAAAGTCCTGTGGAGAGTGACACACTGGCTGCCACCTCCTTTTGACTTTGATTGCCATGTCATCTTGACTTTGACTACTACTTCATACCCGGGTCCGTCCATAACATCCTGTATCAAAGAATAATATATAATTACAAATTGCATGTCAAGCACTACTCAACACCCATTTGACCACATACTCTATTGATCTTAATACTTAGAATTAGTCTATATTTCCTTCCTTAGAACCTTCTTCACTTTGCTAGGAATCCTCCAATTATTTTATAGCAATTTCCCCAAGCTGGTACTTCAAGTTTGGTTTTACCAAAAAGCATACCTAAGTTTCAGAATTCCTAAGACACTCAACTGATTTCAGTTTTACCCCTCTGACAACTATTGACTTTTCCTTTTCTCTTTCCTCCCATTTAATCTATTCTCTTTCTTCTCTTCTAATTTGTTGTTGCATGTAATATCTTTCCTTGCTTCTTTTTCCTTAAAATTAATTATTTAAACTTTAATTGATACTCTATTTTTTTTTTAAACTGCAAGTGCACGCTCTGATGGTCCTCTTTTGCTTTGAGGAAGGGATGCTAGTAGTGTGGTGAGTGAAACATTTTAGATCTCAATGGACTTACTACATTACATGCAAAATTATGTTTTATTTTTTCGTTGGTTTCTTGTGTAGCACTATAGGGGAATCTATATTCTAATTTGTTTGATTATATGTATTGACACTAAAATAATAATTAGATGATGTCTAAAGTACAAAAAATTTAGTGTCCCTTTTTCTACCCTTCTCACATGCTTCACCCATAACCAACACTGTGGTGTTGGTCTTCAGAAACCAGCACCACAATATGATCAGAACCAACACTGTGATGTTGGTTTCGGGAGACCAGCACCACTATGGTGCTGATATTCAGAAACCAACGCCAATGTCTGTTCTAGTTGGCACATGATCATAATTTTGCCTATGTGTCTTAGGACCAGTATTGGACACCATATATACCTTCTACACACTAACCTCTCCCATCTCATTATAAGTTTTCAGGAATCCAAGTTCCCTAAGTCCATCAATAGATTTCAATCAAAATCCATTGATGGATTTAGAGCGCTCTAATTGAGCTTATTCTAACTCATGTAGATTTTTTCAGTTCCTAGGAGTCCAAATATATCCTCTGTTATCATTGTAAAGGATTACTAACATTACTCAAAAGGTTTAGAAAGTTTTAGACTTTATTTCATTTGACATGGACCTATAACTTCATGTAGGAGACTTGGGTCTAGAATTTTTCATCAGATATCCCTTCTACATGCTTCACACTTTCATCTCATTGCAAGTTTTTAGAAATCCAAGTCTCTTAGGCCCATCAATGAGTTTCGGTGAAAACTCATTGATAGACTTAAAAAGTTCCGATTAGGCTCATTCCAACTTATATAGGTTACTGTAGTGCCCAGAAGTCTAAATATATTCTCCATTAACATCTTAGAGGATTTCCAATATTGCTTAAAAGGTTTAGAAAGTTTCAGATTTTGTATCAATTGGCATGAGTCTATAACTTTATTTAGGAGACTAAGGATTAGCATTTCTCACCCCATATACCTTCTACATACTCCACACTTTCATCTTATTATAAAATTTTAGAAATCTGAGTCCCTTAGGTCCATCAACTAGTTTTGGTCGAAACACATTGATAGACTTAGAGAGCTCCGATTAGACTCATTCTAACTCATGTAGTTTTCTGGAATACCTAGGAGTCTAAATATATCATCCATTATAATCTTAAAGGATTCCCAACATTGCTCAAAATGTTTAGAAAGTTCAAGACTTTGTGCTAATTGACATGAGCCTATAACTTTATATAAAAGACCCAGAGCTAGGCTTTCTCACCATATATCCCTTCTACACACTTCACACTTCCATCTCATTGTAAAATTTTAGAAATTTGAGTCTTCTTGGTTCATCAATGAGTTTCAGTCAAAATCTATTGATGGATTTAGAGAGCTCTAATCTGACTCATTCCAACTCCTATAGATTTATTAGGTGAATTTGAGTCCAAATAAGCCCTTATTTAGTCTTTTAAACCTCTCCCAACAGTGCTCAAAATGATTTGAAACATTTATAATCTATGGTGCTGGTTTCCAAATACCAACACCACTTTGGTGCTGGTCTTCAAAAATCAACACTTTTTTGGTGTTAGTCTTCAGAAATCAACATCACAGTCTATGATCAGAACCAATATTGTGGTGTTGGTTTCTAAATACCAACACCACTATAGTGCTGATCTTCGAAAATCAACACTAACATCTATTCTAGTTGGCACGTGTCCTTAATTTTGCCTATGTGACTTAGGACCAGTTTTGGGCACTATATATATCTTCTACATACAAACCTCTCCCATCTCATTTCAATTTTTTAGCAATGCAAGTCCTCTAGGTCCATCAATGAGTTTCGGTTAAAATCTATCGATAGATTTATATGTTGGATATTGGGGTCTTAAATGGACCAAAACGATTTAGAGGAAGGAAGCCATCAATTGTTGAAAGTCATAATTGACTGCAAAATTGAAATCTACGATTCACGTAGATAGATTTAGACTATTAATTTGCTCAAAACCGATTAAGGGTGAATGATAAATTAATGTTTAAAGTCAGCCCAAAATAACATTTATTATTCATTAATAAATTGCATGGGAGAATAGTCCCACATCGGAAATTCTCGATGTGTATTCTCTACTTATTAATGAAGATGTGTTAATGGAGTTAACACAAAAATAAAAGGACAGGTGACCCCTTAGCCTAGGGCGAGCAGGTGCTCGCACCTGTGAGCCCGCCACCCGCCACGTGCGCACTGGGCGCTTTGTAGGCGCACTTTGCACTTCGCGAGGAGCATTGAGGAGCTTAAATTTATGCTCCAGGTGACATTGCAGTGCCTACGTGGCACTCGGGTGACGTGTCAGGCTCGTACCTGACGTGGCAGTACCTATGCGGCATCCTCGTGGGCAAAGGGAGATGACTTGACAGTTGACTTAGGGAATGGATGGCTACCTGTAACGCCCGAAAGTTCTCAAACTTGCATTAGAATTATTCTATGATTTTTCTGGAATTTTTAGATATTTTTCCGGAATTTTCCGAGTAGCGGAAGTGGCAAAAATAATTAGAAAATGAAAACGGCCTAAGTGGGGATTGAACCCGAGACCTATGGCTTGGGGATAATACTAGTAACCAGTTGAACCCAGCAGGGCCGTGCTGAAAGAGAAGGGAAACATTTATATTTATATTTGAGTTGGGCCTAGTTACCCACTTAATATAAATTAAAAACTTAAGTTGGTTTGGGTTATTTTATATTGTTTCGGCAACCTTCCTCTCCTCACCCTAACTCACGCCGACCCCCTCTCCTCCTTCCTTCTCTCGGCGCCAACACCCAAGCAAGCCTAGGGTTTCATCCCTAGGGCCATAGGAGTGCCTTCCGGTGATATCTCGGGCACAAGGACGTTCCCCTCCGCGAGCAGAGCACGTGGACGCGAGAAGATCGTCGAAGTCGTCTCCACCGGAATTTAGCGATTAGATTTGTAAGAAATTTAGCATACGAGGTAAGAGACCCCTCACCTGCAGTATAATAGCTTCCGTTTGAATTTTTATGCTTTAGTTATGATGTATGCAGATTTTTATCGATATCTAGGGTGTATTTAACTCTCTTCGAAGATTAGGGATTTAGATGAGCACCTCTAGATGGGCCGGGCACATTTTCCCTCTTCAGATAGGAGGTTAGACGTTGTCGGGTGCCTAGAGGTGGTCACCCTAATAGGGAGAAGAGTTAGAACATCCTAGGTGCTCGATTAAAGGTCTAGCTCAGTAATAGACAGTTTAATTAACTTATTAATGCACTAGAAGCATTTAAAATAGCAAATTAGTTTTATTTCAACTTATGTAGGACTACAGTCCAATGGGTGGGCTCCCACAGTCGCCTCTAGGTTCAGACAACCTAGTTCTAGGTTCAGATAACCTAGATTCAGCTAATTAGCATTTCAGTATTTTACTTTCAGCAGCGGCACTGTACTGGATTAGATATCCACTGGGCTGGACTCCCATAGTCGTCCCTAGGTTTAGCTAACCTAGTAAACCCTACTAGATTTGGAACTTGCAATCCCGGGTCTAGTTAGGGATGCGCGCACAGCAAGTACAGTTGCCAGGGCCCTACAACAGCATGTTTAGTATTTTTATCTACTATATATATAATAGTTTTCCAAATCAGTTTTGAAACATAATGGAATTCAGTATTAGCTCAGCTTCAGCTTAGCTCACCTTTGTATCAGCTCAGCTTATTTCAGTTGTTAAATATGATAGCTTCATATACAGTTATAGACATGTTATGATCACTTTTATTTTATGCTCAGCTTATGTTATGCCATGCTTTGAATGATACCATGCCATGCCATGCTTGCATATTCAGTATGTTTTTCAAACAGCATGATTTAAAAGCATATTTGCATCGTATGCATGATTTAGTGAGGTAGATGGTTTCTTACTAAGCTTTAAGCTTACAGATACTATTTTTCCTTATACTGCAGATAAAGGTAAAGGAAAGATGGACTAGCAGAGGGAGCTGGAGGACAATGCAAAGGATGGTTTGTGTGGCCGGAACTGGAATCAAAAGATCCTCTAGGGATGTAGCACCTACTATAGCATTATACAGTTCATTAGTTTTAACTTTTGTGTTTTTATGCACTTTTAAACATTAGAATGTTTAACTCATGGAAGATTGGGTTAAGTTGTTAGTAATTATGTTAGAATATTAGTTTTATGTCATTAGAATGTTCCTCATGTAGTGTATAACTCATATGTGAAATTTCGGCACGCCCAAGTGCTGAAATCAGACCTTTGGCACGAAATCAGAAACTCGAATCGATCAGCCGATCGATTCGAGGGTTTCTGATCGATCGAAGGATCGATTGGGGAGTTCGTACCGCGAACAGTAGGCCTCTGGATCTATCAGCCGATCGATCCAGTAATTTCTGTCGCGAACAGAGAGCTCTGGGATCGATCACTGGATCGATTGACCAGCCTGGATCGATCAGCCGATCGATCCAAATTATTGCCCCGAGCACAGTAGCATGCTGGATCGATCACTGGATCGATCCAACCCATGCTCCGCGTGCAGTAGCCGGCTGGATCGATCACTGGATCGATCCGACGTTCCAATCGATCAATGGATCGATCGGGAGGTCTGTTATCAGCGGGAAAATGTCTAAGTTCAGTTCCTTGACCATGGGAAAGGTAAAACAAGTCATGAATAGTTAGTTTACCTACCTCAGCACATGTAGAACCAAGAAATGATGATAGTTTAGCAAAAATTTCAATTAGTACAGCTTCCGCATCTAGATTTAGTAATGGTCTTGGAATAGTTAGCACAGCATAACGTGACGATCGACCTTACAGCCTAGTCAGTAGAAGGCGGGTCGTTACAGAGTGGTATCAGAGCAGTGTTCCATACTTCCTACACACACATCAGCATTGTACCTGCAGCTTCCAAGTAAGAATACCTCTACTTAATTTATGCTCCTTGTTTTGTTATTCCAGTTCACGTTTATATGCCTACTGCTTGTTAGTATGTGATAGTTTTTAAACATGATATCAGTAGTTATATAACGGTGATTACATTAGTTATGTTATGTTCTCTATGTCCTTAGAAATGGCACGAGGACGCCCAGCTAGAAGGGCACTAGCTACTGAGCCCCAGCAAGAGGCAGACAGTTCAGTGCCTCCTCCAGACCTTACAGCATTAGTGGCTCAGTTACAGCAGCAGCTAGCTGAACAGCAACAGGAAATAGTCACCTTAAAGGCTAATCAGCAGAGTACCCCCACAGTCACCCCGGAACCGAATCTGACGACTCCAGAAGTCTTAGAGGTTCCACCAGCTCAGCCTACAGCGCCAACGCCTGCACCAGTACCAACACCAGTAGTCCCAGCAGCTGAGCCAAGAAAGGAAGCCTATCTGATCCAGTGGCAGCGAGTCAAGCCAGAGAACTTCTCAGGCACTAGTGAACCATGGGATGCACAAGCCTGGTTCAAAACACTGGAGAGTACGATGGAGCTTATGGACTGGCCAGAACACGAGAAGGTGAAGTGTCCTCCTTCTGCCTGACAGGAGACGCACGCATGTGGTGGGAAAGAATCAGAACGAAGCGCCCAGTGAACCAGATGTCATGGGCTGACTTTGAGAAGGAATTCTTCGAGGAGTTCTTTCACATACGGGTTACAAACCGTCACTACGACGAGTTCACTGAGTTTCGTCAGGGCAACCTTTCAGTTGAGGAAGCCGTGAAGAAATTCAACAGGTTGGCTCGTCTATGCCCAGAGCTTGTCAGCACAGAGAAGGAACGAATCCGGTTAATGCTCAAGATGCTGAGGCCAGAGATAGCAGTGAACGTGGCTGGTGGCATACATAGGCCACAAACCACAGAGGAGTTAGTGAGCAGTGCCTTGACCACAGAGCATTACCAGAACAACATAAAACAGCAGAAGCAAGTCTCCTCAGAGTCCAAAGGCCAAGGAAACTCGCACACTCAAAAACAGCAAGGCCACAGCTCTAACTGGAAAGTGAACTCCAACAGCAAGCGCAAATCAGGGAGTGACCCAAAAGGAGGACCATCTAGCAAGCGACCCAGTTATCCAAAGTGTGCTACTTGTGGGAAATTCCACCCAGGGGTTTGTCGCAAGGGCACACGAGGATGCTTTGAATGTGGACGGGAGGGCACATGGCCAAGCAATGGCCGAACAAGACCGGTCTTCCTCGACCACGCAGATTGGTAAGATGCAGGCCACCTCGATTATATCGGATGCCGCTCTAAAGGTCCACTTATCGGCCGGGCGGGTTAGAAGCCCCTCCGGCTACGGTGAATGCGAGGATCTACTCACTCACGAGAGAGGACGTAGCTAATGCCTCGGCAGTTGTCACAGTCGATTAGCATTTTACGATATAGTGCTCTTGTTCTATTTGATCTTGGGGCAACCCATTCATATATAGCGTGGTGTTTTCGAAAAATTAGAAATACCCTCAAGTACTAGTGGTCAGTTTCTGACTACCTTCCGGAGAGATCATGGCATCCACGCGCTGGCTCAGAGCAGTGCCAGTCATTATAGCATTCTTTTGTGATCCGATCCTGCTGGAAATGACCGACTACGACATCATCCTTGGAATGGACTTCCGATCGATACGGTGCTTCCATAGAGTGCCGTAAATAGAAAGTCGTATTCCAACCGAAGCACACAGTTCAGTACATCGGAGAACCAAAGAGAAAAGCGAAAATTTCTCTCAGCTATGAAGGCGAAGTTGATGGAGTTGTACTGGGTACCTAGCACATGTAGTCAATACCGGCCAGGACAAGGACCAACAGCTGGCAGGTATGTGACTACCAGCAGTCTTCCCGAGGAGTTACCGTGCCTAGCACCGATCGGGAGATTGAATTTGAGATAGAGCTCTTCCCCGGCACCAATCCTATTTCCAAAGCGCCATATCGCATGGCTCCAGCAGAACTGAAGGAACTTCAGGAGCAACTACAGGAGCTGCTTGACAAGGGCTTCATACGCCCTAGTCACTCACCATGGGGAGTACCTGTACTGTTCGTGAAGAAGAAGGATGGAAGCATGCGGCTATGCATAGACTACAGAGCACTGAATCAGGTCACGATCAAGAACAGGTATCCTCTTCCCATAATAGATGACCTGTTCGACCAGTTAAAGGGAGCAGCAGTGTTCTCTAAGATTGACCTCAGATCAGGATATCACCAAGTCAGAGTCAAGGAGGGTGATATACCCAAGACAGCATTCAGAACCAGATACGGACACTACGAGTTCGTAGTCATGCCCTTTGGCGTGACAAATGCTCCAGCTACATTCATGGATCTCATGAACAGAGTATTCAGGGAGTATCTAGATAAGTTTGTTATTGTGTTCATCGATGACATCCTTATCTACTCAGGAACTCAGGAAGAACATGCAGAGCACCTGAAGACAGTACTACAGACACTTCAGCAGAACCAGCTATACGCCAAGTTCACGAAATGTGAATTTTAGTTAGATCAGGTGTCCTTCCTGGGTCACATCATCTCAAAGGATGGTGTCATGGTAACCCCAGCAAAATAGAAGCAGTAAGCAACTGGAAAAGACCAAGGAACGCCAGTGACATCAGAAGCTTTCTAGGATTAACAGGTTATTACAGAAAGTTTGTAGAGGACTTCTCCAGGATAGCCTCCCCACTAACAGCTCTTACCAGGAAGAACGGGAAATTTCAGTGGACAGAGGATTGTGAGAACAGCTTCAGCGAGCTAAAAAGGAGATTGACCAGTGCTCCCATTTTGGCTTTACCAGACGACACCAGCAGCTTTGACATCTATATTGATGCCTCTAAGTTGGGACTAGGAGCAGTATTGATGCAAAACGGCAAGGTGATCGCCTATGCCTCCAGACAACCCAAGGATTATGAGAAGAATTACCCTACTCATGACCTTGAGCTTGCAGCAGTAGTTTTCGCTCTCAAAATTTGGAGACATTACTTATATGGAGCTCAGTGCAGAGTGTATACAGATCATCAGAGTCTGAAGTACTTCTTCACTCAGAAGGATCTGAACATGCGACAGCGCAGATGGCTTGAGCTGGTCAAAGACTACGATATAGACATCCTCTACCATCCAGGGAAAGCCAATAAGGTAGCCGACACACTTAGCAGAAAATCCAGTGCTACCTTATTATCTCTTACAGCCATGTCACCGCCCCTATAGAGGGAAATCGTAGATTTCGGTCTCGAACTCATCGTTGGACAGCTCTCTACTATGACCTTAGGGTCTACCTTGCTTGGTGATATTCAGTCAGCTCAGGAGCAGGACCCTGGAATTCAGAAAATCAAGCAAGGGCTAGCAGAATCAGAAAGTAGAGAATTCAGAGTGTCCGATAGCGAGGTGTTGTATTTGGTGATGCTACTGTTCCCGATCGGGAGGAGCTACGAGCAGTTTTAGATGAGGCTCACAAGACTCCGTATGCGATGCATCCAGGTTCCACTAAAATGTATCAAGACCTGAAGAAACATTTTTGGTGGCCCGGGATGAAGCGAGACATCGCCAGATATGTTAACACCTGCCTCACCTGTCAGAGGGTCAAGGCAGAACATCAGCGACCAGGAGGAGGAGTTCTGCAGTCTATACAGATTCCAGAATGGAAGTGGGAGGATATCTCTATGAATTTCATAGTGGGACTGCCCAGAACCACGAATGGTTTTGACGCCATCTGGGTAATAGTCGACAGGTTGACTAAATCAGCCCACTTCTTAGCTATCAAGATATCCTACTCCATGGAGAAACTAGCTCAGTTGTATCTCCAGGAGATCGTCAGACAACATGGAGTCCCACGAACCATCATTTCAGACAGAGACAGCAGATTCACATCACACTTCTGGGAGTGTGTACAGTCAGCGTTGGGCACTAAGTTAAAGTTCAGCACAGCATTCCATCCTCAGACAGATGGTCAGACGGAGCGAGTAAATCAGGTACTCGAAGATATGCTCCGAGCGTGTGCCCTAGACTTCAAGGGAAGCTGGTGCAAATATCTGAGTTTAGCAGAATTTGCATACAACAACAGCTATCAGGCAACTATCGGCATGGCACCTTACGAGGCTCTTTATGGGCGGAGGTGTAGATCTCCAATCTGCTGGTATGAGAGTGGTGAACAGAAAGAACTAGAGCTTCAGAGAGATCTAGTAGCAGATACCACAGCAGCTATACAGCAGATCCGCCAGAGGATAGAGACAGCTCAGAGCTGCCAGAAAAGCTATGCTGATACACGGCGCAGACCCTTAGAGTTTTCAGTCGGGGATACAGTGTTCCTCAGAGTAGCTCCCATGAAGGGAGTGATGCGTTTTGGGAGGAAGGGCAAGCTAAGTCCCAGATATGTGGGACCATACCTTATCAGCAGAAGAGTGGGCAAGGTAGCATATGAGCTAGAACTACCCCAGGAAATGTCAGCTGTCCACAACGTATTTCATGTCTCTATGCTGAAGAAGCATACCCCAGATGCCACCCAGGTGATTGAGCCCCAGTCGGTACAGATCCGCGAAGACCTCAGCTATGATAGTCGGCCTATTCAGATAATAGACCGAGCAGTTAAGAAATTGCGGAACAAGGAAGTACCATTAGTCAAAGTTATTTGGCACAGTTACACAGCAGAAGAGGCAACTTGGGAGACAGAAGCCAGCATGAGACAGAAGTACCCAGAATTGTTCTAAGTTTGAGGACGAACTTTTTATAAGGTATGGGGGATTGTAACACCCGAAAATTCTCAAACTTGCATTAGAATTATTCTATGATTTTTCTGAAATTTTTAGATATTTTTCCGGAATTTTCCGAGTAGCGGAAGTGGCAAAAATAATTAGAAAACGAAAATGGCCTAAGCGGGGATTGAACCCGAGACCTATGGCTTGGGGATAATACTAGTAACCAGTTGAACCCAGCAGGGCCGTGCTGAAAGAGAAGGGAAACATTTATATTTATATTTGAGTTGGGCCTAGTTACCCACTTAATATAAATTAAAAACTTAAGTTGGTTTGGGTTATTTTATATTGTTTCGGCAACCTTCCTCTCCTCACCCTAACTCACGCTGACCCCCTCTCCTCCTTCCTTCTCTCGGCGCCAACACCCAAGCAAGCCTAGGGTTTCATCCCTAGGGCCATAGGAGTGCCTTCCGGTGACATCTCGGGCACAAGGACGTTCCCCTTCGCGAGCAGAGCACGTGGACGCGAGCAAATCGTCGAGAAGTCGTCTCCACCGGAATTTTTAGCGATTAGATTTGTAAGAAATCTAGCATACGAGGTAAGAGACCCCTCACCTGCAGTATAATAGCTTCCGTTTGAATTTTTATGCTTTAGTTATGATGTATGCAGATTTTTATCGATATCTAGGGTGTATTTAACTCTCTTCGAAGATTAGGGATTTAGATGAGCACCTCTAGATGGGCCGGGCACGTTTTCCCTCTTCAGATAGGAGGTTAGACGTTGTCGGGTGCCTAGAGGTGGTCACCCTAATAGGGAGAAGAGTTAGAACATCCTAGGTGCTCGATTAAAGGTCTAGCTCAGTAATAGACAGTTTAATTAACTTATTAAATGCACTAGAAGCATTTAAAATAGCAAATTAGTTTTATTTCAACTTATGTAGGACTACAGTCAAATGGGTGGGCTCCCACAGTCGCCTCTAGGTTCAGATAACCTAGATTCAGCTAATTAGCATTTCAGTATTTTACTTTCAGCAGCGGCACTGTACTGGATTAGATATCCACTGGGCTGGACTCCCATAGTCGTCCCTAGGTTTAGCTAACCTAGTAAACCCTACTAGATTCGGAACTTGCAATCCCGGGTCTAGTTAGGGATGCGCGCACAGCAAGTACAGTTGCCAGGGCCCTACAACAGCATGTTTAGTATTTTTATCTACTATATATATAATAGTTTTCCAAATCAGTTTTGAAACATAATGGAATTCAGTATTAGCTCAGCTTCAGCTTAGCTCACCTTTGTATCAGCTCAGCTTATTTCAGTTGTTAAATATGATAGCTTCATATACAGTTATATACATGTTATGATCAGTTTTATTTTATGCTCAGCTTATGTTATGCCATGCTTTGTATGATACCATGCCATGCCATGCTTGCATATTCAGTATGTTTTTCAAACAGCATGATTTAAAAGCATATTTGCATCGTATGCATGATTTAGTGAGGTAGATGGTTTCTTACTAAGCTTTAAGCTTACAGATACTATTTTTCCTTATACTGCAGATAAAGGTAAAGGAAAGATGGACTAGCAGAGGGAGATGGAGGACAATGCAAAGGATGGTGTGTGTGGCCGGAACTGGAATCAAAAGATCCTCTAGGGATGTAGCACCTACTATAGCATTATACAATTCATTAGTTTTAACTTTCGTGTTTTTATGCACTTTTAAACATTAGAATGTTTAACTCATGGAAGATTGGGTTAAGTTGTTAGTAATTATGTTAGAATACTAGTTTTATGTCATTAGAATGTTCCTCATGTAGTGTATAACTCATATGTGAAATTTCGGCACGCCCAAGTGCTGAAATCAGACCTTTGGTACGAAATCAGAAACTCGAATCGATCAGCCGATCGATTCGAGGGTTTCTGATCGATCGAAGGATCGATTGGGGAGTTCGTACCGCGAATAGTAGGCTTCTGGATCGATCAGCCGATCGATCCAGTAATTTCTGTCGCGAACAGAGAGCTCTGGGATCGATCACTGGATCGATTGACCAGCCTGGATCGATCAGCCGATCGATCCAAATTATTGCCCCGAGCACAGTAGCGTGCTGGATCGATCACTGGATCGATCCAACCCATGCTCCGCGTGCAGTAGCCGGCTGGATCGATCACTGGATCGATCCGACGTTCCAATCGATCAATGGATCGATCGGGAGGTCTGTTATCAGCGGGAAAATGTCTAAGTTCAGTTCCTTGACCATGGGAAAGGTAAACAAGTCATGAATAGTTAGTTTACCTACCTCAGCACATGTAGAACCAAGAAATGATGATAGTTTAGCAAAAATTTCAATTAGTACAGCTTCCGCATCTAGATTTAGTAATGGTCTTGGAATAGTTAGCACAGCATAACGTGACGATCGGCCTTACAGCCTAGTCAGTAGAAGGCGAGTCGTTACACTACCGTTGATCAACGTTGATCAAATAGGTATGATGGATCGCTTGTGATGCGATCTAGAGCGTTGGATAGCAAAGAGTAACGATCTGACGGCCTGGGATGAGACTTGATCTGAAGCATCGAATCAATGGATCCAGATCCGATGGCCGATGACAACGGGATCTGAGGGTCACAACTCCTCAGATCTGATGGATGAGATTGAAGTGGGTTTGGTGAAGGGTTACAACCCTTCAGAATTGATGATCTAGATCGATCCAGCCCAAGGAACACATCCACTCAACCAAAGGACACTCAACCTCTTCTTACAGTATAAATAGAACCCTCCAGATGATGGAATACTCACTCAATCCTCTCTTCTCTTCCTCAAGCATTCATCTCATCTTGTGCATTCAAGAGTCCAAGAAGTCTACTAAAAGGTTCGCTGGTCTCGGAAATCGGAGTGCTACGATTCCGAGACGTTTGTCGTCGTTGTATCTTGGGAACGAATTGCAACAATCCGTTAAGCACCGTAGCGGAGCAATATCATTTACGGAGATAGTGTCGAACACTAGCCTCGACGATCAGTTTGCATACTCCAGAAGCTACCCGGGGAATCAACAATCGTAAACGATATTTCCTGCAAACTGATATGACTACCAACGACATTCCGACGGCCGTTCCGACCGTCGTTCCGACCGCCATTCCGACAACCATTCCGCACGGAGAAAAGCCGGAGAAATTCACCGGAACTGACTTCAAAAGATGGCAGCAGAAGATGTTGTTTTATCTAACAACGCTAAACCTTGTACGATTTTTGCACGAAGACACGCCAGCCGCTACGGAAGGTAGTAAGGCTGCTAGCGATGCGTGGTCTAATGGAGATTTTCTATGCCGCAATTATATACTCAACGCCTTGGACAATACGTTATATAACGTATATTGTTCTCTGGAGACGGCAAAATCTTTGTGGGAATCCCTTGAGAAGAAATACAAGACCGAAAATGCTGGATTGAAGAAATTCATCGTCGGTCGGTTTCTGGATTTCAAGATGGTGGACTCAAAAAGCGTCTCATCTCAAGTCCAAGATATGCAATTAATACTGCATGATCTGGACGCCGAAGGCATGAAGCTGAACGAGACATTCGCAGTTGCTGCGGTAATTGAGAAGCTCCCTCTGTCATGGAAGGATTTCAAGAATTACCTAAAACACAAGCAAAAGGAAATAGGGCTGCAAGACCTGATCCTGAGGCTACGAATAGAGGAGGATAATCGAAAGTTATCCGACTCCAGAGGAACCAAGCGGACTATAGACGAAATGTCCAACCTGGTCGAGCCGAACGCCAAAAAGCCGAAGCAGTTCAAAAAGAAGGCTCAAGCAAAGAAGTTCAAAGGCTCCTGCTACAACTGTGGAAAGGCAGGACACCTATCCAAGGACTGCAAACGCCCAAAGAAGCCAACCAAGGGGCCAAAGGATGTTGCGAATCATGTCGCAACCTCTCTTGAGGACTTGGATCTCACTGCGGTTGTATTTGAAGCCAACTTGGTGGATACCAACCCGAAGCAGTGGTTCATTGATACTGGAGCAACTCGTCATATCTGTTCCGATAAAGCGATGTTCTCCAAGTATACTCCGATAAATGGCAGGAAGCTCTATATGGGTAATTCCACGACGTCGCCAATTGTTGGACTCGGAAAGGTTGTTCTGAAGATGACGTCCGGAAAGGAGCTAACACTCATTGATGTACTCCATGTTCCTGACATCAGTAAGAACCTAGTTTCTGGAGCGGCATTGGTCAAGGCCGGATTTAGGCTAGTGTTCCAGTCAGACAACTTTGTACTTACGAAGAATGGTGTCTTCGTAGGAAAGGGGTACCTAGAAAAGGGTTTATTCAAAATGGTTGTAATGCCTGTACTCCGAAATTTTGATGGTAATAAAATAAATGCTTCCAGCTATGTTGTTGAGTGTTTTAATTTATGGCATGATTGACTCGGACATGTGAATAATAATACTCTCAAACGTCTCGTCAAATTAAATTTATTACCAAACGTCAATGTTGACGGAACACACAAATGTGAAGTGTGCGTGGAAGCGAAAATGATGAAACTACCTTTTCATTCGGTGGAAAGGACAACAACTCCTCTAGAGTTAATACATAGTGATCTATGTGACTTGAAATTTGTGCAAACTAGAGGAGGTAAAAAATATTTTATTACTTTTATCGATGACTGCACAAAGTTCTGTTATGTCTTTCTTTTAAGAAGTAAAGGCGAAGCCCTAGAGGCGTTCAGAACCTATAAAACAGAAGTTGAAAACCAACTTGACAAACGAATTAAAATAATTGAGCGATAGAGGTGGAGAATATGGTGCACCGTTTGATGAATTTGTACAGAATCGACATTATCCATCAAACAACGGCCTTACTCACCTCAATCAAACGGTGTTATAACGTAAAAATCGGACACTAAAAGAAATGATGAATGCCTTGTTGATAAATTCAGGGCTTACCTCAAAACTTGTGTGGGGAAGCAATATTATCGGCAAATCACATTCTCAACAGAATCCTCATAAGAAAAATGATAAAACTCCATATGAACTATGGAAAGGCCGCCATCATACAAATACCGAAAGTGTGGGGTGCTTGGCAAGGTCAAGTACCTAAACCAAAGCAAGTAAAGATCGGACCTAAAACGTTCGATGCGATATTTATCGGATATGGCCATAATAGTAGTGCATATCGTTTCCTAGTTCACAAATCAGACATTCACGATATACATGTAGGAACAACCATAGAATCTCGGAATCGATATTCTTTGAAAACGTATTCCCAAATAAAAAGGGAAACGTTGAAAGTGATAACAACGGAAGTTCAAACAAAAATGACGTTACCGAACTTAGCTGTTATAAAAGGACTATTGACGATCAAAGTGAAGAGCCACGTCGTAGCAAACGGGCCAGAGTTGAGAAATCGTTCCGGCCAGATTTCATGACTTTCATGTCAGAAATGGAACCAAGAACATTAAGTGAAGCTCTCTCTAGACCCGATGCTCCAATGTGGAAAGAAGCTGTCAATAGTGAAATTGAGTCTATCATGAATAATCATACTTGGGAATTAGTAGACCTTCCTTCTGGTAATAAACCATTAGGTTGTAAGTGGATACTAAAACGTAAGTATAAAGCTGATAGATCAATTGACAAGTATAAGGCCAGACTTGTAGCCAAGGGGTACAAGCAAGAGGAAGGCCTTAATTACTTCGATACATACTCACCGGTGACAAGGATTACGTCCATACGAGTGCTAATAGCCATTGCAGCACTGTATGACCTTGAAATACATCAAATGGATGTTAAGACTGCGTTCTTAAATGGTGAGTTGGAAGAAGAAATTTATATGGAGCAACCCGAAGGGTTCATGGCTCCTGGAAATGAGAAAAAGGTGTGTCGACTTGTTAAGTCGTTGTACGGACTTAAGCAAGCGCCTAAACAATGGCACGAAAAATTTGACAAAGTAATGCTGTCAAACGAATTCAGAATAAATGAATGTGACAAATGCATTTATGTCAAAAACACACCTGAAAGCTATGTAATTGTCTGTCTATACGTAGACGACATGCTAATAATGGATAGTAATCATGATGTAATCATGATTACAAAGAAAATGTTGACCAGAAATTTTGATATGAAAGATATGGGTCAAGCAGATGTTATATTGGGAATTAAAATTCTCAGGACATCAGAAGGGATAGTTTTAACACAATCCCATTATGTAGAATCTGTATTGAAAAAATTCAATGCGTACGATCTCTCTACAGTGAAAACACCTATGGATCTAAGTCAACACTTAGCGAAAAACCATGGTGAGACCATATCGTAGTTGGAATATTCTCGGATAATAGGTAGTTTGATGTATCTCACAAACTGCACACGTCCGGATATTGCCTGTACGGTCAACAAACTGAGTCATTTTTCGAGTAATCCAAACGACACCCATTGGAAAGCATTAATGCGAGTTCTCAGATATTTGAAATATACTATGAACTATGGATTACATTATGGAAAATATCCCGCTGTGTTGGAAGGATATTGTGATGCTAATTGGATATCAAATACAAAGACTCCAAATCCACTAGTGGATATGTATTCATGATCGGTGGGGGAGCGATATCTTGGAAATCCACTAAGCAGACTTGCATTGCTTGGTCAACTATGGAATCCGAGTTTATAGCACTAGACAAAGCGGTGAGGAAGTGAATGGTCATGAATTTCTTGGAAGATATTCCTAGCTGGGTGAAACCTGTGTCTACTAATCCATTGTGATAGTCAATCGGCGATTGGAAGGCAAGAGTAATATGTATAATGGGAAGTCACGACATATACGTCGTAGACATAATACCATTAGGCAGTTGATCTCGAATGGAGTGATTGCAATCGACTATGTCAAGTCCAAAGATAATTTGACAGATCCTCTAACGAAGGGGTTGAGTCGAGATCAAGTATACTGCTCATCAAGAGGAATGAGATTAAAAAATCTACAACTAAAAACGACTGTAGCGGTAACCCAACCTTGTTGACTGGAGATCCCAAGATCTTGGTTCAATGGGACAACAAAGTTACAGAAATTGTGATCCGGCACATTAGATAGTTTATCTCTATCCCAATCCTAGGATGAATTTGTGTTGTCCTACCTCATGTAGTGAGGTTAAGCTTATGCTTTTAGTGACTTCTATACCTGATAAAGTGGAGTATGGTAGGATACTCTTGATAGAAGTGTCACCTATGTGAGTGTGAAGACAGGCCGCTTCAATGAAACACTCATGAATCCAAGATGGTATCCATGGCCGAAACGGAACCAACCATGAGAACCTAAAGTAGGTGAGATAGATCTCTGTGTGGGTGTTATTGTTTAAGTATACACCAACAACTGAGCAGTTCAAGACATCACGTTCACTGCGCAGCCTAGTATACTCGATAGCATTTCACTACGGAAGGTTCAAAGCCACAAGCTACCTCTCCCGATGCAGTGACTTATCGATTGGACTCTTGTAAAATGTCAGCATGCATACACGCATTGCATTAATTTCCATTCATGTGGGGGATTGTTGGATATTGGGGCCTTAAATGGACCAAAATGATTTAGAGGAAGGAAGCCATCAATTGTTGAAAGTCGTAATTGACTTCAAAATTGAAATCTACGATTCGCGTAGATAGATTTAGACTATTAATTTGCTCAAAACCGATTAAGGGTGAATGAGAAATTAATGTTTAAAGTCAACCCAAAATAACATTTATTATTCATTAATAAATTGCATGGGAGAATAGTCCCACATCGGAAATTCTCGATGTGTATTCTCTACTTATTAATGAAGATGTGTTAATGGAGTTAACACAAAAATAAAAGGACAGGTGACCCCTTAGCCCAGGGCGAGCAGGTGCTCGCACCTGTGAGCCCGCCACCCGCCACGTGCGCACGTGCGCAATGGGCGCACTTTGCACGTACGCATCGTCGCGAGGAGCATTGAGGAGCTTAAATTTATGCTCCAGGTGACATTGCAGTGCCTACGTGACACTCGGGTGACGTGTCAGGCTCGTACCTGACGTGGCAGTACCTATGCGGCATCCTCGTGGGCAAAGGGAGATGACTGGACAGTTGACTTAGGGAATGGATGGCTACCGTTGATCAACGTTGATCAAATAGGTATGATGGATCGCTTGTGATGCGATCAAGAGCGTTGGATCGCAAAGAGTAACGATCTGACGGCCTGGGATGAGACTTGATCTGAAGCATCGAATCAATGGATCCAGATCCGATGGCCGATGACAACGGGATCTGAGGGTCACAACTCCTCAGATCTGATGGATGAGATTGAAGTGGGCTTGGTGAAGGGTTACAACCCTTCAGAATAGATGATCTAGATCGATCCAGCCCAAGGAACACATCCACTCACCCAAAGGACACTCAACCTCTTCTTACAGTATAAATAGAACCCTCCAGATGATGGAATACTCACTCAATCCTCTCTTCTCTTCCTCAAGCATTCATCTCATCTTGTGCATTCAAGAGTCCAAGAAGTCTACTAAAAGGTTCGCTGGTCTCGGAAGTCGGAGTGCTACGATTCCGAGACGTTCGTCGTCGTTGTATCTTGGGAACGAATTGCAACAATCCGTTAAGCACCGTAGCGGAGCAATATCGTTTACGGAGATAGTGTCGAACACTAGCCTCGACGATCAGTTTGCATACTCCAGAAGCTACCCGGGGAATCAACATTATATAGCTCCGATCGGGCTCATTCCAACTATTGAATGTTTCTATAATGCCCAGGAGTCTAAATATGCCCTCTATTATCATCTTAAAGGATTTCTAACATTGCTCAAAAGGTTTAGAAAGTTTCAGACTTTATGCCAATTGTCACGAGCTTATAACTTCATGTAGAAGACTTAGGACTAGAATTTTTCACCATATATCCCTTCTACATACTTAACACTTCCATTTCATTGTAAAATTTTAGAAATCCGAGTCTCCTAGGTCGATCAATAGGTTTCAATCAAAATCCATTGATGGACCTAGGAGCTCTTATTAGACTCATTCTAACTCCCATGGATTTATTAGGTGAACCTGAATCCAAATAAAATCTCATCATAGTGTTGGTTTCTAAAGATGAGTACCACTATGGTGTTGATCTTTGGAAACTAGCACCACAGTGTATAATTAGAACCTACATTATGGTATTGATCTTTGAAAATCAACATACAACTAGTGATTTTGTATTTAAACTGTGGTGTTAGTTTTTAACCAGCACCATAGTGTTTTTTTTTAATTTTATTTTAAAATTATTTTTATTAATAAAATTAGCTCACGTTATTCATTTTAATTTTATTTTTTCTTTTATAATTATATATTAAAAATAGAAAAAATAATTTTAATATTTTATTAACTTTCTCTTAAATAAATAAATTAATTTAGAGGATAATATAATTTAAAAGAAAAGAAAAAATAAAAAAGATATTGTAATAGAGAGAAAAGAAATAACTAGGAGAGCGAGAAAGAGAAAAGAAAAATCAATAATTATCTGAGTGATAAAATTAGAATCAAGTATATCTTTTGATAATTAAACTTATGTGTACCTTTTAGATATTTTCAAATATTGGATGTGTCCTTTGAAAATTTGTCGATTATTTTAATTAAAAATTATCTAGTTACTTCCTTTATTGAAAATTATCCATGTCTTCCTTTACCTTATATATATATATATATATATATATATATATATATATAGTTCCCAGGGCGTAGCACAGTTGGGGCACATGATTTCGTGACTGAAAAGTCCAGAGTTCGATCATCGGGGTGTCATTATCTGGGATTAACGTCCCGACTATACACTTTCAACTATGTATCTATATTTACCTCTTTTCATATCTATAGGATCGATTCTAAGAGTACCACTGATATGACAGTTTCACATGTATTATGTATCTTTTCTCTTTAAGAGCATTTATCCACTTCTTTCTTTTATCGAGAATTATCACCCTCTTTCATTACTTAAAATTTTGTCCACCTAGTTAAGTGAGCTAGATCTTAAAGATTTTTTTTACCAAAAAACATTGGGTTAATTCCCACAACAACAATATCAGGAGTCATTTAATTTAGACACTCCCAACCTTAATTGAATATTATCTCACATGTAATGTGATATGAAAATACCTTCCTTTAGTCTACAGAGTAAAACACTCAGGGTGACCTCTGAATGTACCCAAGTCGCATGCATTCCAATTTTTTTTATATCAACATTTCTTTAAAAAAAAACATTACTCCTCAAAATAACATTATACCCTATGAAATCTATTTTTTTTATCTCCAATAAAGATAAGCTGAACCTAAAAAAAATTCTTATTAGTTTAAAGCTAGTATAACTCAATCCCTAAATCCTAAAACCTAAATACATATAATATATTCCGTGAACATTTAAAATTTTTAATTCTGAATACTCTAACTCAAGAGGGAAGCCTAAATCCTAGAAGAAAAAAAAAAATCTTATTGACTTAAATCCATGATAACCCCACTACTAAATCCTAAAATTTTAGACAATAAATGCATATAATATACATAAAAAATAAATAAAAAGAAAACTTTCTGCTTGAATCCAGACACCCTGGGTGAGCACAAGCACGCGACATTTCGTTCGCAGCATAGAAATTTCATGTGTGTGTGTGTATATATATATATAGTTAGTATGCACACTTATGTGCCAAGACACTTCTTATGTATTTTATGGATAATTATTTCATAAAGGTAAGTATGTATCATTAATTATCTACTTTTCTATACATATATAATTAATAATAAAGTTCCACATATTAATGAGTATATTAATCTAAAAATAGTCCTTGATCGGATAGATATCTAGAGGAGACATGAATATCTAGATCAACGCTGAGTATGACTAGGTTGAGAAAGACCAAGGGATGGATATCCAAGTTGTACTTGGGGGTGCCTTGAGCTTAGAGGTACACTCGACATGATCCACTTAAGAGGAGACCACATATCAATCCTCTTATGAACGAGTGTAACTGATCTTTTGAGTTGAGACCTTTATTTATTCTATGTATGGAGTTTTATGCTTTGACGCTGTTAAAAATAGTCTTTAATCAGATTATGATTAATATGGTTGTAACGACCCGCCTTCTACTGACTAGGCTGTGAGGCCGATCGTTACATTATGCTGTGCTAAATTACTATTGCGGAAATCTGGATTGATTAAAATTTTACTAAACTGATTACTGTAAAATCTGAACTTAATATTCTAGGTGTACTTAGGAGTTGTACACATGCTAGGGAAGATAATCTATGCCTCTCGGATGTCCTGCTAGTTGTAATCAGGCATTTCAATCGATCCATGAATCGATTGGGCTGTCAAATCGATCCAGTGATCGATCCAACTTGATACCGGCACGGAGAAAACTCTGGATCGGTCGGCTGACCGATCCACAAGCTATCTTGCTTTTGTATGCGGCTGGATCGGTCTACCGACCGATCCAGGAGTACACTGATCGGTCGGTAGACCGATCCAGTGGCTCACTGATCGGTCGGCTGACCGATCCATTAACTCTCTATTCGCGACTGGATCGGTCAGCTGACCGATCCAGTGGCACAACCCAATTCAGATCGATCTGTAGATCGATCTGGGTTTCTGATTTCGAATCAGAACCCCTGATTTCAGCACTTTTTCGTGCCTCAATTTCATTACAGGTTCTAAAATGATTAAGAAACACTCTAACAATAACAACTTACATTCTAACATTATAAAAACAGTGTTCTAGGCATAATAAAGTGCATGGTTAACTAATTCGTAGCAATTATCATACTAAGGTGCAAATGATAAAATACTGAAAGGTTTTAATGTTTAAACAACTTGCTAGAGTTTCCTAAGATCTTCTTTCCAAGTTCCTGCCCACACACATCTCCGTAGCATTGCCCTCCAGCCTCCGCTAGTCCATCTTTCCTTTACCTTTATCTGCAGTATAAGGAAAAGAAAGTATCTGTAAGCTTTCGCTTAGTAAGAAACCATCTACCTCACTAAAACATGCATACAATGCATTTATGCTTTTGAAAACATGCTATCAAACATATGATGAACTTGTTAACACATGGCATACTGAAATCACTGAACATAAACACTAAAGCATGGCATACAAGCTAATCATAAACTATCACATGTATCAATAAAAAGAACTGAACTGAACATAAACTGAGCTAGACTGGAGCTGAATTCAAACTCAACTAACATAACTAATCTTTGTAAGTTTTGAAAAACTAATAATGCAATAGATTAAAGTACATAATCATACTGCTAATGGGCCCGACAACTGTACATGCTATGCGCGCATCCTCAACTAGACCCGGGGTTACAAATCCCGAATTTAGTAAGGTTTACTAGGTTATCTAAACCTAGGGACCGACTATGGGAGCCCAGCCCAATGGATATCTAATCCTGTACAGTGCCCCTACTGAAAATAAAATATTGAATCATAGCTAATCAATTTATCTTGCTTTTACTAGGTTATCTGAACCTAGAGGCGACTGTGGGTGCCCACCCATTGGACCGTAGCCCCACATAAGCTGCAGCAAGACTAACTAAACTATTTAAATGCTTCTATTGCATTTACTGAGCTATTAAAAATGTCTACTGTAGCATTTTACTGAGCTAAGCATTTTATCGAACACTTAGTGTGCTCCAACTCTCCTCTCTATTAGGGAGACCACCTCTAGGCACCCGACAACGTCTGGAATCTCCAACTGAAAGGAGGAAACGTGTCTGACCCATCTAGAGGTGCTCAACTAAATCCCTAAACCTGCGAGAAAGGTTAAATACACCCTGTGCGTCGAAAAGTCTGCATATAACTAATTTAAAAACATAGAATCGTACGAAAAGCTACTTATACTGCAGGTGAGGGGTTTCTTACCTCCTATTCGAAGTTTCTTACGATTCTAATCGCTAGATTTCCGGAGGAGACGATCCTTTCGATGATCTTCTCGCGTCTATGCGTTCTTCTCGCGGCGGGGAGCGTCCTTGTGTCGAAGTCGTCGCCGGAAAGTGTCCTTGGGCCAAACCTCAGCCTTCCTTGTGGTTAGCGCCGAGAGAGGGAGAGGAGAAGTGGGCGGCGGAATTAGGTTGGGGTGGAGAAAGCTACGATCCAAGAAAATAACTCTTCACCTAATTATTTCCTATTTATATTAAGTGATAATTCCGGCCCGACTCCAACTTAAATAAAATTGTTTCCCTTTTCTTTCAGCACGGCCCTGCTGGGTTCAACTGGTTACTAACATTATCCGTAAACCGTAGGTCTCGGGTTCAATTCCCGCTTAGGCCGTTTTCGTTTTCTATTTGTTTTTGCTACTTCCGCTACTCTAAAAATTCTGTAAAAATATCCTAAAATTTCAGAAAAATCATAGAATATTTCTAAAATAGTTTTGAGAATTTTTCGGGCGTTACAATGGTAGTTAGGTGTATGACAAAGCATAGAGAGAATAATGTTAAGTCAATAGAGGATTCATCACTCTCTTGGATTAGGAGTTAACATCTGGGCCACTTGATAGAGATATTAGTGGCTCAAAATCTATGACCATGGGAGGAATGATTTATCATTCAAGAGAAGTCTATTATATCTTAGAAATCAAGTAAAATAATTAATTTAGTAATGACATAATGTACCGAATTAATTAGGATGTAGGCTTAGATGAAGAGATTTTGAATTACACTGTAATCGGTTCATAGTGGTTTATAGTTTATGACTAATATTAATTTTATCACATTGGGTGGCTAAAAACTATTACTAGACAGTTACCTTAGTATGTGTATGAATTTACACTATCTTCGTGTATAAAACTTATAGTGTCGCACACATAGCACATAGACATGAACATTATCTATGTTTAATTATTTTAGTGGATATTAAAATTAATCAATTTTATTATTTTTGAATTAGAATTAATTGGATTATTAATTAATTTAGAAATATCAGAAGCTAGTCGAGATCAATATCAAATATAGATTTATTTGATCTAAAGAAGATAGAATTCAAATAGCCGTAATGGAGAATTTAAAGAGTCATCATAATGATGATTAATGGAGAATATGAAGAGTCATACCTCTTCATATTCCTTGGAAAGATTTAAGAGAAGAATTCATTCTCTCATTTCTCCCTCGAAGACTTGTTCTTCGCTTTCTTCCATCGAAAGAGATCGGTAGTGCTTCTTATGCTTTGTCGATTCAAGAGGCTAGTACCTAATAGATCGTGTCTATTAGGGTCAATTGGTGCTAGAGGGGGGAGGGTGAATAGCTCATCGCATTCGTTGTGTTGATGCTTCGTGATGATGTGCAGCTGAAAAGAGCTCGAAGCAAACACTCACAACGCTACTTGGTATTCACCTCAAGAAGAGGTGACTAATCCAAGGATCCACACATGACGCTCACTCCACTAATAAAAACACTCATTCTCGGTAACTATCGGAGGTGGAGAAACCTCATACAATACTCACACATACAACAACTCAACACAAGAAGAAAAATACAATGGATACAAATGAAAAACTCTCTTCTTTCTCACTTGTTGCTTATTGATGCCTCTTGAACCTTGGAAGTGTACTTGCAGTTGCCTCCAAGAGCTTCCAAGAATTGGCGGTGAGTGTCAAGGAAGAATGTCTGTGAATTGGGAGAAGGGTAACGAAGACGAAGGCTCGCCATAGGTTTATACCTTGCGCTTCTAGGGCTCCCAATTGATTGGGCTTACTCCCAATCGATTGCCATGTCAGATCAACGTGATTCCAGCTGTCCAAACCTGCATCTTGTGTAATGGTCATATCCCAATCGATCGGCTGATAGATTGGGGAGGCTTGAATTGATCGGTTGATTGATTCAGAGTGCCTCTATGCTCACGCTGGAAAGGCTTGAATCGATTGACCAATCGATTCAAACTTCCTCGCGTCTTCGTGAGAATCCAGCCCCAATTGATTGGTTGATCGATTGGCGTTGCCCAATCGATTGGTTGATCGATTGGCATTGCCCAATCGATTGGGCAGCTCTTTGTGCTCGCGATAATAACTCCCAATCAATCGGTTGATCGATTGGGCCACACTACTTGTCGCAGCACTCTCCCAATCGATCGGCTGATCGATTGGGCTTAGGCCAATCGATTAACTGATGGATTGCCCCAACCTTGACTTGCCTAAACTCAAGTCTAAGGTTCCCAAACCCAACATCCGGTCGACTGTGACCTGTTGGGACTCCTTCTGCCTAGCATCTGGTCAACCTTGACCTGCTGGGACTTCTTCACCAAATGTCCGGTCAATCCTTTGCCCCACTTGGACTTTTCTCCTTGTGCCATGTGTCCGGTCATCCTTGACCCACTTGGACTTCCATTCACCAGATGTCCGGTCATCCTTGACCCACCTAAATTTCTACTGCCTGGTTTCACTCACCAGGACTTTCACCTGACTTCACTCACTAGGACTTTCACCTAGCTTCACTTACCAGGATTTTTATCTGCCTAGCTTCACTCACTAGAACTTTTACCTGACTTCACTCATCAAGATTTTCCTTCTTTCTAGCTTCACTCACTAAGGCTTTCGCTTGGCTTTAGTCACTAGGATTTTCCTCTGCCTAGCTTCACTCACTAGGGCTTTCACCTGGCTTCACTCACTAGAATTTTCCAACTATCTGGCTTCACTCACCAGGACTTCCAACTGCCTAGCTTCACTCACTAGGATTTTCATCACCAAGTGTCCGGTCAACATTGCCCCACTTAAATTTCTATCTTCTGCCAACCTTCCCGTTGGACTTACCCTTGCCTAACCTCCAATTAGGACTTTTCAATCAAGTATTTGATCAACTTTGACCTACTTGTCTCTTCTTCACAGCAACCTGGTCAAACCTTGACCAGAAGAGAATTGTATCAACAATCTCTCCACTCAGACGATTACACCTGCAATCTCCATATATTGTCAAACATCGAAACCCTGAGACTCAAGCTTGAGCCAACTTGAGCTCAGTCAACCTAGTCAATGTTGACCTAGGGGATATTGCAGCAACAATCTCCCCCTTTTTGATGTTTGATAATACATTAAGTTAGACTAATCCAATAATCTCAACTTCTTCTCATGCCAAAGCATGAATGAGGTTTCCTTCATTTTCTCCCTTTCCTAGAGGGCAAACAACCTCTTTGGGTAATGAAGGCCTAACTTAACCCTACATTATCTCCCTTTGGCACACATCAAAAACTCCCCCCCCTGAAAAGTTATCCTAACGTTGTTCACAATCTCACTCGTTGTTCACAACACCACAATGAATGTCCCATACCCTTCATTGTCTTCTTTGTTCACCCTTGAGCATTAACCAACTTCACACTCACAATGAAGGTCTCATACCCTTCATTATATTCAATGCTCACCCTTGAACATTTAACAACTTCACAATTCTAATGAAGGTCTCATACCCTTCATTGTATCTAATGCTCATCCTTGAGCATACTCCTTTTCTACAATGAAGATATCCAATCTTCCATTGTTCCTCAATGCTCAACCTTGAGCATTTTTTCAAACGAAGGATTTACCACCTTCAATAGTTTTGGAAAAATATTTTCATGTTTTTAAAAAGTAGCTCCCCCTTAAAACATGCTTCAAACTTCTGTCATTGCATCAACAATAATTTGGAATCCCTAAACCTTTAGGAAACCCATAATTAGAAGTTTTGAGGTTTAAAAATCCAATATTGAAACTAAACCTCAACCTAAACTTTAAATTAGTCTTCTTTAATTAATCCATCCTTGTTTTCATCATGAAAACTCTCCATAAATATATACAAATGTATTTTAAGAGGTTAGGAATGGTTACCTAAACTAAAAATGGTTTAAAGTGCTAAAATCAGACATTTACAGTCAAAAATAGCCTTCTCAATCGATTGAAGTTAGGACTCAATCGATTGAAACCATTCAATCGATCCACTGGTCGATTCCACGAGCTTTTGTTCATGGGAAAACTGCTTGAATCGATCGACTGATCTATCCAACACAGTTGAATCTATCGGCTGATCGATTCCACGACACTCTGTTCACAAGAAAGTCCCTTCTCAATCGATCAGTTGATCAATTGAGACCTCCCAATCGATCAGCCGATCGATTGGGGTTCTGATTTCTTGAATTCAATTTCAGTGAAATTCATAAATACATAAATAATTCTACAAAAATTTAAAAATCATGAAAGTTCATGTAGACATTATTTATGCCATATACTATCATGGAAAAATAGTTTTCTAATAAAATAGTTTCATTTTTAAAGATTGACACAAACTTGAAAACTCTTGAAACTTCAATATTTTCTTCTAGTTTGTGTCCAATTTTATAATGGTGATTACTATCAAAAGATAGTCTTCACCAAGGTTTTTCAAAATGTATTTAAAATTATTTTCAAAACTAATTTTCAATCATATCCTTTGGGCTCAATACACATGACTTGTACATTAATTTTTCCAATGATTGAAGAACGCATAACTATGTGTTTTGATGAACTTAAAACTCAAAAAGATGCACTAAATCAACATCTTGAGTTTTATTTATCATCTTAACATCTCACTTGTATCTAATGTGTACTAAACACATACAAGTCACTTTAAGGTTCTTTGTGAGATGTAGAATTTGGTATTTACCCTAACTAAGAATTCATGCATATCTATCTAGCCATTTTTGTGAATTGTGAACATCCACCTAGGATGCCACTTGTTAGTAAATATCATTGTCCTTAATTGCAAGAAATTTAAAATAATGCATGATTTTGTATGGCATACATCAAGATGAGTTATTTCAAAAGAAAATATTCTATAATTACATGATGTATGTATGACATGATATAATATTTTTTTATATTTTTTATAATAAAATGAATAAAATTATGATGTCATGACATATGATGAGCAATCAATCATGGCAAGTTTTAGCATAAATGATATACCTAGATTATCTATCTAAGTTTCTTTAAATAAATACTAAACCTAAAATTGATCCTAAATTGCCCAATTTTCTTCAAGAAAATGTCAAAACCCAACTTGACATTTCTTTTTTTCTTTCCTTTTTGTGCCAACGAAAATTAAATCCATTTCCTCAAATTATGGCACATTTTACTCTTCCAAAGAGTAAACATATGATTTATTTCATTTTCAAAGGTTTACAAAAACCTTGAAAATGCTCTCCAAGTGCCAACTACATTAAGGTTGGGTTAACCACCCTTCCAATTTGAGTTAACACTCTTTAACCCATCTAAGGGGTAAAGAAGATGCTACTAGGAACCCAACACCTATTGGTGCTCCTTGGATGTTCTAGGTATTCACTAGGGATAACTTCTCTTGATACCTTCCTAATGACCTTTCTAGGCTTGTTAGAAGCCTTAGTCACCTTCTCTAAGTTAACTCTAGGAATAGCTTCCCTTATGACCTCCTTAGTGACTTTCTTAGACTTCTTAGAAGTCTTAGTCACATTTGTCTTTGCAAAAACACTTCTTGGGATAACTTCTCTTGTATTTTTGACTTGACCACTAAACCTAGGATTGGTTCCATAACTATATGGAATCCTATGATAGGAAGGAACATCCTTCTTGGCTTGAGGTTTGTATCCCAAACCCTTCCTACCATTGGATGACCTTTGTGCTCTTATCCCTAGGTTATGCTTATTTTGACCCTTAATAATATTTTCCATTCTCTTTAGGGTCTTCTCCAATCTATCAAGCCTTGATCTCAAGGCTTGGTTTTCCAATCTTAAATCCCTATATTTTGATTTATCATTCAATCCTTGAGCATTTCTATTTCTAGGCTTATACCTAAGGTCCTTAGAGTTATTGCCTAGATTAATCTACCTTCCTAACCTTAAGTGAGGTAGTCTTGGCATGAAGAGCTACATGTTTTCCTTCAACACTATCATGCCTCCTATTTTTATGGTAAATAGTATTAAAATGATATAAGTTAAAACTAGCATGCTTGCTACCATTACTTAAAGGAGTTGGTTCAATAAATGATACCTTGGGTTTGCTCTTACAAGCTCCCCCTTGACTTGAGCTTTTTCCTTTAGGCTTGACCGATTTCTTCCCCTTTGGATATTGGCTCTGGTAATGTCCTTTTTGGTTGCAAGAAAAACACACAATATGCTTCTTGCTCTTTTTTGTTGTAGGGGCAGTCTCCTTGGGCTTCTCCTTGCCTTTTGGTGCCACTTGGCCCTTCTTCTTGGCCAATTTGGGACACTTACTCTTGTAGTGCCCATGTTCCCTACACCTAAAACATATGATGTGATTTTTATTATTAATTGAACTAGATATACCTTCACGTGTAGGGATGACACTTGATCCTCCATTTGAATTTTCTTGACTTTTGGAGGTGGCATCATCTTATTCTTCACTTGACCTGGAAGAGGAAGCCTCTTCTTGCTCTGGTGTTAATGAGTGTCGCTCCCCCTTAATTCTAGAGGCGGAGGCTTCATCATCTTCATCCTCTTGCATGTTGAACAAAGAGTACGCTCCCTCTTTGCCCTTTTCGATGTACTCCATTGAGGATGAAGTTTCCTCTTCTTCTTCCGATGTTGAGCGCCTCTCAACCTCGGAGTCCTCCTCTTCTTGGTCTTGCTCCAATGAGTTACCCGCTTTGGATTTCTCTTATCTTGGTGTAGTGGAGGGAATCTCATGGATCTTCGCAAATTTACTCCATAGTTCCTTGGCATCTTCAAATTCTCCTATTTGCTTCAAAATGTTGCTCGGCAATATGTTGACCAACACTTTGGTCACTTTGTTATTGGCCTCGCTTCTTTGAATTTGCTCTTGGCTTCATTTGCTTTTCTTAAGAATTTTACCCTTTGAATTCTTTGGAGCTTTAAAGCCTTCCATGAGAGCAAACCATTGCTCTATCTCCATCATGAAGAAATTTTCGATCCTTGATTTCCAAGAATTGAAGCTCATTGATGTGAATGATGGAGGCACCCTCGTGTTGAATCCGAGTCCATCTCAGAATTCCATTTGAAGTTGAGCCTTTGATGAAGTCTTTGAATTTGTTGAACTTTGCTTCAACTTCTTCTCCCTCTAGCTCGTTGCCCTTTATGGCAATGATTCCGGTGAAGAGCGACCTCACTCTAATACCACTTATTAGGGTCGGTTGGTGCTAGACCGGGGTGAATAGCTCATCACATTCGTTGTCTTGATGCTTCATGATGATGTGCAGTGGAAAAGAGCTCGAAGCAAACACTCACAATGCTAACAAAAGGATTTACTTGATATTCATTTCAAGAAGAGGTGACTAATCCAAGGATCCACACACGACGCTCACTCCACTAATAAAAATGCTCCTTCTCGGTAACTACTGGAGGTGGAGAAACCTTATACAACACTCACACATACAATAACTCAACACAAGAAGAAAAATACAATGAATACAAATGAAAAACTTTCTTCTTGCTCACTTGTTGCTTGTTGATGCCTCTTGAACCTTGGAAGTGTACCTGCAGTTTCCTCCAAGAGCTTCCAAGAACTGGTGGTGAGTGTCGAGGAAGAACGTCTGTGAATTGGGAGAAGGGTTGCGAAGACGAAGGCTCACCATAGCTTTATACCTTGCGCTTCTAGGGCTCCCAATCGATTGAGCTTACTCCCAATCGATTGCCACGTCAGATCACCGCGATCCCAACTGTCCAAACCTGCATCTTATGCAACGGTCATATCCCAATTGATCGGCTAATCAATTGGGGAGACTTGAATTGATCGGCTGATCGATTCAGAGAGCCTCTGTTCTCACGCTGGAAAGGATTGAATCGATTGACCAATCGATTCAAACTTCCTTGCGTCTTAGTGAGAATCCAACCCCAATCAATCGGCTGATTGATTAGGCATCTCTCTGTGCTCATGACAATTGTTCCCAATCAATTGGGTCGCTGCTTGTTGCAACACTCTCCTAATCGATCAACTGATTGATTGAGCTTAGGTCAATCAATCAGCTGATCGATTGCCCCAATCTTGACTTGCCTAAACTCAAATCCAAGATTTCTAAACCTAACATCTAGTCAACCGTGACCTATTGGGACTCCTTCTGCTTAGCATCTGGTCAACCTTAACCTGTTGAGACTTTTTCACCAAGTGTCTGGTCAATCCTTTGATCAACTTGAATTTTTCTCCTCGTGCCAAGTGTCTGGTCAACCTTGACCCACTTGGACTTTCATTCACCAGATGTCCAGTTATCCTGGACCCACCTATTAATTAAAGCCCTAGAGCCAATCATTTGATGATTGTATTATGGACTTTTTGTATCATATTCTTATATAAATAAATGCATTTATTTTTGGTTATTATACTTACTTGTATTGGTGCCAAATAAACTAAGTATAATAGCATCATTGAGTAGAATGTTCTTACCTATATCATTCGATTGGTTGAATCGATAGTGAGATGATATAGGGAACACTATTCTTAATCATTCCTAGTCGAGTATTAACATTTAGGGACAATGTTAATGTGACGAGACTAACATGTAGGTCAACTCGATGACTTGATCTCACAAGTCATGGATATAGAGATATCAAGTTGACACATGGGTATGCATTGGAGAATGTATACTGAATGACTCGCCATGAGAAAGTATCATAGATCGTTATATGAGTGTCATATACTTTCTCATGTGGCTATTAGTATGACTACTAGTCCTTAGACCTGAAGTCACCATGGATCCCTACATAAGGAGTTATGTACTTTGGTTTCGTCAAACGTCACCCGTAACTGGGTGGACTATAAAGGTGATTACTGGGTATGTAACGAATTATGCAGAGGGATGTGAGTGATGTAGATGGGATCTATCCCTCCTATATGACAGGAGAGACATCGATATTCTTGATAGAGTGAGACCACGAAGTGCATGGCCATGCCCAAATGAGTCAATATGAGATATTGAGCTCATTTGATCGAGTGAGTCTACTTGGAGTTCAAGATTTAGATTGGTCAAAGGATGACACGGTCTATGCCTCACATTGATCAATCTAGATGTTTAGGATAGAAGGACCCTTGTCATATGTTGTGAGGAGTCACAATTAGTAGTCACAAGGTGGTGTTGGATCTCAACATTCTTGTAACTTGGGTAGTAATGATGTGTTGCTAGATACAGCTCATTACTTATGCTCCTAAATGGGTTTAGGGGCATTGCCAACATTACAAGAACCTATAGGGTCACACACTAAGGACAATTAGATGGAGATTAGGTTCATATGATGAACCAAGAGGATTAGATTCATGTGATGAATCAAATTGGATTAAGAGTAATCCTAATTGGGCTAATTGAGTTGGACTCAAGTTGATTCATGTGTTCAATGAGTCTAATTTAGATTATGACTCATTGAATCAATTTAATTAAATGAATTAGATTCATTATATTAAATTGGCTTGAATTAAATGGTTGGATTAGATCAACCATGAGAGAGATTAAGTCAAGTTTGACTTGACTTGAGAGGAAGAGGAAGAGTCAAGTTTGACTTGACTTTATGCCACATCATTTGTGACTTGGCATTAAGTGGCCAATAATGATGTTACACATCATCATATTTAGCACATGTGTGTGCCACCTCATGGAGGTTACAAATCTCTTTAATGGCCACATTAAATGAGAATGGGGGTTTCAATTCCTATTGTGGCCGGCCACTTATAGTGTTGAATGAGATTGATTTTTCATTCAAGGGATATTCATTCCATCTTCTTCCTTGCTCTCTCTTCTTGCTCTCCCTCTCCTCCTCTTGCCGTGACTGATCAAGGGTTCTAGCACACCTTTGTTTAGTTTTTCTCCACTCATTTGTTCTTGTGGATACTTCTAGAGGATCGTACGCTTGACGATCTCGAGATCCGGCACTTCCTTGGACGAGCAGGATTCGTAAAGGGCACGCATCAAGGGTAAAAGGTTTTTCCTTGTAAATTTAGTTTAGAACTAAGTCTAAGAAACTCGTACTCATAAAATTTTGTTTTTATTTTACTTCGCACGGATCCGGTGACGGGGGTTTCGGGATTTTCGCGACGCGAAAAAGCGGTTTTCGCGGCCCGAAAAACCCAACGGTGGTATCAGAGCCATGTGCAAAGTCTTGTACGAGTTTATTTTGTATTTTTATGAAAATAGCATATCTGTAATATTCTGTAAATTTTCTAATTTTATAGTTTTTATGGGTAATTTTCTCGTAGAAGTGAAGCACAAGTGTTTCGACACTTGTAGGCTTCGACTACCGAGAAGATTTTTCCGAAACGGCAAGGTTTCGCCCCAAATCTTTTTGAGACAGCGGGCTAAGGCGCTATAGGATCGCTAAGGAACACTCGCGATGGTTAGACCGCGGGTAGGGGCGCTGCCCCTGGCCCCGCAAGGGGATTCGTTCCGCGATTGCGCCCGAAAAATCGCTAAACGGGACTGCCAGGAATTTTTACTCATAAAAATTGTAAAAATAGTATTAAAATTACAGAAAATTATGGAAATTACATAATTTAGAATTATGTATAATTTGTGATGGTCATGGCCCAAAAAGACCCAATTTGATTGGTATATTTGTGTTGTCATTCATATTACTGTCTGCGCGCCGTCATTTGTGTTGTGTGTGCTGTATATTTGATACGCGACCTGCGCGTCATGCCTTTCTCCATTTATTCTTGTTGTAAATTAGTTTAGACTCGAATGTAACTCGAGTTTCAAAACTGTAATGTACAAAATGGAGCGGTGGAAGGTCCACTCGAGACGGAGTTACGAGGAGGGCGCGAGCAACACAAGGTGGTCAAAGGGAAGAGCTTGAGAAGTTGTTGACCTTAGGTTGACCATCTGATCTTCTCATTGGCTTGAGAAGATCGTATTAGGGTCATGACTAATAATAAATAATTTAATTAATTACTTGTATGTATGTGATGCATGATTAGTAATTAATTAGTGTCTAACGATTAGATTAGATCTAAATCGTATACAAGATGCACCCTCTCGATTAGATTAGATCTCAATCGCATCAACTCTAATGTCTACCGTGCCGTGATACTTATCACTACCTCGATCACATGTGTTGTTGAATCTGCCAAAGCATAGCAACACATATTATCTTGGTAGGGTACGGAGGGACAATCTTGGTCCCGCTTATCAACGCATGGGCGAGTACAAACTCAATTAGATTGAGTATTCCTAGTTAACTCGGTTGGATCGAGTACAACTATAGGCATTCTTCCAACGGTTGGAAAGATAGGACATAAATCACATTTATATTAATTCTTGGGCGTATTAGCCAAAGTTAACTCAAGTTTTAATATAACTGCGGATAATGATCCTATAAACAAGAGTTGCATAGAGATGTAATTGGTAAATCTTTACCTACCGATCATACTAAATCTTGGGCATATTAGCCAAAGCTAACTCAAGGGTTAGTATGATGTAGATCTTGTCCCACATGAATTATAGAATTCAGTGGGAGCATCATTTAGTTAAATGCCTAATTAAATGATTTAAAAGAATATGATATTTATTTTTTGCATTTTTCTGTTGTACATAACCATGACGTCGAATACGAACTCTTTCTCCCTGCGTTCTATTCTTGAGAAGGACAAGCTCAACGGAGCAAATTTCCTGGACTGGTACAAGAACTTGAGAATAGTTCTCACCCAGAATCTAAAGCAGCCCATTCCGGAGGCTCCTCCTGCCAATGCCACGCGAGCTGACAAAGATGCTTATAAGAAGCATCAAGATGATGCATTAGATGTGTCCTGTCTAATGCTCGCGACCATGAACTCTGAGCTTCAGAAGCAACACGAGTTGATGGGCGCTTACGATATGGTTAAACATCTTCGTCAACTGTATCAAGGACAAGTGCGGCATGAGAGATTTGAGATCTCAAGGGCACTATTTCAGTGCAAGATGTCAGATGGGGCTCCCGTAGGCCCATATGTACTCAAAATGATTGGGTACATAGAAAACCTACAGAGGTTGGGATTCCCGCTTAGCCAAGAGCTGGTCACTGATCTAATCTTGCAATCTTTGCCGGATAGCTATAGTCAATTCGTTCTAAACTACAATATGAACGAAATTGACAAGCCACTGCCCGAGCTGCTTAGCATGTTAAGAACTTCTGAGCTGAACCTTAAGAAGGCTAAGCCCCACTCTGTTCTGATGGTTCAGAAACACAAGGGCAAGGGCAAGCCCAAAGGCAAAGGAAAGTCCTAAGCCAAGGGCAAAGGCAAGGCACTGAAGCCTAAAGGAGGGGTCGCTAAGGATGCTACCTGCTTCCACTGCGGTCAGACCGGGCACTAGAAGAGGAACTGCAAGGTGTACCTGGTGTTGGTGCAGGAAGCATCCGACGATCGAACCTAAGTTTTGATAATGGCAAAGGGATTCAAAGTTAAGATTCCTTGTAGTCTAACAAGTCTACTTGAGGATTTCAGGAAAGTCCTAGCTGCGGTTAGGCAAAGGGAAAACCCTAGGGGGCGGTAACCCTAGGTCATAGGGGGTGGTAACCCTATGCGGAAAGTCTTGGCAGGTCGATGGCTTCAGGCAAAAGTCCTAGGGGGTGGTAACCCTAGGTGAAAAGTCCTGGTGTCGCGAACAAGGTGAAAGACTGGATTGGCCGGAAAGCGGATGTCCAGCAGAAAGTCCGGAAGCATCGAGTGCTGAGCAAAAGTCCAGTCGATCTGGAGGATCGCACTGGCAACAGGTAAATCTCCTGAGTGGAGTAGGTGAGGACGCGTTTCCCGTAGAGGGAACAGTAGGCGTCGGGTCGACCTAGGGTTTCCGGTCGGAAACCCGAAGTCAGGCTCGGATAGTCCGAAGACTATCATTATCACTTCTATTATGCTTTATGTGCTAACTTTGTGCTGCAGGGTATACTTGGGATTAATGTATCTTGCAGGGACCAAAGTGCAAAGATTAACTTCGGATGAACAGTGTCCGAGGCGCCTCCATGGAGCTTGGAGGCGCCTCGGGTGCAAAAGCTGACCTGGCCGCGGAGCAGGGCTGAAGGCACCTCGGTTGGCTACGGAGGCGTCTTGAAGACCCATGAAGGCGCCTTCAAGGTGATAAGGCGCAGAATGGTCAGCGCTCATCTGCGCGGTGGACTCGGAGCTATGGAGGCGCCTTGAGAGGCCTTCAAGGCGCCTTGGATGCCCTTTATAAGGGGACTTCGAGCAGCATTGAAGAACATCAAGTTTCAAGTGATTCCAGTGCTACGTGCTGCTCAAAACAACGTTTCGAAGTGCTGCTACTTGTGCCCGACGACCAGGAGCTTCGGATCTTCATTTCTTTGTCGTCGGTATAATTATTTATTGTCGTTTATTGTACTTCAACTTGTAATTCTTATCGAGATTATAGTTGTTGCCCACCGGAAGCGATCAAGGATCGCGGGCCTTCGAGTAGGAGTCGCCTTAGGCTCCGAACGAAGTAAAACTTCTTGTGTCCCTCTGTGATTGTATTTGTTATTTCCGCTGCGTATAGTTACTTTGATAGTTTTACGATTCCGATACGATTAAAAATAGCCACGAGCGCTATTCACCCCCCCTCTAGCGCTTCTCGATCTAACAATTGGTATCAGAGCGGGGTCGTCTTGAATCATTGCAACCACTATTCGAGACAAGTTTTTTGTGGTTTTGTTCGTAGTCAATTAGAATTTAGCCTCATAGCTATATTCTAATCTCTTTTTACGAATCGATTTTCTGCTCAAAGCTGGTCAATAACACTTGAGCCTGTTATTTTTTTTCTTCCTCCCGTACTACTAATCCAAGACTTAGTCTTGGAATAGATCTTGTTGTTTCTGTTCTTTTTAGATCTAAATGGCCCAACAAGAAGGATTTAGCACCGTTTGTCCCCCATTATTTTTCGGAGAAGACTTCGGATATTGGAAGGGGCGAATGGAAATTTATCTAAAGATCCAGTTCGACACCTGGATGATCGTCAAAACAGGATTACAACTACCAACTGGTACAGACGGTAAGCCTACATCCTGTGAAAACTGGGAGCCAGCATTTATCAAAAAGGTGGAAGCCGACGCCAAAGCCACCTGCACAATCCAGTGCGGCAACAGAGTCGGTCCATTCTCCTCCGCAAAGGAACTATGGGAGAAACTGATCGAACTACACGAGGGCACCTCAGAAACCAAGGTGAGTAAACGTGATTTGTTACTAAATAAACTATATAATTTGAAAATGCAGGAAGGTGAGACGGTAAGCTCTTTGCACGCCCGAATTCAAGATATCCTGAATTCTCTACATGGAATCGGGCAGAAGGTAGAAAACAGAGATATAATAAGGTATGCCCTTAACTCATTCCCTAGGAGTACACTATGGGCATCAATGGTAGATGCCTATAAAGTCTCTAAGGATTTGTCCTCCTTGAAATTAGACGAATTATTTAGTGAATTCGAACTCCATGAACAAACTAATGCACAGCCATCCGAGAAAGGGATTGCTTTGGTTGCAGGAACGAATCGAACACGGGAATCAAGAGGACGGCGAAAAATTGAATCGGAATCAGAAGATGAACCTGACTCAGAAGATTCAGAAGATGAACTGACCAGCGAACTTGTGAATCTTGTAAAGAAGCTCTACAAGAAGAAGAAGGGCTTCAACAAGAAAGATCTAAAGAAGGCAGTCCAATCCAGGGAGGCCCAACAAAACTCAAAGGTAAAGTTCGAAGTCACATGTTACAGGTGCAACCAGAAAGGGCATATCAAGGCCAACTGTCCCAACCAAAAGGAGGCCAAAAAGCAAAGAAGAAAGAAGGCCCTAAAGGCAACCTGGGACGAATCTTCTTCGGAGGACGAAGACGACGAACTCGACCAAACGAGTTTACTCGCATTGATGGCCTGGGACCAGATCATCGAATCCGAAAGCGAGTCAGAAGCCGACTCCGAGCAAAGCCACGGATCCGCATCCATTTCCGAAGGGCCAGACTCCGCTGTAAGTATTCCTAGGCTTAATAATTTAGTCAATTATTTACTTCGCAAATTAGCCAAGTCAAATTTGAAAATTAAGTCACTTTTAAAAGAAGTAACCATTCTTAAAGGAGTAACTAACTCAAAATCTTTAACTGAAGATTCAACTCAAGTACAACAACTTGAGAAAGAAAATTCAAATCTAAAAAATTAGTTAAATGATTTAAAAATTATTTTAGAAAAGTTCTCTCTGGGCTCCAAGAATTTGGATCTAATTCTTGGGACATAAAGAGTCGTCTACAATAGAACTGAGCTAGGATATAAAAGTAAAAAGAAATATAAATCTTATTTATCCTTAATAAACAAACAAAGTAGTAAATCAGTCCAAGCATGGGTCCCCAAGTCCAAATTGATAAATCAAATTAGACTTGGCCAATACTGGGTTCCGAAGGATCAAATATACTTCCTCGACAGACCATATTGAGGCCGTGATCCAGGGAAAGCTAAAATGGAAACGATCGTAAGTTAAAATTCGAAATTAAATTAAAAATCTAAAATCAAATTCAAAAGTTAAAATTCGAAATTAAATTAAAAATCTAAAATCAAATTCAAAATTCAAAATTCAAAATTAAATTAAAAATCTAAAATCAAATTCAAAATTCAAAATTCGAAATTAAATTAAAAGACTAAAATCAAATTCAAAATTCAAAATTCGAAATTAAATTAAAAATCTAAAATCAAATTCAAAATTCGAAATTAAATTAAAAATCAAATTCAAAATTCAAAATTCGAAATTAAATTAAAAGACTAAAATCAAATTCAAAATTTAAAATTTAAAATTCAAAATTAAATTAAAAATCTAAAATCAAATTCAAAATTCAAAATTCGAAATCAAATTAAAAATCTAAAATCAAATTCAAAACTCAAAATTCAATTAAAATCTAAAATCAAATTCAAAATTCGAAATTTAAAAATTAAATAAATCAAAATTATAAATGAAAAATAGAAGGAGGGTCTAAACTAGCTGGCACCTTCAACTGAACTACCCGACAGGGTAACTGAACCTAATTTACCCGGAATGGGTAAAACAAGAATGGATTACCCGGCAGGGTAGTTAAGGTTAGATTAAAACGAGATAAGTTTAACTTGAACCACAGTACTGGTGAAGTTTTTGGATGATAGTACGTTAGGGAAACTTGGGCATCGCATGTCTAGGAAGATATGGCTTCAACCTGGTGCATTTGGCCAAGTGGAACTGACCGAAGCTACCCTTAAATGGATCCTAACTAGTTAGACCAAGTTTTAGTATTAAGTTCAATGGGTAGGACTATTTGGAAAACCTCGAAGGCATGGTTACTTTAATGAGCTCCTTGTGACTCACCATAGCCCAGAAGTTTATCCAAAGAATGCTTACTTGTTGAACCCAAAGCTAAACCTGAATCTAACACAAGACTAAACAAAACCCTTAAATTGAACCTCAATTCATCTCACAAAAAATTATAGGATTCCCTGATTGAGAAATTAGATCGGGTGAGATGACTAAGTAATTTAAATTTCAAAATTATTTTAAAACTTAAATTTCAAAATTATTTTAAACTTAAATTTCAAAATGATTTTAAACTTAAATTTTAAAATTATTTTAAAAACTAAAATTTCAAAATTATTTTTAAAACTTAAATTTCAAAATTATTTTAAACTTAAATTTCAAAATTATTTTAAAAACTTAAATTTCAAAATTATTTTAAAAACTTAAATTTCAAAATTATTTTAAAAACTTAAATTTCAAAATTATTTTAAACTTAAATTTCAAAATTATTTCAAAATTAATTTCAAAATTATTTAAAAATCTTTTCAAAATTAATTTCAAAAATTTAAAAATCTTTTCAAAATTAATTTCAAAATTATTTAAATTTTTTTTCAAAATTAATTTCAAAATTATTTAAAAATCTTTTCAAAATTAATTTCAAAATCTTTTCAAAATTAATTTCAAAATTAATTTCAAAATTATTTAAAAATCTTTTCAAAATTAATTTCAAAATTATTTCAAAATTAATTTAAAAATTATTTAAAAATCTTTTGAAAATTAATTTCAAATTTATTTAAAAATCTTTTCAAAATTAATTTCAAAATTATTCTTAAACTCAATAAACATAAGTGTTTGCTAAACTATCTTGAGAATAGAAAATTTAAGGAGACAATAAACATAGTGTCTACTTCAATCACGCTATCTTTAATCCATTAAAAAAAAACCAATTCAACTACTTCATATGTAGGAATTGGATCAATGGATGTTGGATAGTGGATGCTCCAGACATATGACTGGAGATAAGTTGAAGTTTACCAAACTCAAGTACAAGAGTCTAGGATCAGTTGCATTCGGCAACAACGGTAAACTTAAAGTAATCGGAAAAGGTAATATTGAACTTAGTTCCGATTTCATTATTCGAAATGTTTTATTGGTTGAAAATTTTAACTTTAATTTATTAAGTATAAGTCAATTGTGTGACAGCGGATACCTAGTTAATTTCGATAAATCTGGATGTCTAGTTAAAAATATTGAAAATCCAGAAATTAAACTTAAGGGACTTAGAAAAAATAATATCTACACGATTGATTTGTCAATATCCTCAATAAAGTGTCTCCTGACAGAGCAAGAGGAAACCCAACTGTGGCACAGAAGGCTGGGTCACACACACACAAGACTTATTTCAAAAATGAGTCAAAATGGTCTAGTTAGAGGTTTGCCAAAATTAAAATTTATTGAAAATTCAATCTGTGATGCATGTCAAAAAGGAAAACAAACCAAGTCAACCCACAAGTCAACTAACCTAGAAAGATTCAACACTATACTTGAGCTCCTTCACCTTGTTCTATTTGATTCACATGGAGCCAAATCACTAAACAAGAACCAATATTGCTTAGTAATAATTGATGACTACTCTAGGTACACTTGGGTAAAATTTCTAAAAACAAAAGATGAAACCTATGAAATATTTAGTAATTTTTGCAAATTAACGGAAAATGAAAAAGATACTAAAATCAAAAGAATAAGAAGTGATCACGGAGGGGAATTTGAAAATCATAAGTTCACCCAATTTTGTAAAATAAATGGATACCAACATGAATTTTCATGTCCTAGAACCCCCCAACAAAATGGACTAGTAGAACGTAAAAATAGAACACTACAAGAAGCCGCTAGGACAATGTTAAACGAATATGAGTTAAGCCACCAATTTTGGGCTAAAGCAATAAATACGACAAATTATATTCAAAACAGAATTTTAATAAACAAATATCACAACAAAACACCGTATGAACTCTACTATCATAAAATTCCCAATCTAAATTATTTAAAAGTATTTGGTTGTAAAGTTCACATTTTAAATACTAAAGATTACTTAGGAAAATTTACACCCAAATCTAACCAAGGAATATTCTTAGGATACTCCTCTACCAGTAGAGCCTTTAGAGTATATAATCAAAATACATTGAAAGTTGAAGAAACAACTAATGTAATATTTGATGAAGAAAACAACTTACCTAATATAAATGCAAATATTAACACTAATCCAAGAGATGTAGATGATGATGAAATCCAAACTAATCTTAATGAGTCTGAAGAACCAGTTTCTGACTCACAAATAAGACCAACTAGAATAAGCATCTCTCACCCACCTGACTAAATTTTGAGTGACCCAAACCTAGGAGTCAGAACTAGATCGTCCTATAGAAACCTTAGTCAGATTGCTCTAATTTCTAAAATTGAACCTAAAACTATAGAAGAAGCCCTGCCTGATCCAGACTGGATCATTGCAATGCAGGAAGAATTAGCCCAATTTGAGAGAAACCAAGTCTGGGACCTTGTACCTAAACCCATAGATAAATCAATAATAGATACTAAATGGGTTTTTAGGAATAAGTTAGATGATCACGGTGATATAGTAAGAAACAAGGCAAGATTAGTAGCCAAAGGGTTTAGTCAAGTCGAAGGCCTAGATTATGATGAAACTATGCTCCAGCAGCTAGACTCGAGTCCATTAGGATGTTATTAGCTTATGCAGCCAATAAAGGATTCAAATTATACCAAATGGACGTTAAGTCAGCTTTTTTAAATGGTTTTATCAAGGAAGAAGTCTACGTAAGCCAACCTCCAGGGTTTGAAGACATAAACTACCCTAATCACGTTTTTAAATTAAAAAAGACACTATATGGACTAAAACAAGCCCCTAGAGCATGGTATGAAAGATTATCTAATTACTTAATATCCAAAGAATTTAACCAAGGACAAATTGATCCTACTTTGTTCGTGAAAACTATAGGAAAAGACATCTTTATAACCCAAATCTATGTTGATGACATAATTTTAGCTCAACTAACTCAAAATTCCTAAAAGAATTTATTAAGTTAATGGAAAGTGAATTTGAAATGAGCATGGTTGGGGAACTCAACTTTTTCTTAGGCTTACAAATAAAACAAACCAAAGATGGAATCTACATTTATCAAACTAAGTATGCTAAGGAGTTAATCAAAAAATTCAGCATGGAAAACTCAAAAATTATAAATACTCCAATGGCAACCAACATAAACATTGACTCTGACCCTGAAGGAAAACCTGTAGACCCAAAGTTCTATAGGAGTGCCATAGGGAGTTTACTTTATCTAACTGCAAGTCAACCTGACATACTGTTTGCAGTAGGTATGTGTGCAAGATACCAATCCTGTGCAAAAGAGTCACACCTAACATATGTTAAAAGAATACTGAGGTATATTAAAGGAACTCTAAATGTAGGACTTTGGTATCCAAGAACTTGCACTTTTGACCTTTATGGCTATTCTGATTCAGACTATGCCGGGTGCAAGCTAGACAGAAAAAGTACAAGTGGTAGCTGCCAGATTCTAGTAAGTTGGTCAAGCAGAAAGCAACATTGTGTTGCTCTATCCACTACAGAAGCTGAATACATAGCTCTAGGAGAATGTGCATCTCAATTGTTATGGATGATGCATACACTAAAAGACTATCAACTAGACTATAAAAATACTAAAATCTTTATCGATAATATCAGCTCAATTAATCTGACCAAAAATCCTATACACCACTCTAGGACCAAACACATAGAGGTAAAACACCACTTTGTAAGGGATCATGTAGCTAAAGGTGAAATTGCACTCAATCACGTTGAGTCCAAATCAAATCTAGCTGACATTTTTACAAAACCCTTACCTGAACTTGAGTTCAGTGGACTTAGAAGGCAAATAGGAATGTGTTGGGTAGAATAGATATCTTACTACTATTATTTTGTTTTTAACTTCTAGGTAAAACAGTTTTCAAAACTCCAATTTTACTAGACTTTCAAAAGTTGGGTTTAGTCTAGGATTTCCCCCTAGATATCATGTTCCCCTAGAATTAAGCCAGAGCATCTCACAAAACACCTAGGTTTACCTTGATTGTGGTTGAAAAATATAGAATGACGTGAGATGCATAGGGTATAGCCTGGACTCAAGAATGCTTATATCTGTGCATCAATATGAGTCTGGGCGTTAAATATGCAATAAACATTAATCAAGTTAAAGTTCTCCAGCTCTAGTCAAGTCTATCTGGACCTAAATAACTTAACTTGACTAACCTGGTAAAAGCTATTGTCCTATAGACAATCAGCAAGTAGCTAAAGGTTAGACAGTTGGCAAAGGATACTCAATTTCTTTTTAAAAAAAAATGTTTTGTTCTCTATGACTCTAATACCTAATATATTGAACTTGTCTTGTGCTTGGACTTAAAGACCAACTGAACTTAAATAACCTTATGTTAAAACTTTATTGAAACTAAGTTCCAATTGACATTAACTTTCAAACCCTGTTGAACTTAGCTAACCTGTTAACCTTAGTAAAATCATGTACAACTCAAACAAACATCTATTATTATTTTTTTTATATATGGCAAAGGAAGAGAGTAGAAGAAAATTCAAAGAATTAAAGAAAATTGAAAGAAATTCAAATTTTAAAAAAGTGAGCTTTTATTAAGGGGGAGTCTTTATATTAAGGGGGAGCTCTGCACTTAGTCTTTATATTAAGGGGGAGCTCTGCACTTAATTTAGTTCTGCACTTAACTAACATTATGCTTGTATTTTCATGCTTAGCTTTGAATGACATTTTTTTCTTAACTTTGAATTTTTGTTGCCATAATCAAAAAGGAGGAGATTGTTGGTGCAGGAAGCATCCGACGATCCAACCTAAGTTTTGATAATGGCAAAGGGATTCAAAGTTAAGATTCCTTGTAGTCTAACAAGTCTACTTGAGGATTTCAGGAAAGTCCTAGCTGCGGTTAGGCAAAGGGAAAACCCTAGGGGGCGGTAACCCTAGGTCATAGGGGGTGGTAACCCTATGCGGAAAGTCTTGGCAGGTCGATGGCTTCAGGCAAAATTCCTAGGGGGTGGTAACCCTAGGTGAAAAGTCCTGGTGTCGCGAACCAGGTGAAAGACTGGATTGGCCAGAAAGCGGATGTCCAGCAGAAAGTCCGGAAGCATCGAGTGCTGAGCAAAAGTCCAGTCGATCTGGAGGATCGCACTGGCAACAGGTAAATCTCCTGAGTGGAGTAGGTGAGGACGCGTTTCCCGTAGAGGGAACAGTAGGCGTCGGGTCGACCTAGGGTTTCCGGTCGGAATCCCGAAGTCAGGCTCGGATAGTCCGGAGACTATCATTATCACTTCTATTATGCTTTATGTGCTAACTTTGTGCTGCAGGGTATACTTGGGATTAATGTATCTTGCAGGGACCAAAGTGCAAAGATTAACCTCGGATGAACAGTGTCCGAGGCGCCTCCATGGAGCTTGGAGGCGCCTCGGGTGCAAAAGCTGACCTGGCCTCGGAGCAGGGCTGAAGGCACCTTAGTTGGCTACGGAGGCGCCTTGGGAGGCGCCTTGGAAGGCGCCTTGAAGACCCATGAAGGCGCCTTCAAGGTGATAAGGCGTAGAATGGTCAGCGCTCATCTGCACGGTGGACTCGGAACTATGGAGGCGCCTTGAGAGGCCTTCAAGGCGCCTTGGATGCCCTTTATAAGGGGACTTCGAGCAGCATTGAAGAACATCAAGTTTCAAGTGATTCCAGTGCTACGTGCTGCTCAAAACAACGTTTCGAAGTGCTGCTACTTGTGCCCGACGACCAGGAGCTTCAGATCTTCATTTCTTTGTCGTCAGTATAATTATTTATTATCGTTTATTGTACTTCAACTTGTAATTCTTATCGAGATTATAGTTGTTGCCCACCGGAAGCGATCAAGGATCGCGGGCCTTCGAGTAGGAGTCGCCTTAGGCTCCGAACGAAGTAAAACTTCTTGTGTCCCTCTGTGATTGTATTTGTTATTTCCGCTGCGTATAGTTACTTTGATAGTTTTACGATTCCGATACGATTAAAAATAGCCACGAGCGCTATTCACCCCCCCCCCTCTAGCGCTTCTCGATCTAACACCTGGAAGACCTAAAGAAGAAGCGAAGTGAGACTTCCACTTCAGGTATATATGTTATAGAAGTCAATCTATCTATTTCTTCATCATGGGTATTAGTGTTAGTTAGAGCTCTAAAGCCAATCATTTGATGATTGTATTATGGACTTGTTGTATCATATTCTTATATAAATAAAGACATTTGTTTTGGTTATTATACTTACTGTATTGGTGCTAAGTAAACTAAGTATAATAGCGTCCTTGAGTAGAAGGTTCTTACCTATATCAATCGATTGGTTGAATCGATAGTGAGATGATATAGGGAACACTACTCTTAATCATTCCTAGTCGAGTATTAACATTCAGGGACAATGTTAATGCGACGAGACTAGCATGTAGGTCAACTCGATGACTTGATCTCATAAGTCATAGATATAGAAATATCAAGTTGACACATGGGTATGCATTGGAGAATATATACTGAATGACCCGCCATGAGAAAGTATCATGGATCATTATATGAGTGTCATATACTTTCTCATGTGGCTATTAGTATGACTACTAGTGCTTAGACCTGAAGTCACCATGGTTCCCTACATAAGGAGTTATGTACTTTGGTTTCGTCAAACGTCACCCGTAATTGGGTGGGCTATAAAGGCGATTATTGTGTATATAACAAATTATGCGGAGGGATGTGAGTGATGAAGATGTGATCTATCCCTCCCATATGACGGGAGTGACTTCGATATTCTTGATAGAGTGAGACCACGAAGTGCATGACCATGCCCAAATGAGTCAATATGAGATATTGAGCTCATTTGATTTAGTGAGTCTACTTGGAGTTCAATATTTAGATTGATTAGAGGATGACACGGTCTATGCCTCACATTGATCAATCTAGATGTCTAGGATAAAAGGAAACTTGTCATATATTGTGAGGAGTCACAATTAGTAGTCACAAGGTGATGTTGGATCTCAACATTCTTGTAACTTGGGTAGTAATGATGTGTTGCTAGATACCGCTCATTACTTATGCTCCTAAATGGGTTTAGGGGCATTGCCAACGTTACAAGAACGTATAGGGTCACACACTAAGGATAATTAGATGGAGATTAGGTTCATATGATGAACCAAGAGGATAAGATTCATATGATGAATCAAATTGGATTAAGAGTAATCCTAATTGGGCTAATTGAGTTGGACTCAAGTTGATTCATGTGTTCAATGAGTCTAATTTAGATTATGACTCATTGAATCAATTTAATTAAATGAATTAGATTCATTATATTAAATTGGATTGAATTAAATGGTTGGATTAGATCAACCATGAGAGAGATTAAGTCAAGTTTGACTTGACTTGAGAGGAAGAGGAAGAGTCAAATTTGACTTGACTTTATGCCATATCATTTGTGACTTGGCATTAAGTGGCCAATGATGATGTGTCACATCATCATGTTTAGAACATGTGTGTGCCACCTCATGGAGGTTACAAATCTCCTCCTCATTTTAATGGTCACATTAAATGAGAGGAGTTATAAGATAGTGGCCGGTCACTTTTGTGTGATGAATGGAATATTGATTTCTTTCAAGGCATTATTCCATCATCTTCTTCCTTGCTCCAATTCTTCTCTCCCTCTCCTCTCCATTGCCAAGACCTTATTGGAGTGCTAGCACACTCTAAGGTTCTCCCTCCATCGAGTTGTTCGTGTGGATACTTCTAGAGGGTTGTCTACTTTGACAATCTTGAGATCCGGCACCTTGGACGAGCGGGATTTGCGAAAGGTACGCATCAAGGGTAAAACTCGTACTCTAATGTAGATCTAGAGTTTGTAAACTCATACTCGTAGGTTTTTCGAAATTTTATTCTTCGCACGGATCCGGTGGTGGGGGTTTCGGGGTTTCTGCGACGCGAAAAAGCGGTTTTTACGGCCCGAAAGACCCAGCAGTGGTATCAGAGCCACGTGCGAAGCGAGTACGAGTTTAATTTGATTTTTTATGAAAAATATAGGTTCTGTAACTTTCTGTAATTTTATGGTTTTTATGGGTATTTTTCTCGAAGAAGCAAAGCACAAGTGTTTCGACACTTGTAGGCTTCGACTACCGAGAAGATTTTTCCGAAACGGTAAGGTTTCGCCCCAAAACTTTTTGGGACAGCGGGCTAAGGCGCTGTAGGATCGCTTAGGGACACTCGCGATGGTTAGATCGTGGGTAGGGGCACTGCCCCTGGCCCTGCAAGGGGATTCGTTCCGCGATTGCGCCCGAAAAATGCTAAACAGGACCACCGTGAATTTTTACTCGTAAAAAATTGTAAAAATTTTAGAAAAAATTACAGAAAATTATAGAAAATACATAATTTAGAATTATGTATTATTTTGTGATAGTCATGACCCAAAAAGACCCAATCTGATTAGAAATGTGTTGTAATTCATATTACGGCGTGCGCGCCGTCATTTGTATTGTGTGTGCTGTATATTTGATACGCGACCTGCGCGTCGTGCCTTTCTCCATTTATTCTTGTTGTAAATTAGTTTAGACTTGAATGTAACTCGAGTTTTAAAAATTATAATGTACAAAATTGGAGCGGTGGAAGGTCCACTCGAGACGGAGTTACGAGGAGGGCGCGAGCAACACAAGGTGGTCAAAGGGAGGAGCTTGAGAAGCTGTTGACCTTAGGCTGACCATCCGATCTTCTCATTGGCTTGAGAAGATCGTAGTAGGGCCATGACTAATCACAAATAATTTAATTAATTTCTTGTGTGAATGTGATGTATAATTAGTAATTAATTAGTGCCTAACGATTAGATTAGATCTAAATCGTGTACAAGATGCACCCTCTCGATTAGATTAGATCTCAATCGCGTCAACTCAAATGCCTACCGTGCCGTGATACCTATCACTACCTCGATCACATGTGTTGTTGAATCTGCCAAAGCAGAGCAACACATATTATCTTAGTAGGGTACGGAGGGACAATCTTGGTCTCGCCTATCAACGCATGGGTGAGTAGAGACTCAATTTGATTGAGTACAACTAGTTAAATCAAGTTTAACTGTAGACATTCTTCCAACGATTGGAAAGATAGGACATAAATCACATTTATATTAATTCTTGGGCGTATTAGCCAAAGCTAACTCAAGTTTTAATATAACTACGGATAATGATCCTATAAACAAGAGTTGCATAGCGATGTAATTGGTAAATCGTTACCTACCGATCATACTAAATCTTGGGCGTATTAGCCAAAGCTAACTCAAGGGTTAGTATGATGTGGATCTTGTCCTACATGAATTATAGAATTCAGTGGGAGCATCATTTAGTTAAAGGTCTAATTAAATGATTTAAAAGAATATGATATTTATTTTCTGCATTTTTCTGTTATAGATAACCATGACATCGAATACGAACTCTTTCTCCCTGCGTTCTATTCTTGAGAAGGACAAGCTCAACGGAGCAAATTTCCTGGACTGGTACAGGAACTTGAAAATAGTTCTCATCCAGGAACATAAACTGTACGTTCTGGAGCAGCCCATTCCGGAGGCACCTCCTGCCACTGCCACGCGAGCTGACCGAGATGCTTACAAGAAGCATCAAGATGACGCATTAGATGTGTCTTGTCTATTGCTCGCGACCATGAACTCTGAGCTTCAGAAGCAACACGAGTTAATGGGCGCTTACGATATGGTTGAACATCTTCGTCAACTGTATCAAGGACAAGCGCAGCATGAGAGATTTGAGCAAGGGCACTATTTCAGTGCAAGATGTCAGATGGGGCTCCCGTAGGCCCATATGTACTCAAAATGATTGGGTACATAAAAAACCTACAGAGGTTGGGATTCCCACTTGGCCAAGAGCTAGCCACTGACCTGATCTTGCAATCCTTACCGGATAGCTATAGTCAATTCGTTCTAAACTACAATATGAACGAAATTGACAAGCCACTGCCCGAGCTGCTTAACATGTTGAGAACTGCCGAGCTGAACCTTAAGAAGGCAAAGCCCCACTCTGTTCTGATGGTTCAGAAACACAAGGGCAAGGGCAAGTCCAAAGGCAAAGGAAAGTCCTAAGCCAAGGGCAAAGGCAAGGCACTGAAGCCTAAAGGAGGGGTCGCCAAGGATGCTACCTGCTTCCACTGCGGTCAGACCGGGCACTGGAAGAGGAACTGCAAGGTGTACCTGGAAGATCTTAAGAAGCGAAGTGAGACTTCCACTTCAGGTATATATTTTATAGAAGTCAATCTATCTATTTCTTCATCATGGGTATTAGATACCGGATGTGCTTCTCACATTTGCACTAATATGCAGGCGCTGAGAAATAGCAGGGCATTGGCGAAGGGCGAGGTGGACCTACGCGTAGGCAATGGAGCACGGGTTGCTGCTGTTGCTGTAGGAACTTATCATCTATCTCTGCCCTTTGGGCTTTATTAGAATTAGATGAATGTTGTTATGTGTCTGCTTTAACTAAGAACATAATTTCAGTTTCTTGTTTAGACAAGAAAGGTTTCACTTTTATTATAAAGGACAAATGTTGTTCTGTTTATTTAAAAGATATGTTCTATTGTAGTGCACCTCTGATGAATGGACTCTGCATTCTAGACCATGAAATCCCTATCTATAACATAAATACCAAGAGGTTCAAGTCAAATGACCTGAACTAAACCTATCTCTGGCACTGTCGCTTAGGTCATATAAATGACAAGTGGTTATCCCAGCTCCATAAGGATGGTTTGCTGGACTCATTTGATTTTGAATCTTATGAGACGCGCGAGTCATGCCTACTAGGCAAGATGACCAAGACTCCCTTTAGTGGGCACAGCGAAAGAGCGACTGATTTGTTAGGACTTATATATAGTGATGTATGTGACCCTTTCAATGTCGCTGCTAGAGGCGGTTATAGGTACTTCATCACATTTACTGATGACTTCAGTAGATATGGTTATGTGTACTTGATGACACATAAGTCTGAATCCTTTGAAAAGTTCAAAGAATTCAAGAATGAAGTATAGAACCAGCTTGGCAAGAGTATTAAGATACTTCGATTAGATCGAGGTGGAGAATACCTTAGCCATGAGTTTCATGACTATCTAGCTGAGTGTGAGATTCTATCCGAACTCACTTCTCCTGGAACACCACAGTGGAATGGTGTATCCGAAAGGAGGAATCGTACCCTATTAGATATGGTACGATCTATGATGAGTCACACAGATCTTCCGACATTTCTTTGGGGCTATGCTCTAGACACGGCAGCTTTTATACTCTACCAAATTCCATCCAAGGCCGTGATAAAGACACCATATAGGATATGGACTGGGAGAGATGCCCAGGTGTCTTTCATGAGGATTTGGGGTTGTGAGGCTTACGTACGATGTCAAGTCTCAGATAAATTAGAACCAAAATCCGACAAGTGCTACTTTATTGGATATCCCAAGGAAACTAAGGGATATTACTTCTACATTCCCAGTCGACACAAGGTAGTTGTGGCAAAGACTGGGGTCTTTCTAGAAAGGGACTTTGTTTCTAGAAAGACTAGTGGGAGTACGTTCTATCTTGAAGAAGTTCAAGATGCGGACCATAGCACTGAAGCCTCGATGGAAGTTGAACTAGAACCACAAAGTGTTGTGGATGATGTTGTTCCACAAGGAGTTGAGGAATAACAACCAGTTCAAGTAGACACACCTCTTCGCAGGTCTGATAGGGTACGTCGTCAGCCTGAGAGATACTCATTTCTCTTGTCTGACTATGATGACGTTGTGCTCATAGAGGATGAGCCTACCACCTATCAGGAAGCTGTGATGAGACCAGATTATGAGAAATGGCTAGAGGCCATGAGATCCGAAATGGAATCCATGTACACCAACCAAGTATGGACTTTGGTTGATCCACCTGAAGGGGTAAAACCAATTGAGTGTAAGTGGGTCTTTAAGAGAAAGACTGACATGGATGGACTTATCTATAAGGGTCGCTTGGTAGCTAAAGGTTTCAAGCAAATTCATGGTATTGACTATGATGAAACCTTTTCTCCAATAGCGATGTTTAAGTCCATTCGGATCATGCTTGCTATTGCAGCATACCATAACTATGAGATATGGAAGATGGATGTCAAAACCGCGTTTCTGAATGGAAACCTGCTCGAGGATGTGTACATGACACAACCTGAGGGTTTTTTAGATCCACAGCATACTAGCAGAGTATGCAAGCTGCATAGGTCCATTTATGAACTAAAGCAAGCTTCTCGGAGCTGGAATCTTCGATTCGATGATGCAATCAAATAGTTTGGTTTCATCAAGAATGAAGATGAGCCTTGTGTCTACAAGAAGGTTGTAGGGGACATAGTTGTCTTCCTCATATTGTATGTGAATGACATACTGCTCATTGGGAAAGACATCCATTTGCTACAGTCTGTCAAGACTTGGCTAGGGACATGTTTCTCAATGAAGGACTTAGGTGAGACATCCCGAATTCTAGGGATACAGATCTATAGAGATAGATCTAAGAGGTTGCTTGGCCTAAGTCAGAGTACATATATTGACAAGGTACTCCTTCGGTTTGCCATGCAGAACTCCAAGAAGGGATTTCTGTCGATGTCACATGGCGTGAGTCTTTCGAAGACTCAAGGTCCCTCTTCTAGCGAGGAGAGAGACCGCATAGATCAGATCCCTTATGCCTCAGCCATAGGATCTATCATGTACGCCATGCTATGTACTCGTCCTGATGTCTCGTATGCTTTGAGCATGACGAGTAGATACCAGTCAGATCCAGGTGAAAGTCACTGGATAGCGGTCAAGAATATTCTTAAGTACTTAAGAAGGACTAAAGAATATTTCTTGATATATGGAGGCAATGATGAGCTAGATGTAAAGGGTTACAGTGATGCCAGCTTCCAGACCGACCAGGATGATTTTCGATCGCAATCAGGGTTCGTGTTTTGCATTAATGGTGGTGCTGTAAGCTGGAAGAGTTCGAAGCAGGACACAGTCGCTGATTCTACAATAGAGGCCGAGTACATTGCTGCATCAGAGGCAGCAAAGGAGGCAGTTTGGATCCGCAAGTTCATCACTGAACTTGGGGTGGTTCCTAGTATCGCTGACCCTATTGAGCTCTATTTTGACAACAATGGAGCTATAACACAGGCTAAGAAACCTCGTTCACACCAGCGGACCAAACACATACTACGGCGCTTCCATCTCATTCGAGAGATTATCTACAGAGGAGATGTGAAGATTTGCAGAGTACCTACAGAGGCTAACATCACAGATCCCTTGACCAAGGCTTTGGCATAGAGGAAACATGATGGCCACACTAGGTCATTGGGGCTTAGAGCCTACACTGATTGGCACTAGTGCTAGTGGGACATTGTTAGTTAGAGCCTTAGAGCCAATCATTTGATGATTGTATTATGGACTTGTTGTATTATATTCTTATATAAATAAAGGCATTTGTTTTGATTATTATACTTACTTGAATTGGTGCCAAATAAACTAAGTATAATAGCGTCCTTGAGTAGAAGGTTCTTACCTATATCAATCGATTGGTTGAATCGATAGTGAGATGATATAGGGAACACTACTCTTAATCATTCATAGTCGAGTATTAACATTCAGGGACAATGTTAATGCGACGAGACTAGCATGTAGGTCAACTCGATGACTTGATCTCACAAGTCATGGATATAGAGATATCAAGTTGACACATGGATATGCATTGGAGAATGTATACTGAATGACCCGCCATGAGAAAGTATCATGGATCGTTATATGAGTGTCATATACTTTCTCATGTGGCTATTAGTATGACTACTAGTGCTTAGACCTGAAGTCACCATGGATCCCTACATAAGGAGTTATGTACTTTGGTTTCGTCAAACGTCACCCGTAATTGGGTGGACTATAAAGGCGATTACTGGGTATGTAACGAATTATGCAGAGGGATGTGAGTGATGCAGATGGGATCTATCCCTCCTATATGACGGGAGAGACATCGATATTCTTGATAGAGTGAGACCACTAAGTGCATGGCCATGCCCAAATGAGTCAATATGAGATATTGAGCTCATTTGATCGAGTGAGTCTACTTGGAGTTCAAGATTTAGATTGGTCAGAGGATGACACGGTCTATGCCTCACATTGATCAATCTAGATGTTTAGGATAGAAGGACACTTGTCATATATTTTGAGGAGTCACAATTAGTAGTCACAAGGTGATGTTGGATCTCAACATTCTTGTAACTTGGGTAGTAATGATGTGTTGCTAGATTCCGCTCATTACTTATGCTCCTAAATGGGTTTAGGGGCATTACCAACGTTACAAGAACCTATAGGGTCACACACTAAGGACAATTAGATGGAGATTAGGTTCATATGATGAACCAAGAGGATAAGATTCATATGATGAATCAAATTGGATTAAGAGTAATCCTAATTGGGCTAATTGAGTTGGACTCAAGTTGATTCATGTGTTCAATGAGTCAAATTTAGATTATGACTCATTGAATTTATTTAATTAAATGAATTAGATTCTTTATATTAAATTGGTTTGAATTAAATGGTTGGATTAGATCAACCATGAGAGAGATTAAGTCAAGTTTGACTTGACTTGAGAGGAAGATGAAGAGTCAAGTTTGACTTGACTTTATGCCACATCATTTGTGACTTGGCATTAAGTGGCCAATGCCACATCATCATGTTTAGAACATGTGTGTGCCACCTCATGGAGGTTACAAATCTCCTCCTCATTTTAATGGCCACATTAAATGAGAGGAGTTACAAGATAGTGGCCGGTCACTTTTGTGTGATGAATGGAATATTGATTTCATTCAAGGCATTATTCCATCATCTTCTTCCTTGCTCCAATTCTTCTCTCCCTCTCCTCTCCATTGCCGAGACCTTCTTGGAGTGCTAGCACACTCTAAGGTTCTCCCTCCATCAAGTTGTTCGTGTGGATACTTCTAGAGGGTTGTCTACTTTGACAATCTTGAGATCCGGCACCTTGGACAAGCGGGATTTGCGAAAGGCACGCATCAAGGGTAAAACTCGTACTCTAATGTAGATCTAGAGTTTGTAAACTCGTACTCGTAGGTTTTTCAAAATTTTATTCTTCGCACGGATCCAGTGGCGGGGGTTTCGGGGTTTCCGCGACGCGAAAAAGCGGTTTTCGCGGCCCGAAATTCCCAACAATTAGATACCGGATGTGCTTCCACATTTGTACTAATGTGCAGGCGCTGAGAAATAGCAGGGCGTTGGCAAAGGGCGAGGTGGACCTACGCGTAGGCAATGGAGCACGGGTTGCTGGTGTTGCTGTAGGGACTTATTTTCTTTCTCTACCTTCTGGGCTTGTATTAGAATTAGATGAATATTGTTATGTGCCTGCTTTAACTAAGAACATAATTTCAGTTTCTCATTTGGACAAGAAAGGTTTCTCTTTTATAATAAAGGACAAATATTGTTCTGTTTATTTAAAAGATATGTTCTATTGTAGTGCACTTCTGATGAACGGACTCTACATTCTAGACCTTGAAAGCTTTATCTATAACATAAATACCAAGAGGTTCAAGTCAAATGACCTGAACCAAACCTATCTCTGGCACTGTCACTTAGGTCATATAAATGACAAGCGCTTATCCCAGCTCCATAAGGATGGTTTGCTGGACTCATTTAATTTTGAATTTTATGAGACGTGCGAGTCATGCCTACTAGGCAAGATGACCAAGACTTCCTTCAGTGGGCACAGCAAAAGAGCGACTGATTTGTTAGGACTTATACATAGTGATGTATGTGGCCCTTTCAATGTCGCTGCTAGAGGCGGTTATAGGTACTTCATCACATTTACTGATGACTTCAGTAGATATGGTTATATGTACTTGATGACACAAAAGTCTGAATCCTTTGAAAAGTTTAAAGAATTCAAGAATGAAGTACAAAACCAACTTGGCAAGAGTATTAAGATACTTCGATCAGATCGAGGTGGAGAATACCTTAGCCATGAGTTTCGTGACTATCTAGCTGAGTGTGAGATTCTATCCCAACTCACTCCTCCTGGAACACCACAGTGGAATGGTGTATCCGAAAGGAGGAATCCTACCCTATTAGATATGGTATGATCTATGATGAGTCACACAGATCTTTCGATATTTCTTTGGGGCTATGCTCTAGACACGACAGCTTTTATACTCAACCAAGTTCCATCCAAGGCCGTGATAAAGACACCATATAGGATATGGACTGGGAGAGATGCCTAGGTGTCTTTCATGAGGATTTGGGGTTGTGAGGCTTACGTACGACGTCAAGTCTCAGACAAATTAGGACCCAAATCCGACAAGTGCTACTTTATTGGATATCCCAAGTAAACTAAGGGATATTACTTCTACATTCCCAGTCAGCACAAGGTAGTTGTGGCAAAGACTGGGGTCTTTCTAGAAAGGGACTTTATTTCTAGAAAGACTAGTGGGAGTACGTTTGATCTTGAAAAAGTTCAAGATGCGGACCATAGCACTGAAGCATCGATGGAAGTTAAACTGGAACCACAAAGTGTTGTGGATGATGTTGTTCCACAAGGAGTTGAGGAACAACAACCAGTTCAAGTAGACATATCTCTTCGCAGGTCTGATAGGGTACGTCGTCAGCCTGAGAGATACTCATTTCTCTTGTCTGACCATGATGACGTTGTGCTCATAGAGGATGAGCCTACCACCTATCAGGAAGCTGTGATGAGACCAGATTCCGAGAAATGGCTAGAGGCCATGAGATCCGAAATGGAATCCAAGTACACCAACCAAGTATGGACTTTGGTTGATCCACCTGAAGGGGTAAAACCAATTGGGTGTAAGTGGGTTTTTAAGAGAAAGACTGACATGGATGGACTTATCTATAAGGGTCGCTTGGTAGCTAAAGGTTTCAAGCAAATTCATGGTATTGACTATGATGAAACCTCTTCTCCAGTAGCGATATTTAAGTCCATTCGGATCATGTTTGCTATTGCAGCATACCATAACTATGAGATATGGAAGATGGATGTCAAAATCGCGTTTCTGAATGGAAACCTACTCGAGGATGTGTACATGACACAACCTGAGGGTTTTGTAGATCCACAGCATACTAGCAGAGTATGCAAGCTGCATAGGTCCATTTATAGACTAAAGCAAATTTCTCGGAGCTGGAATCTTCGATTCGATGATGCAATCAAACAGTTTGGTTTCATCAAGAATGAAGATGAGCCTTGTGTCTACAAGAAGGTTGTAGGGGACATAGTTGTCTTCCTCATATTGTATGTGGATGACATACTGCTCATTGGGAAAGACATCCCTTTGCTACAGTCTGTCAAGACTTGGCTAGGGACATGTTTCTCAATGAAGGACTTAGGTGAGACATCCCGAATTCTAGGGATACAGATCTATAGAGATAGATCTAAGAGGTTGCTTGGCCTATGTCAGAGTACATATATTGACAAGGTACTCTTCGGTTTGCCATGCAGAACTCCAAGAAGGGATTTCTGCCGATGTCACATGGCGTGAGTCTTTCGAAGACTCAAGGTCCCTCTTCTAGAGAGGAGAGAGACCGCATGGATCAGATCCCTTATGCCTCAGCCATAGGATCTATCATGTACACCATGCTATGTACTCGACCTGATGTCTCGTATGCTTTGAACATGACGAGCAGATACCAGTCAGATCCAGGTGAAAGTCACTGGATAGCGGTCAAGAATATTCTTAAGTACTTAAGAAGGACTAAAGAATATTTCTTGATATATGGAGGCAATGATGAGCTAGCTGTAAAGGGTTATAGTGATGCGAGCTTCCAAACCGATTAGGATGATTTTCGATCGCAGTCAGGGTTCGTGTTTTGCATTAATGGTGGTGCTGTGAGCTGTAAGAGTTCGAAGCAGGACACAGTCGCTGATTTTACAACAGAGGCCGAGTACATTGCTTCATCAGAGGCAGCAAAGGAGGCAATTTGGATCCGCAAGTTCATCACTGAACTTGGGGTGGTTCCTAGTATCGCTGACCCTATTGAGCTATATTGTGACAACAATGGAGTTATAGCACAGGCTAAGGAACCTCGCTCACACCAGCTGACCAAACACATACTACGGCGTTTCCATCTCATTCGAGAGATTATCGACAGAGAAGATGTGAAGATTTGCATAGTACCTACAGAGGCTAACATCGCAGATCCCTTGACCAAGGCTTTGGCACAGAGGTAGCATGATGGTCACACTAAGTCATTGGGGCTTAGAGCCTACAATGATTAGCACTAGTGCTAGTGGGAGATTGTTAGTTAGAGCCCTAGAGCCAATCATTTGATGATTGTATTATGGACTTGTTGTATCATATTCTTATATAAATAAAGGTATTTATTTTTGGTTATTATACTTACTTCTATTGGTGCCAAATAAACTAAGTATAATAGCATCTTTGAGTAGAAGGTTCTTACCTATATCAATCGATTGGTTGAATCTATAGTGAGATGATATAGGGAACACTACTCTTAATCATTCATAGTCGAGTATTAACATTCAGGGACAATGTTAATGAGACGAGACTAGCATGTAGGTCAACTCGATGACTTGATCTCACAAGTCATGGATATAGAGATATCAAGTTGACACATGGATATGCATTGGAGAATGTATACTGAATGACCCGCAATGAGAAAGTATCATGGGTCGTTATATGAGTGTCATATACTTTCTCATGTGGCTATTAGTATGACTACTAGTGCTTAGACCTGAAGTCACCATGGATCCCTACATAAGGAGTTATGTACTTTGGTTTCGTCAAACGTCACCCGTAACTGGGTGGACTATAAAGGCGATTACTGGATATGTAACGAATTATGCAGAGGGATGTGAGTGATGTAGATGTGATCTATCCCTCCTATATGACGGGAGAGACATCGATATTCTTGATAGAGTGAGACCACTAAGTGCATGACCATGCCCAAATGAGTCAATATGAGATATTGAGCTCATTTGATCGAGTGATTCTACTTGGAGTTCAAGATTTAGATTGGTCAGAGCATGACACGGTCTATGCCTCACATTGATCAATCTAGATGTTTAGGATAGAAGGACACTTGTCATATATTTTGAGGAGTCACAATTAGTAGTCACAAGGTGATGTTGGATCTCAACATTCTTGTAACTTGGGTAGTAATGATGTGTTGCTAGATACCGCTCATTACTTATGCTCCTAAATGGGTTTAGGGGCATTGCTAACGTTACAAGAACCTATAGGGTCACACACTAAGGACAATTAGATGGAGATTAGATTCATATGATGAACCAAGAGGATTAGATTCATGTGGTGAATCAAATTGGATTAAGAGTAATCCTAATTGGGCTAATTGAGTTGGACTCAAGTTGATTCATGTGTTCAATGAGTCTAATTTAGATTATGACTCATTGAATCAATTTAATTAAATGAATTAGATTCATTATATTAAATTGGCTTGAATTAAATGGTTAGATTAGATCAACCATGAGAGAGATTAAGTCAAGTTTGACTTGACTTGAGAGGAAGAGGAAGAGTCAAGTTTGACTTGACTTTATGCCACATCATTTGTGACTTGGCATTAAGTGGCCAATAATGGTGTTACACATCATTATGTTTAGCACATATGTGTGCCACCTCATGGAGGTTACAAATCTCTTTAATGGTCACATTAAATGAGTATGGGGGTTTCAATTCCCATTGTGGCCGACCACTTATGGTGTTGAATGAGATTGATTTTTCATTCAAGGGATATTCATTCCATCTTCTTCCTTGCTCTCTCTTCTTGCTCTCCCTCTCCTCCTCTTGCCGTGACTGATCAAGGGTGCTAGCACACCTTTGTTTAGTTTTTCTCCACCCATTTGTTCGTGTGGATACTTCTAGAGGATCGTACGCTTGACGGTCTCGAGATCCGGCACTTCCTTGGACGAGCGGGATTCGTAAAGGGCACACATCAAGGGTAAAAGGTTTTCTACTTGTAAATATAGTTTAGAACTAAGTCTAAGAAACTCATACTCGTAAAATTTTGTTTTTATTTTACTTCGCACGGATCCGGTGACGGGGGTTTTGGGGTTTCCGCGACGCGAAAAAGCGGTTTTCGCGGCCCGAAAAACCCAACACCACCTAGATTTCTACTACCTGGATTCATCACTAGGATTTTCATCTGCCTACCTTCACTCACTAGGGCTTTCACCTGGCTTCACTCACCAGGATTTTCCTTCTGCCTAGCTTCACTCACTAGGGCTTTCACCTGGCTACACTCACCAGAATTTTTCTCTACCTAGCTTCACTCACTAAGGCTTTCACCTGGCTTCACTCACCAAGATTTTCCTTCTGCCTAGCTTCACTCACTAGGGTTTTCACCTAGCTTCACTCACTAGGATTTTTCAACTATCTGGAATCACTCACCAGGACTTCCAACTGCCTGTCTTCACTCACTAGAACTTTCATCACCAAGTGTCTGGTCAACATTGACCCACTTAGATTTCCATCTTCTGCCAACCTTTCTGTTGGACTTGCCCTTGCCTAACCTCCAGTTAGGACTCTCCAGTTAATTATTCAGTCAAGCTTGACCTACTTGACTCTTCTTCATAGCAACTTGGTCAAACCTTGACCAGAAGAGAATTGTATCAACAATCTCCCCACTCGGACGATTACACCTGCAATATCCATATATTATCAAACATCGAAACCCTGAGAATTAAGCTTGAGCCAACTCGAGCTCAATCAACCTGGTCAACCTTGATCTAGGGGATAGTACACCAACAGTGTCAAGTTTATGATCTAGTGTGAGAGGAGTCACACGTAGGGCTCTTATTTGTCTGTGATATCATTCACACCTATCAAGGACTCGAGGTATATTTTTATGTTATTTTGTGTAAAACTATATGTACCATGAAGAGATCCATGATTTAGTATATGTATTCTGCCATGCTCCGATCCCAACAGTGATATTAGAGCCAATTCATGGTTGGATCATATAGTACGAAGCCTCTTCTTTAAAATTTATTTGAGGAATCAGTGTTTCAAGAGATTTCAAAGAAATCTTAATTTCTTTATTTCAAGTTATATGCCTTAGCATTTCCTGATAGAAATGAATTTTGTCTAAAAACCTGTAAAGTAATACATGTTGTAATTTATATATAAATTCCTTATGGCATAAGTAGATTAGCATGTTAAAATCTTCAAGATATATTTGTCTTAAAAAGACTACGAGGATTAATGGAGATAAATCTCATAATGAGATTGTGAGAATGCACAAGAAGTTAATTAATGATGAGACATTTTAATAATTATAAAATCCCTTAAATATATTAAAGTCAAGATTTGTTAAAAGCCCTCCACTAATAACTATTATGATAGTTAGAGTTTTTACATAAGTCCGTACAACTCAGCTCATCCGTGGGCTTGTGTCAAAATATCTATAATTTATCATAATTATTAGTGGGTCGACTTAACTCTAATTCATTGACTTGTTTAGCTCAACTAAGGTCAATTGATTTGAGGGGCAAGTGTTGAGAATATAAGGATCGACAAGAATATACCAAAAGTCACATTGATTTGTGATTGGCAAGTTAATGTCTACTTGATGAATATAACATGTAGGTATAGTTCATCTGTGTGTATTCTATATGATTTAGGATTTTGGTTCTATTAGAAATTGTTACTAACTAATTTCTGATTCTAACAGTGAGGGTTGTTGGACTTGAATAAAATAATAGGAGTTATAAAATCCTTTATTAAATATATTCCACAAATAGTAAAACTCTATTTTAAATTTTAAATGGTAAACACAAGTACCTTATCACTATGAAGCATTCTCAAGAAAGAGAATATCCTCCTCAGTTCCAATTACTTGGATTGATATAGGAAATTGAAAATAGTTTTAAGACACGAGAGAAAAATTTACGTGCTCGAAGATGAACCACTGAAAGAAGAGCCTACACCCAATGCTTCAAATGAAGATCGGCCATATTATTCTCATTATATGGAAAATGCACTGGATGTTCAATGTATCATGCTGTCTTCTATGTCTCCTAAGTTGCAAAGATAGTATGAGAACATGAGTGTTAGAGAGATTGATCAGCACTTGCGTGAGCTCTTCTAAGAAAGTACGAGAGTAAAGAGGTATGAAACCTCTCGAGCACTATTCCGTATCATGCTAGAGGAAGGAAACCAAGTTGGGTCACATGTACTCAAGATGATCGGGTAAATAGAAAGGCTTGAGAGCTTAGGTTCCAAATTGGACTAGGACTTAGCTATTGACTTGGTCTTATCATCACTACCTCAATTGTTTTTCCAGTTCATGTTGAACTTCAACATGAATAGCATGGACAAGAGTTTGACCGATTTGATGAGAATGCTGAAAACTACTGAGAATGATATGAAGGTAAATCCTTTACTGCATACAATGATGGTCAGAAAGACCAAAAACTTCCCTAGCACCAGGAAATTCCATCCTAAGATTAATATAGTGAAGAATCCTAGATATTAAGCTCAAAAGAAGCTTAATAAAGGGATGCATGTACCCAAATTTGATGAGAAGGAAGTCATGTGCTTCCATAGTGGCAATAAAGGTCACTGGAAGAAAAACTGCTATATTTTCATGAGGAAGAATACCAGTGGAGCGGATGTTAGTGTGTATACTAAAAGCTTAGCTTTTGTAAACATTTATTTTGAAATAAAGAATCACATTGGTCAAAAATGTCTACATTTATATGCTAAGTGTAGTTGCTCAATTAATTTATATTGTAGATAACATGGTGTGTGGTGTTGTCACACATAGAAGATCATGTTATCAGTTCTTTATAAATTATAAACAGTAGCTCACGACTAAGATGGATAGGAACAAACCATTAGAATAGTTGTAGTGTAATTTGGTGTTAGTTTATCTTAACTATAAAATTACACTAGTACACTCTGAGTGTATTGAGCAGGACCATTTAAGGTAAGTTCTTTTTATACTGACTTAATAAAATAATAAGACCTTAGTTATTATGGAAGTGTGTTCTCTTAATCCTAATATAATAACAAACACATATATTTAGTATTTATTTCATTGACTTATCAAAGGGTGAGATTTAGCTTGTTAAATCAAAAGGCCCGATAAGTTAGGAAATGATATTACTTATAGTGTGTGTTGTTGATTATAGAAGGAAACTGTGTCCTAGTAATCTAGGTTGATAATGTCTCCAAGAGGAGCTCATAAGGATTGTCATGTTAAACCCTGCAGGTGGACTTAGTTCGACATGACAATAAGGTTGAGTGGTACTACTCTTGGACTAAGATATTAATTAAAGTGAGTTGTTAGTAACTCAATTAATTAGTGGGCATCCGACATCTTAAACATAGGGAGATTAACACACTCATAATAAGAAGGAGCCCAAAATGTAATTTGGGATTGGTGTGGTAGTTCAATAATAATTCTTTAGTGGTATGAATTATTATTGATGAAATTAAGTTGGGTGTTCGGGGCGAACACGGGAAGCTTAATTTCATCGGGAGACCAAAACCAATTCCTCCTCTCGGTCCTTATCGTAGCCTCTTATTTGTAAAGTGTGAAACCCACCTATACCCACCTTCCTACCCAACCTTAGGTGGCCGACCAAGCACACTTGGAGTCCAAGCTTGGGCCGACCAAGCCATAGGTTGAGCCACGAAAAGGTGGCCGACCCTAGCTTGGAGTCCAAGTTTGGTGTGGTCGGCCATGTAAAGAATAAAAGAGATTTTATTTAAAATCTTTCCATATGTGGAAGCCATGATTTTAAAAGAGAGTTTAAAATTTAAATCTTTCCTTTTATAGCTTTCTACAAAGGATTAGATGTCTTTCCTTATTTGTAGTTAAAAGGAAGATTTTAATTTTAAAGAAAACTTTCTTTTTTGGAAATCATCCACATGTTTTAATAGAGAGATTTTAATTTATAAAATTTCCTTTTATAACCAACCATGAAGGAAAAAATTATTAGAGAAATTTTTATTTTAAAAATTTTCGGAAACAAATAAGGAAGTTTTAATTTTGTGTTTAAAACTTGCCTTATTTGGAGCACATGAGGTGGCCGGCCATGATAAGGGTTAAAATGAATGTTTAATTAAAATTTCCTTATTAACCAATGACAAGGAGAATAAGGGAATTTTAATTATAATTAAATTTTCTTATATGCCAAGACCAAGGAATATAAAAGAGGGGGTAGAGGTGCCTCACCACACAACATATCTTCTAGTATTTCCCTCTCTTTTCTTCCTTGGTGGTGGCTGACCCTATCATCTCTTCCTCTCTTCTTCTAGTGGCCGAACCTATCATCCTCTTGGAGCTTGTTTTGGTGGCCGTATTTGCTTAATGAAGAAGGAGAGAGAGAAGACTTTGTTTCCTAGTTTTCCTTGGAGCTTGGTTGGTGGCCGATACATGCTATCTCTTGGAGAAGGTTGCTTGGCCGAAACTTGGAAGAAGGAAGGAGGCTTGGTGAATTCTCATCTCAGTAGATCGTTGCCCACACAACGTCCGAGATAAGAAGAGGAATACGATAGAAGATCAAGAGGTTATTGCTTACAAAGAAAGGTAAAACTAGTAATTATTTTCTGCATCATACTAGTTTTCTTTGTATGAATTCCAAACACAAGAGGCATATGATTCTAGGTTTCGGATTTGTTTTGAATTTATGTTTCTTTGTTTTTTTGAACTTGTGATTCGATTGTTCTTTTTGGTCAAACCTAGGGTTACTATAATGAGATTAAATATTGAATTTATTTAAAAGGCTTTGTCAAGGAAGTGGTGGATGATCCCATAACCAAGAAGGCCTAGTGCCTCGTCATGTTTAACTTGGAAGTCAATTTTAGAAATAAATATTTAATCAACTTTGTAACATGGGTGGACTTAGATTAATAATGTTAAGCATCATTTGCGATCCAAGTCTAAACCTCTAAGAACAGATAAGTTAAATTTGGAATCAATAATGTTAACTTCCGTTTGTGATTCCTAATTTAATTTCTAAAGAACACAATAGGTTGTTAGTAAAGGTTCAGAACTTGTACAAAATTTTTTGTACAGGGGAACCGGTACGATATTCCGAGTATCAACCAACAGCGGATGCTTCAGGTATCTTTATGATAGAGTGCAATCTTTCTGTTTCTTCATCATGGGTCATAGATTCTGGAAGTAGTTCTCATATTTATGCAAATATGCAAGGTCTAAGTGACTGCAGACATTTGTCTAAGGGTGAAATGGACATACGAGTAGCTAATAGAGTGAGAGTTGCTGCGTTAGCTGTTGGAACCTATTCAATAAATTTGCCTAGTGGACTTGTTTTGAATTTAAAAAACTATCATTTTGTTCCTGTTTCTTAAAGAATATCATTTTGGTGTCGAGTTTGGATGCCAAGGGATTAGTATTTCAATTCAAGGACAAGTTATGTTCCTTTTATTTGAACAATGTATTCTATGGGAATGATTCATTGAATAATGATCTTTATATTCTTAACTTAGATGAACCGATTTATTATATTAAAAGTAAGAAATAAAAATTGCATGACTTAAACTTGACCTATCTCTAGCACTGTAAACTTGATCATATAACTCATAAACACATCGCTAGATTACTTAGTAATGGGTATTTTGACTCTTTTGAATTAGAGTCCATAGATACATGTGAAGCATGTTTACAAGGCAAAATGATCAAGAAGCCTTTCACTAAAATAGGTGAATGGGCAAAGGAACCACTAGAACTCATACATAGTGATGTTTGTGGGCCATTGCAAGTTCAAGCTAGAAGAGCGTATACCTACTTCATCACTTTTACTAATGATTTAAGTAGATATGGATATATCTACTTAATGAGACATAAATCTGAAACTCTAGATAAGTTTAAGGAGTTTAAGAACGAGGTAGAAAATCAACATGGGAAGAAGATTAAGGCCCTTCGGAGTGATCGAGGTGGCGAGTATCTAAGTCAAGAGTTCATTGATTATCTAAAAGAGTGTGGGATAATTTCTCAACTTACACCTCCTAGAACACCAGAGTGGAATGGTGTTTCATAAAGGAGAAATCATACACTTATGGATATAGTTAGATTAATGATGAGTCATGCAAGTCTTCCAATGCCATTCTAGGGCTATGCCTTAAAAACAGCAACACACACACTTAACCGAGTTCCAAGAAAGATAATAGATAAGACTCCTTACGAATTATGATTTAGAAAGAAACCAAATTTGTCTTACCTTAAGATATGAGGTTGTGATGCTTACGTGAAGAATAAAAATTCTAATAAGCTTGTAGCAAGATCCATAAAATATACATTTGTAGGTTATCCCAAAGCTACAATGGGATATAATTTTTATCTCCCAAGTGAGCACAAAGTTATTGTTGCTTAATATGCTACTTTCTTAAAAAGAGAGTTTATTTCTAAAGAAAGTAGTGAGAGTAAAGTAAGTCTTGAAGAAATTATAGACTCTACAAATAGGTTAGAAGATGAACAGTTGGACAATGAGATGCCACAAGTATAAGTGTCTCCTTCATATGAGATTGCTTAAGAAACATGAGATCAATGTAAGTCTACAAGAATACATCGAGAGACAAATAGATATGGTTGGTTGGTAACCCAATATGAGGAAATGCTACTCATCAAAGATGATGAACCGTCGACTTACAAGGAAGCAGTTGCTTCAAATGATTCTGAGAAATGGCTAGAAGCCATGAAATCTGAAATGGGCTCCATGTACACCAACCAAGTTTATAAGTTGTTTGATATGTCAGTTGGGGTAAAACCCATATGGTGCAAGTGGATCTTCAAGAAAAAGATTGACATGGATGGGAACATAAGTTAAAGCTAGGCTTGTGGCAAAGAGTTTTAATCAACATCAAGGAATTGACTATGATGAAATATTTTTGCTCGTTACACTGCTTAAGTCTATTAGGATTTTGCTAGCTATAACAGCTTACAAGGATTACAAGATTTGACAAATGGATATTAAAATTATTTCCCTAAATGGAAGGTTACAGGAGGAAGTATATATGGTACAACCTTCCGGTATTATAAAATCCAAGAATGCCAATAAGATATGTAAGCTCAAGAAGTCCATTTATGGACTAAAACAAGCATCTCGGAGTTAGAATATATGATTTGACCAAGCCATTAATGATTTTTCTTTAGTCAAGAATCTAGAAGAACCATGCATTTATAAGAAGGTTAGTGGGAGCAAGATTACATTCCTAGTATTGTGTGTTGATATACTTCTTATAGGCAATGACATTCCTAGTCTAGAATCTACCAAGACTTGGTTGGGAGAGTGTTTCTTAATGAAAGATCTTAAGGATGCAACATCTGTCTTAGGTATTAGAATATACTGAGATAGACAAAGCAGGTTACTATAGTTGAGTCAAGGTATATACATTGACAAAATGCTGAATAAATTCGGTATGCAGGACTCCAAGAGAGGATATTTACCAGTGTCATATGGTGTACATCTTTCCAAGATTATGTGTCCAGAAACACAAGAGGAAAGAAGTAGAATGGATAAGATACCTTACGCTTTGACTATAGGGTCCATAATGTATGCTATGATATACACTTGACTAGATGTCTCGTATGTATTAAGCACGACGAGTAGATATCAGTCAGATCCTGGAGACGGTCATTGGACTGCGGTAAAGATTATCCTCAAGTATCTTAGAAGAACAAAGAACATGTTCTTAGTTTTTGGAGGAGACATGGAATTAGTCGTTAGAGGATATATGGACGCAAGTTTCTAGACAAGTTAGGATGATCTAAAATCGCAGCAAGAATATGTGTTTTGATTGAATGATGCAGCTGTTTGCTGGAGGAGTTCCAAGCACGAAACAACTACAAATTCAACAGCTGAGTCCGAGTACATAGCAGCGTCAAAGGCAATAAAAGAAGCTGTGTGAATCAAGAACTTCATAGCAGAGTTTGAAGTGGTTCCTAGCATTGTTGATCTAGTTATGCTATACTGTGACAATAATGCGGCCATAGCACAGGAAAATGAGCCAAGGTCTCACCAACGATCCAAGCATGTACTAAGGGAGTATCACATCCTCAAAGAGATTATTTAGAAGGGTGATCTGTTGGTTAGCATAGTAGACACCAGCTAGAACATTGCAGACCCACTCATAAAGGTCTTATCTCTACAGAAACATGAGACCCATGTGAGGAGCCTAGGACTGAGAGTCCATAGTGTTTAGCAATAGTACAAGTGGGAGATTGTTAGTTTGGGCACTTATGTGCCAAGATACTCCTTATGTATTTTGTTAATAATTATTTCATAAAGGTAAGTATTTATCATTAATTATTTACTTTTCTGTACGTATATGATTAATGATAAAGTCCCACATATTAATGAGTATATTAATACAAAAATAGTCTTTAATCTGATAGATATCTAAATGGGACATGGATATCTAGATCAACGCTGAGTATGACTAAGCCAAGATAGACCAAGGAATGAATATCTAAGTTGTACTTAGGGATGCCTTGAGCTTAGAGGTACACTGGACACACCCCGCTTAAAAGGAGACCACATATTAAGCATTATTGGTCATTCCTCTTATGAACGAGTGTAACTGATCTTTTGAGTTGAGACCTTTATTTATTCTATGAATGAAGTTATGTGTTTTAATGCTGTTAAAAGTAGTCTTTAATCAGATTATGATTAATACGGTAGTTGGGTGTTTGACAAAGCGTAGAAAGAATAATGTTAAGTCAATAGAGGATTCATCATTCTCTTGGATTAGGAGTTGCTTGATAGAGATATTAGTGACTCAAAATCTATGGCCATGGGAAGAATGATTTATCATTCAAGAGAAGTTTATTATATCTTAAAAATCAAGTAAAATAATTAATTTGGTAATGACATAATGTATCGAATTAATTGGGATGTAGGCTTAGATGAAGAGATTTTTAATTACACAGTAATCAGTTCATAGTGATTTATAGGTTATGACTAATATTAATTTTATCACGTTAGGTGGCTAAAAACTGTTACTAGACAGTTATCTTAGTATGTGTATGGATTTACACTGTCTTCGTATATAAAACTTAGAGGGTCGCACGCATAACACGTTGACATGAACATTATCTATGATTAATTATTTTAGTGGATATTAAAATTAATCAATTTTACTATTTCTAAACTAAAATTAATTGGATTATTAATTAATTTAGAAATATCGGAAGCTAGTCGAGATCAAGATCAAATATGGATTTATTTAATCCAAAGAAGAAAGAATTCAAATAGTCATAATGGAGAATTCAAAGAGTCATCATAATGATAATTAATGGAGAATATGAAGAGTCATACCTCTTCATATTCCTTGGAGACTATAAGTAGTCATCCTTGAAAAGATTCAAGAGAAGAATTTATTCTCTTCATTTCTCCCTCGAAGACTTCTTCTTCACTTTCTTCCATCAGAAGAGATCGGTAGTGCTTTCAAGGCTTTGTCGATCCAAGAGGCTAGCACTTAACGAATCGTGTCAAGTTTGTGATTTAGTGCGTGTGGATACCGTTGGAGTAGTCATATGTGAGGCTCTTATTTGTCTGTGATATCATTCATGTCTATCGAGGACTCGAGATTTTTTTTTATGTTATTTTGTGTAAAACTATATATATCACGAAGAGATCCATGATTTAGTATATGTATTCCGCTCCGCTCTGATCCCAATATATATGCCACTTTCATTTCACTCTAACTATTTTACCGAAAGGAATAGTCTGGTTTAATCACTTTCATTTAAACTACTTTGGGTTCAATTCAACCAAGTTACTCCCTATTCATATGACACAAATTGGCGAGTAGAGTTAGCGCAACTAGAGCACCCATTTCAATCTACATTCTTCCTTGGTATCAAACTTCCTCCAACCAAAACATCCACCATGTTTAAACCTATGCACTAGGTAAATGAAATAGGCCTTGCTTATTCAATTATAACTTGAACAGCTAGCTTATTTTATAATATCCTCCACTATATACTCACATTTTGGTATCTTATTAAGAAGATAGAATAAAGTTTCTTTTAGCAGAGTCATGGAGTAAATAAATGAATTATATATAATATTAATTATGCTGAAGCTAGCTTTCACTTGGACAGCTGCTCCTTATTCCTTGTTATTTGGGTGGGTGCCAAAAGTCGATGAGCAACATGAATCCCTGGTCCCATCTGCTTTCCATTGATCAAAACAGGTATGCATTGAGAGGAATGTGTAAGGCTAAGCACAGTAGTGCTTTCTCCAACAAAGCAAGCCTCAAACACTTCTAGACAACATCCCAAATCAACTATAAATTAAACAAAAGGGTAGAGAGGGGAAAAGTTGAGCCATTAGTTGCAGTTTTCTTTTATATTTTAGGTGAGAAGGAAGCTGTGTTAGTTGGTTTTCTGACATAACAGTCACAATCAATTATGACCCATTCTTGGTCAACAGAAAAGTCATATTTTATTTAGCATATAAAGGGGAGGGGTCTTGGGGTGTTTCACCTTCAATAAAAATTCTAATGTTATCAATTTGTTTAATTAGTGTATATATCTTTAAAGCATCGACGTTTTAGGAGTTTATGACAATATCGCCATTGTGTTTGCATGAGTACATTGGTAGGAAGTCTAGCAATCAAGCTCTTTATTAGAAAAGGAAGTATCGAAGGAACTCCCATATCTAAAGTCGAGTAACAAGCATTCTCCATGTCAAATTGATAAAGACACATATAAGATGTCAATCACAAATTTCACTAATTTCATAATACAACATAAATAAACTAAAGGAATAATATTAAAAAATAGTCAACCAACATAAAGAAGAATAATTCACTATATTGAAATTGGTTAGTACAAGAGCAAAGTTGTGATTTTTGAAACCATAATCCAACAAAAAAAAAAATTAAAATAAGTAAATGGCATGTGTTATTAATGCATATATTTTTAGTATTATTTAGCATGTATTTATCGTATTTCATGAGCATTATTTAGGTTGTCTTCTTGCTTTTGTATTCATTTCATCATATTTGTTCGAATGATTACAATTTGTGCTTTACATTGATAAGACATGAAGATTTTAATGTTTGGAGCGAAATTGGAGATAAAACACTAAAGAAATATGCATTACACTATGATCCACAACTATCCCATGCTGCCCAATACGACCATGGATCATCCGAGAAAAAGAGACGATGGAAAAGTATCAAATTTGAATTTCTAGAATGGAACACGACCATACCTTACTTTTAACATTGCAGCAAAAAGACTAAGCCCTCGCCCCCAGGGCCCCCACCGACCGGACCCACGACCATCGTGAGGGAGATAAATCACAGCACCCGAGCTAGTATGGGACGAACCGGGTGGGATACAGGGATATACCTTACTTTTAACATGACTATATTCCTTGTTGCCCTGCTAGGTTATTAATGCGGTACAATAGAGTAAACTTTCAAACAACATAACTTAAGACATCTCTAACTCCTATAATATTTTATCAAAAACTTTATTTTCATATTATGCTTCTTGTGAATAAAAAGCTTGAGTAGACACCCTAGCTCGGTACAATGACATAGCTCATAAAATGTGGAGTGGACTCTATTTTTCTGAAGCAAGTCAAATGAGCTCGCCTAAGCGAAGACAATGGTAGTAAATCTGTTATTCTCCAGTAAATCTGCCGCCGCCGCCGCCGCCCATCATTGGCTGCATGACAAAATGGCAACGTATGAAGCCAACTTTGCAAAAGAAAAAAAAAAAAAAACTATCAGCTTCCAGTCAATTATCAGTCCGAGAGAGAGACTGGAAAAGATAAAACTAGCATCGCCGGACAATGTTAGTCGCGGCTGGCGGAGACAACTTCCCGATGGTCATCGCTGCCACAGCCTTGTCCCCAAAGCTCTTCCAAGACGGTTACTTTTTCTGTCCGGCCTAATCCCTCTCCTCCTGCTCGATTGCGCTCTCATAATCTAAATCCCCAGCCCAAGATCAAGTTTTTACCAACTCTCTGGCTGATATGAACTAGATCAACAGTGATCATAAGAAGCGAAAAGGTGAATACATATAAAACATACTGCACAAAACAAAGGAAAGAAGCAGAAACGCGGCGATCACTGATCAGAGAAGGAAAAGCGACAAACTACCGTGGTTGAAGAATGCTAACCGCTAGCTAGCTACCGTGCAGGGGCGCTAGCCTCTCGTGAGCGGTCGTCCGTGGATGTCCGTCACTCGCAACGAGCGAGAGAGGCCGTGTTGGGCCAGTTGTGCAGAGTCGTCGGAGCCGTCGGAGGCATGCATGGTTTGGGATAGTGATGTATGTGGCGACGAAATGGGAAGGCGTTCGATAAAAAATCGAATCAATTCCTTGCAATTTCAGAAATCCATAGAAACTAAAATCGGTGCAATCGGAACTCTCTAGTCCATCATTGGGTTTTGACCGAAATCCACTAATTGACCTAGAGAGTTCCGATTACACTCATTTTAGTTCTAGTGAATTTCTGAAATTGCAATGAATTTAAATATGATATTCATTGTTTATTTTTACTTTTTCAAATGTATTAAAATATTATTAAAAAATTGACTAATGTTATTCATATGTTTTGCCGATAAAAAAAGAAAAGAGAGAGAAATATATGAAGAAAAGAAAACAGTAAAAAAAGTCAAATATTATGAGGATAAATTAGAAAATGCACTTAAAAAAGAACGTTCTTTAATAAATATCAAAATAACATACACTTTTTGATAAATTTAAATCTCTACATATACCCTTTGGTAAATTATCGTCTATTATTCCATGCGAGAAGTAAATGACGGATTAATGATCCTTACTCCCTTGTGAAATAAATAATGAAAAAATTTTCCCACAAAAAAATTTTCATTAATTTTTGAATCGGTTCTCCCAATTAAACATAAATGTGCAGAGAGAAGAGGGTAATTTCTATTTTAATGATGGACTAAAATAAAAAATACCAAACGGATAAATGGTTTCTTATAAATAAGAGAGGTCATATGGTTCTTGGGTTTATTGGTTTGTTAGATGAGTTGATTTTAAGTCGTCACCTATTCTCTTTATAAAGGTAACGCCTAGGAGAATTGGACTAATCCGGAAGACCAAACCGTACAATTCCAGAAGGTTAATTAAAAGACATTATGGATTCAGTATACTTCCAACTTTTGTTTTTACAATTCCGATTGATCAGACATGATAGTCCAATGTTTATATATGATGTTTACTGAAAAAGGATACTTGTGTTCTTATTTTAACAAGTGGTATAAGACACTCCATGTTTGACTATTATGAATTGTATTTAGAAATAAAGAACAATTATATTAATATGTTTTGTTGTTGTAAATCCTATTCGATAAAACATAATTAAGAATACACTTTTGGAATATATATTATATTGTATACCATTACGAATTGTATTTAGAAATAAAGAACAATTATGTTTAATTCTTTTACACTATGTTTTGTTGTTGTAAATCCTATTCGATAATGATAAGAAAAATATATGAGTCGAGGACACAAGGAGGATAAAAAAATAAGGGTATGTTTGATTTGCACGCTTTTCATTTTTATTTTTTGAAAAACGTGCATTTCTGAAAAATGATTTTTGATTTACATTTTTCATGTCTATTTTCTAAAAAAAAAATAGATAGTATTTTATGGAAAAATAGAGAATGATGAAAAGTCATTTTCTAGAAAACGCGCGTTTTCTATAAAATGAAAATGGAACATGTGTAAACCAAACGTATCCTAAGTTTTTCACATATATTACATATCATATTTATAAGCTAATACATCACACATATTCAAAAACTCACTAACTCCACTAACACCACAATGTTAACCACTAACGTCACATCCTATTATTTCTCTACCACTAACTCAACATGTCAACTCATCAATCCATTAACACCACATTAGCACTATTATCACTAACTGTTGGTGCGGTTAGCACTAAAGATCTAACCCAGGTTTTGATGAATGACAAAATAGGTTAAGTTAGTTTTGTTTTTGATCTAACACTCTGACCGAGTGTGCAGGCGAAGTCCAGACAGGTCGACGGGCTGACCGGATGTCTGGTACGAAGTCCAGCTAGGTCAACGGGCCGACCAGATAGCTGGCACAAAGTCCAAATGGGTTGACGGGCTGACCGGATGTTTGGCACGAAGTCTAGCTAGGTCGACGGACTGACCGGATAGCTAGCACGAAGTCCAGACAGGTCGAAGGGCTGATTTGACGTCTGGCAGGTAAGTAAAGGTAAGTTACTGGAGCGGATTGACTGTGAGGGCACATTCCCGGGAAGGGAACTTAGGCGCCGATCCGACTTAGAACCATTTCGGAACTCTAAGTCGAGATCTTGAGTAGATTCCAATCTCGGAGAGACGTAATCTAATTAACACTATATCTGTTTATTATAACTGTGCTAATAATATGTTTTGCAGGAGATATAAGTGCACCTCGGACTAACATTTAAAAAATCTTTTAAAACTTCTTTTAAAAATTACTTAAAAATCATTATAAAAATATTTTAAAAAATATTTTAAAAATATTTTAAAAATTATTTTAAAATCATTTAAAAATCTTTTAAAACTTCTTTTAAAAATTATTAAAAAATTCTTTTAAAAATTATTTAAAAAATCATTTTAAAAATCATTTAAAACTTCTTTTAAAAATTACTTATAAAATCATTTTAAAAATCTATTAAAACTTCTTTTAAAAATTATTTAAAAATCAAATTAAAAATCTTTTAAAACTTCTTTTAAAAATTATTTAAAAAAAATCAATTTAAAACTTCTTTTAAAAATTATTTTAAAAATCTTTTAAACCTTCTTTTAAAAAATTATTTAAAAATCATTTTAAAATTCTTTAAAAAATTCTTTTAAAAATTATTTAAAAATCACTTTAAAAAAACTTTTAAAAATTATTTTAAAAATTATTTAAAAATCACTTTAAAATATATTTTTAAAAATATTTTAAAAAATCACTTTAAAATCTTTTAATGCTTCTTTTAAAAATTATTTTCAAAATCATTTTAAAAATATTTTAAAACTTCTTTTAAAAATTATTTTAAAAATCATTTTAAAAATCTTTTAGAAATTATATAAAAATCATTTTAAAAATCTTTTAAAAATATTTAAAAATCACTTTAAAAAAACTTTTAAAAATCTTTTAAAAATTGTTCCAAAATCACTTCAAAAAATCTTATAAAAATTATTTAAATTTTTTTTAAAAAAATCTTTTAAAACTTCTTTTAAAAATCATTTTAAAAATCTTTTAAAACTTCTTTTAAAAATTATATAAAAAAATCATTTTAAAACTTCTTTTGAAAATTATTTAAAAATATTTTAAAACTGCTTTTAAAAAATTATTTTAAAAATCTTTTAATGCTTCTTTTAAAAATTATTTAAAAAATCATTTTAAAAAATCTTTAAAAACTGCTTTTAAAAATTATTTTAAAAATTATTTTAAAAATCTTTTAGAAATTATATAAAAAATAATTTTAAAAATCTTTTTAAAATTATTCCTAAATCACTTTTAAAAATTATTTAACAAATCTTTTAAAAATTATTTAAAAATCATTTTAAAAAATCTTTTAAAACATCTTTTAAAAATTATTTTAAAAATCTTTTAAAAATTATTTGAAAAATCACTTTAAAAAATCTCTTAAAAATTATATTAAAAATCATTTTAAAAATCCTTTAAAAATTATAAGAAAATCACTTTAAAAAATCTTTTAAAAATTATTTAAAACATCATTTTAAAAATCTTTTAAAAATTATTTAAAAATAATTTTAAAAATATTTTTCAACTTCTTTTAATAATTATTTAAAAAATCATTTTAAAAATCCTTTAAAACTTCTTTTAAAAATTATTTAAAAACCATTTTCAAAATATTTTTAATTTTTTTTTCAAAAATTATTTAAAAAATCATTGTAAAAATCTTTTAAAATTTATTTTAAAAATTATTTAAACAAACATTTAAAAATATTTGAAAAAATATTTTAAAAATTATTTTAAAATCATTTAAAAATCTTTTAAAACTTCTTTTAAAAATTATTTAAAAAATCATTTTAAAAATCTTTTTAAAATTATTTAAATATTCATTTGAAAAAGCATTTAAAACTTCTTTTAACAATTACTTATAAAATCATTTAAAAACTATTTTAAAACTACTTTTAAAAATTATTTTAAAAATTGTTTTAAAATTTATTTAAAAAAATCAATTTAAAACTTCTTTTAAAAATTATTTTAAAAATCTTTTAAAGCTTCTTTTAAAAAATTATTTAAAAATCATTTTTATAATCTTTTAAAACTTCTTTTAAAATTTATTTAAAAAATTATTTTCAAAATCTTTTAAAACTTCTTCTAAAAATTATTTAAAAATCACAATGAAAAATCTTTAAAAACTTATTTGAAAAATTATTTAAAAAATCTTTTAAAACTTCTTTTAAAAAATACTTAAAAAATCATTTTTAAAATCTTTTAAAACTTCTTTTAAAAATTATACAAAAAATCATTGTAATTTTTTTTAAAATTATTTAAAAATTCGTATGAAAAATCTTTTATAACTTCTTTTAAATATTATTAAAAAATCATTTTAACATTCTTTTTAAAATTATTTAAATATCATTTTAAAAAATCTTTTAAATCTTCTTTGAAAAATTATTTTAAAAATCTTTTAAAACTTCTTTTGAAAATTATTTAAAAAATCATTTGAAAAATCTTTTAAAAATTCTTTTAAAAATTATTTAAAATCACTTAAAAAAATCTTTTAAAAATTATTTAAAAATCACTTTAAAAAATCTTTTAAAAATTATTTTAAAATGATTTAAAAAATCTAATAAAAATTATTTTAAAAATATTTTTGAAAATCTTTTAAAATTTCTTTTAAAAATTATTAAAAAAATCATTTTAAAAATCTTTTAAAGTTTATTTTAAAAATTATTTTCAAAATCATTTTAAAAATATTTTAAAAGTTTTTTAAAAATTATTTTAAAAAATCATTTGAAAAATCTTTTAGAAATTATATAAAAAATCATTTTAAAAATATTTTAAAAATTATTTAAAAATCACTTTAAAAAATATTTAAAAATTATTAAAAAAATCATTTTAAAAATTCTTCCAAAATCACTTTAAAATATCTTTTAAAAATTATTTAAAAATGATTTAAAAAAATATTTTAAAACGTCTTTTAAAAATTATTAAAAAAATCTTTTAAAACTTCTTTTAAAAATTATTTAAAAAATGATTTTAAAAATCTTTTAAAACTTCTTTTAAATATTATTTAAAAAAATCTTTTTAAAACTTCTTTTTAAAATTATTTAAAAAGCTTTTAAAACTTCTTTTAAAAAATTATTTAAAAATCATTTTAAAACTTCTTTTAAAAATTATTTAAAAAATCATTTTAAAAATCTTTTAAAACATCTTTTAAAAATTATTTAAAAAATCATTTTAAAAATCTTTTAAAATTTCTTTAAAATTATTTAAAAATCACTTTAAAATATCTTTTTAAAAATATTTTTAAAATTATTTAAAAAATCATTCAAAAAGTCTTTTAAAACTTCTCTTAAAAATTATTTAAAAAATCATTTTACAAATCTTTTAATTATTATTTTAAAATTATTTTCAAAATCATTTTAAAAACTTATTTTAAAAATTATTTAAAAATTCATTTTAAAAATATTTTAGAAATTATATAAAAAATCATTTTAAAAATCTTTTCAAAATTATTTAAAAATCACTTTAAAAAATATTTTAAAAATTATTCCAAATTCACTTTAAAAAATCTTTTAAAAGTTATTTAAAAATCATTTTAAAAAATCTTTTAAAACTTCTTTTAAAAATTATTTTAAAAATCTTTTAAAAATTATGTGAAAAATAACTTTAAAAAATCTTTTAAAAATTATTTTAAAAATTATTTGAAAATCACTTTAAGAATCAGAACAAGATTAGCTGAGAACTGGCATCTTTCACACAACTTGTACTGTTGCAGACAAAGTTTGCAAGATGATTATTGATAGTGGAAGCTGTGAAAATATTGTATTTGAAGAAGCTATGCAAAAGCTACAGTTGAAGATGGATCGTCATCCAAAACCCTACAAGTTGTCATGGCTGAGCAAAGAGAGTGAGGTAACCGTAAATAGAAGGTGTCTTTTAACTTTTTCTATTGGCAGCAAGTATTATGATGGAGCATGGTGTGATGTTGTGTCAATGAACACATGTCATGTATTGTTGGGACGACCTTGGCAATATGATCGTAGCGTCATCCACGATAGACGGAAGAACACCTACACCCTCAACATCAAAGGGAGGAATATCGTATTGGCTCATCGACGAGAAGGAACCCCTTCAAATTTGGTAACCAATAACTCTACATGACTTTCTGTGTCCAGATTTTTGAACGAGATGAAGCACGAAGACGTGGTCTATGCTTTGCTTCCTTATTAAAGTGATGAAATAGACCTAGACTCAGATCTACCAGTTGAGGTACAACAACTCCTATTTGACTTTGCTGATTTAATGGCTGAAGACCTTCCACCGGGACTTCCCCCTATGAGAGACATTCAACACCAGATTGACCTCATTCTGGGGTCAAGCTTACCTAACCGGACGACCTACCATCTTAGCCCTAAGGATGCCGAAGAACTACAATGACAAGTTATGGAGCTATTGAGATGAGGCTATATTCATGAGAGTATGAGCCCTTGTGTAGTCCCTACCTTACTCGTGCCAAAGAAAGATGATTCGTGGCGCATGTGTATTGATAGCAGAGCCATCAACAAAATCATGGTGAAATATAGATTTCTGATTCCTCGCTTAGAAGACATGTTGGATCAACTTTCTGGTTCAAAGATCTTCTTCAAGATCGATCTTAGGAGTGGATACCACTAGATTCGAATTAAGCATGGAGATGAATGGAATACCGCTTTCAAGACACAACATGGGTTGTACGAGTGACTGGTTATGCCTTTCAGATTATCCAATGCACCCAACACGTTTATGAATTCATGCATCAGGTCTTGTGACCTTTAATGGGAAGATTTGTGGTTGTATACATTGACGACATCATCATTTATAGCCTGACACGAGCTTTGCACCTTGATCACCTTTGTACTATTTTTGAGAAGCTAAAGGCGGAACACTTGTTCATCAACAATAAGAAGTGTTCTTTCTGCACGACCACAGTTTTGTTTCTTGGATTTATAGTATCTAGTGATGGTGTTAGTGAAGATCCATCAAAGATAAACACAATCTTAGAGTGGCCGCAGCCAAAAACCATTCATGATGTCCGAAGTTTTCATGGATTAGCCTCTTTTTATCATAGATTCATTCAGAATTTCAGCTCCTTAATTGCTTCTATCACTAAGTGTCTCAAGGGGCGCGAGTTTAAGTGGACCGAAGCAGCTACGACTATTTTTCAACTGGTGAAGCAAAAGATGATAGAAGCACCCGTTCTAACACTTCCAGATTTTGAGAAACTATTTGAAGTAAATTGTGAAACATCTAGCATTGGCATTAGTGGTGTTCTAAGTCAATCAGGATGCCATATTGCTTTCTTCAGTGAGAAATTATCTGGTGCTAAGAAAAATTACTCTACCTATGACTTGGAATTCTATGCTATTGTGCAATCCTTGAAGTATTGGTGTCATTATCTTATGCAGAAGGAATTTATCTTATTCATTGATCATGAGGCTTTGAAGTACATTAATGGCCCACACAAGCTGAGTAGTCGACACGCCAAGTGGGTAAACTACTTGCAGGAGTTCACCTTCATGCTGAAGCATTAATTCGGGAGTCTCAATCATGTTGCAGATGCTCTAACCCGTCGTTCTTTCCTTCTTACTATCATGAGCATTAGGGTTGTCGACTTTGGATCTTTTTCAGATATATATATTGATGATCCCTCTTTTGGCAAGATATTTCAGGAGATAAATAATGGTCTTCGCAATGACTTTATTTTGCACAATGGTTATCTATTTTGTGGACTACGATTATGCATTCTGGACTGTTCCTTAAGGCAACACATTATCAGTTAATTGCATAACAAAGGACACTCTTGCTGAGATAAGACATTAGCCCTCATCTCTTCTGACTTCTATTGACCCAAGCTAACTAGTGACATAGCTCATTTTGTGGACCGTTGCTTTGTCTGTCAGAAATCTAAGGGAACTCTCACCAATGCTGGTTTGTATACTCTCTTACCAATTCCCGAAGCCCCTTAGTGCAGGGTTAGCATGGATTTCATATTGGGTTTACCTCACACCCAATGGACTGCAAATTCTATTCTAGTTGTGGTGGATCAATTCTCCAAGATGACTCACTTTGTGGCGTGTAGAAAAACCATGGATGTTGTTCAGATTGTCACCTTCTTCTTCAAAGAGATTGTGCATTTACACGGTATTCCGCAAACTATGACTTCAGATCATGATACTAAATTTGTCAGTCAATTTTGAAAGACTTTATAGGGAAAGCTAGGGACGAAACAAAACTTCAACAACGCCTATCACCCTCAGATGGATGGTTAGACCGAGGTAGTGAATTAGAGCTTAGGAAATCTTCTGAGATGTCTTACAGGAACCAAACTGAAGCAATGGGATCTGGTTTTACCTCAAGCAGAATGTTGGGATCTTAGATGGCTAGAGGGGGGGTGAATAGCCTCTTAAAAACTTAAACACAAATTTCTACAAAGAAACTTGTTAGCACAGCGGAATTAGGAAACTAAAACAAAGAGGAAACAAGCACACTAACACACGAATATACGAGGTTCGGGGATAACTTACCCCTACTCCTCGGTGTGTCCATAAGGTGGATGAGCCCTTGATCTTCGGTAGATCACACCCCAGATGACTCCGGCTAATGAAGCTCTCCTTCTCGGTGGAGAAACCTCTCCACAAAGTCTTCGAACAGATTTAAAATGAAGCACACAAGACTTACAGATCACAGTGGCTCAAAGAGAATCGAAGTAAGCTCACAGCCACGAAGATGATGAAGACAGAGTCCAAGAACACAGCAAGCTCTCAACCGAAACACACAGCTTTTTACTTGCTTCTCGTTCTATGCTTCTCTCCAGCATACACTGCTTCTTATGTCTCTGCATTCGATCAGCCTGCACCGGATCGCTGCCAACCTGCACCGAATCCCTGCTGCAAGCTACGGCGTCGCCAATCGCTTCTCTTCCTCTTCTGATTCTCTGAGCTCACACCAATAGAACCACGGTCTTCACTGGTGCCTCTGAGCTCGAACCAATCACCAGGAGTTAAGCCAATCGCCGCCTGATCACTGCCAGAAACACAGCCAATCGCAACCTGTAGCCGTTGCTACTTCAAATGCATTTGACGCAGAGAAAGCAGTGGAAAGATCCTTTGTCTCATTCCTTTGATGAGGCTTAATTTGAAATTAAGCACTGGTATGGTACCTGCAACCTGTATCTCCAAAAGACTCACAGCAGAAGGTTAAATAGAGATGGGCAAAAAGAAGTGCGAATCAGAAAATATCAGAGAAAGCGCATGCACAATGAACTTAACTGTGGATCGGTCAGCAGACCGATCACAGACCCTTGGACCGATCAGACAACAGCCTGATCGGTCTGAGGCTGGTCTGATCGGTCGTCACGACCGATCAGATTGGATGTGGATAGGTCCATAGACCGATCCAACCCCCTTTTTCTTCTACGACATTTTCTCCTGATCGGTCTACAGACCGATCAGATTGCACTCAGTGTGCTACTGCGTGTTTCCTGATCGGTCTACAAACCGATCAGATTACACTCAGTGTGCTACTGAGTGTTTCCTGATCGGTCACCAGACCGATCAGTAAATTTCGTCTCACTAGATCGGTCTGCGGACCGATCAGTCATCCAAAATATCACTGGATTGGTCTGTTGACCGATCCAACGCCTATGTGATACTAGGATTGGTCCGAGAACGAGCTACCGAGCCCTCTCTGACCTAATCCGGTCCAGAGAACGAGCTCCCGAGCCCTCTCTGACCTAGTCCGGAGAACGAACTGCCGAACCCTCTCCGACTTCGTCTGGTCCAGAGAACGAGCTACCGAGCCCTCTCTGACCTAGTCCGGAGAACGAACTACCGAGCCCTCTCCGACTTCGTCAGGTCCAGAGAACGAGCTACCGAGCCCTTTCTGACCTAGTCCGGAGAACGAGCTACCGAGCCCTCTCCGACTTCGTCTGGTCCAGAGAACGAGCTACCGAGCCCTCTCTGACTTCGTCCGGTCCAGAGAACGAGCTACCGAGCCCTCTCCGACTTCGCGTGCCAAGTTTCCAACTTGGACTTTTCCCTTCCACTTGATCAACCTTGATCATTAATCAAACCTAGTTTAATTAACATCTGATACAAACTTAAATCCGTGTCAACATCAAAACAACAGCCAGGTCAGACTGTATCAACAATCTCCCCCTTTTTGTTGTTTGACAACACGATTTAAGTTTAGATCAGAAATGTTCTTATTTTCATAATTTTAGGGGAATCAAGATCCTCCCCCTAAGATGGATACACCATGATGTAAGGAAGTTAATAACGGGAATCAAGATCCTCCCCGTTATCTTCTCCCCTAAAATCAAACCTTCATACATCTCTAAACTTAGATATCCTCTCCCCCTTTGTCAAACACCGAAAAGGTGCAAATGGGGTGATAAGACTCAAAAGACTCCCCCTTAACCCATACTGTCTTTTTCTTAATGCACATAGAATTCCCTCTAAGTGTATTATGAGACAGTAATAAAGAAATAAGAGGCAGTCAAGACAAAGCATATGAACATCATATCAATAGCCAATAGGAAATGACACATAAAGAAAAACAGGAAAATGAGCAGCATAAATAGATGAAATAAGCAAATATCCAGATCATACAAAAATATCCAATAAAATAGCATCCAAAACACAGACAGTCAAAGTGACAAACAGAATGTATCAATCAATGTCCTCAACAGGAGGAACCTCATCATTATCTGCGGGAGGCACGTAACCCTGAGGCGACATGCTGGAGCTCGAAGGTGGATGACCCGAGAAATGCTGCGGAGGTGGGTAGTTGGCCATCCAGCCCAGAAGCAGCTGCTGCGTCACCAACTGCTGACTGCGTAAGTCATCGTAGCACTGGTCGATCCGAACACGCAGTCCATGGAGCTCAGCAGACAGCAGCTCATCGTGCTGATCGAAGCGGCTCTCTAGCTCAGCGATCTGCCAGCGCAGATCAGGATCGGCCTCATCAGCAGCAGGAGGAGGAGCAGCAACCTGTCGAGGAAGTGCCCGTGGTAACTCTCCCAGACCTCTCCCATCCTTCCATCGAACAACCCCATTCTGTCCCAAGATACCGGACTTGGAAAATGGCCGTTTCCCAAGTCTGCAATCCTGTCTGACCATCTTCACTATCCTACCCTTAGACACATCTATCAGAAGGGTCTCGAGCCAATCTGTAATTATATGCCCATAAGACATATAAATAGTGGAGCCGCTAGGCTGAGAATATGAGATGATCGAAGAATAGATGCTCGACATGATATCAAAATCAAGACGCCGACGCAAACCATAAAGCATCAGGCAATGGTATGGTCGGATCTCTGCTAGAGGTTTGGATGTGATTGGAAGAAGAAGAAGGGAAAGCTAGGGACGAAACAAAACTTCAACAACGCCTATCACCCTCAGATGGATGGTTAGACCGAGGTAGTGAATTAGAGCTTAGGAAATCTTCTGAGATGTCTTATAGGAACCAAACTGAAGCAATGGGATCTGGTTTTACCTCAAGTAGAATTCATATACAACAGATCAAAGAACAGGACCATTGGTTTGAGTCCTTTTGAAGTTATTTATGGATGAAACCCATCCGGGGTACTAGATTTAGTCCCTATTTCACATCCAGGATAAGCTAACCCTAAGGCTTAGGAGATGACTGAGCATTTGCGAGTTATTCATGAGTAGGTTAAGCAGACTATTCAAGAAATTAACATTGAATACAAGATCAGGGCAGATTGGTATCGACGTAAGGTTCTTTTTGATGTTGGTGATATGATTTGAGCTGTATTAACTCGTGACTATTTCCATGTTGGTGAATACAACAATCTTAAAGATCGAAAGATTATACCTTGTGAGATACTAGAAAAGATTAATGGCAATGGCTACATGTTGTGTCTTCTTAGTCATTTAAAAATTTCTGATATTTTTAATATAAAACACCTAATTCATTGTGATCTGGAGCCGGATACACCCACCTTAAACTCAAGGATGAATTCTCTTCAACTCTAGGCAACTAATGCAGGAGGAGATCCAAATTATTTTTTTAAAGTATTTATTCGTTAATTGTTATTTTTTTAATTATATTTAATTTTATCCTAAATCTTAGGAATCAAGTCTTGTTAGTTAATTTATCCTAAATCTTTGGGAATAAGTTTAGTTGGTTATTTTTTCATTTAGTTTTTTTTTTAGGATTTTGAGAGCTATATAAACATATACTTAGATGATGTTTAGGACAAGTTATTTTGATATTAAATCAATTGATTTCTCTTAAGCCATGTTACCACTACATATATTTTATTCTTCTATTCCCACTCTTGGCTTTTCAAGAAGTTTTTTTTAAACCTAACTTAGGCCGCTTCTTATTTCGTTATTTCTCTCTTATTTTCTCGTTAATTCCTCTAAAACATTACGCCCCAGAATAATCTATATTCTGCTCAACGTTACTATATAAATAACCATTGAAGATATGAAACTAAACATAGATTAGGTGTTTACAAGCATTATAGTGAAACTAAAGTCCTAGAATCGTTTCCACCAATTCTAACTTCTCCCTTCGACCACTTGCTTTCTTTTGACCTCATCTACTCTAGGCCCTCTCTCAAACCTCTCTTGCTCTCTCAAGTCTCTCTCTCTCTCACCCTCTCTTTTGCTCTCATGACCACACACAACCTTGATTATCTAGTGCTTAATCAACATTCCTTGTGGATCGATATTTTATTACTTGATGACATTCTTGTGCACTTGCAAATTTATCACCATCTCCGCTCTCGACGATCGTGAGTTGGAGGTGTCCACAAACGACCACTCACGACAATTGCAAGTGATGGGTGTCCATGCATGACCACTCATGAGTACTAGCGGCATGCATCCCCACATGACTATTCTCGAACATCCATGCATGGTCGTTTGCGAGTAGCGGGATTATCTTCACCCTTTGTTCTCTCCCTTTGGCTTCTCTTCTTTCCCTAGGAATTCTTTTCTCTTTCTTTTCCTTATTTTCCTTTTTCTTTCTTTCTAGTAGGGATATTTTTCCTTGGTTGATTCCTTTCTCTCACTCATTCGCCTATCTAAGTAAATAGAGCATAAGTGTTGACTACTGAGTGCATAGTGGCTAAGTGTCAAATTCCCAAGTGTCTGAGTAGCTGAGTGCTCGTTTGCCAAGTGCCGCTTGCTGACTGATGAATGTCAAGTGGGGTTACTTTCCCTAGCAACCCAAGTGCCCAAGTTGTTGAACATGAATGAGTTCTGCTCTAGTACCAAAGTGACCGAACCTGAATAGGTTGTGGTCCTGAGCGCCAAGCACCTGAGCGAGTTGCACTCCCAAGCACCCGAGTGCTAATCGCTGAGCACCTTGAGTGGCCAAATCCCGAGTGTCGAGCACCCTAAATCCAAATAGGTTGCGCTCCTAAGCCAAGGTACGAAGGTAGTTTGACTTGGTTATAGTAACGACTATTTCAAGGGATGCGTCCTTTGATACAAGTGTGTCCAAATGGGAAAAGGAGGATAGTTTTTCACTGCTATTCTCTCCTATATAAGGTAATGATACTAGCATCATAGAGGTATAATAACATGATTCTATACTATCTCACCTATTTGTTACTATCTTCTCTATCTATAAGCTTGACTTGAACATCGAAGGAGTCTCGTTGAGGTCTGCCTCGACCCCCTTCTAACCTTCCTCTGGTTAATACATGATAGCAATAGCCTAGAGTTCATCCTAATCCCAATGTGACAACCAACCACTTCCTTGTCATTCCGCAAGTGTTGCTAATCTGCCTAATCTCTTAGTCCATTATCAACCCATTGTGATTCCAATTGGATCATATTTGGTGCAGTATGTGGGAAATCCAAACTTAAATGTTTAGATGAGAGACCCTTGAAGAAGCCATGAAGAAAGATGATTTGCTACTGAAGGAACGGATCCTATTGTATTTTATAGAATCGATTACCTCTCCCTTCATGTAGGTATGAGTCATCTAGTGTTGACCATTATAGAAGATATCCTCCAACGATAATTCTTCATGAATTTTCCAATCTTAGGAGAATGGGTAAGGATATCGATTTATCAGAAGGAGTAGTCCAGGGAATCAATAACCCGAGAATAATTATAAAAGATTCTAGATAGAGGATGAGTCAAGTACTCACATAAAAGAAAGAAAATTCAGTTCGACGAGACACCCTTTTTTAGAAGACATTGTAGTAGAGGAACTATCGAATCACTTTTGACTGCTATAGATCGGTGAATACAATGGAGCTTCCAACTCGGAGGATCATCTATGTCAATTCGAGAATGTTGCCTTATTGCATTAATATTCAGAGGGAGTGAAATGTTGAGTCTTCTTCACCACCCTCACCAGTTCAACATTATAGTGGTTTAGTTAGTTAAACCCAAATCTATTCATACATTCATGGAGTTCAGGTCATTGCTCCTTAAACATTCACTAGTAGTAAGAGGTATTACAAAACACTACAAAGTCTTTTTTCTCTACGTAGCAAAGCCGAGAAACCTTGCTAGAATATATCTAGTGATTCAATCGGGCTACTTTAGGGATGTGTCTGCAACTACCTCCGAGATCCTCATAAGCACTTTTTTTCAAGGATTGGTGGAAGGAGATCTTTTCAACTCTTTGGTGAAAAATCCCTGTCGGTTGAACCTACCATAGACAATGGGACACTTAAGTATAAAAGGATTGATGAAGGTGGAAAAAGATAACTCTCTCTCATGTGCAAGCATTTGCCTTGTTCTCATTTTTCTTCCTAGCCTCTCTAACTTGATTGTCGGAGGGGTCATAATGGCCATCGTCGAGTTCATTGACAAGTGTTGACGTACAACGTAGAAATAGCCCGGAGGGAGAGAGTAAAGGCTCTACCAGAAAGAACCCATGCACTCAGGAAGAGAGCCGCAACAAACAAATAAAATATAATATAATGAAATGAAAATTTAAAAAATCATTCCATTTCTTTGTTAAGGTATTGCTATGAAGTGGTATAACTAGTAAAGCCCATTTGATCTATATTCTATATTTGTTCTATTTTGTTTGTGTAAAATTTGCGATAAATTGGATTTATTTACTTCATTTGATCTATTTCAGACTATCTAATTCTTCTATTTGACCCACCTTACTTGATTGTTCCATAATATATGCTTGACTTTGTCGATCCACTTTATATATCCAACTTATTTAATTCACTTTTTATATTTGACCTGATTGACTTGATGGGCTAGACTATCATACCATTATCTAGCTTAATCACTTCCCATGAACAACCTAATTGGCCTAATCAGTCCAACGGGTCTATCTAATCTAGTTTGCTTAGATTGCCTCATTGGATTGACCCAATCTGTTTAGAATGTACATTGCTTGCCTACCTCGATTAGCCTAACCATCCAAGTTCGCACTCTAATAGTCCCCTCCATCTATCTAACCCACCCGACTCGACTAGGGCATTTAGCTCACCTCGTTCAATTGATCAAATTAATTCACCTAACTAACTAATTACTTGAGTGTCTAGCGAGGTATGACTGACCCAATTGGGCAACTCAATCTATTTGACTTGTATAGCTCGTCTAGCATGACTTTCCCTTTAGACCCAACTGATCTACATGACCAACTAGTTGCATGATTGACTAGTATGTTTAACTCTACCAATTCCCCCTAAGAACACTCACTTGATTTGCTAATTAATAGACATGGTTGTTGTACACTTGCTTTCAGATATCATATCTTCTGATTGCATATTAATTTCACTATATGAGCAAGTGGTCAAAACACTACTCAGCTAATGCTCACTGAAAAAAAAACAAACAAACAAAAAATTCTCTACACCCTAAACTCAAAACTCTAAACCCTAGAGCCTAAAGAATGAATCAGTTAGAGCTCAAGGTAATCTATGAAAAACATTTCTAAAATCAATTAGAGCTAAAGCCAATGTTTGGCTAAAGCTATGATCTCATAAAAAATTTTGTCTAAAATTTAGTCAGTGGACAACACTGGAGGATACAGTAGAAAAGTTAATTGTCATTGCTGCTTTCAATAATGTTAGTCTTCAAATCTAAGGAATAGTTAAAGAGTTTGACAGGAAGCTATGGCCTTTACCTTTTCTTTAATATTGAAAGCGTTGATTGGTGACCACCTCTTCTTTGACTCAACACTACTGCAAGGCCTGCAGCTAATAAGAGCAACAATGGAGATCACAATGAAACTAGCACTTATCATCTATTACCACCTCTAGAATATTAGCAAAAGTTGAGGGACGGGAAATAGAAAAGTTGCTGATATCTTCAGCTTTAACATAAACTATGCCAGAATTCCTAAAAACTATGTTGTGACTTGTGATCAATAATTTTTTTTTTTTAAAAAAAATATGGACTAATGCTATGTTATATAGAATTGAATGTTGACTATAACTCGAGTAAAGATGAGGATGTTAAAATGAATGTATACACATACCGGATGAATATGATAAGAAATAAAAATATTAGAGAGAAAGTCGGGATTGTATTTATTAATGGTATAGACATGTACTTAGATAATTAATAAATACTCTAATTAGGAGATAAATAATTATGATAATTATATGCATAAATCAAGGAAGGTTAAAAAGACTTGATTAATAATAATAAAATAAGATAAAATTTATTTAAATATAAATGATATAATAGGGAATATAGTCCAATGATATAAAAGAATTCATATAGTCAACTTATCTAGTAGGATAAAATTTGATTGTTATTTTTATTATAAAAAAACAATGAACTAAGGAAAGAAAAGAAACACTAGATCCCTACCTTGGAATTGATGGCGATTATCCAATGTAGGTTTGAAAGGAGCTAGGCAAACAATTAGCTTAACGGAAAGTTATTACTAACTGACACACTTAAAGTTTGATATTTGCTATATATATATATATATATATATTATAACTTTACAAAGGGTGCATCATCATCTTCTATTGGCATTCCAAAAATATCCATGTGCTAGCGCTCATCCAAATGTTCTTAAAACCCTTTACAAGGTGGTAAAAAGGTGAATACGTTCGCCCCCAACGTCCTCGTCAATCAGTCCAAGATCAACACGGAAGAAGTAAATCACGTGAGACTACTAACCTTTGAAATAGTGACTAGCACATAAGGGAGACATTTACCTCGATTTTATCGAGATTCGAACCCCAGACCTCATGGTGACAATACTTCATGCGCTAGCCACTAGATCAATTCGAGGGGAACCTTAAAACCCTTTACAAATACTTTGATAATGTTGTTTGTGAGCACATCAATAGATGTTTGAGAGCATCATTAATGTAGTAATTTCATATTATAATTTTATTCCCAACGATTGTCAAAATGTTTTCTAAATCATTTAAAGTAATCTTTGTTGTCAAAATTAAGACATAAGGGAATAAATAGACTTATGGCCGTTGAAAGATGATTGAAAAAACACTTAAATGTAAGTAATGACATGAAGAGAATTTTCAGAGCATCTCAAATGTATTGGTGGTCGCATATGGCCATTTTGATTACTAGGCGGTTAGATCAAGAAAAATGCACTGATGACCTTGTATTGGTCAACATCAAGAAAAATGGTTTGAATAAATTTAGAAAACTACTGTAAATGCATTGATGGTTTTACTGCATGATCATCAAGGTATTTGTTAACTCATTGAAAATACAATGCTGGCTATTTAGTACTGCTCAAATAAAAGTTTAAGGCCACCAATACATTTATGGTGCTCCTAGGAGTCCAATCGTGTATTTACTCTCTCGATTTTGAATAGTGAAAGACGATCAAAGTGATAAAAACTTGATGATCTTTTAGTAATGAAAATGGTAAAGTATTCATGGCGCTTATAAGAGTTCATTAATCTGTTCACTTCTTAATTTTAAATATTGGAAGACATCATGGTGTTTTCTAAAAAAAATACTTTGATGGTATTCCAATGTTTAAAATTAAGAAGCATACGAATAAATCTCTAGAAGCACTGTAAGCATTGGTGGTCTATTGCTCATAATGTTTGTGCAATTATGCTCTAAGTGGTCGTGTTCAGCTAAGATATTTTAATGTGTTAGGCAAAGATTTAATTTAGCTTTACCTGTGAGGGACTTCTTAAGATGTACACAAAGCTCATAGAGCTTGTGACTCTATGAGGTTGAGTTATGGATGATGACTTGTATGGCCAAGTTGGTGTTGCTCAATGGCTTGGAGATCCATTGGAGATCGGAGATCATAGATCTATGATATTGATACAATTGACCTTTGGTTAAGGTTGACCAAGGGAACCAAGCTTGGTTGACAAAATACGAGTTGACTCATATTGAGTTTTGATGTTTGAGCAATATGGTAGTTCATTAAGTGAGATGTCAAGTAAGTCAAAAGTGACTGGATCCTTGACGGTGGAGAAGTCCAAATGGATCAATTGTTGATCGAGCACTTGATGATCAGTCCAATAGAGAGTTGACATGAGATAATAAGTCAAAGTGATTATAATTGATTGAATATTTGGCAGTTGAAAGTCTAATAGGGAGTTGACATGAGATGAGAAGTCTAAGTGAGTCACAGTTAATCAGAGAATTGGTGGTTGGAACTCCAACAGAAAGATGACATGGGATGAAAAGTCCAAGTGGGTTGTAGCTGACTGGATACTTGGTGGTCAAAAATCCAACAACGAGTTGACACAAGATGAGAAGTCCAAATGGGTCACATTTGACTAAACACTTAGCATGCAAAGGAAAATCAAAGTGGGTCATGGAGGACCGAACACTTAGTATGAGAAGTGAAGTCCAAGTGGGTCATGAAGGACTAGACACTTAACATGAGATGTAAAATCCAAGTCAATCAAAGTTGATCAGACACTTAACATGAGATGGATGAAGTCCAAGTAAATCATAGAGGATTGGACACTTCACATATGGATGGAAGTCTAAATAGGTCAAGAAAGATCGGATGTTTAGCATGGGAGAGTGACTGGATGCTATGTGTGTAAAGTTTCGACAGGTCAAGGATTGAATAGATGCTGGGAAAATGAAATCCCGATAGTTTGAGATCACTCGGATACCAGGCAAGACTACAATTCATCCTTGGTAAAGCTGAAACAGGAGTATCAGTCGATTGATAGGGTATATTGATCGATCGATGAACTCTAAACTATGAATTTGGGGGTTGAGGGGTTTTTAGGGCTAGCTATAGTAATTAGGGTTGCTATAGTATTTAAGGTTTGCTATAAACCACAAACCCTGAAAATTAAGATTTGCTATAATAATTAGGGCTACTATAGTACTTTTAGAGTTTGCTATAGCAACAAGGTTTAGGGTTTCTATTATAGTGTTTTTACTACAGTCCAGTCGATCGATGAGTTTGATCAATCAACTCCTAACATTGTAGCAATGAACAGAATATTCTAAAATTGACTAGAAACTCAACTGATTGTCTATCAATCAATTGCTAAGGTTTAGAAGTTGACCAATAGTTGTTAAACTGAGTTGGAAAGAGCCATTCTATAGGTGTAATGGTTGGATTCAATAGTGCTTTCGATTGATAGAAGTTGGTAGTTGACTGATAGGCAAAAATCAGCCCGATAACAACTCTCTAAACGAGGGTTTCAAGGAGATTTGAAGCCATCGATTCTTAGGGGTTTGAAGATGGAGTGCTGCTATATTTCTAGAATAATAAGAGACATCCTAAAGTAACCAACAACAATCAAAAGCAAGATTTGTGTAATGTAGTTTACTTTCATTGTATTTTCTTTTATATCTTCTATTGCTTGTATTTGTTTCAAGAAATAGGCTGTAAGAGGCTTCTTTGCCTCCAGAAGGTATTTTAGAAGGAAACTATTTAGCGGTGATAGTTCGCTAGGAATAGGCTATTGGTGTAATTATCCTCAGGTTAAGGTTGACTAGTTTGACTCAGCTTGAGTTGACTCGAGCTTGAGTTTTAATGTTTAACAATATATAAGATAAAAGTAAAATAGGTCAAGGGAGGACCATATACTTGTCCAAGAAAGTCCTAATTAAAGATTAGACAATGGAAATTCCTAACTGAGGTTAGGCAGGGTGGAAATTTATCAAGTGACTAGTCCTAAATGAGGTTAGGCAAAGGAAAGTTTAAGTGAGTCAAGAAGGATCACACATTGGCAAAGAAAAGCCCTAACTATGGTTAGGAAATAGAAAGTCCTAACTGAGGTTAAGCATGATGGAAGTCTACCTAGTGACTAGTCCTAACTGAGATTAGACAAAGGAAAGTCCAAGTGGGTCAAATAGTATCACACATTGACAAAGGAAAGTCCTAACTACAGTTTGAGAAGGAAAATCCCTAACTGAGGTTAGGCAGAATGGAAGTCTACCAAGTGACTATTCTTAATTGGAGGTTAGGATAGAGGAAAATCCAAGTGGGTCAAGGAAGACCGCACTTGGTGATCGAAAGTCCAACGGAAAGTTGATAAAGAGAAAGTCCAAGCGGATTAAAGGTTAACCAGACATTTGGTAATTGGAAGTCCAATGGGAGTTGGCAAGTGAAAGTTTAAGTGGGTCATGGAGGACTGAACACTTGATGAAGAAGTCCTAATAAGTCAAGGTTAACCGAATGTTAGATAACAGGAAGTCCCAGCAGGTCATGGTTGATCGTATGTTGGGAAAGGAAACTCTAGACTCGGATCAAGTGAGTTAAAGTTAGAAAATCGATTTGTGTAATCGATTTGGTTCTTTTCATGAAACATAGTAAGGCATTGAATTGATTCATTCTTATGTTAATCGATTGGTAAATCGATCAGGGTATTTTTCAGGAGAGGATGCTAGGAATCGATTGGGCTAAAATTCAATTGATTGGGCTGAAGTTCAATTGATTGGGCTAAAGTTCAATTGATTGAGCCAATCGATCAATTTGTTTTCGTGAGAGCACAAAAAGGTTGTGGACCGATTGAGGGAATCGATTATGCTTTTCCTAATCGATTGGGGCATTTGTTGCGAGAGAACAGAGAGCTTGGGAATCAATTGGGAAGTCAATTAAACTATTTTTTCTCATGAACAAAAATATTTCTAAATCAATTAGGACAATCAATTAGAAGCTACCGAATTGATTGATATGACTCACCAATCGTGCGGCCGGCAAGAGGGGGTGAATTGCCCTTCAAATAGAACCTTTCTCGACCTTTCAAAATAATAAGGCACTTGTATAAAAAGAATAAATAAACTAACAAAAAGAAAGAGGCTACTGGTTTTACTTTGTTACAACTAGGAAGGTTGTTGATCCAAGACTTTGAAGCACTAATCAAATTCTCCTTTCGTCATTGGTGGAGAAGCCTCTTACAAGCGTTGGAAGCATACATAGTAGTAGAATACTTAAAGAAACTCGTGCACGAGTGATTCTAGACTACCGAGATCAGGGCTCTATTTATAGTGCTCATCGGGGCACCTGGAAGGGTTCCAGACACCTGGATATGGATAAAATTTTATCCAGATTGCAACGGATCATGACACATTGAGTTTTGATAAACTTTCTATTCCGAGCGCCCGGAAGGGTTCCGAACGCCCGGACAATTGCGATATAGCCCCAGCTGGGCGAGGCACCCCGGGGGAGCCCAAGTGATCCGGGTGCCTGAACTTGGTCTAGGCACTCGGACCAAGTCAACTTCCTAGTTGACTTTTTGGTCCGGACTCTTGCTCCGGTTCCGCTCGCTTGGGTGATTTCGGGCATTTGGAATAGAGCTCACCCAAACCCATTTTTTGACTTTCTTGAGTAACTTTCCGCTCTGGCTTCTCGTCCCTCGGAAACGCCACGCGCTTCCTTCTCGTCCACCAACATACTTTTCTACTGTGCCTCGTCCCTTGGATGCACCGAGCCCGTTGACTCTCTCCTGTACCATCCTTCTCACTAGTTTCATTTTTCGCTTGACTTCTTGTGCTCTTAAGTTCCTGCACACTCAGAGACAGGGTATCAAAACACAACAGAACCTAACTCTAATTTGATTGACTACATCAAAACTACCTCGAGGTACTAACACAAGGTACAACAATACAAGAAGTATTGAGTTGTATTAGTAAAGTTTGTGGAGCTTGACTTGACGAAGCCAACTTGGTGTGGTTCAATCACTAAAGGTTCACTAAAGATCTGAGAATGATTGTATGGGATATCGGAGAGATGACATTACAAGGAGTATCAATGAGGTAGCTTTGACAACAAAATGGTAGATTATATAGGTAAACAAGTAAAAGATGACGTGAGGATCGACTCAAATTCTTAGTGCATCTAAGGAACAAAATAATTTAAGGGAGATGAGCACTTAGGAAAAGTGAAGCTATAACATTTTGAAAAAAATTAAATAAGGCAAACTAAGTAGTGTAGGCCTAAAAAGTGAGATAAGGGGGTGAATATCGCTTGCCTAATTTTGTTCTTTTAAAAAACAAATTAAAGTGCAACAGAAAAATAAATAGAGATTGAGGCATAGTGATTTACTTGGTTGACAATCAAGCAACTACTACTTCATGACCTACAATCGCTTGGATCATTTTCTGATAGACAATCAACTAATATTTTTCTTCCAAACAATATTTCAGAGGAACAAAAACCTCATACAGATAAAGATGATATAGTAACAACTACTATTCCTCTTAGTAAAATGAATGCAATAAAGAAAGCATTACTGACAACTTTTAGATTAGAATTTAGACGTATGTTATCGGATGTTGACGGAGCACAAATGAATAATTATTGCTTCATAGAGTAGAAGATCAAAAGGCTTGTTTAGAACTTAATTGAATTGATGTTGAGCATGTCCTCGAGCTCCTTTTTATGATAGTTTATCAGTCGACCGATCCTACTGATCGGTCGACTAATCTAGATCCAATCTCACAAAATTGAAGCTTGATTTTTTGTCTTTATTGATCGACTAATCCCTCTGATTGGTCAACAGAACCTCAGTGCTGCCTGGATTTGCGTTCAAGTTCACAATCTGATCGAATCAAATCTTCACGAAATCAGCTTGATCAGTCTATCAATCATTCTGATCGATTGACTGATCCTAATTAGTATTTCCTTCACAGACCATATCTCATCTTATCCGATCAGAGTTTTCTTCTATGTTTGGTCAACCGATCCCCTTCTTTCCATCAGAATGAGGATCTTATCCAACTCAACCTTATCTCTTATTATTGATCAACTAAACCTCCCTGTTTGGTCGACTAATTGACTGAAAACTCTATTTTTCTATAAAACAAAGTTATATATATATATATATATATATATATATATATATATATATATATACTTTTAAATTTGATTTGGTTTCATAGTCGAATCATCACGTAACTTTATTCTCAAAGTAAGAATACATCCTTACACCTTTTTAGAAGGACTTATCCTCTCCAGAGTCTTACCTTACTTAGGTATCAAACATTTAGTCTAGTTGACTTGACTTATTTAGACTTCCTTCATTTAGTGTCTCATCGATCCACTATGACTTTCCTTACTTGATATCCGATCCACTTAACCCATCAAATGTATTTTTCCATATTCATTTGGTCCTTTTCTATCTAGTGTCTGGTCTTCCTGGTCCACTAAGACTTTGCTACTTAGTGTACAATCCTCCTAATCCACTAATACTTTACATAGTAAGTATCCTGCACACTTACCACTCAAATCAAGTACATAATGTCTAACTTTAAACCCTTTACTAGACATCAAAATATGAGTTCGATTATCGATGCTGTCTACACCAACACATAGGTGAATGAGTGGAGGATGACATGTGTAATGAGCTAAGGGCTTGATGCATCCAATGGACTTACAACCTAATGGGAGATAGCCTTGTCGATAAAGTAAAGCTATAAAAGTAAACTTTTAATTGGGTTATGAGAGTCGAGTGGCCTATAACTTGGGTTTGATGTAGACTTGACTTAGGTGATGTCTTAATCATTAAATTAGCTGTAATTGATAATCCAGTTGATTGGAGGGTAATTCCAATTGATTGGTGTGCTAAATTAACTAATGAGTTGACTTATGCTATATTTAGTTTAGAGCTAAGTTGGGCATTAAACTAACCAAGTTCATCTGATTGGGCAGTTGACTAACCAAGTTTAGTCTGTTGGTGAAGTCATGCCCCAAAGTGGTCCAATGTGACTTTGATTTGTACATTAGGTGATGCATGATTTGAATAAAAACACATGAAGATGGCTTGGCATGACCTAGGTTGGTTGATGACTTAATGACTCAAAGATTGTGAAGATCAAAGATGGATAACTCAAAACATTTGAGGGATAATATGATGAGGAACAATGAAGTGTGATTGAGTCAAGGAAGTGGAATATATAGGCAAAAGATTAAGAAATTAACTTATAAAATTTTCAATGAATTTTTATAAAATTTTCAGGATTTAAAAAGAATTTGTATGATATGTTTTAAGGGGATAGATCTATTAAGCTTGATGAAGATATTGGATTGTGAAGAACGCTAGAGGAGGGGGGGGGGGGGGGGGGGGGGAATAGCGATCGTCGAAAATAGAGATAGAATTAAAGTGTGTAGCGGAAGAGAAAATTGAAAACACAGCTAACAAATCAATTTTTACTTGGTTCAAAGCCTTCGTCGACTCCTACTCCAAGGTCCGCACTAGCAATTTTTACTTGCTTTCCTTGGGCAATCCACTAACAATTTACAAATCTTTACAAGAGGAATACAACAGATCTATAATTTAAGTGCAGAAATAAGCACGTATACCAACAACTTCTTAAAGATCTGGAAGGTTGTACTTTCAGTTGTTAGAGTCGCATCACTCTGTCATTGGAGTTGTGTTGCTCGGTCATTGAAGCAGTATCACTCGGCCGTCAGACTCGCGTCGTGGAGTCGCAGGAACTTCTTTGGAGTAACGCGCAAGAAGGCAATCGTAGAAGAAACTTATATCCTGTGCTCCTGGTGGAAGACTGCTTATATAGACAATTTCGGGCGCTTGGATTCCTTCCGAATGCTTGGATCAAGACATCATCCCATCCAATCAGTGTGCTCCAAATTGACGTTGAGACAGATTTTGGCATTCCGGGCGCCCGGACCGAATCCGGGTGCCCGACCGAATCCGAGCGCTCGGACCAACTCTGGGCGCCCGGATCCCTTCCGAGCACTCGAACCTGACTTTTCTAGCAACTCATTTTCCTGCAAGAAAAAGTTAGTTCGAGACAATAAAAATTATATTATCTTGCAAAATAAAGTTAGCACAATATAACAAATAGAGTGGTAATTAGATTCTGTCTTCTCGAGACCAGAATCTAGTCAAGATCTCAACTTAGATTTCTGAAATGTATCTAGTTAGATCGACGCCTACTGTTCCCTCAAATGGGGAACACGTCCTCACCAAGTCACTCCCCTCTAGTGACTTACCATAACTTACTGCTTTGCTAGACATCCGGTCAACCCGTCAACCTGTCTGGACTTCATTCCAGCTATCCGGTCTGCCCATTGACCTAGCTAAACTTCGTGCCAGATATCCGGTCAGCCCATCGACCTATCTAGACTTCATGCTAGCTATCCGGTTGGTCCGTTGACCTAGATGGACTTCGTGTCAGATATTCGATCAGTCCGTCGACCTATCTGGATTTCTCCTGCACACTTAGTTAACTCGTTAGATCACAATAAACCTAATTTAACTTACTTTGTTTTTCATCAAAATCTAAGTTAGACCGTTAGTGCATCCTGCACCAACAGAAGACATGTTTGAACATCTAATTAAATTAGGAGTTGATTGAGTATATGAATCTAAGTTTAATATTAAACTCTAAGTTTTTATTTTCCTAAATCCTTCTACCGCTTACTCCTCACCCGATTCTGCTCTGTCACTTCCCATTGATGTTGCGCCGCTCTGATGTGATCGATTTGACGTCACTCCTTTATTGGAGTAGCCCGAAGCCAGCAGCAAGCTTCAACCCTGTCTCCCAATTCTCGCTATAGTTGTTCCCTACCGAATGCCAATCATCAATAAACCAATCTTTCTCCTCCTTCAGATCTAGCTAGCCGGCTGCTTCCTTCCTACGCGCTCGACAGTGGCACCAAAAAGGGAAAGACACGTATGATTTCCTTCTGTAAGTAAGGATCTGGGTGGTAAGGGGAGAGAAGTATGAGGGGTTTGGAAGCCTCTTCCGGTGGTGTCTAAGCGAAGGAATGGTAGGTTGGGATTTGATTGTGATGAGGTTCATGCTTCTTCTTGATGGATTTCGGTTGTCTAGAATAGATTTAGGTGGCAGTGAATGGATTTCAATATTGCTTTGTTTTTTTCCATGGTGATTTAAGAATTCTAGAACACATTCAATAGGCTGTATTGAATTTGATGTTGTTCATGCTTCTTTTGATGGTTTCAAATTTCTGGAGAGGATTTGGGTAGTAGTGAATTGATTTCAATGTTGCTTTGCTCCTCGACTAGTAGTCAGATTTTATGGAATAGTTTTGGTGGGTTGTAGTTTAAATTTAGTTTCTTTCTTGGTTCTTCATAGAGGTCTCAAATTTCTAAGGCAGAATTTAGTAGTGGTAATTTGATTTCAATGTTACTATGATCCTCCACTATCGGCTAAATGTTTTGGATAGATTTGTGTGTTTTCTATTCGATTATGATATTCTGCTCATTTCTTCGTGTTGGTTGAATGTTCTGGATAGATTTGAGAGTTTTTTGATTAACTTCCGATGTCGTGGTCAGTTCTTCATGTTGGTTGAATGTTCTGGGCCAATTTGAGAGTTTTCTATTTGATTCTAATGTTGTGCTTGTTTCTTCATGTTGGCTGAATGTTCTGGACAATTTTGAGAGTTTTCGATTTGATTCTAATGTTGCGCTCAATTCTTCGTGTTGGCTAAATTATCTAGATAAATTTGGTGGGTTATAAGGTTATTTCAGTGTTGTGTTCATTACTTCTTGTTAAATGAATTTATGGGATGAATATAGTGGTTTGTGAATAAGTTTCAATAATGTGGTTACTATCACTTAATGGCTGGATTTTCTAGGACAGATTTGTTGGGATGGGATTCGGTGTTTTCATAGTAGTTTCTTTTTCCATTTTTATCTCAAGATGCTTAGATTGCTTATGTACCGATTGAAGTTTAAGTAGCTCTTCTTGTGAAAGTTAGCTTAAGCACTATGTATGTTTATTCGTGAAGTATGGTCTGAATAGAGTAATGTTTCTCATGTGAAATATCATGTTTCCTTTTCTCCATAAGGTCCGATCAAGTTATATGCATGAATGCTTGCGAGGTGTAGTAGGAATAGGTCATGTTCATCAAATATGGATATCTAGATGATTATGTGCATGTATGGTGACAATATGAGATGAGTGCCTTGGGATGAGCTTTGGGGAGGGATCTTCCAAACAAGAATAATGATGCAATGTATGTTGGCTTCGGCTATAGGATTATAGACATCCTAGATTGTACTCCTAAAGTTTATGATCATGGACTAAATAAATATGCTCTCATGATAGTTACCACATATGCTATATGTTCATTCCCTTGTAGGATATGCACTAGATTTCATGTATGTGTTGGTGCAAGTGCACTAATAATATGATTTTAATGTAAGATAAATAGGTTAAAGTTAGATGTGGTATTTGTCTAATCCTTCAACCAAGTGTGCAGGAGTTGACTGGTTTGAATGACCTAACACGAGGCTGAAATCCAGCTAGGTCCGCGAGACCCGATAGTTGGTGGCAAATCCAGATAGGTCCGTAGGGCTTGATATATGGCGGGAAGTCTGGTTGGATCTAGGGGACTTAACAATTGATCGAATCCAGTTGGGTCTGCAGACCTGATAACTGGAGGGAAGACTTGGTGGGTCAAAGGCAAGTCAAGCGATTGTAAGTGGTAAGTGAAGGTATGTAACTGGAGGATAGATCCAGTGAGGACGTGTTTCCCATTGAGGGAACTGTGTCTGTCCAGCTTAAGTCCATTTGAGAAACCTAAGCTGAGACCTTGGCTAGATCATGGTCTCGAGGAGACAGGATCTAATTACTACTCTTATTTTTTTATGTTGTGCTAACTCTATTTTACAGGGTAAATATATTTGTTGGAACCCCAAGGTTGTTTTGGCGTGATCAACAAGTTAAGTTAGGTCCTGCGTTGTATTTAACCTTGTGTCTAAGTGTACAGGAGCTTAGGAGCACAGGTACTCGAGTGGAAGACGCAGCTAGCGAGAAGGACGGCACGCTGTGCGTCCGAGGGACGAGGCGCTGCGGAAGAGTACACCGGCGGACGAGAAGGAAGCGCGCGGTGGTTCCGAGGGACTAAAGCCGGAGCGGAAGATTGCTCGGGGAGCAAGAGACGCAGCTAGCGAGAAGGTCGACGACCGAGGGACGAAGACTGCGGATGAGTACACTGGCGGACGAGAAGGAAACACGCGGCAATTCTGAGGGACGAGAAGCCGGAGGGAAGCACGCTCGAGAAGACCGGAAGTTGGGTTCGGGTGAGCCCTTTTCCGGAAGGCAGAGATCACCCAAACGAGCGGATCCGGAGCGGAAGAACCGGACCGAAGCGGGACTGAACCAGAGAAGCGGTCCCGGATGAAAAAGTCAACTGTGTTGACTTTCGGGGTCCGGGGCGCCCGGAACTGACCGGGGCGCCCGGAACAGTAATGTTGACCAGATCGAGAATTATCTCGATCTGAACGTTGGGGGATAAATTTTATCCCCCCCAGGGCGCCCGGAACCCTTCCAGGCGCCCCGACCAAGGCTATAAATATAGCCTTGGTCCAGAAGCTTTTCATCAGTTCAGAAATCGTAAACAACACTTGTGTGCTTCCACTGTTTAGATTAGCTTCTGTCTTTCTGTGCTTACACTGCTGTAAACGGAGCTCTTAGTGCGATCTTCATCCTTGGATTAACAACCTCCCCGGTTGTAACCAAGTCAAATTCGGTGCCTCGTTTTTATGCTTTATTTTCTGTTTAATCTATTTTTTATGTGTTAGCTTAATCGTACGAGAAAGGGTTGTGTTTGATTTTTCAGGGCTATTCAACCCCCCCTTCTACCCGGCCGCATCGGTCCAACAAGTGGTATCAGAGCCGAGGCGCTTCAGGAGGACTAACCGCCGAACGAAGCAACAAGATGGCCGGATCCAACATCCACGCACCAAAATTCGAAGGGGACTTCGCTAGTTGGAAAAAGCGAATGGAGGTTTTTCTTGAAACAGATTATGATTTATTACTAACAATGGAATTTGGCTATGAAGCACCAGAGGGCAAAGCAAGAAATCAATGGTCAAAGAAGGAGCAGGCTGACCACGTGGCAAACAAGAAAGCAGAATTTCATCTGCTAAGTGTACTTCCAACACAAGAAGTCAATTGAGTCGGTACCTACAACTCGGCAAAGGAGCTTTGGGAGAAATTCCTTGAGTTACACGAAGGAACATCCGAAGCCAAACTTGCAAGACGGGATTTACTTCGTAACCAGCTTACAAACCTCCGATTTGAAGAAGGTGAAACAATTGCACATCTACACTCGAGGATTCAGGAACTCATCACCAGACTTACGAATCTCGGAGAAGAGGTAAGTAACCGAGATTCGCTAAGGTATGCCCTAAATTCCTTTCCTAGAAACTCAAAATGGGCATCACTAGTAGATGCCTTTTACATTTCAAAAGATCTAGAAAAAATTTCATTAGACGAATTCTTTTCAACTTTTGAAGTGCATGAGTCAAGATGTGCAGGTCCGAAGGAGCCCAAGAATAATGTCGCTCTTAAAGCTTCGAGAGACGAACCTGAGTCAGAATCTTCTCTCGACGACGAGGAAATGGTAATGATGGTAAGACGATTTAAAAATATTTGTAAATCTAGGAAATCTAACCATCCGCAGGGAAGAAAGAAAAGAACCATCCGCTACTACCATTGCGATGAAGAAGGGCACGTCAAGGACAATTGCCCTAAACTGAAGAACAACGGGAAGGACAAGGGTAAGAAGCCTATCCAAAATCGCAAGGCCCTAAAAGCGACGTGGGACGATACGTCGTCGGAATCAGAAGTCAAGGAGTTCTCCGGGCTCGCGTTAATGGCGAGTCATCAAGACGACGACTGCGAATCAAGCTCTTCCGAAATGAGCATCGAAAGCATCAATGAAGGGGGAGCCACGTCCGAAGAGAGCAGCAGTTCAGGGGGAGAAACCGACAACGAGATCGACAAGGTAAGTGAGGTACGATCTCTTCCTCCTAATAAAATGTTTAAATTCATTAAAATTTTAACAAAAGATTGCTGCAAATTAGAAAATGAAAATAAAGATTTAAAAGCAATATTAGCTACATCTTGTCCGTTAGAAATGCTAGATAAATCAAATTTAGAAAATGAAAAATTAAAATTAGAAATTCAAAATTTAAAAATTCAAGTAGAAAACTTGAAAAACTCTGCTTGCTCATCTAATTTTAGAAGGTTCAATAATTTGAATTGGTATTATAGATATCACCAGGGACAAATTAAAAATATCTCTAGAAAATATGTCCCTAAAAACTTTTTAGTTAATCCAGTGGGATGGAACCTATATTGGGTTCCTAAATCATGCTTAAATTAATTTTAAAAGTAAAATTAGCGCTTTAAGTGAGAAAATTAAATAAATAATTTCTTTATGAGGCTTTGTCTAAGGAAGTGGTTGTTGCTCCAATAACCAAGAAGGTCTAGTGCCTCGCCACGACCTGGAAGCCAAAATATTGAAATAAATGTTTAATTAACTTACTAATGAAGCATTAATACAAGAATTAATTAGTGCTTGAAAAAGATTATTCAAAACATTTTATTTCAATTTACCTACTTAGAATTTTTTTTAAGTCATTTAAAAAAAAATACTTAAAAATGTGAGTTAGGATTTTTTTAATTTTATTTATATACTTAGAAAAATTCTCAAAAAGTTATTTTTTTTCTAAGTTAAGAACTTTTTTCTTGAAACTAGAAATCTCAGCTTAAATTACTTAGAAAAATTTTCTAAATTTCTTAAAAACTTAGAAATTATTTTAGAAATACTTTTTCTAAGTCTTTAACCTTCAGATTATTTTTCTTGGAACCCCATTTTTTTTGTGATCAAAGGGGGAGAAGGGAAAGTATAAGTCTAGGGGGAGGTAAATAGATTTAATTTGATTTAATTTGATTTTATCTTTTCTTTACTTTTTCTAACATTAAGTTAATTTACTTAATGTTATTTCATGTCTATTTTACCCTAACTTAACTTGGGTTGATCACACCAAAAAGGGGGAGATTGTTGGAACCCCAAGGTTATTTTGGCGTGATCAACAAGTTAAGTTAGGTCCTGCGTTGTATTTAACCTTGTGTCTAAGTGTACAGGAGCTTAGGAGCACAGGTACTCGAGCGGAAGACGCAGCTAGCGAGAAGGACGGCACGCTGTGCGTCCGAGGGACGAGGCGCTGCGGAAGAGTACACCGGCGGACGAGAAGGAAGCGCGCGGTGGTTCCGAGGGACGAAAGCCGGAGCGGAAGATTGCTCGGGGAGCAAGAGACGCAGCTAGCGAGAAGGTCGACGACCGAGGGACGAAGACTGCGGATGAGTACGCTGGCGGACGAGAAGGAAACACGCGGCAATTCTGAGGGACGAGAAGCCGGAGGGAAGCACGCTCGAGAAGACCGGAAGTTGGGTTGGTGAGCCCTTTTCCGGCGAGATCACCCAAACGAGCGGATCCAGAGCGGAAGAACGGACCGAGCGGGACTGAATCGAGAAGCGGTCCCGGATGAAAAGTCAACTGTGTTGACTTTACTGGTCCGGGGCCGCCCAGGGCGCCCGGACCCTTCCGGGCGCCTGAACCATGATTTTGACCAGATCGAGAATTATCTCGATCTGAACGTTGGGGATAAATTTTATCCCTGTAGGGCGAACCCTTCAGCGCCCGACCAAGGCTATAAATATAGCCTTGGTCCGAAGCTTTCATCAATTCAAATTGTAAACAACACTTGTGTGCTTCCACTGCTTAGATTAGCTTCTTTCTTTTTGTAAACGAGGCTTCTCCGCCTGAAGGAGCTCTTAGTGCGATCTTCATCCTTGGATTAACAACCTCCCCGGTTGTAACCAAGTCAAATTCGGTGCCTCGTTTTTATGCTTTATTTTCTGTTTAATCTATTTTTTATGTGTTAGCTTAATCGTACGAGAAAGGGTTGTGTTTGATTTTTCAGGGCTATTCAACCCCCCCTTCTACCCGGCCGCATCGGTCCAACAATATTTTCTATTGCTTGGACTAACTGTAAAAGATCGAAAATAAGCGAATATTAATAAGGGAATTTTCTGGAATTTTTAGAAATTTTTTGAGAATTTTTTGGAGCTCGTATGGACGAGTTTACGGGAATGGAAATTGGGCCCCGGGAATGTTAGTTAGAGCCCTAGAGCCAATCATTTGATGATTGTATGGACTCATGTATATCATATTCTTGAATATATATTAAGGCATTTGGTTTTTGGTTATTATGCTTATTTGTATTAGTGTCAGATAAAATAAGTATAGTAACGTCCTTGAGTAGAAGGTTCTTACCTATATCAATCGATTGGTTGAATCGATAGTGATATGATATAGGGAACACTACTCTAAATCATTTCTAGTCAGGTATTAACATTCAGGGACAGTGTTAATACAATAAGACTAGCATGTAGGTCAGCTCGATGACTTGATCTCACAAGTCATGGATATAGAGATATCAAGCTGACACATGGGTATGCATTAGAGAATGTATACTGAATGACCCGCCATGAGAAAGTATCATGGATCGTTATATGAGTGTCATATACTTTCTCATGTGGCTATTAGTATGACTATTAGTCCTTAGACCTGAAGTCACCATGGATCCCTACATAAGGAGTTATGTACTTTGGTTTCGTCAAACGTCACTCGTAACTGGGTGGACTATAAAGACGATTACTGGGTATATAACGAATTATGTAGAGGGATGTGAGTGATGTAGATGGGATCTATCCCTCCCATATGACGGGAGCGACATCGGTATTCTTGATAGAGTGAGACCACTAAGTGCATGGCCATGCCCAAATGAGTCAACATTAGATGTTGAGCTCATTTGATCGAGTGAGTCTACTTGGAGTTCAAGATTTAGATTGATTAGAGGATGACACGGTCTATGCCTCACATTGATCAATCTAGATGTTTAGGATAGAAGGACAATGTCACATATTGTGAGGAGTCACAATTAGTAGTCACAAGGTGATGTTGGATCTCAACATTTCTTGTAACTTGGGTAGCAATGATGTATTGCTAGATGCCGCTCATTGCTTATGTTTCTAAAGGAGTTTAGAAACATTGCCAACGTTACAAGAACCTATTGGGTCACACACAAAGAACAAGTGGATGGAGATTAGGTTCATATGATGAACCAATTGGATTAGGTTCATATGATGCACCAAAGATTGGATTCAAATTAGACTTATTGAGTTAGACTCAATTAGATTCAATTGTTGAATGAGTCTAATTTAAATTTGATTCATTGAGTCAATTTATATTAATGAATTGAGATTCATTAAATTGAAATTGACTTGAATCAAAGGTTGGATTGAACTCAACAAGGAAGACAATTGGTCAAGTTTGACTTGACCAAGTAGAAGTTGAAACATCAAGTTTGACTTGATGTATTGCCACATCATAAGGATGACTCATCCTTGCCACATCACATGCCACCTCATGGAGGTTACAACACCTCTCATTCCATTTAATGTGGCCGGCCACATTAAATGAGGGAGTTATGTGTGTGGCCGGCCACACTAAAGGATGAGTTGTTTTTCATTTAGTGTGTATTGATGTGTGGTAATTGTATCATCTTCTTCCTAGTTTTCTTCCTCCTTCTTGCTGCTGTTGCCGTGACTTCCATGGTGAGGTGAAGGTGGTTGAGTGAATCCAAGAGCAAAGGAAGAGTGAAGGTCACAAAGGAAGGATACTACTAGTGAGTGTATAAGATTTCTTTTTGTACCTTCTTCTTTTCTTCCTTTCCAATCCCATTCGAGAGCTCTAGAAAGTGCTAGCACACTTGGGGCTCTCTTCTCCATCCTTTGAGTGTGAGAGACACTCCTTGTTCGTGTGGATATCATTAGAGGAGTGTCTACGTTGACACTCTCGAGATCCGGCGTACCGTTGGACGAGCGGGATTTGAGAGGGCACGCATCGAAAGTAAAAATGTTTTCCTTGTAGATCTACTGTATATCAAAGTATTAAAACTCGTACTCGTGTTTTCCGGAAATTTTCCTTGCGTGGATCTACGGCTTTGGGTGATTCGGGGTTTCCGCGACGCGAAAAGCAGTTTTCGCGGCCCGAAAAACCCAACAGGGAAAGCCTCTTTAGGTTACCCCGTTAAAGTGAGGAAAAGTTGATTTTTCCTTTTCTTTTTAATTTCTTTTTGTTTTTCTTTTCTATCTCGCCGAGCCCACGTGCCTAGCCTCGCCGACACTGCTTTCTTTGCGTGCCCTAACCGGGTCACGACAGTTTTTCCCCTCTCCGCGTACAAAACCACTCGGCCAAGGGTTTTGCATCTTCCCTCTCACACCGCTGTCTTCCTCCACTCACTCTCCGCCGTGCCTATCTCCGATCGCCAGCCACCCGAGCAGCGCCGATCAAGCCGAGGTTTCCTCAGCCCTAGCGTCGGCCTCTCCTCCTCCTACTCGAGCCGTCCCTCTGTGCCCTAGCATCTCCGCCGACGCCGAACAGTGCCGGCCTTCCCTCCTCTGCCTCCCGATCCCTCTCCTTATCCCGACGCCGAGCAGCGCCGAGTCTAGCCTCCCCGCAGTCCCCAGCGCCGACCACCGCAGTGCCGCGACCCTTTCCCTCTTTGGAGCTGTGCGCCGACGCCGACCCACTTTCGCCGGCCACCAGGTCCGACCCTCAGGCGCCTCCGACTACACTGATCACCAGGTGCTATCGCGCAACCGATGGGCCTAGTAGTGCCCTAGTTCTCGCCGCCGCAGCCACCTAGCCTCTGTGCTGCTTGCTGCTGTTGGTTGCTACTCGGAAAACCTAGAGTTTCCACTGTACAAAAATTTTGTACAAAGGTCTGAACCTTTTCCTAGCTACCATATGTTCTTTTAAATTAAATTTTGAATCGCCTGCGGAACTTAACACGTTTGATCCAAAACTTAATCTATTTGTTCTTTTAGGTTTAGACTTGGATCTCCTACGGAACTTAACACGTTCGACCCAAATCACCTTAAGTTATTAATTCCATTAAATATTAATTTCCATAATTGGTTCCCAGTACTAACGTGGCGAGGCACATGACCTTCTTGGATATGGGAGCAACCACCACCGACTAGACAAAACCTTTTATGGAAAGCTAATATTTAATTTCCTAAAATAACTTTAGGTTAACCGAAAAGAACAATCAAATCACAAGGAAAAGAAAAAAAAAAGAACACTATATCGAAAACAAATTCGAAACACTAGAATCATATGCCTCTTGTATTTAGTATTATTTTCAAAAATAACTAGTATGATGCGGAAAGAAAAATACTAGTTATACCTTTTAGAAAAACCTCTTGATCTTTTACCGTATTCCTCTTCTAACCTCGGACGTTGTGTGGACAACGATCTTCCGAGATGAGAACCACCAAGCACCTTCTTCTTCCTTGTAAGTTTCGGCCATCAAAACTTCTTCTAGGATGAAGAGGTTCGGCCACCACCACCATGCTCCAAGGGATGCTAGAAAAGAGGCTTCTTTTCTCTCCTTCTTCTCCTTCTTAGATCCGGCCACCAAAGCTATCTCCACCATGAGAGAGTTTTGGCCACACAAAGGAGAGGAGAGAAAAGAAAGGGTCGGCCATACCCAAAGAAGAAAAGAGGGAGAAAAATAATAGAGACATTCACCATGAAGCCTCCTCTACCCCCTCTTTTATAATCCTTGGTCTTGGCAAATAAGGAAAATTTAATAAAAACTTCCTTAATTCTTTTGCCATTGAAAAGGAAAATTTATTTAATTAAAAATAATTTTCTTTTCATCATGTTAATGGCCGGCCACCTTAATCCCTTTAATCAAGGAAATTTTAATTCACACAAGAATTAAAACTTCCTAATTTGCTTCTGGAAATTTATAAAAAATTCTCAAATAATTTTTTCCTTCATGGTGGTTAATAAAAAGGAAATTTTATAAATTAAAATATTTCTTTTAAACATGTGGATAAAAAGAAAGTTATCTCTAAAAAATTAAAATCTCTTTTAATCTACAAATAAGGAAAGATATCAAATCTTTTCTTAATCTTTTGTAGAAACTTATAAAAGAGAATATTTAATTTTAAACTCTCTTTTAAATCATGAACATGATTAAAATTGAAAGTTTTCTTAAAATTTAAAATCCTTCTTTAATCAACAAATAAGGAAAGATTTCAAATTTTAAACTCTCTTTTAAACATGTAGATGATTTACAAATAAGGAAAGTTTTTACAAAAAATTAAAACCATCCTTTTAAACTACAAATAAGGAAAGAGATTAATCTCTTCTCTTAATCTTTTGTAGAAAGTTATAAAAGGAAATTTTTAATTTTTTAAACTCTCTTTTAAAATCATGATATCCACATAAGAAATAATTTTAATAAAAATCTTTTTTAATATTCTAGTGGCCAGCCACCTAAGCTTGGGACCCAAGCTTTAGCCGTCCACCTACATGACTCATCCACTTGGTCTTGGCCGGCCCTAGCTTGGGTTCCAAGCTAGCTTGGCCGACCCCATTGGATGGGTAAGAAGGTGGGTATGCGGTGGGTATAAATCTCTATATACTAGAGGCTACGATAGGGACCGAGAGGAGGAATTGGTTTTGGTCTCCCGATGAAATTAAGCATCCCGTGTTCGCCCCGAACACACAACTTAATTTCATCAATAATAATTCATTCCACTAAAGAACTATTATTGAACTACCGCACCAATCCCAAATTACATTTTGGGCTCCTTCTTATTATGAGTGTGTTAGTCTCCCTGTGTTTAAGATAACAAATGTCCACTAATTAAGTAAGTTACTGAAAACTCACTTAATTAATATCTAGCTCCAAGAGTAGTACCACTCAACTTCATCGTCATGTCGGACTAAGTCCACCTGCAGGGTTTAACATGACAATCCTTATGAGCTCCTCTTGGGGACATTCTCAACCTAGATCACTAGGACACAGTTTCCTTCTATAATCAACAACACACACTATAAGTGATATCATTTCCCAACTTATCGGGCTTATTGATTCATCGAACTAAATCTCACCCATTGATAAATTAAAGAAATAAATATCAAATATATGTGCTTGTTATTATATTAGGATTAAGAGCACACACTTCCATAATAACTGAGGTCTTTGTTTCTTTATAAAGTCAGTATAAAAGAAACGACCTCTAATGGTCCTACTCAATACACTCTAAGTGTACTAGTGTAATTATATAGTTAAGATAAACTAATACCTAATTACACTACGACCTTCCAATGGTTTGTTCCTTTCCATTATGGTCGTGAGCTACTGTTTATAATTTATAAGGTACTGATAACATGATCCTCTGTGTGTGACACCACACACCATGTTATCTACAATATAAATTAATTGAACAACTATATTTATCATAAATGTAGACATTTGACCAATGTGATTCTTATTTCTAGATCAATGTTTACACCAAAAGCTAGGCTTTTAGTATACACTCTAACAGCTGCCACAAAAGAGGTAATGCTTTCGGATTTGGGTGCTTAGTTTGGATAGGGAAGTTTGTTGATTAGGGTTTCTTTGTCCAGCAGGGAGGTTCTTGGTTGTGGTTTGAGGTAAGGGAAGCTAGGTTGAAGTTAAATTGTAGTGGTGTATTGATATTTTGGTTGAGCCTCAATTTTTCATGTGATCTGGGCAGTGTGGAGGGTTTCTAGCAACAGTTACTTCGTCCAGCAGTAACTTTCCTTGCCTATGGTGTAACAGGAACAACTGAGAAGTAAGGTAAGGTGTAGAGCATTTGATATATGCTATAGGTCATGATTTTGATTCAATTATTTTAGATAGATGATCATGTGTAGATTAATTCTTGTGGGAAGAATGATGGTCATATGACTAGGGTTGTGCCCTAATTTAGGATTAGAAATTTTTTTTAGCTATTTGGAAGAGTTGTAGCTAAATAAAATATATTTCTATTTATGACACAGGAGTTTAACGCGAGACGAGTATCTCGATTATCGGATTGGACCTTTTCGATTGGAGGCGGGTACTTTGACTTATGTCTTTTGATATGCATAATAATGTGTTTAACATATAGCAATGATTGTGTTTTCCATTTATTTCGGTTGGTCACTACATGATCTGTTACATGTTTGCTTGTTTACTTATTATGCACTGCATGTTATTATTTACCTGATCATACATGCTTTAGAGGTAGTGACACAACCATATTAGACATTATGTTCAGGACCTAGGGTTTATCTGATACCCTATCTGATCTGTGTACCTTCCATTTGATACATTGTCCTGTAGTACACACTTTGTATTTATTTATATGGTTATTGTTATGCTGTTCATGATATTGCCATGTTTAGTGTCATGCATCATCTTGCATGATTGCATGCTGTGCGATTGCCTGCTCCATTATTGTTGAGCACATCGCCAGTTACATGTATATGTACACACCACCACTCATGGGTTAGTGGTATATTAGACAGGTGTGTGACAATTCTACTGCTTGGCTCCGTTGGTTTGGTGACTCAGCGTGGTAGCCGGCAGACAATTCTGCTCTGTTTGGCTCCGATGGTTTAGTGTAGCAGCGTGGTAGCCGGTAGGAGGTTGGACTCTGTTTGGCTCCGTTGGTCCGCTCATGGATAGTGTGACGCAGCGTGGTAGCCGGCAGAGATTCCTCCCCGTCATCGTGTACCGGGAGATGCGCTCCCCCATTTATGATTTGGGGTAGGAGTATGTGTACTCCGACAGCATCCCGTCCACTCGGTCACTCATCAGGGGCAGTGATGTCAGAGTGTACGGTTGTCACAGCCCTTCCCACTCGGACTCACCATTGTGTGTGAGATGGCTGACTGGCGTCAGGGGTGACCATGTCATTGGCATCATATGAATGCATGATGTATTTATTGCTTGTGTTTGCTGCATTTACTTACTGCATTTATATGGATGCATATGATTGACATGCATACAGGATTATGACACCCTCGGTCTGACGACCCTGTTACCCTTATACCTTGGTCCGGGTTAGTACAGCTTTTCTCCTGCATTCCTCAGTTGTATTTACCTTTCTTGTGTCAGGAGACTGTACGCATGATTAGTGCTAGTTGTTATGTTCTTTATTATGCATATCAGTTGTACCTGCTGAGTGTTGGACTCACACCCTCCTCCGTTGATATTTCAGGTTGATGCTGTCAGGAGAGAGTTCCAGTTGCTAGTCCCCTGCATCCACGAGGCTGTTTATTTGTCTTTTGGCTTTATGTACTAGACTATGTTTTGAATATTTTAGATCCTGTATGAATTGCTTTATTTAGTCGATGACTTTCATTCGGATTTGTTTTACTACATGCCTGCCTAGACGGCAGAAGAGGTGAGTGGATTTATTCCGTCGGATTTGTGCTTTATGGGTGTAGTGGAGTAGGGTTGTTTTCGAGTCATCGTATTTCTGTTCTGTTTGTTTACTACTAAACTGCGTGGTTGTGTTAGCCAGAGGCTGAAAATTGATATAAACTGCGTGGATGGTGTGCTTGTTTGCTTATTAATATTGTTATTATTCCAGCCGCATGTGGCTGAGGTATATGGGGATGTAGTAAAGTTTCAGATTGTCCGCTGTACAGGGGAGATGCTGCCGAAATTTCTTCGGACAGGGACTCCTCCGGGGCGTGACACTAACCCTTTTTGCAGGGAAGAGACTGCTGAAGAAAAGGGGAGTTCGGGTGCCCGGAGCTGGTTTGGGCGCTTGGACCACCTCGCCTAGGTGGGTGTTGCGAGCACCCAGGCGATTCGGGTGCTTGGAGTCGGTCCAGGCAGTCGGACCTGAAAACTTATCCACAAGTTGATGTGGAGCACGTCGACTGGCCGAGCCACGTGGTCCAGATGCTCAAAGGGGTTTCAAGCGCCTAGAATGAGCCTATATAAAGGTCTTCGACCAGGAGTTTCAAGATATCAATTGCTATGACTTTCACTCTTGTGTTCTGCTCCGAAAAAATCTCTTACAATGTTGTGAAGCTCCTTCAACAACCAATGATCAAGACATTCTTATTTTCTTTATTGTCGGTAATACTACTTTTAGTTCTTATACTTAACCTGTGTAATTGTTCGAGTTATTAGTGGATTACCCAACGAAGGCATTCGACGAGTGCGGGCCTTGGAGTAGGAGTCATTGAAGGCTCCAAACCAAGTAAAACTTGGTTTGTTAGCATTATCTTTTATTCTTTCAATGCTATTTTGATTTAATTCGCTCGTAATTTTTTGACGATTTCTATTCACCCCCCCTCCTCTAGCTTCTTTCCGATCCTACAAGTGGTATCAGAAAAGATACCACTCGGAATTGGTGCAACCACCAATCAGGCAAGGGGTGACTTTTTTTTTCTTTTTCAGATTTTTAGTTTTTTCGATATAATTCAAATTGGTATAATTACCTCTTTGGATAAATTTTTTCCATTGTAAATTACTCTGAATTGGTGCAACACCAATTGAATTTTAATATGATTTCTCCCACACTGCTAATCCAAGACCTAGTCTTAGGACATCTTTTTCTGGCTCTTTGTGTGCAAGACTCCTTAAATGACCCAAAACGAGGGATACTGTTGGAATGTATACTAAAAGCCCAGCTTTTTGTATAAATATTTACTTATAAATAAGAATCATATTGGTCAAATATCTACAATATTAAGTATAGTTGTTCGATTAATTTATATTGTAGATAACATGGTGTGTGGTGTTACACACAGAAGATCATGTTATCAGTTCTTTATAAATTATAAACAGTTGCTCACGACAAGATGGAAAGGAACAAACCATTGGAATAGTCGTAGTGTAATTAGGTATTAGTTTATCTTGACTGATAAATTACACTAGTACACTTTGAGTGTATTGAGCAGGACCATTTAAGTTAAGTTTTTTTATACTGACTTAATAAAAGAACAAGACCTTAGTTATTATGGAAGTGTGTGCTCTTAATCCAATATAATAACAAGCACATATATTTAGTATTTATTTCTTTAGCTTATCAAAGGGTGAGATTTAGCTCGATAAATCAACAGGCCCGATAAATTGGGAAATGATATTACTTATAGTGTGTGTTGTTGATTATAGAAGGAAATTATGTCCTAGTAATCTAGGTTGATAATGTCCCCAAGAGGAGCTCATAAGGATTGTCATGTTAAACCCTGCAGGTGGACTTAGTCCGACACGACAATAAGGTTGAGTGGTAGTACTCTTAGACTAAGATATTAATTAAAGTGAGTTGTCAGTAACTCATTTAATTAGTGGATATTCGACATCTTAAACACAGGGAGATTAATACACTCATGATAAGAAGGAGCCCAAAATGTAATTTGAGATTGGTGCGGTAGTTCAGTAATAACTCTTTAGTGGAATGAATTATTATTGATGAAATTAAGTTGGGTGTTCGAGGCAAACACGGGAAGCTTAATTTCATCGGGAGACCAAAACCAATTCCTCCTCTCGGTCCCTATCGTAGACTCTTATTTATAAAGTATTATACCCACCTATACCCACCTTTATACCCATCCTAATGGGGTCGGCCAAGCTAGCTTGGAGCCCAAGCTAGGGGCCAGCCAAGACCAATAGGATGAGCCAAGTACGTGTCCGGCCAATGCTTGGAGCCCAAGCATGGTGTGGCCGACCCTAAGAAAATTAAAAGGATTTTTATTTTAAAATTTTTATTTTAAAATATTTCTTATGTGGATTCCATGGTTTTAAAAGAGAGTTTAAAATTTAAATCTTTCCTTTTATAGCTTTCAACGAAAGATTGAGAAAAGATTTGATATCTTTCCTTATTTGTAGATTGAAAGGAAGATTTTAATTTTGATAAAATTTTCCTTTTTTGTAGCCATGTTCATGATTTAAAAAGAGAGTTTTAAAATTAAATATTTCTTTTTATAAGTTTCTACAAAAGATTAAGAAAAGATTTGATATCTTTCCTTATTTGTAGATTGAAAGGAGATTTTAATTTTAAAGATAACTTTCCTTTTTGGAAATCATCCACATGTTTAAAAGAAAGATTTAAATTTATAAAATTTCCTTTTATGACCAACCATGAAGGGAAAATTTATTAGAAAAATTTTAATTTTAAAATTTCCGGAAACAAATAAGAAAGTTTTAATTTTGTGTTTAAAACATGCCTAATTTAAAGCTCTTTAGGTGGCCGAACATGATATTTAAGAAAAGGAAATTGATTTTAATCAATTAAATTTTCCTTTTCATGGCAAAGATAATAAGGAAGGTTTTATTTAATTTTTCCTTATTTGCCAAGACCAAGGATTATAAAAGAGGGGGTAGGGGTGCCTTCATGGCTAATAACTCTATTATATTTTTCCTCCCTCTCTTCCTTGGTGGTGGTCGACCATTGTTTCTAGCTCTTCTCCTTTTCTCTTCCTCCTTTGTGGCCAGTGGCATCAACACAAGAGGATTCCTTGGTGGCCGGTTCAAGGTAGGAGAAGAAGGAGAGAAAGGAGGTTTTGTTTCTAGCATCCCTTGGAGCTTGGTGGTGGTGGCCGAACCTCTACATCCTTGGAGGAGCTTTGGTGGTCGAAACTTGGTGAAGAAGAAAGAAGGGCTTGGGTGGTTCTCATCTCGGTAGATCGTTGTCCACACAATGTCCGAGATAAGAAGAGGAATACAGTAGAAGATCAAGAGGTCGTTACATACAAAGAAAGGTATAACTAGTAATTATTTTCTGCATCATGCTAGTTTTCTTTGTATGAATTTCAAACATAAGAGGCATATGATTCTAGAGTTTTGAATTTGTGATTCGATTTTGTGTTTTTTTTGTTTTTCAAATTTGTGATTCGATTGTTCTTTTTGGTTAAACCTAATGTTATTTTAGGAAATTAAATATTGAATTTCGTTAAGAGGCTTTGTCGAGGCAGTGGTGGATGCTCCCATATCCAAGAAGGCCATGTGCCTCGCCATGTTTGACCTGGGAGCCAATTTCCGAAATTAATATTTAATAGAATTTATAACATAAGTGGATTTGGATCAATAGTGTTAAGTTCCACTTGCGATCCAAATCTAAACCATTAAGAACACATATGTTAAATTTGGAATTAATAATGTTAAGTTCCGTTTGCGATTCCGAATTTAATTTCTAAACAACACAATAGGTTGTTAGGAAAGTTTGACACTTGTACAAAATTTTTGTACAGTGGAACCGGTACGATCTTCTTAGGACCAACCAACAATTGGTATCAGAGCAAAGGTTTGCCTCTGTGTGTTTGGTTTTATGTTTATATTATGCACATGTCATACATAATTTAGGCAGGATAATAGTAGGATATGCTAACTCTGTGGTTGCAGACTCCAACTATTATGGCTTATGGTTATTGTGTGTGATTGGACCCTTGGACATGTTAAGGGTATTTTATTGTGTGTGCAAGATTGTATTTAACTAATACAGCAGGAGTTATATTAGCCCTAGGATTTTACATTTATGTTCGATCTAGACTTGATGTACATTCCCTTGTGGAATATAGGATCGATGTAATGTAAAATTTTATTTTTTCTGTCGCGGATCGTGTCCTTGCGAGGCATGGTGCTATTGAAGGACCAGAGGTGCAGCAGAAAAGGAAGCTCGATGGACCCGACGGCATGAACCCTAGGGCTGGCAGTACACGGAGGGCAGTGATGGAAGAAGCCATAATAGTTGGAAAATTAATTTTTCATATTTATTGATTTATTTACTGTGATGTGTGTGTGCATGTGATGTTTGCTTGCATAGTTAAAATTCCTCACCTTAAATAACTAAGTGGGAGAGGGATTAGTAGATAAATTTCACGGTTTCCATTACTGGTTTGAAAGTGATGCGGCAAACTTGCATGTTGGCTCTTAGTGCCTCCCTCCCCATCGGATGAGTTTGTTTGCAGATCACTAGATCAAACTTCCTTTATAGATGGTTATAGGAAATTAATTAGGAGCGTGTGATCTTCCCCATCGGAAGGGGCACAATCTTATTTAATGGACTAAGTATCAAGTAATGGTATACACTTAGGCACATTTAATAGTATCCTCCACATCGGAGTCACTGATATTATTTGTGTGACCAAAGGTAAACCAACTATTAATTTGTCATAAAGATAGGTTGACAAGATAATAAATTAAAACCCCCTCTTACAAATGTTTGGTTTTGTATACGTCCACACTATCGTGGCATACAAAATTCACGGTGTATGAGGTAATTTTATTTGTTAGGTTGACAAGAAAATAAAATTAATGGGAAAACCCCCTCTTACAAATGTTTGGTTTTGTATACGTTCACACTATCGTGACATACAAAATTCACGGTGTTTGAGGTAATTTTATTTGTCATAAAGAGAGATTGACAAGATAATTAATGGGTAAAACCCTCCTCTAACAAATGTTTGAATTTGTATACGTCCACACTATCGTGGCATGAAAATTCACGGTGTTTGAGGTGTTGGTGAATTTAAATGATATTATTTGAGGAATCAATATTATTTTAAATTCTAAAGTCTTGACCAAATGTTTTGTGATCCTTAGGTTTTCAATCCCCTAGCTGTTATACTATAGAATAGACTTAGTAGTACCAATTATAATGATTGGAAATAAAACTTGGACATTAAGGTGAACTGTCCTCTCAGAACCAAGAATAATATAGGTGTATTTTATTTATTAGTTGTTGAAACATGTTTAGTGGTGTTATCTACCGGTACCTGGTGTGTAGATATAGGAGCCACTGATCATGTCTGTAATTCATTACAGGGTTCCAGAAAATCCAACAACTATATAAAAGGGAAATCACCATCTACATGGGCACTACTGCAAATATAGCAGTTGTTGCAGTGGGAGATGTTTATTCTTTAATAGGAATAAAACATGGATTTTGAGAAATTGTCTTTACGTATCAAGTTTAGAAAGAACTATATTTCAGTTTCTAAACTATTCAAAAACTTAATATTCTATCTCTTTTGATAACAAAGTTGTTATCAAGAAAAAGAGGAAAGTTATCTATTTTGGTACATTGGTTGGCAAAATCCAATAAATTCCACGATGCAACAAATGAAAATTAATAACACATCTTCTAACTCTAATAAGAGAAAGCAACCTTCAGAAATGAACGAATCATATCTTGGCATCTAAGGCTAGGTTATATTAACTTGAGTAGGATTCAAAGGATATGAGCCGATGAACTTTTGAGTTCATTGGTAGTGGAAATCTTTCCAACCTGTGAGTCTTACTTGGAAGGGAAAATTACCAAGAAGCTTTTTAAGTCTAAGGGGTATAGTGCCAAAGATGTGTTGGAATTGGTTCATTCTGATTTGTGTGGATCTATGACTATCCAGGCAAGAGGTGGTTTTGAATATTTCGTCTATTTTATAGACAACTATTCAAGATACAGGTACATTTACTTGATGCGCCGCAAGTCTAAGTGCTTTGATAAGTTCAAAGAGTACTAGGCTGATGTGGAGTAACGTCAAGGTAAAAATATCAAAACACTACGGTAAGATCGTAGTGGCGAGTACCTCTTGGGAGAGTTTAGGAGTCACTTATCAGAAGTCGGGATTCAATCCCAACTAACTGCACCTGGTACACCTCAACAGAATGGTGTAGTAGAAAGAAGGTATAGGACTCTTATAAAAATGATTAGATCGATGATGGTTATTTAGAAAATTACCAAATTCATTTTGAGGATATACTCTGGAAACAGAAGTGAATATAGTACCTTCTAAGTCAGAACTCTCTACTCCCATAGAATTGCAGAATAGGTGTAAGCCTAATTTGAAGCATATTCAGATTTGGGGTAGTCCAGCGCATGTACTGAAGGGAGACACTGATAAGTTGGACAGGAGTTCACTTGTTTGTGGGTTATCCTAGAGAAAATGAAAGGAGGTTTATAGTCCTAAAAATCAGAAGGTCATTGTTAGCACCAATGCCCGATTTTTAGAAGAGCACTATGTAATGAACCACAAACCCATAAGTAAATTTGTTCTTAAGAAAATAATAAACGACACGTCTAATCTAGTACCAACTGTACAAGATGAAATATCACAAGAAACTGCAACACGTATCACAAATGATACACAATTGCACAAAGTGCCTCGTCGTAGTGGGAGGGTTGTTAGGCAACCTGAAAGATTCATGTTTTGGGAGAGTCTTTGGACTTGATCCCTGGTAAACATGAACCTGATCCCCGGACATATGATTGTAATGACCCAATTTTCCCTATTTCAAGTTCTAAAAGTCCATAAAAATATTCGGGAATACTTTTAAAATATTCTAGAGATTTTTAGGAATTTTTAGAGTATTTTTTTGTAATTTTTGGAGGTCGTTTGGTAGGGTTACAAAAAGAAAAGAAGTTGTGACCAAAAACCGTTGAAGGTGAGACTCGAACCCAAGACCTCCGGCCGAACCCGACCTAATCGGACGCAGCCAACCAACTGGGCTACGCGCGGTTTGTTAATAAGTAGGAAGCGGATATATATAAGTCGTAGTAAAGGGCAAAGTTAGACCTAGGTTATAAAAGGGATAAGTTAAGGGGAGAAGGGAATTATTCCCGTAACCTAATCTCGCGATCCCTTCCTCTCTCGCGGCGCCGACTTCCTCTTGGGCGAAAACGCAGCCGCGGCTCGGGCTTCGCCTCCGGCGGTCGGACAAGGACACTTCCGTGAGATCTTCTTGGACCCGAGCTTCTCTCGTCGAAGGGAGCACGCGGACACAAAGGAACGCCGAGATTTGAAGCTAGCCGAAACCCTAGAGGCCTCTTCTCCGATTGTAAGTCCAATGAAGCAAGTAAGTACTACTCACCTGCGGTAGGAGTTGCTCCGATCTTTCGGTTTCGTTCCTTGTTCCCCGAGTTTCTTGAATCTGAACCATGCTATGAAGATTTTGGCTTCTGGGTGTTCTGCCGTGGGCTTCATAGGGATTCCAAGAACTAGTTTTTTTGTTTGATTGAGCATGTAGTATTGTTTGTGCTGAATCTAAGCTTGCAGGAGATCAAGTTTTTGTTTCTCCTTGTTCTTGTTGAACCTGCCGTGGCCTTCAGGAAGGAAAAAGGGTGTAGTGGATTTAACCTTGATTAATGATGCCTTTGTTTCCTACCATTGGGATTGCAACTGGATCGTGTAGCTTGACAGTATGTCGAATTTGCATCAGATGGATTTTCATTGGGTTTCATTTTAGTTTCCAACCATCTATGCTAGTTCAACATCTTTTGAGATTCATATGGTTTCGGATTAGCAGGTTTTTTAGAATTTCCTGCACCAAGAGACACTCTATGTTAGCTTTCCCTTAGAATTTGACATGCTCAGCTTCTTTGTTTGAATATGCATGCTAGTTACTGTAATGTGCAGAACAATATGCTAAGTTTCCTTTAAACCTTGCTGTGTAGAAATTCTATATTGTTGCCATGCTATTTCTGTGTATTTCAGTTGAGTTACCATGATTTAGGTTGCTGGAATTAGCTTCCCTTCCATACTATTATCATGTTTTAGAATTTCTGAAGCTATGTTCTTTTGGAAATGGTTTAGGATTAAAAGCACACCAAAAGCTTAATTAAATGCCAAGGCATTTTTAATATCAGAATAAGAAAGATAACAAGAAAAAAAACAAGAGGCTAGTACCCGACATCCAAGAGATTGTCGTTAAACAAATCCAGGTGACCATTTCCGAGGTCTTGGCCCTGGTAGACCGAGGTCTGCTCTTTTAGGATTGGTGGCTCGCAACCCCAACCTATTAGGGAACGCGCATGAGATGGTACTAAGCCTGGGCCCAAAGAAAAGAAAGGTAAAGAAAAGTTAAGAAAGAAGAAAGAAAGAAGAAGTGAGTAAAGATAGGAATTAAAAGATTAATTTCTAACACAAGGATATAAGAAATGAAACAAGTTACATGCTTAGAATAAATAAAAAGTTAGTTTCTGAAATTCTAAGCTTATAGTATTAATTTCTTGTTATCCTGCTAGTTAGTGAGTATGACTTATATCCAGTTTATCTTCTGTATACCATGAGCACATGCAGTTTGCTTTAGTATTTCAGTTTCAGTACTTTTGGATTACATTTATGCATTGCGAGTTTTGTGAGATAGATTAGTACTTACTAAGCATTTTCGCTTATAGATCTTTTCTTTTTTTTCCTCCTACCGCAGATAAAGGAAAAGCTAAAGTATATGAAGGAAGGCGACAAGGAGATGCGTGATGGATGTGTGTGATGTTGAACTATGGAAGCTTGGGACATCGTCAAGAATATAATTAGACTTTTTCCTTGTCATTGGACATACAGTTAATTTAGTCTCTTTTCTTTACTGCTGAGAGTTGATTAAAGTCGTCCTTAAAATGTTAAGAGTTCCCTACGAATTGATTCTTTTGCATTGCTAAAGACTAAGTTTTCTTATATTACTGCTACTAGTATTTGGTGGATGAGTTCATTACTGTTTTCCTGTTCTGTTTCAGTTTGCATTGTTAAACTCGTATTGCCATGCATTCTGGAAATTTTAAAGTATGGCTGGAATTGATTGCTGGGCTGCTGAGAAGGGGACTTTGTTTGCTGTAGTGGGGTTTTATAAGCATGCAAGTGCAGATATTTTCATGTTGTCGGCTTAGTGATAAATTGCATGCTCATTTTAGCTCAAATTATAATATGCTGTAGTTGTTGTAAATTACATGCTGTTTGTAGCCGAAATTAATTTAGCTGCTAAGAAATTGTAGTGAGAATGTTTCAATTGCAAGTATGATAGTTACTACTTCTTGCATGTATGCTAGCTGTAGACAAGTAGAGGTATTAGTTTTCCAAAATTCTTCTTGATAGCAATTGCCATGTATGCTTAATATGAGGTGTAGCAAGAACAAAAAAAATCAGTAATGGAATTTTATGCTAAAAATTTCCTTTCCACAGATTTTTTTTTCTTTTTAATATTACTGATGTTAGAGTAAGTAATACCAGATCAGTAGAGTTAGTAATTAAGTAGCGGTCACCCTCAGAGTAGTAGTAAGGAGGGTGGTCGTTACAATGATGAAGCACTCCAAGATAAAGATGAAAGTATCTTGGCAAAGAGCAATGAATACAGAAATAGAATCTATGCATTCTAACAAAGTCTGGGAGATTATAGAACCATCAAATAGTGTAAAAGCTATTAGTTGAAAATAAGTCTACAATAGAAAAAGAGGGATAGACGGTAAGGTGGAAACTTTCAAAACAAGGCTTGTTGAAAAAGGGGAAATTTTTTATCGGTAGCCATGCTATAGTCTATCCAGATTCTTTTATCTTTTGCTACTCATATGGATTATGAGATTTAGCAAGTGGATGTCAAGACAGTTTTCCTTAATGGAAGTCTTGAAGAAAGCATCCATATGAAGCAACCAGAGGGGTTCATTGCAAAGGGTAAAAAGTATCATGTATGTAAGCTCAATCGATCTGTGGACTGAAACAAAGTTTCAAGGTCTTGGAACATCCGGTTTAATAAAGTAATCTAGACCTATGGATTTATTCAGTGTTCGGATGAGTCTTGCGTATACAAGAAGTGTGATGGAAACGTGGTGTTATTTCTTATACTATACGTAGATAACATATTTGGTAGTTGGAAACAATATCAAAGTGTTGCCGGAAGTAAGGGTATGGTTGTCCAAGAAAATTCAATATGAAGGACTTGGGAGATTGCGCAAATATTCTAGGGATCAAAGGGATCACAAGAAAAGAATATTATGCTTATCCCGAACTTCATATATTGATACAATCCTAGCTCGTTTTATCATGCAAGACTCCAAGAAAGGTTTTCTACCATTTAGACATGGAGTAACTTTATCTAAAGAGATGTCCCCGAAGACATCAAAGGAGATAGAGGACATGAAGGCAGTTCCTTATGCTTCGGCTGTCGGAAGCCTAATGTATGCAATGCTGTGTACGAGACCAGATATCTATTTTTCCATAGGCATGTTTAGCAGATATCAAAGTAACCCTGGACAAGGACATTGAACTGATGTAATACATATATTGAAGTACCTAAGAGGGACTAAAGATTATATGCTAGCTTACAAAGCAAAAGATTTGCTCCCTGTGGGTTACACGGATTTTGACTTCCAATCAAAAAGGGACAATAATAAGTCGACCTCGGAGTTTTGTGTTTACTTTAGGAGGTGAAGTCATAACTATAGAGGAGTGTTAAGCATAGGTGTTTTCCGGACTCCACCATAGAAGCTGAGTATGTGGCAGCCTCAAAAGCAGCCGTAGAAGCTAAATGGCTTAGTAACCTCATGATGGACTTAGATGTGATTCCTGTTTTGTCCAAAATTATTTGGTGTAGTAGCAAACTCGAAGGAACCACGAGCCCATAAGGCAAGTAAACACAATAGAGCGCAAGTACCACCCAATACGAGATATCGTATAACGAGGAGAAGTTGTTGTCGCCTAAATTACATCAGCAGATTACCTGGATCTTTTCACTAAGGCCCTTAAGACAAGAGATTTTAATGGGCATGTTGAGGGGATAGGAATTAGATGTATGGCAGGGTATATGGCAACATAGTCTTTTAGTATAAGTGGAAGATTGTTGGAATGTATACTAAAAGTCTAGCTTTTTGTATAAACATTTACTTAGAAATAAGAATCATATTGGTCAAATATCTACAAGATTAAGTGTAGTTGTTCGATTAATTTATATTGTAGATAACATGGTGTGTGATGTCACACACAGAAGATCATGTTATTAGTTCTTTATAAATTATAAATGGTTACTCACGACAAGATGGAAAGGAACAAACTATTGGAATAGTCGTAGTGTAATTAGGTATTAGTTTATCTTGACTGATAAATTACACTAGTACACTCTGAGTGTATTGAACAGGACCATTTAATGTAAGTTTTTTTATACTGACTTAATAAAAGAACAAGACCTTAGTTATTATGGAAGTGTGTGCTCTTAATCCTAATATAATAACAAGCACATATATTTAGTATTTATTTCTTTGACTTATCAAAGGGTGAGATTTAGCTCGATAAATCAATAGGCCCGATAAGTTGGGAAATGATATTACTTATAGTGTGTGTTGTTGATTATAGAAGGAAACTGTGTCCTAGTAATCTAGGTTGATAATGTCCCCAAGAGGAGCTCATAAGGATTATCATGTTAAACCTTGCAGGTGGACTTAGTCCGACACGACAATAAGGTTGAGTGGTAGTACTCTTGGACTAAGATATTAATTAAAGTGAGTTGTCAGTAACTCATTTAATTAGTAGACATTCGACATCTTAAACACAGGGAGATTAACACACTCATGATAAGAAGGAGCCCAAAATGTAATTTAGGATTGGAGCGGTAGTTCAGTAATTATTCTTTAGTGGAATGAATTATTATTGATGAAATTAAGTTGGGTGTTCGAGGCGAACACGGGAAGCTTAATTTCATCGGGAGACCAAAACCAATTCCTCCTCTTGGTCCCTATCGTAGCCTCTTATTTATAAAGTATTATACCCACCTATACCCACCTTTATACTCATCCTAATGGGGCCGGCCAAGCTAGCTTAGAGCCCAAGCTAGGGGCCGGCCAAGACCAATAGGATGAGCCAAGTAGGTGGCCGGACAATGCTTGGAGCCCAAGCATGGTGTGGCCGGCCCTAAGAAAATTAAAAGAATTTTTATTTTAAAAATTTTCTTATGTGGATTCCATGGTTTTAAAAGAGAGTTTAAAAATTTAAATCTTTCCTTTTATAGCTTTCTACAAAAGATTGAGAAAATATTTGATATCTTTCCTTATTTGTAGATTGAAAGGAAGATTTTAATTTTGATAAAACTTTTCTTTTTTTGTAACCATGTTCATGATTTAAAAAGAGAGTTTTAAAATTAAATATTTCTTTTAATAAGTTTCTACAAAAGATTAAGAAAAGATTTGATATCTTACCTTATTTGTAGATTGAAAGGAGGTTTTAATTTTAAAGATAACTTTCCTTTTTGGAAATCATCCACATGTTTAAAAGAAAGATTTTAATTTATAAAATTTCCTTTTATAACCAACCATGAAGGGAAAAATTATTAGAGAAATATTAATTTTAAAATTTCCGGAAACAAATAAGAAAGTTTTAATTTTGTGTTTAAAACTAGCCTAATTTGGAGCTATTTAGGTGGCGACCATGATATTTAAGAAAAGGAAATTGATTTTAATCAATTAAATTTTCCTTTTCATGGCAAAGATAATAAGGAAGGTTTTATTTAATTTTTCCTTTTTTGTCAAGACCAAGAATTATAAAAGAGGGGGTAGGGGTGCCTTCATGGCTAATAACTCTATTATATTTTTCCTCCCTCTCTTCCTTGGTGGTGGCCGGCCATTGTTTCTAGCTCTTCTCCTTTTCTCTTCCTCCTTTATGGCCGGCGGCATCAACACAAGAGGAGTCCTTGGTGGTCGGTTCAAGGTAGGAGAAGAAGGAGAGAAAGGAGGTTTTGTTTCTAGCATCCCTTGGAGCTTGGTGGTGGTGGCCGAACCTCTACATCCTTGGAGGAACTTTGGTGGCCGAAACTTTGTGAAGAAGAAAGAAGGGCTTGGGTGGTTCTCATCTCGGTAGATCGTTGCCCTCACAACGTCCGAGATAAGAAGAGGAATACGGTAGAAGATCAAGAGGTCGTTACATACAAATAAAGGTATAACTAGTAATTATTTTCCGCATCATGCTAGTTTTCTTTGTATGAATTCCAAACACAAGAGGCGTATGATTCTAGAGTTTCGAATTTGTGATTCGAGTTTGTGTTTTTTTTGTTTTTCAAATTTGTGATTCGATTGTTCTTTTTGGTTAAACCTAATGTTATTTTAGGAAATTAAATATTGAATTTCGTTAAGAGGCTTTGTCGAGGCAGTGGTGGATGGTCCCATATCCAAGAAGGCCATGTGTCTCGCCATGTTTAACCTGGGAGCCAATTTACAAAATTAATATTTAATAGAATTTATAACATATGTGGATTTGGATCAATAATGTTAAGTTCCGCTTGCGATCCAAATCTAAACCATTAAAAACACATATGTTAAATTTGGAATCAATAATGTTAAGTTACGTTTGCGAATCCGAATTTAATTTCTAAAGAACACAATAGGTTGTTAGGAAAGGTTCGACACTTGTACAAAATTTTTGTACAGTGGAACCAGTACGATCTTACTAGGACCAACCAACCAACACTGTCTGTCCTCCCTCTTCAACGGGGATGACTTCCCGTATTAGTAAAAGCATATGGAGGTGTACCTAAAGACCGACATCAATCAATGGTTCACCATCCGATGAGGATACCGAGCGTCGATGGACGAAGAAACAAAAGTACTAATTGACCCAAAAAGATGGACTCTGAAAGATAAGAAAAAGAACCAGATTGACTCGAAGGCAATGAACACCATCCAGTGTGGACTGACCAAGGAAGAACTGAACCGTGTCGGTCCATTCAAGAACGCCAAGGAGCTCTGGGACAAATTAGTCGAACTGCATGAAGGCACAAGCGATGCAAAGGTAACGAAACATGATTTATTATTCAATAACTTGTTCAATATTAAAATGCAAGATGGAGAAATAACTACTCAATTGCATGCAAGAATCAAGGATATTCTTAACAGGCTCTACCTAATCAGTCACCAACTAGAAAATAGAGATGTAATCAAGTATACCTTGAACTCTTTTCCTCAAAATGTACTATGGGCATCTATAGTTGATGCCTATAAAGTTTCAAGGAAAATGAATAAATTAAAACTAGATGACTTATTTTGTGAAGTTGAACTCCATGAACAGACTAATTCAAAGCAGGTTAAGAATGGTGTTGCACTTTTTATAGGTCCCTCAAAAGAAGCCAAACACAAGAACAAACCAAAATTGGAATCTGAATTTGACTCGGAAGACAAAAAAAGAACAACTCATGAACATGGTCAAAAAATGTTCGCGAGAAGGAAAAACAACTTCACGAAGAAGGACCTATAAAAGGTGATCAAAGCAAATGACGCAAAGCTAAGATCACATGCTACGGGTGCTACAAAAAAGGACACTACAAGCACGAGTGTCCAAAAATCAAAGACGATAAACCCAAAACAACTAGAAGAAAGAAGGCATTCAAGGTGACATGGGACAAATCATCCTTAGAAGAATCGGACGTCGAAGATCAGAAGCACCACAACTATCTCACGTTGATAGCATCCGAACCGGAATCAGAGAGTGAGACAGGACAAGATGACGAGTTCGAATATGAATCAAGCCACGAGTCCGCACTCGTTTCCTAAGGTTCGAATGAGATATCTTCTATCTTAACCTCTAAATTTTTTAGAATAATTGCATGTTTGAATAAAAAATTAATTAAATATGAAAAATAAACTAAAATGTTTCTTGAGGAAAATCAACACCTAAAGGAACAAATTAAAAATAGAGATCCAAATCAATATATAAAATTTGAAGAGGAAAACACAATCTTAAAAAGTGAAATCAATAAACTCAAAGGATTATTAGAAACTATCACCACTAGTAGAGCAAAAAACTTGGACCTAATTCTTTAAACCCAAAAGGTTGTGTACAATAAATCTTGACTTGGATACAAGTCCAGCTCAACAAATAAAACATTTATATCACTTATAAGCCAAGATAAGAAACAAACTAAAGCCTAGGTTCCGAAAGCATACTTAACCACGCAAGTAGGACTCAATCAATTTTATGTTCCTAAAAATAAAATTCATTATCTAAAATCAAATCCAACTAAACCTTCAAAACCAAACCAAAATAAACCTTTAAACCTAAAATATAAAATGAAGGCAAACAATTTAAGCTCAAGTAGAAAAAATAAATTTAAATCAAATAACTACAAAGCTAATTTAAATTACTATCAAGTCTATATAACTATAAAAATAATCGATATAAAACTAAAACTTAAATGCAAATTCAATAATTCAAGAGGAGGCTCCAAATTAGTTGGCACCTCCAATAATAATAGTTTACCCGGTTGGGTAATTAGGACTAAATTAAAAAGGGATAAAAGTTTAACTTAACAAACAGTACTGGAGAAGTTTTAGATGATAGTAGGTTAGGAAAGCTCTGTCTATGTATGTCTAGGAATATATGACTTCGACCTGATACATTTGGCTTAGTGGAACTAACTAAAGCTACCCCTACCAATCCTAACTGGTTAAGCCAAAGTTTAGTTATTAAGTTCAGTGGATATGACTATTTGAAAAACTTCGAAGGTGTGGTTACTCTAATGATGTCTAGGTGACTCACCACAACTTAGAAATTTATCCAAATAATGCTTGTTTGTTGAACCCAAAATTAAACTTGAATTTAACACAAGTTAAACCAAACCTTGAAATTTAACTTAACTCATCTCACGAAATCATAAGATCCCTTTGATTGAAAATTTAGACTAGTGAGATGAATAAGGTCAAAACAAACTTAAATTATGATTAACTCTAATTAATTAATCTGAAATTTAAAAATTAATTCTTTAAACTTATTTGTAAAGATATTGCTTATGCTTGAAAAATCTTAGATTAAGGGGGAGGATATTTATTCAGATAATTTTTAAATTCTAGGAAAATTATATTTTCTAAAAAAATTCCATTTTTTAGTATTCCAAAATTTATTTTGGCCTTAGCCTAGATTAAATGCATAGAAAGTATGATCCTATAGATCTAGGAATCGAACATCTCACAAACACACTAGGTTTACCTTAATTCTGTATGCAAAAATATAGAATGGTGTGAGATGCATAGGCATTTTACTTGAACTTTAGAAGCTTACATTAGTGCATCAACATAAGTCTGGGCAAAAAATACAGTAGTCCATTGATCAAGTTAAGTAGTCCTCTTTAGTAAATTCTAACTGGACGATAATACTTAATTTGACTAACCAGGTGAACATTGCTATCCTCTGGTAGTTAGTTAGTAATCAAAGGTTAGATAGTTAAGGAAAGATGATAGATGAGTATTTTTTTAAGCTTTTATTACTATTTTTTAAACAAATTCTTAATTAGTCTCCTAACCTAAGTCAATTTTTAAACAACTTAATCTTTGACTTAATAAATTCCTAACTTAAATTAATTTTTGATTAATTCTTAACTTAAAATAATCTCTTAAATTAATTTCTCAACTTAATAAAATTTTAAATTAGTTAATTTTCAACGTAAATCAATTTATTAACCTAATCTAATTTTCAATTAACTTCTTAAACCCTAAACCCTAATCTTTCACTTAAATTAACCTCTTAAATTAATTTTTAACTTAACCTTAATCAGTTCGAACTAAATTAGTTTGTTAATCTTTAACTTAACTTAATTAATTTTGTTAATTAATCCTTAACATAAATTAAGTTTTAACTTAAATTATCCTTCTTAACTTATGTAAAATACCGGAAATAGGCGAATATGAATAAGGAAATTTTCCAGAATTTTTGGACATTTTTCGGGAATTTTTCGGAGCTCGTACGGACGAGTTGACGGGGATAAAAATGGGGTCTGGAAAAGCCTGTTTAGGTTACCCTGTTTTAATGAGGAAAAGATTTATTTTTCTTTTCCATTTTCTTTTTTTTTTGCTCTTATTTCTTTCCCGTGCACCCGACGCCGAAACCACCCACCCCCCCCCCACGCCCGACTTCTTCCTTTGCCCTAACCGGCGCCGACGCCTCTCTTCTCCTATCTCTTCTTCTCCTTTGCCGACGCCGACCACTTTTCCTTGAGCCCTAGTCGCCGGCGACGCACCGAGCCACCCCGATCATCTTCTTCTCTACCGACGCTGCCGCCGGCTGAGTTATTTCTTCCCGCACGAAGAAGTGCAGCGACAGCCGATTCTCCACCGCCGCACACCCCTTTCCTTCTCCTCTTCCGAGCACCGGCAGCCGACCAAGTTTCTTTGCCTAGCCGACATCGCCACTGACGGCACCGGTTTCTCAGTGTCGGCCGCCATCGCCGTGCCCTAGCACCGCCGCCGACACATCTCCTCACCTCTTGCCTCCGGCCACAGACTGAGCAGTGCCGACTATCACTGGAGACTGTTTGCTTCCGTGCCCTAACATTTGCCTTGCTGCCCTCTTTGTGCCCTGGTACTGTACTGCCGAGCCAACAAGGTGAGTGGGTCGTATTTGGAACATTTGGTTACATGCTTGATTTTCTTCTGATCTGGTCCGCAGGTGTAGGGTTTCGTGGATCTGGCAGTCGTTGATTTCAACAAATTCCAGCAGTTTCTTGTTCTTGAACAAGGCTGTGATTTGAGGTACGACATAGGGAGTTGATGCATGATGTAGAGGATTGTTAGATTTGGTAAATACATTGAGTTAGGTTGGAATTGGATTATTATGATGATGAATATGAAATAGTTTGATTAGGATCTTATCCTATTGGTCGTTGAGATTTTATTTAGCTATTCATTGAGTTCTAGCTAAATAAATGTACGTATATTGGTGACACAGGATTTTGACGCGAGACGAGAATCTCGGAGTCGAAATTGGACCTTTCTATTTTCGGAGGCGGGTACTTTTTGTTGGTGCAACCTTAGGTCAAGGTTGACTTGGTTGACCTGACTCGAGTTGACCTGACTCGAGTTGTGTTTTGATGTTTGACGATGTTTGACGAGAAGAGAGTTGTATTCTTGATGTTTGACAAGAATAGGTGTTCGGGAGATTGTAGGTGCAACCTTAGGTCAAGGTTGACCTGGTTGACCTGATTCGGGAAAAGTCAAAGCAGGGAGCTTGGCACGCGAAAAGTCCAAGCAGGGAGCTTGGCATTGGAAAAGTCCAAGTATGGAGACTTGGCACTGGAAAAGTCCAAGCAGGGAGCTGATTGGGAAAAGTCCAAGCAGGAGCTTGGCATTGGAAAAGTCCAAGTATGGAGACTTGGCATCGGAAAAGTCCAAGCAGGGAGGCTTCGCGAAAAGTCCAAGTATGGAGACTTGGCACGGAAAAGTCCCAGGAGGGAGCTTGAGAAAGTCCTAACTGGGATGTTAGGCGGTTGGAAAGTCCGGTGAGTGAAGCCGAGCGGTGGAAAAGTCCTAACTGGATGTTAGGCAATGAGAAAGTCCTAAGCTGGATGTTAGGCGGTGTGGAAAGTCCTGGTGAGTGAATCCGGGCAAGGGAAAATCCAGATGGATCGGGGATGATCGGACATCCGGTGTTGAGAAAAGTCCAAGTAGGTCAAAGGGATTGACGGACACTTGGCGGGGAGTTCTAGCAGTCAAGGGTGACCGGATGCTAGGGATGAAGTACCAATAGGTCAAGGTTGACCGGATATTGGTTTGAAGTCTTGGGACTTGGTTTGGCAAAACCAAGCTCGGATCGGTCACCGCACCGATCCGGATACCTGTTTTCTCGATCAGTGCGGTGATCGATCGATATCGAACGTAAGCTCTGTTGATTCTTGTCGATCGGTGACCGATCGGTAAGAAAACAGAGGCGAAAGAGGCTGATCGGTCCACGCATCGATCTCTGATCGATGCGTGGACCGATCGAGATGAGCATCGCGAGAAGGAAGGAAGGGATCGGTGCGTGGACCGATCCTCTTCCCCGATCGGCGTGGACCGATCGGTCTAACGCAACGCGCCAGTTTCTTCATTTCTTCTTGGCGGTATAAAGGATCGAGGGCATCTGCGCGTCTCTCCTTCTTCCTCTTCTTTCTGCCGAGCTCGCTGAGTTCTTGAAGCGTTGAAGCTTTGCGTGAGCTTCCTTTTGGCTGGGTCACCTGTTGTTGTAGGCGCTTGGAGCTGCTGCTTCTTCCAGTCGAAGAGAAGGCAAGCAAGAGTTTTCTTACTGTTGTATTTCTTGCTGTCTTTCTTTGTATTTCTATACTCTCCTTACTTGCTGTTGCAAGAGTGTGTTGTGGCGAGGTTTCTCCACCCATAAGGAGTTTGTATTAGCCGGTTCTCCGGGGACTCATCCACCGACGGATTGACTGGACTCGTCCACCTTACGGACACGCCGAGGAGTAGGAGCCCTAATCTCCGAACCTCGTTACATCGGTTTGTTTGAGGTTTGTATTCTTCCTTTCGTTTCTAGTTTATTTTTCCGCTGCGCTAACGAATTGTAGGAAGAAACGAGCGATTTGGGGCGGCTATTCACACCCCCCCTCTCTAGCCGAGTACGAAGAGATCCCAACACTTTTGTCTTTTTGTCTTTGATATGCTTAGTAATGAAATTAACATGTTGCATTAATTATGTCCTTTATTTCTTTCGGTTAATCACTATCCAAATCTTGGTACATGCTTGATTGATTGATTGGTTTGCATCTCATGTATAGTTTACCTGTTTATACATGCTTATAGGGGGTAGTGATATACCATGCTTCACCATGTTCAGGACCTAGGTTTTTATACCTTCTGTGTACCTTTGATTCGATATGATTCGTTGACCTAGGGTGCACTTTTCTATATATATGGATTAGGTCAGGATGTTTATATGGTTATTGTCATGCATCATTTGCATGATTGCATGCTGTGCGATAGTCCGCTCCATTATTGTTGAGCACATCGCCAGTTACATGGATCTGCACACACCACCACTCATGGGTTAGTGGTCGATTCAGGTAGAGTGTGTTGCAGCAGGGACTCTGTTAGGCACCGTTGGTCCGCTCATGGGTAGTGTGACACAACGTGTTATCCGGCAGGGATTCCTCCCCGTCATCGTGTACCGGGAGTTGAGAGCATTCCCCATCTATGATTTGGGGTAGGAGGATAGGTGTACTCCGACAGCATCCCGTCCACTCGGTCACTCATCAGGAGTAGTGACGACAGAGTGCACGGTTGTCACAGCCCTACCCACTCGGCCTCACTATTGTGTGTGAGATGATCGACTGGCGTCAGGGGTGACCAGGACGCATCATTGGCATCATATGCATGATGCATTTATTGTTTGTGTTTGTGTTTGCTGTATTTATATGCTGCATATTATTTGGATACCTATGTTTGACATGCATACAGGATTTCCTTATCCCTCGGACTGTTTATACTCAGGACCTGGTTAGTACGGTATTCTCCTGTTTACTTCGGATGCATTTTATCTTTCTTATCAAGGGACGCATGATTAGTGCTAGGTGTTGTTTCTTTACTTTGCATATCAATTGTACTGCTGAGTGTTGGGCTCACCACGCCTCCATTGTTGTTATTTTCAGGTTGATGCTGTCCGGAGGGAGTTCCAGTCGCTAGTCCTCACTGCACGTAGTGCTGGTCCCTGCAGACCTCGAGGATATGTTTGGTTTTCTTTGGTTTCTTTTCTGTTCTAGACTGCTTTGAACATGATATGTTTTGGATTATTCTGCTTATGGATATTGTATGGATTTATTATTGCGATGGATTTGGATTTGGATTTTATTCTACTACGTGCCTGCCTGGATGGTAGAAGAGGTGAGTTCGTCGGATTTGAGCTTTACGAGTGTAGTGGAGTAGGGTGGATTTCGAGTCAGAGTATTATTTTACTGTTAAATTATCTTAACTGCGTGGTTGTGACAGCCAGAGGCTGAATAGATTATATATAACTGCGTGGTGATGTTTTATTTTGTTGTTATTATTCCAGCCGCCTGTGGCTGAGGTATTTGAGAGATGTAGAAAAGTTTCATATTGTCCACCGTACAGGGGAGATGCTGCCGAAATTTTCTCGGACAGGGACTCCTCTGGGGCGTGACAAATTAGTGGTATCAGAGCACAGTTTTACGATCTTTTGTTTCGTATTTTGGATTTTCGGGATTTATCTGATACCAATTTATTTGGTATCAGAGCGGGTTATGATACCTGCTTTCGGTGTTCTGGAGATTTATCGGATACCGGTTGTTGGTATTCAGGATATTTGGGTTAGCCAGGTTTGCGAGTCAAACTGGGCATTTTCGGATTTCGATATGGTTATGTTTCGGATTTTCGTTTCGGATTTATTTGGATTTCCGGCGATATGTACGTTCGGAATTTTGAGGTCAAATTGGGGACTGGACAGCGACGGAACATCTCCAGACGGCAAATAGGTATGTTGTTATTTTATGTTGTTATATTGGTATTGATATCTGTAATTTAATTTAACAGATATGAGACGATCCACACGTATTGCTGCGAGACGTGGTGCTGGACGACCACGTGGGAGGACCACGGGATCTCTGGATATGCCAGAGATGCCCACTGTTAGTGAGCCTGTCATAGGATGCAGCAGGAGCATCGGGCTCTCAAATTCCGATAGCGTAGAGATACCTACTTTGGCCACAACGACGGTATCCACGCCTAGTACCATCCGGGGTACCATTGGTGTACCCGACATACGCTCACAACAGATTCACCACCGCCACAGTGTACCCGACACCAGTGACACCTGTACCCCCAGTGCCTACAGTAGCAGCAGCTGCTCCACATCCGGTACCTTTTCCTACCGTACCTCCAGTTGCCACCACTTTTATTCCCCAGGCAGTACCACAGACGGCTTATGCTCCGGTATATACAGCAGCAACGGGAGTTCCTCCTCCGGTTTATTCCGCGGTACCACCTGTAGTATCAGCTCCAGTGTTTCCGCCAGTTCCTGCTGCCGTCCCGACACAACTCACTGATATTGTCGCTGCACGAGCTAGGATTCCAGCACTGGCTGAGTCGATGAAGACTCGTTTCACTCTTTTCCGCGGGGATCTCGATCCGAGTATGGCTCTGTCATGGATAGAGACTATGGAGCAGACTTTCTTCTATATGGCTTGCTCCGAGTGGGAGAAAGCAGAGCTGGCTGCTTACCATTTACGGGATGAAGCTAATGCCTGGTGGGTTACTCAGCGTTCTATTATTGGTGAGCGCAACGTCACATGGACAAGGTTCAGAGAGGCTTTTGAGAGCCGTTTCTTTCCACTGTCCTATCAGATGGCTCGCCGACAGGATTTTATGAGTCTGAGACAGAATAATCGCTCAGTGACTGAGTATAATACTGAATTCCTCTGGTTGGCTCAGTTTTGTCTAGAGTTAGTTGCGGAGGACAGAACTCGCATGATGCAGTTTATACAGGGATTGGATGGTTATCTGCATGTACAGCTTGCCGGATTAGGGATTTCATCTTACTCTGATGCATTGAATCGAGCTTTGATGATAGAGTTAGCTCGGCAGACAGCATATCCGGACAGGAAAAGAAAGCATACGGGTCAGACATCAGAGCAGGTCCAGCAGACTCAGGCGACAGGACAGCCTCAGAGTAGTCGCAGACGGTCAGGTCAGGGTACTTCTAGGGCGTCTCGTAGGCCTCAGAAATCAGGGCGGTCGTCTTCAGGACGTTCCCGGTTTTCTCAGCAGAACCGGCAACCACCTTCCGGTGATACTCATTGTTTCAGATGTGGATCCAGAGATCACCCCCGCTTGCTCTCGGGACGATCAGTTTGCTTTTATTGCAAACTGCCGGGCACCAGAGCCGAGATTGTCACCAAGGCTCGACACGCTTCCGGAGGGTCAGTCGAGGGGACAGTCTAGTCGATCGGGGCATATCGAGGAGGCGGAAAGCCCAATCTTCACATCGGTAGCTCCCTCCGCAGCAAGATTTGGCATGCTTGGACAGGAGTACTTCAGCCCCACAGTTTTGCTCCAGGACCTTATTATCCGACTCGAGGCGTGATAGACCCAGTCCCCACCATATCGCCACCATCCTCGCCTTATCTCGCACATAGTCCAGAATACGCATGGCGCTTACCGCCGGCAGTTACCACCTCCTCCTCCGCCAGACCGGTCGTGTTCATGCGATTACGAGAGGATGCTCAGGCGATGATCCGTTTTCATGACGATTTCTATTTATGCACTTACTGCTGATATTTTGATTGATACTGGTAGTTCGCATTCTTTTGTATCCCGTACCTTTATGTGGGAGATTGGTAGATTACCTACTGTTAGGTTGCGGCGATTGACTGTCTCTCTACCGTCCGGTGATACTTTAGACGTCACCCAGGAGATCAGAGGTTGCCCGTTAGACTTTGGCAACATGATACTTACGGTAGATCTTCTAGTATTGGAGATGATCGAGTTTGATGTCATACTTGGCATGGATTGGCTGTCAGTTTATCATGCTACCGTTGATTTCCAGACGAGGGTGGTCACCTTCCAGCCTCCGAACCAACCCTCGTGGAGTTTCACTGGCATCAGAGACGACGGTATCTCGATTATTTCGGCGATTCAGGCGCAGAAGCTGCTGTCTCACGGCTGTCATGGTTTTCTGTTATCGTTGATCAGTACTAAGGACAGTAGTAGTTCGCAGCTCTCCGACGTTCCTGTTGTCCGGGAATACCCAGATGTATTTCCAGAGGAGCTGCCAGGTTTGCCTCCCAGAAGGCCAGTGGAGTTCGCTATTGAGCTGATTCCGGGAACCGCGCCGACATCGAAAGCTCCGTATCGTATGGCACCAAAAGAGTTGAACGAGCTGAAGGTTCAACTCCAGGAGCTTTTAGACAGGGGATTCATTCGCCCTAGTGTTTCACCATGGGGTTCTCCAGTTCTATTTGTCAAGAAGAAAGACGACACCATGAGGTTATGTATTGACTACAGGCAGCTGAATTCAGTGACCGTCAGAAATAAATATCCATTACCACGGATCGAGGATTTGTTTGATCAGCTCAGAGGTACATCAGTGTATTCTAAGATTGATCTGCGATCCGGATATCATCAGTTGAGAGTCAGAGATTCTGATATCCAGAAGACAGCTTTCCGTACCAGATACGGTCATTATGAGTTTTTGGTAATGCCATTTGGGCTTACCAATGCTCCAGCGGTGTTTATGGACTTGATGAACCGTATTTTTCTGGAGTATCTGGATCAGTTTGTTATCGTTTTCATTGATGACATATTGGTCTACTCTCGTTCCGAGGAGGAGCATGCACAGCATCTTCGCACAGTCTTGGAGATTCTTCGACGACATCAGCTGTACGCGAAGTTCAGCAAGTGTGCATTCTGGCTATCCTCAGTTGGTTTTCTGGGACACGTGGTTTCTAGCAGAGGTATTTCAGTTGATCCTCAGAAGATCGAGGCTGTCACCGGTTGGGAGCAGCCGAAGTCAGTTCAGGAGATCCGCAGTTTTCTGGGATTGGCCGGATATTACCGACGTTTTGTCGAGGGCTTCTCGCGTATTGCTATGCCACTGATACGTCTTACCCGGAAAGGCGTGAAGTTCATATGGTCCGAGGATTGCGAGACCAACTTCCAGGAGCTGAAGCGGAGATTAGTGTCGGCTCAAGTTTTGGTTTTACCTTCTGGAGATGACAGATTTGTACTTTACATCGATGCGTCTCTTCAGGGTTTGGGCGCTGTTCTGATGCAGCACGGCAGAGTAGTCTCTTATGCTTCTCGTCAGCTGAAGGAGCATGAGAAGAATTACCCAGTTCATGACCTGGAGTTAGCTGCCATCATCTTTGCTCTGAAGCTATGGCGACATCATTTATACGGTATCACATTTGAGATTCTCACTGATCATAAGAGTCTCAAATATATTTTCACTCAGAAGGAGCTTAATCTTCGACAGAGGAGATGGATGGAGTTCCTGAAGGACTACGATTGTACCATTAGCTATCACCCGGGAAAAGCTAATGTGGTTGCCGATGCGCTCAGCAGGAAGTCCAGAGGGACTTTAGCTTGCCACCGGATTTCGGTTACGGATTTTATTCAAAGTTTTTCTGAGTTAGATCTTGAGGAGCAAGGACCGACAGAGCAAGGTATTCTTGTTACCATGGTTGCTCAGTCGTCGATCAGGACGAGGATCCGAGAGGCACAGGCCAGTGATCAGCATTTGCAGTTTGTTAGCAGTCAGATAGCTTCCGGGCAGCAGACCGAGTTTACACGAGATGAGGAGGGTATCATATACTTTCGAGGCAGATTATGAGTACCTCAGTCTCATCCGGTCTTACAGGAGCTACTTCAGGAGGCACACCGTTCTCGATTTGTGATCCATCCAGGCGGGACCCGTATGTATCGAGACTTGAGGCGTTCCTACTGGTGGAACGACATGAAGAAAGACATCGCGGATTTCGTAGCTAGATGTCTTGTCTGTCAGCAGGTAAAGGCTGAACACCAGAGACCTGCAGGGTTACTTCAGCGGATTCCTATTCCTGAGTGGAAGTGGGATCACATTACCATGGACTTTGTGGTAGGGTTGCCGAGGACACGACGAGGCCATGACGCGATTTGGGTAATCGTTGATCGATTAACCAAATCCGCGCACTTCTTAGCGATCCGGAGGACTGATCCTCTGGATCGATTGGCAGATCTGTATTGTCGGGAGATTATCAGACTACATGGTGTTCCGTTGAGTATCATTCCGGATAGAGATCCACGGTTTACGTCTCGTTTCTGGCAGAGTCTGCAGCAGCACACAGCTCCGTTTCAGTACAGCCTTCCATCCACAGACAGATGGACAGTCAGAGCGGACCATTCAGACTTTAGAGGACCTGCTGAGGTCATGTGTTATGGATTTCGGAGGCAGTTGGGAGGACCATCTGCCGTTGGTAGAGTTTGCCTACAACAATAGCTTTCATTCGGCTATTCAGATGGCACCGTTTGAGGCGTTGTACGGTAGACCTTGTCGGACACCCGTCCTCTGGGATGAGGTTGGAGAGGCCCAGTTGTTGGGACCTCAGAGAGTTCAGCAGGATGCAGAGTTGGTCCATACTATCAGACGGAGGATGTCAGAGGCGCAGGACCGTCAGAAGAGTTATGCTGATCGGAGACGCAGACCACTGGAGTTCTCTGTTGGCGACCATGTGTTTCTGCGAGTTTCACCCACGAAAGGGGTGAAGAGATTTGGCCTCAGAGGTAAGTTAGCTCCGTGGTACATTGGTCCTTTCGAGATCTTGGAGAGGATCGGAGCGGTAGCTTACCGATTGGCACTACCACCGTCCCTGTCAGGCGTTCACGATGTATTTCACGTATCGATACTGAGGAGATACGTGCCTGATCTGACACATGTGCTGGCAGATATTCCAGTTCCAGTTCAGCCTGACATTACGTATGAGGAAGTTTCGGTACGGATTCTCGACCGGAAAGAGCGTCAGTTGCGGAACAAGACTATCCGGCTGGTTAAAGTCGGATGGCAGCATCACTCGGACGAGGAGGCTACTTGGGAGCTCGAGGACACTATCTGAGCTCGATATCCCCATCTTTTCACTTAAGGTATGTGATTTAGTTTACCGTTCAGCATTTATACTTTATATCTGTTGTTAGTACTTGCTGATGGTAGATAACGAAATTTGGGGACCAAATTTTTATTAGTGGGGGAGAATGTAAAATACCGGAAATAGGCGAATATGAATAAGGGAATTTTCCGGAATTTTTGGACATTTTTCGGGAATTTTTCGGAGCTCGTACGGACGAGTTGATGGGGATAAAAATAGGGTCCGGAAAAGCCTGTTTAGGTTACCCTGTTTTAATGAGGAAAAGATTTATTTTTCTTGCCCGACTTCTTCCTTTGCCCTAACCGGCGCCGACGCCTCTCTTCTCCTATCTCTTCTTCTCCTCTGCCGACGCCGACCTCTTTTCCTTGAGCCCTAGTCGCCGGCGACGCACCGAGCCACCCTGATCATCTTCTTCTCTACCGACGCTGCCGCCGGCCGAGTTATTTCTTCCCGCACGAAGAAGTGCAGCGACAGCCGATTCTCCACCGCCGCACACCCCTTTCCTTCTCCTCTTCCGAGCACCGGCAGCCGACCAAGTTTCTTTGCCTAGTCGACATCGCCACTGACGGCACCGGTTTCTCAGTGTCGGCCGCCGTCGCCGTGCCCTAGCACCGCCGCCGACACATCTCCTCACCTCTTGCCTCCGGCCATAGACTGAGCAGTGCCGACTATCACTGGAGACTGTTTGCTTCCGTGCCCTAACATTTGCCTTGCTGCCCTCTTTGTGCCCTGGTACTGTACTGCCGAGCCAACAAGGTGAGTGGGTCGTATTTGGAACATTTGGTTGCATGCTTGATTTTCTTATGATCTGGTCCGCAGGTGTAGGGTTTCGTGGATCTGGCAGTCGTTGATTTCAACAAATTCCAGCAGTTTCTTGTTCTTGAACAAGGCTGTGATTTGAGGTACGACATAGGGAGTTGATGCATGATGTAGAGGATTGTTAGATTTGGTAAATACATTGAGTTAGGTTGGAATTGGATTATTATGATGATGAATATGAAATAGTTTGATTAGGATCTTATCCTATTGGTCGTTGAGATTTTATTTAGCTATTCGTTGAGTTCTAGCTAAATAAATGTACGTATATTGGTGACACAGGATTTTGACGCGAGACGAGTATCTCGGAGTCGGAATTGGACCTTTCTATTTTCGGAGGCGGGTACTTTTGACTTTTTGTCTTTGATATGCTTAGTAATGAAATTAACATGTTGCATTAATTATGTCCTTTATTTCTTTCGGTTAATCACTACCCAAATCTTGGTACATGCTTGATTGATTGATTGGTTTGCATCTCATGTATAGTTTACCTGTTTATACATGCTTATAGGGGGTAGTGATATACCATGCTTCACCATGTTCAGGACCTAGGTTTTTATACCTTCTGTGTACCTTTGATTCGATATGATTCGTTGACCTAGGGTGCACTTTTCTATATATATGGATTAGGTCAGGATGTTTATATGGTTATTGCCATGCATCATTTGCATGATTGCATGCTGTGCGATAGTCCGCTCCATTATTGTTGAGCACATCGCCAGTTACATGGATCTGCACACACCACCACTCATGGGTTAGTGGTCGATTCAGGCAGAGTGTGTTGCAGCAGGGACTCTGTTAGGCACCGTTGGTCCGCTCATGGGTAGTGTGACACAACGTGTTATCCGGCAGGGATTCCTCCCCGTCACTGTGTACCGGGAGTTGAGAGCATTGCGCTCCCCCATTTATGATTTGGGGTAGGAGGATAGGTGTACTCCGACAGCATCCCGTCCACTCGGTCACTCATCAGGAGTAGTGACGACAGAGTGCACGGTTGTCACAGCCCTACCCACTCGGCCTCACTATTGTGTGTGAGATGATCGACTGGCGTCAGGGGTGACCAGGACGCATCATTGGCATCATATGCATGATGCATTTATTGCTTGTGTTTGTGTTTGCTGCATTTATATGCTGCATATTGTTTGGATACCTATGTTTGACATGCATACAGGATTTCCTTATCCCTCGGACTGTTTGACCTTATACTCAGGACCTGGTTAGTACAGTATTCTCCTGTTTACTTCAGATGCATTTTTATCTTTCTTATCAGGAGACTGTACGCATGATTAGTGCTAGGTGTTGTTTCTTTACTTTGCATATCAATTGTACCTGCTGAGTGTTGGACTCACCCCGCCTCCATTGTTGTTATTTTCAGGTTGATGCTGTCCGGAGGGAGTTCCAGTCGCTAGTCCTCACTGCACGTAGTGCTGGTCCCTGCAGACCTCGAGGATATGTTTGGTTTTCTTTGGTTTCTTTTCTGTTCTAGACTGCTTTGAACATGATATGTTTTGGATTATTCTGCTTATGGATATTGTATGGATTTATTATTGCGATGGATTTGGATTTGGATTTTATTCTACTACGTGCCTGCCTGGATGGCAGAAGAGGTGAGTTCGTCGGATTTGAGCTTTACGAGTGTAGTGGAGTAGGGTGGATTTCGAGTCAGAGTATTATTTTACTGTTATAAAGAGGGATAAGTTGATGTTCTATTTTTCCCGTGACCTAAACCATCCTCTCCTCTCCTCTCGCTCGCGACGGCGGTGCTCGGGCGGGAAACAAAGCCGGAGCTAGGGCATCGTTTCCAGCGGCCGGTCAAGGACCAAATCCGAGGGCTTCCTCCACCATCGTGATCACCTTGGCGAGGAGAACAAGTAGATGCGAAGAAGTTGCCGAGAGCTTGAGTTTTTCCGAAGCCCTAGGAGCCTTCTTCTTCGGTAGTGAGTCCAAGAACGCCAAGGTAAGTGCTACTCACCTGCGGTAAGGGTAGTTTCGAGCTTTGATTTAGTGTTTCTTTTAGTTTTCGGAATATGCTGTAAAGGATTGTGGTTGCTTGGGAATTTAGAGTAGATCCAAGATTTGTTTTTCCCTTATAATTAGAAATTTGGATTTTTATGCAGATTTTAATTAAGCTTATAGTGCAGATTTTTATTTAAACTTATAGTGCAAATTTTAATTAAGCCTATAGTGCATATTTTAATTAAGCTTATAATGTAGATTTTTTATGTAAGCTTATAGTGCAGATTTTAATTAAGCTTATAATGCAGATTTTAATTAAGTTTATAGTGCAGATTTTTGGTGGAACTTGTAGTGCAGATTTTTGGTGGAATTTATAGTGCAGATTTTTTGTGGAACTTGTAGTGCAGATTTTGTTGGAACTTATAGTGCAGTTTTTAAAAAAAAGATTATAGTGCAGTTTGGTTAAGTATTATAGTGCAGAATTTATGTTTGCAGAGTATGCAGAAATTGTGTAGCATAGAATGCAGAATCTTGATTAGTATAGTATGCATATTTAGTTTTCAGTTTGCGATTTTGGCTTAGTATTCCAATTTAGATCATGTTGTAACATGCTTAAAGATCTCTATTGCTTTATAAAAGTATAAGCTTTACATAGGTATCAAGCTTTAACATATTTTTTAGTGTGGAATAGCTATGTGTAGCATTACAGATTTTGATTTGTTTAGCATTGCAGTTTTGATGGTTTAGCATTGGAAGATCCAATTAGATCTCTAGTAGCTTAATTAGATTTGCAGATTTTATTAAGCTTACAAGTGCAGATTTTATTAAGTTTACAAGTGCAGATTTCATTAAGCTTACAAGTGCATATTTTATTAAGTTTATAATGCAGGTTTTATTAAGTTTACAAGTGCAGAATTTTATTAAGCTTACAAGTGCATAATTTTGTTAGTATAGTATACAGAATTTTGATTAGCATAGTATGCAAATTTTTGTTTATGCATTTCAATGTTAGAATTTGTTTAAACATTTCAGTTTTTAAAGAAGCATTCTTTTATTAGAGGTATTAACAAGTATAAGAAAGATAAAGAAAAGAAAGAAAAAGGTCAAGGCCTTAAGTAGATCCCAAAGTTAAGACATTAGGGATTTTGGCACACAAGGTGTTTGTTAAAATGCCGAGGCATTATATATTAGAAGTAATAAAAGATAACCTAGCTCTAGATTTAGATAACCTAGTAAGAGAGAGATAAGATAAATCAGCTTATGAATCAGTATTTTACTTTTATCAGTGGCATTGTGCTGGACTCTTAGTTGTCCTTGGGTTGGGCTCCCATAGTCGTCTGTAGGTTTAGATAACCTAGTAAACCCTACTAGATTCGGGACTAGCTACCTCGGGTCTAGTTAGGGATGCGCGCATAGCAAGTACAGTTGCCAGACCCATCAACAGCAAGATTATTATTTTTATCTATTATGAAAATAGTTTTCAAAACTTCACAAATTAGTTGCGTGAATACAGTTCAAATTCAGCATTAGCCTAGCATCAGTTTAACTCATCTTGTGTATCAATTCAGTTAAACTTATTATTCTAAAGTATAAAAGTATAAGTTTTGAACAAGTGAAATAAGCTTTACATGTTTAGCATTTCAGCATGTCTTGTTTCTTTTGCTATTAGATGAGCATGTGTAGTATTTCCTTTAAAGCATTCAGTTTTAGATTTATTTTATTCACATGCATATTCGAGTTTTGTGAGTTAGATAGCGCTTACTAAGCAATTTTGCTTATAGTTGCATTTCCTCTTACTGCAGATAAAGGAAAGGAAAAGTTATAGCAAAGGAATGCGACAAGGAGGTGCGGACGGATGTGTGATGTTTGGACTATAGAAGCCTTGGGACCTAGTTTAGAAATTTATTAAGATAGCAATTTATTCATGTTGATGATTTTATTATCAGAGTGATTTCATGTATTTAGGATTCTTTCATTTAAATTGTTATGCATATTAGACTTATTATCTGAGTTGTATAATGGTTGCATGCATGTTCAGATTAATACATTTATTTCAGCATGATTAGATTGATGTATAGTTTTAGTTGTGTTCAAATGCTGAAGTAGAATGTAGAGATAAGTTATTCATGTTTTCCGCTGCTATCAGTTGCATGTTTAAAGAGTTATGTATTAATCTTTACATGTGAATAACTTTAATTAAGTATAGTTAGTAGTCCAGTAGCGCTTCGCCCTCATAGACTAGTAGTGAGGAGGGTGGGGCGTTAAAATACCATCATCTATTCATCAAGTATTGCTACTAGTCGGTGGATTCATATACCCTATTGCCATATTTTGACCGCCTACATAGCCTCATTGGGCATTGATGTCATCGCAAGTAATGTCAGAGCCCTAAATGAGTTTGCTATAGTAGGTGCTAGGAACTTCTCCTTAGCTGGTGTACATATAGATGATGAGGGTATCCTATCCTAGAGGAGAGAGGCCCGACACCAACCTAACCCAGCCGCCCAGCCTCCACCTGATCCGGTAGCCCAGCCCCAGCCTAATCCTGCAGCCTAGGATTAGCCTGATCCAACTCCAGGAGAGGAGGCAGAGCTAGATGAGTACATCATTAATCTTTTTGGTCTACCTGCACCTCCAATCCCTCGTACGTTAGATGATAAAGTTACCGGATTTGAGGGATCCATGACGAGTCTTCGACGAGAGGTCTCCAGCCTTCAACAGGATGGACCCAGTCTTCGAGACGAGGAGCAAACTCATCATACTGAGTTGCTGGACCTGATACTATCCTTTGGCTCTAACCCCTCTTCCTCGTCTTCTCAGTAGATTAGTTTCTAGTTTATCTGACTGACGTTATTTATTGTTCACTTTAGATATTTTTTTTATCATATTAGGTTGACTATTTTAGTAGTTTTGCTCACTGTGGTTACTAGATGTTTCAGTTCTTTTATCTTATTATACTTACGATTTCGCCTACTTTTCCTTTAAATTGTTCAATCAAAATATTAGTTTTAGGGGGAGAATCAAAAATTTTTTCAATTTTTTTTTAAAATTTTATTTTTTTCTTTAAAAGCTCCTTTAAAAATATTACTTAGAGTCTTTTTTTTTTAAAAAATATCTTTTAAAAATATTACTTAGAGATATTTTTGCTTACATTTTTTATCTTACATAAAAATCTTTCCTAGAAAGTTATTTCTTTAAAATATTTCCTAAAAAATTACTTTAAAATTACTTTGAGAATCCTTGTTAGAAAATTTTTCATTACAATTACCATGAAATTCTCTTTTAGAAAATTTTCTTTGAAATTACTTTAAAATTTACCTTAAAAACTTCTTTGAAAGTTTCATTGAAAATGTCTTGCAAAAATATTTTTGAAAATATTTTACATTCCCCTCCCCCAAATAAACCTGAGTTTTTACCTTTGTCAAACTTTTATTTGAAAACATTACTTGCAATTATTTTTATGTAGTTGATTTTCAAAAACTTGTCTTAAAAATTATTTGAAGTACTTGACATAATTGTTTGAAAATTTGTAAAATCCTTTTTGCTAACCATTATTTAATGCATTACTTTTTTGATGTATGCCAAAGGGGACGGGTAGTTGGTTAGGTTAAAAAAATGAAATCATGTTAACTCACTTTACTCAATTTTTAATTAATGCTTGCTTAATTGTATTTTTTTAACATTAACTCAGGTTGTCATTACATCAAAAAGGGGAAAATTATTGGTGCAGGTGCACTAATAATCTGATTTTGATGTATGACAAATAGGTTGAAGTTAGATGAGTTATTTATCTAACCCTTCTACCAAGTATGCAGGAGTTGACTAGTCTGATGGACCTGACATCAGACTAAAATCTAGGTAGGTCCACGAGACGCGATAGTTAGTGGGAAGTCCAAATAGGTCTGCGGGGCATGATATCTGGCAAAAATTCTGATTGGGTCCGTGGGACCTAACAATCAACTGAAATCTAGTTGGGTCTACAAACCTGACAACTCGTGGGAAGATCTAGTGGGTCAAAGGCAAGTCAAGCGATTGCAAGTGGTAAGTGAAGGTAAGCAACTAGAGGAGAGATCCAGTAAGGATGTGTTCCCCGTTGAGAGAACTGTAGACATCGGTCCAACTTAGGTCAATTTGGGAAACCTAAGCTTAAACCTTGACTAGATCGTAGTCTCAAGAAGACAAGATCTAATTACTACTCTTATTTTTTTATTGTTGTTCTAACTTTATTTACTGGGTAAATATATTTTTTATTGCTTGGACTAACCTTTTTTGTAGGGAAGAGACTATTGAAGAAAGGGGGAGTCTGAGCTCTCAGAAGGGATTCGGGCACCCTGGACTCCGGGTGCCTGGAGCTGGTATGGGAGCCCGGACCACGTTGCCTGGGTGGGTGCCGGGGGCACCTGGGCAGTCCGGGCGCCCGAAGTCGGTCCAGGCTCCCAGACCCGGAAACTCATCCACAAGCTGAGGTGGAGCGCGTCGACTGACCGAGCCACGTGGTCCAGGCACTTGAAAGGGTTCCAGACACCTGGAATGATCCTATATAAATGCCTTCGACCAGGAGCTTCAAGATATCAACTTCTATGACTTTCACTCTTGCACTGTGCTCTGAAAAAGCTTCTCCGACAACCAGCGATCAAGACATTCTTATTTTCTTTGTTGTTAGTAATACTACTTTTAGTTCTTGTACTTAACCTATGTAATTGTTCAAGCTATTAGTAGATTGCCCAACAAAAACACTCGATAAGTGCGAGCCTTGGAGTAGGAGTCGTTGAAGGCTTCGAACCAAGTAAAACTTGGTTTGTTAGCATTGTCTTTTATTCTTCCGTTGCGTACTTCAATTTCTAGCTTCTTTACGATCCTATAGTATATGTAAGAAATTTCATGCTCCAATGTCATGTTTATTCCTAATTTCTATCCTTGCCTTACCATTTATTTTTTTGTACCTACCAGTGGAATATACTTGCTTAGTCTATAGACTCACAATGTAAATGGTGCAGGTGAGGGGGATGCCACCAAAGAAATACTAGAGGACGTGGTGGTGGAATGGCTGAGGAGACGAGATGGAGGCATAACACACTGTCTGAGTACCTTGAGAGCATGTTATGAAATTGTCCTCTAATTTGTTATGTGGTTAAGGATTAGGGTCTATTTGTTGGTTTCTTTCTTTTTGGTATAAGTCCATCGACTTCAATTGTCTATGTTTTGTTAAATGTTGAGGTTTATATGTCATGCAACTTCGCTGTTGTTTTCTGTTTCAAAAGTCTTAGGGTTTGCTACTTGATAAGTCATCCACATGAGTTCAACATGTATTGAATATCTTGTCATGTGTAGGATATAGGATTGTTTCAGTTAGTAACAGAGCAGTCGTTCCTAAAGGTCAATGCGCGCATACAATCTTTTTAAGGACTCAGATACTTCCGCCTTCAAGTTTGTAAGATTTACCTTTAAAAGTTATAGTCATAAATTAAATTATGTAATTTACCCATGATATGAACATATAAATATGCATATGTGAGGCAATGATGGAGGTATGTTGGGACATACAAATTTATGGCAGCCAGAAGAAATAATGGTGAGGTGGGTGTACAGAACAATCAGTTTTTAGCAAGACTTACCGTATTCTTAGAGGAGAAGAGTCGAATTCATGGGGAGCAGATTCGGTAACTACTGAGAGCTAGGGAAAATGAAAATGCACTCAACCACCCCACATCTAGTGTGAACTTGGTCTATAGATAGTTCAGAGAGTTGGTCTGACAGAGTTCAAGGGTGCCACTGACCCGATAGTTGCGGAAGGATGGATTCAATTATCAAAAATGATTTATGACTTCATGCAGCTCACAGATGGGAACAAGGTTAGGGGTGCTATATTCATGCTACATGATAAAGCTCAGATAATTTGGAAGGGTGCACATTCTACGATGGACTTACCTACTTTGACCTGGGTTGGTTATAAGGAAGTATTCTATGGGAAGTATTTCACAACTAACAGTAGAACTCGACTGGTAAGAGAATTCTTAGAGCTTCGTTAAGGAGACATGACATCTGCTGAATATGTCAATAAGTTTGAGAGAGGATGTTACTTCGTGCCCATGATTGCAGGACAACCATCAAAGGAGTTGAAACATTTCATCAAAGGGTTGAGGGTTGTGATCTAACATGATGTCAGGCTAAGCCGGGTTACCACTCTCAGAGAGGCAGTGGATTGGGACTTGATGTCAGAGAGGGATAGGAACGAGATGATAAAAGAAGTACAGAACAAGATGGCAAGTTACTAAGGAAGAGAACAACAAGGACCAACCAAGTAGAAAGAAGCCTTTTCCTGCTCAAATTCAAGGCAAGCAGCAACAGAACCAAACTTAGCCATGATAGCATCTTCAAGGATCACGACCAGCTGATGGCATTATTCCCAATGTCGACGACAGGGTTCTGTGTCCCAAGTGTGGGAAAGTTCATTCTGGTCAGTGTCTGATGGGTTCAACTATTTGTTATATGTGTAAGAAGTCGAACATTTTTGCTAAAGACTACCCCCAACTCAAGGAACCAATCAAAGGAAAAGTGTTTGCTATGACTCAGGAGCAGGTAAATCTAGATTCTGCCATTATTACAAGTATGATCTTTGTTTCTGACCTACCTGCCCATACATTAATAGATTTTGGAGCTACCCATTCTTTTATATCTATGGCATATGTCACAAAACTGGGCATTACACCTGATAGAATGATAATGGAATATAGTGTTTCTCACACTCGGGAGAAAAACTGCACAACAATAATATGGTAAAGAACTGTAAAATGCTAATGCAAAATCGTACTATGTATGCCAAATTTATTGTTATGGAGATGGCTAACTTTGATGTGATTTTATGAATGGATTGGTTTACTAGACATGAGGCTATCATTGATTACAAATGGTGGATGGTCAAGTTGAACTGCTAAGTGATGAATCCTTCATTTTCAATGTGACCAAAAAATTGAATCTCCCTCATATCATTTCAGCATGTAAAGCCCAACGTATGTTAAGTAAACAATGTAATAAATTTCTTACCAATATCATGGTTAACTCTGAGACTTGTAAACTGAGTCTGGATAAAGTAGAGATGGCTCAAGATTTTCCAGAGGTATTTTCAAACAATATTTCAGGATTATCTCTCATCAGAGATGTGGAGTTTGGGATTGAATTTATACCTAGAACCACCCCACTTTCTAAAGCACCATACCGATTGACACCTATAGGAATGAAAGAGTTGAAGGAGTAGTTGCAGGAGCTACTAGATAAGGGTTTCATCCGATCGAGTGTGTCATTGTGGGAAGCAACAATGTTGTTTGCTCGCAAGAAGGATGGGATAATGTGTCTGTGCATCGATTACTGGGTGCTGAATCGAGTTACAGTTAAGAATAAATACTCATTGCCCAAGATTGATGACATATTTGATCAACTACAAGATACAACGATATTTTCAAAAATCAATTTGAGGTCCGGTTATCATCAAGTAAGGTGAAAGAGGAGGATATTCATAAAACTACATTCAGAACTCGTTACAGTCACTACGAGTTTCTAGTTATGTCATTTGGGCTTACTAATGCCCTAGCAGCCTTTATGGATTTGATGAACCAAATTTTCTAGTCGTTTTTGGACCAATTTATTATTACCTTCATTAATGACATATTAATCTACTCTCGTAGTCATGAAGAGTATCATCGACACTTGACTGCAATGCTGCAGACTCTAAGGGATAGGTGCCTATATGTGAAGTTCAGTAAATGCGACTTCTGGTTGGGGTAGATACATTCTTGGGACACAGTCTCAGAAAAAGATATAGAACTGAATCCATCTAAAGTAGAAGTAATCCAGAATTGGGCAACTCCAAGGAATGCTACTGAAAATTGAAGCTTCCTAGGGCTGGCTGGCTACTATCGAAGGTTTATCCATAACATTTCAAGGATTTCCTTACCACTGACTTCCCTGACCAAGAAAGGGCTAAAGTACGAATGGACCAACTAGTGTGAGAGGAGTTTTAAAGAGCTAAAAGAAAGATTGATGATAGCGTCGGTGCTTGTAATCCCAAATGGTACTGGGCAGTTTGTGGTGTACAAAAATGTCTCCAAGAATAGTTTAGGGGCTGTATTGATATAGAATGAGAAGGCAATCACCTAAGCTTCTCGTTAGTTAAAGGTGCATGAGGAAAACTATCCCACGCATGACCTGGAACTAGTGTTAATCGTCTTTGCTTTAAAGATTTGGAGACATTACCTTTATGATGAACGTTGTGAGATCTTCATTGATCACAAAAGCTTAAAATATTTCTTCACATAGAAGGATTTGAATATGAGGTAGAGGTGATGACTGGAGTTGGTGAAGGACTATGACTGCGACATTAACTACTATCCGGGTTAGGCTAATGTGGTGGCAGACACTCTGAGTTGTAAGTCTGCGATGTTGTCGCAATTGACAACCCAGCAACAGCTGGTATCAGAATTTCAACGGATGAGTTTGGGAGTGTTAAAACCAAATGAACAAATTAGTATGTCAACACTAATAGTTACATCAAACCTACTTGACTAGATCTGGATGGGACAAGCATCTGATCAGTAGTTGATGGAATGGAAATGCAAACATGAAGCAAAGGGTTGCACTACCTACTCAACTATTGATGGGATTGTGCAATACAAGGGTCATACTTGGGTGTCTAAGGTTGGTTCACTTAGAGAAGATCCTATGATTGAGGCACATGCCACTCTGTACTCTAGTCACCTCGAAAGTAGGAAGATGTACAAAGATATGTAGTTATTGTATTGGTGGTTGGGCATGAAGAAAGGCATAGTCAAATTAGTTCACGGGTGCCTTACTTGTTGGTAGGTGAAGGCCAAACATCAGAGACCAGCAAGACTACTAGAACCGCTTTCGATTTCACTTGGAAGTGGGAAGATATTACTATAGATTTTGTGGTGGGATTACCAACCTCACCTAGGGGATCAAATGTCATATGAGTTATTATGGATTGAATGATGAAATTGACACACTTTCTGTTGATAAAAACCACCTTCATATGACACGATATGCAGAAATACATATACTAGAGATTGTCCAACTACATGGAATTTCAGCTCGGATCGTGTCAAACAAAGAATCGAAATTTACTTTCAAATTCTGAGAAAGCCTGCACCGCATATTAGGTGCAAAGCTTGCCTTTAGTACTTCATTCCACCCCTAGACAGATGGTCAATCGGAACGAGTCAATCAAATCCTTGAAGATATGCTCCGGGCTTGTGTGATCAATTTTCAAGAAAGTTGGGAGTCCATATTGCCACTAGTACAGTTTACTTACAACAACAACTATCAAACTACTATAGTATGGCTTCGTATAAAGCATTGTATGGAAGGAGGTGCAGGACTCTATTACATTGGGATGAGGTAGGAGAGAGGGCGATTTTGGGTCCATACATTGTGACTCACATGGTGAACCTAGTGGCTAAGACTTGAGACAGAATGCAGGTAACAAAGTCGCCAGAAGAGTTATGTCGATCAACGGTGAAGAGATTTAGAGTTTGAAGTGAGAGATCATATTTTCCTCAAGGTGTCACCAATGAAGGGGGTATGGAGATTCAAAAAGAAGGGAGAATTTAGTCCAAGGTATATTGGACCTTTTGAGATTTTGGACCGGATTTGAACTCGAGCATATCGAGTTGCCTTACCATCAAACTTATTAGGAGTTAATAATGTATTCCACATTTCCATGCTTAAAAAGTACATTTCTAATCCTTCTCATGTGATTCATCATGAGTCTGTGCAATGGACACCAAATCTATCTTGCAAGGAAATGTCGAATCAAATTCTTGACTGACAAGTCTGAAAGTTGAGGAACAGGGAGATCAAAATGGTGAAGGTCTTATGGAGAAGTCAGCTTATGGAAGAAGTTACCGTTGGAGCAATCTAGGTGCCCTAGATTTTGATGTTTGGGCAAAGATTTAAGTTAGATTTATTATTATATTTGATATGCATTGTGAGTGTGCAGGATACAGGTACAACAAGGAAATTCCAAGTGTGATCTTGGCAAAGGAGAAAAGTCCAAGAGGAGTCTTAGCGGTGTAAGCCCAAGTATGTAGTCTTGGCAACGTAAGTCCAAGTGTAACTTGGCAAAAGTTGAAGTCCTAGAGGCGCGATCTCTTGGCAAAGGAAGACCTAACAACAATGACAAGGCCGAAGGAAGCTCTTGAAGGCAATGCATGAAGGATGAGGAAGCATTCGAGGGATGCAAGGCTGATGGAAGATGCTAGAAGGCTAGATCTAGGTTGGTTGGGCAAGGACGAGTGATGAGTGAATGTACTCAGAGGATAAAATCCTAGGTTTAGGGGTTTACTGTAGTAATTACTATAGCAGTCGACTGATATTTTCATTAGTCGACTGGTAGTGAATAGAATGTCTCTGTTCGCTCAACCCATGTAGAGCAGTCGACTGATACTTTTATCAGTCAACTGGTATCGAGCCGGACCTATAACAGTTGAATTCCACTTAGGACCAGTCAACTGGTGTTTTTACTAGTCGACTGATGGTGGGAAAAATAGCTTGGTGTTTTCCTCCCGAGCTTTATTTAATATACCTCAAGGTGCTTGAGCAAAGTTGACGAAATAGAGGTGGTTAACCTCTATTAGTAGTCTTCTAAGTGTCCTAGCATCCCAAGTGTTCTTGTGCGAGTTATAGTGAGGTTTCTCCACCCACAAGGAGCTACGTGAGTTAGCCGGAGGTTTTCCGAGGAGTCATCCACCGACGGATCAAGATTGTCCACCTTACGGACAGTCATGGAGTAGGAGCTTTATCTCCGAACCACGTTAAATCAATGTGTCATTGGATTTGTCTTTCTATTTTATTAGTTTATTTTGTATTCTGTTGTGTACTAACAAGTATAGGAAGCGACGTTTTGGGTGAGATACTATTCACCCTCCGCCCCACCCCCCACCCTTTTAGCGGACGTCAATGTCCTAACAGTTACTTGGGAGACTAAACTAGATATACGTAATTGCTACCCTGAACTATTTGGTAAGTTAAATTTTAAGGACAAAATTCTTTTAAGGAAGGGAGAGTTGTAAGGTTTCACGAGCCATTTTAAAATACAATAATAGACGTTAATTAAGAAATTAACTTATAAAATTTTCTAGGAATTTTTAGAATGTTTTTGGGATTTAAAATCAATTCACATGACATGTTTAAGGGGATAGATCTATTAAGCCTGATGAAAGCCTATTTGAACATCCAATTAAGTTGGGAGATGATTGATTATATAAACCTAAGTTTAATATTAAACGCTAAGTTTTTCCCTACGATCCTTCTACTGTTCACTACTCTCCTGATTCTCCTTTTCCACCTCCCATTGATGTCGTGCCGCCCCGCCGCCATCGATTCGATCCAACTCCTTTATCGGAGCAACTTGGAGCTAGCGACAAGCTTCAGCCCTATCTCCCGATTCTCATTACAGCTACTCATTATCGGCCACCGATCATTCGTAAATCAGTCTTTCTCCTCCTTTTGATCCAACCAGTCAACTATTTCCTTCCTATGCTCTCGACAGCGGCACCAAAAAGGGAAAGGCAAGTATGATTTTCCTTCTGTAGGTAAGAATCTAGGAGGTAAGGGGAGAGATGTATGAGGGGTTTGAAAGCCTCTTCCTGTGGTTTCCGAGGGAAGGTTGGTGGGTTAGGATTTGATTGTGATGTGGTTCATGCTTCTTCTTGATGGTTTTCAAATGTCTTGAATAGATTTAGATGATAGTGAATTGATTTTAATGTTACTCTGCTCTTCCATGGTGATTTCAGATTTCTAGAATAGATTCAGTAGGCTATAAAACAAATTTAATGTTGTTCATGCTTCTTCTTGATGGTTTCAAATTTCTGGAGTAGATTTGGTTAGTAGCGTATTAATTTCAATGTTGCTTTGCTCCTCCACTTGTAGTAGGATTTTCTAGGATAAAATTTGTTAGTGGTGACTTGGTTTCGATGTTGCTTTTCTCCTCCACTATTGACTAAATTTTTCTGAACAAATTTGAGAGTTTTCGATTTGATTCCGATGTTGTGTTTGTTTCTTTGTGTTGGTTGAATGTTCTGGAAAAATTTGAGAGTTTCGATTCGATTCCAATGTTGTGCTTATTTTCTTCATGTTGGCTGAATGTTCTGGACAAATTTGAGAGTTTTCAATTCGATTCCAATGTTGTGCTCATTTCTTCGTGTTGGCTAAATTCTCTAGACAGATTTGGTGGGTTATAAGACAATTTCAGTGTTGTGTTTATTTCTTCATGTTAAATGAATTTATGGGACAGATATAGTGGGTTGCGAATCAATTTTGACAATATGCTTGCTATCTCTTAATGGTTGGATTTTCAAGACAAATATGTTGGGATGGGATTCAGTATTTTCATAGTAGTTGCTCTTCCTTTGTTACCTCAAGATGCTTAGATTGTTTATGTACCGTATGAAATTTTAAGTAGTTTCTCTTGTGAAAGTTAGCTAAGTACTATGCATGTTTACTTGTGAAGTATGGTATGAATAAAGTAATGTTTCTCATGTGAAGATATCATGTTTTCTTTCCTCCATAAGGTCTGATCAAGTTATATGCATGAATGCTTGCAAAGTGTGGTAGGAATAGGTCATGCTCATCATATATAGATATCTGGATGATTATGTGCATGTGTGGTGACAATACGAGATGGGTGCCCTGGGATAAGCTCCAAGAAGGGATCTTCCAAACAAGAATAATGATTCAATGTATGTTGGCTTTGGCTATACGATTATAGATATCCTAGACTGTACCCTTAAAGTTTATGATCATGGACCAAAGGAATGTTCTCTCATGATGGTTACCACATATGCTATATGTTCATTTCCTGGTAGGATATGCACAAGATTTCTTGTATGTGTAAGAAATTTCATGCTCCTTATCATGTTTTTATTCTCTATCCTTGCCTTATCATTTATTTCTTGTACCTACTAGTGGAATATACTTGCTAAGTCTGTAGATTCACAGTGTAAACGGTGCAGGTGAGGAAAATGCCACCAAGTTATACTAAAGGACATGGGGGCGGAATAACTGAGGAGACAAGATGGAGGCATAACACACTGTCCAGGGACCTTGAGAGCATGTTATGAAATTGTCCTCCGATTTGTTATGTAGTTAAGGATTGGAATCTATTTGTTGGTTTCTTTCTTTTTGGGTAGAAGTTCATCAACTTCAATTTTCTGTGTTTTGCTAAATGTTAAGGTTCATATGTCCTGCCACTTCACTATTGTTTTCCTGTTTCAAAAGCCTTAGGGTATGCTATTTGACGAGTTATCCACTTGAGATCGGCATGTATTGAATATCTTGCCATGTGTAGGATATAGGGTTGTTTCACATATACCTAAAATTCTTAGAATTCTTGCCTAAATTATTATCTACCTTTCTAGTCTTAGGTGAGGTACTCTTAGTATTAAATGATTTATAATTGACCCTAGGGTTTTCATGGTTTCTGTTTTCATGATAAATAGCATTAAATTGATAAAATTTAGATCGAGCATGCTCTTTATCATGACACAAAAAAATATCATTAACTAATGGTATGTTAGCATTATTCTTGGAAGCTCCTCATCGACTCGAGCTTCCTCCTTTCTTCTTGGTTGGATCTCTTCCCCTTGGACATTAGTTTTGGTAATGTCCCTTTTGATTGCAAGAAAAATACACAATGTGCTTCTTGCCTTTGCATACCATGAGGCCGACCTCCTTTAGCTTCTCTTTGACCTTGGATGCTGCTTGATCATTCTTCTTGGTCAACTCTAGATACTTACTCTTGTAGTGTCCTTTTCTCTATACTTAAAAAAAAATTATATATTTCTTTATCTTTATGAATTGAATTTGTTATATCATCATGAATTTTGCTTGTAGAGGTGACACTTCCTTCTTTCTCATTGACTCCGGATGATAAAACTTCTTCTTTTTCTGGTATCAATGATATCTCCACCTCAACCTTGAGGTAGATGTTTGTTCAATTTCTTCTTTGAATGTTGAATACCTTTCAACTTCTAAATCCTCTTCCTCTTGATTCAATGAGTCTCCCTTTTTATATTTTTCTTGATTTGACAAAGTGGAGGGATCTTCATGGAACTTGACCAACTTTCTTCATAACTCATTTGCACTCTTATAATCCCCTATATTCCACAAGATATTGTTAGACAATAAATTAATCAAAAATTTTATTACCTTGTCATTGGCCTCTGATTTTCTTAGTTGCTCCTCAGTCCACTTTTTTTTCTTGAGGAACTTTCCTTTGTTATCTATTAGTGCTTGAAACTCCTCCATTAGAGGAAACCATTACTCTATCTCCATTATGAAAAAAATTTCAATCTTTGATTTCTAAAGATCAAAATTTCCAATTTCGTAGGGTGGAGTGCTTGGATATCGTATCTGAATGCATCTCTAAACTCCAATTTTAAACTTGAGCTCTTTTGATGATAATTTCTTAACTTTGAAATTAGAACTTCAAGCTTCAATTTCTTCTTCTTCCTCTGGTCATTGCTCTCTCGGCGATTAGCCCAATAAAGAGCGACCTTGCTTTGATACCATTTATTAGGACATTCCCACAAGCTAGAGGTGGGGGGGGGGGGGGGGGGTGATTAGCTCTAATTTCTTTGTTGATGATGATTTGCAACAGACAACTTGAAGCAATTGCTAATACTAAGATTTACTTGGTATCCACCTAGTTGAAGTGACTAATTCAAGGGTATACTCTCTTCACTCATAGTGCACTATAAAATCCTCCTTCTAAGAGGTGGAGAAGCTTCGTACAAACTCCAACACGAGAATACACCAAAAATACAATAAAAGATACAACAAGAATAAGAAAATGAATTTATAATAAGGAACCTTTGCTCTTTATCTCTTATTGCTGTGGATTGCCTCTTGATGCTTTGAAATACAATAGTACTTTGCTCCAAGAACCTTCAAGAACTAGCAGAAAGAATCAGAGAAGAAGAGTTGCGTTTGAATTTTCATCATCGCATTTATATCCCACGGATTAGAACTCCCAATCGATTGACCTTACCCTCAATCGATTGTCATGTCAGATCCAAGCACATTCAGTCGTCCAAACCTCATAACGGCTCTTTTCTTTATCACTTAATCAATTAGTCAATTGACTACGAGCTTTCTTAATCGATCACCCAATCAATTACGAAATCTTCTATTCACTCAAGTGCTTCTCCCAATTGATTACCCAATCAATCAAGTAGCTACAATCAATCACATGATCGATTCAAAAGTTCTCTGTTTGCTCGACCAAACTTAATCAATTAGTCTATCGATTAAGCCTCTCATGATATCCTCAATCGATTGGAATTCTTCCCAATTGATTCAACACAGTATAATGCATTGTGCTTCATGAAAACCACCTTCCAATCTATCACTTGATCGATTGAGTTCAGAGTGAATCGATCACTTGATCGATTCACCACGCACTTCACGAAGAGATGCGCTCAATCAATTACATGATCGATTGTCATAGGTCTCAATTGATCACATGATCGATTACCCAATCCTAACTTGCTTAACTCAAGTCTAGGGTTCATTTTCTCAATCTTTAGTCAATCGTGACCTGTTGGGACTTCTCCACCAAGTGTCTGGTCAACTTTTTAACCCACTTGGACTTTGTCAACTTTTCGTTAGACTTTCGATCACTAAATGTGGTCATCCTTGATCCACTTGGATTTTCCTCTTGTCTAACTAAAGTTAGGACTTTAAATTTCCAACATATGGTCCCCCTTAACCCACATGGACTTTCCTTTGCCTAACTGTAGTTAGAACTTTTCTTTCCCAACATGTGATCCTCCTTGATCCAGTTAGACTTTCCTTTGCCTAACCACAGTTAGAACTTTCCTTTGCCAACGTACGGTCCTCCTTAATAGACTTGGACTTTCTTTGCCAATGTACGGTCCTCTCCTGACCCACTTAGACTTTCCCTTTACCTAGCCCTCGAGTTAGGACTTGCCTTGCCTAACCTCTAGCTAGGACTTTACCAATCAAGTACCTGCCCTCCTTGACCTACTTGACCTTTTTCACATATTGTTCAACAACATATTATCCAAACATGTTGTCTACAATATATTTTTTAAATATCGAAACTCAAGCTTGAATTCACTCGAACTTAGTCAAACTGGTCAACCTTGACTTGGGGAATGATTGCACCAATAATTTTCCAACAGTGTGTGATTGGCTTCAAGTATTTGTTGTAATTCAAAGTCAAAAAAGTAAAGCGAGTTATTCACCCCTCCCCCTCTAACTATCACCATCCTAACAATACATTATGTGAATGGTAACTCTGCCCATGATGAATTACCTTGTCCCAAGCCGGGGAAAGGAGGTGAGTTATGTTAGGTTGTCAGCCTGCGTTAAACTAAGATAAATATTCAATGAATAGAACCATTAAATTATTGTGCTAATGCTATGTTATTTCTCGGAAGGAACACATTGCAAGATCCGATTGTAATGTCTCAGTAAGGATTGCTACATCTTTATTTTAAAATCGAGTATAATGTTAAATATAGAAGAGTTTGCATTGTAGGGTCTTACTATAACATATCTACAAGGACAACTACATCTCTATGAGAATTTGGATGTAGTGTTAAATAGGCAAGAGTTTTTACACCGTAGGTTGGATATGATTAAATATTATAGGAAAGCTAATAGTCTAAGATTTAGAACATGGAACATAGGAATCCTCACTGGTAAAGTAATGGAGATAGTAGATATAATGATTAGGAGAAGACTTAATATTTTATGTATACAAGAAATAAAATGGGTAAGTAAGAAGGAGGATAGAGAACTTGAGTTTTAAATTATGGTACATAGCAAAGAGTAAAATAAAAAAATAGAGTGGATATTATAATAAATAGTTCATTAAAGGATGAAGTTGTAAGAGTAGTTAGAAAGTGAGATAGAATTATAGCTCTCAAGATAGTAGTTGAAAAATAAATTATGAACATAATTAACATATATGTATCTCAAGTAGAATTGGATATAAATATTAAATCAAAGGTTTGGGATGACCTGATGAAGTATTACAAAATATTCTACCAAATATAATGGTTTTAATAGGAGACAATCTAAATGTGTATGTTAGAGTGAAAAATAAGGAATATGACAGAGTACATGGGGGGTTATGGGTTCAGATCAAGAAATGAAGAAGGAAAAAAATTATATTAAATTTTGTGATAGCATATCACCTTATAATAGCTAATACATTTTTTAATAAAAGAGAAAAACACTTAGTCATATTTAAAAGTGAGAATAATAAATCATAAATTAACTTTCTTATGATTAGGAAAAGGGATAAAAATATTTATAAAAATTACATCCCTGAAAAAAAGCATTAACTACCCAACATAGGTTAGTAGTGTTGGATATATGTCTAAATCATAATATCAATAGAAAAAAAATACACACGACTTCTAGAATTAAGTGATAAAAATTAAAGGATGTGAAGCAAAATATACATAAGGAGAAGGTAGAAGTACAAGTATTAAGTGGCATGCACCTACCGATTTGAATGGTATCAAAATTAAAAATAATAGCCAAGAGTGTAATCGGTAAGTCAAAGGGGCATGCACCACCAAGTAAGGAATCTTGATGGTGGAATGAGAAAGTACAGTAGAAAGTGAAGGAAAAAATGAACAATCTATAAGAAATTATATATTTATAAGAACAAGAAAAACTTAAAAAAATATACAATAGCCAAGAAAAAAAGCTAAGAAAATAGTGAATGTAGCAAAGAATGCAAACGAGTACTTATATCAAAAATTATATACAAAAAAAAGGAAAGGAGAATTTATAGTATAGCTAAAGTGAGAGAGAGGAAGATAAGAGATCTTATTCAAATTAAAGGTATAAGAGATAAATGCAATAGGGTACTAGTAAATGATGAATAAATAAAAGAACAGTGCAAAAGGTTTTTCATCAACTTTTTAATAAAGGTTTAGATGACCAAGTAAATTTAAGTGATTTAAGTAGGTCAAATGAGTATAGAAATTTAAATTTTTATCTTTAAATTCAAACTTTAGAAATAGAACAAAGTTTAAATGGGATGTAAAATGGAAAAGCCGTTGAATCAAATGATATTCCGATAGAGGTATGAAAGTACTTAGGGAAATAAGGTATTAAATGACTTAAAAATTATTTAATATGATATTGAAAATAAAAAAAATGTTTGATCAATAGAGAGTAAGTACTCTAGTTCCCTTATATAGGAACAAGGGAGACATATAAAATTGTGCAAACTATAGGATTATTAAACTAATGAGGCATATCATGAAACTTTGAAGAAAAAAAAGTAATAGAAAAAAGATTAAGGAGACCATGGTGGTTGAAAATTAATTTTAGTTCATGCTTGAAAGGATGATAATAGAAGTTATACATCTCCTTAGACAACTAATTGAAAAAATATCGAGAGCAAATTAAGCAAGATCTACACAAGGTATTCATTAACTTAGAAAAAGTTTATGATATAGTTCCAAGAGAAATTATATAGAGAATTCTAGAAAGGAGAGGTGTTACTATAGCATATATTATAATAACTAGAGTGAAGATTTTAGATAAATTAACTAAAACATTTTCAATTAAGATAGGATTATATTAATGATTATCTCTAAGTTCCTATCTTTTTATACTAATCATGAATGAACTCACCGGACATATTTAAGACACACTACCGTGGTGCATGTTGTTTGTAGATGATTTTATTTTGATAGATGAGACACGTGAAAGAGTAAATACTAAACTAGAATCTTGGCAGAAAATACTAGAAGTGAAAGATTTTAGGCTTAGTAGAATAAATACAGAATAGATGAAATTTAAGTATAGTAATTTTAGACATAATGAGATAATTGTTAAAATAAGAAATGACGAGTTGTTTGCAACTAAGAGATTTAATCATTTAAGATTATTTTTGTAAAATGATAGAGTGATTGAGAGAAATGTCTTACATAGAATAAGTAGGAGGATCGAAATGGAGGAGAGCATCAGATATTTTATGTGATCGTAAATTACCTCTAAAACATAAAGAAAAGTTGTACAAAATGATAATTAAACCTGTTATGTTATCTGACGTAGAATATTGGGCTATGACTCGAACGCATGAGCAGGAGATTATAGTTGCAGAGATAAGGATGTAAAGGTGAATGTGTGGACATACAAGGATAAATAGAATAAGAAATGAGAGCATTAGAGAGAAAGTCAAAGTTACATCTATTGAAGAAAAATTCTGAGAGACACATTTAAGATAGTGTGGACATGTACTTAGATGGTCAATAAATGTTCCAATTAGACGATGTGAAACTATAACAAATATGAACATCAAATGAAGAAGAGAAAGATAAAAAAAAGATGTGGTTAACAACAATAAAATAATATTAAATTTATTTAAATATAGATATGATATAATAAGGAACCGAGCCTAATGATGTAGAAGGATCTGTATAATTGATTTCAACTAATAAAATAAGATTTGATTATTGTTGTTATTATTTATATATATTAATGGACTAAAATGATCAAATTACTATACGAATTTAATTTGCAAGTCCAAATTAATTATCCAACGAAATTGTATGATGCCTGCAAACCATAATTAAAATTCTTGATAAAATAAAAATTGAAGCTAAAATGTTAGTGCCAATAGAAGAGATTACTTTAATATATATTGATTACATTGCCGGCTGCAAATAAAGATATTTTTTTTCTACGGATCAAAATCTGAAAGAAATGGTAACCATAAAAATAACTTAGTGAACCAAAATAATAACTCATAGTGAAAAGCTTGTACTTTCATGGTGTGCTAGTGATTATAATAATAAAGAAATGACAAATGATCATTTGATGCACAATAAATTATATTAACAGTAAAATTTTCAATACTTTATTAATCAATTAAATCATTGATACATACATGAAAGTAGTCGCATATAGATACAATCAATTTCTTTTTGTGTATTTTTTGATTCACTATGTATATATTTATCTATCTAATTTGTGAGAGGATAAATATGTTTATTGAAGTATTTTATTTGAAACAAATTAAATGAAAAAAATATTTTTTTGATATTGTATGATTGGGTATTTTGAAATGTATCTTGTTTAAGTTTTAATCCCCTTTAACAAACCAAAAAAAAAAAGATTAAAATTTTCCTAATTTCTATTATTGCTTATTCAAACTTCTTAAAATATACACTAATAATAAGAAACACTTATGTAATTGTCTTAACAATTCGGATTTAGTTTGGCTCTTTTTCTTAAACTTTTACAATTAGTGGGGTATACAAAATCATTAATCTATGCAGTTAAATTTAAATTAGATCCTTAGTCCATCAAACAATAGAAAGAAAGATAGCTGCCTATAGAATAATCTTTTTTAATATTGAAATATTAAAACCTATGCAAAGGGAAGTAGGAATGATGGTTCACTAAATAAAATACATCTCAACATATTAAAATATTAAGCTAAAATTATAACATGTTATGATATTCTTTCAACAAAAGAAGGGATAATTTTACTATCAAGCACTTAAAGTGCCTATTAGTTAGGAGGATACCTGCTACATCAAACACCTTGTAGAACAATGAAAATGAATTATAATAAAGTATATATATTATAATATGGAAGAGGCAATCATGCAGCTAGCAAATAGATAATAATCCAACCCTAGCCTCTACCTAGTTAAGTTCTTATGGCTATGGGAAATGACCAACCAAAACGCATAGGAACATACACCAAGGAGAGTAGCTTATTGTTTAAGCCAACTGGCATCAAACTATACAGTGATGATAATTATATTGTCAACTTTTTTTTTTCTTTCTTTTACATATTTATAGTTTAATCAACAGAAAATTAATGTGCTTGAGTTGAGCAAACCACAACTTTAAATGCCTGATTACTAATATTTTATGTACTACAACGCCATTGATTGTTTTGCCCTAATAATATAAATTTTTAACCTAAAGATCTTGCACAGATTCTCACCAAATCTAAACAAATATAGAGACAAGCTGAAGTTCGCCGGACTTCTTAATTTAGTTTGTGTTCTTTTTTATTACCTTGAAATTATACAGACAGGGCCGGCGGCTAGGGCTAGAATGATGGAGGCCGCGGATGAGGCCATGCTAGGGCGTCGTGGCCGTTTAAATACGGAGGCAAGGTGTACATGCTCAAGAGAGATGGATCTGGGGGCAATCCTCCGCCGCCGGCAGTGGGCAACGGGCCGGCGCTGCCGCTGTTGGTGGGGCCGTCGTCCTCATCGTCCAGTGGCAACCTCTCGTAGGTGGCGTTGGAGAACGTGGCCGCGATTACCATGACGGGAGATACGGCGACGAGCGCGCCCACGACGCTGCCCCCGACGACCTGCCCCTGCCCGCCGGCCAGGTACACGATGAGCCCGGTGGAGCCCAGCGGGGCCGGCCCGGGCAGGAACGTGCCGGCGAGCGACAGGATCTCAAAGCGGCCCTGCAGGGAGACGACGGCAGCTCCGGGGGCGGAGGGCTGGCGGAGGGTGACGTTGGCGACGGCTCCGGCGCCGCTGAGGACGCTGATGCCGCACTGGCGGCGGCGCGCGAACTGGGCGATGCACTCCGCCACATCGGCGCCGGGGGCGACTTCCATCACGTGGCTGCGGAGCGCGTTGGGGCTGTCTCGGGTGATGAAAATCGGCGGCTTGGGTTTGTTCTTGGACCCCGGAGGGCGGCCACGGGGGCGACGGGGCCCGGCCTCCACCGCGCCCTCTCTGAGATCGGCGTCGACTTCATCAGACTCCTTGGAAGGAAGCACCTCGTCGTCGTCCGTGTCTCCATCGTCGACCTTCCTGGGACGCCTGGCTGCCGCCGAGGACGCCACAGCTAGTTCTCCCGGCCTCGGAAGGCTCAGTTGACCCGCCCACCATGGATTAGCCAGCTTGTTTATCAATTATCTCTCTCTCTTTCTCCTCTTGATTAGTTACTAACTATAACTTATTACTTCTTCATGGAGATGGAGGAAGAAATAAGTTTGGAAGATGTGATCATGGAGGAAAAGAAGATGTTAATAATTTAGAAAGGGAGGTGTTTTGTCCTTTGCTTTCTGAAGTCTACACCGGAGGAAGGAGGAATAACAAGACAAGTGGGAATAAATAAATAAATAAATATGTGGGCACTTCAATGGCATGGCCATCACTATGCATGTCGAGAAGGAGAGAAGGTAAACCAGTGTGTCAATGCTATTGGTGATTGGAGAGGAATATGCTCATCTTGCGAGGGAGGTGCATTGCCTGGGCTCTCTGCCCATCGCCATGAGGCATGAGGCGTACGTGGAAGCTGAGATCATAATCATAGACACAAAGCCAAAGGTTAACAGTCCTTTTGAAATAGTCTATTCCTGAGCATCTTTTGCAGGGTCAAGATATATAGATTAGGGTTTGTTTATTCATAGATTAGGTGGCCGGGTTCCCGAGGGTAGCCTGGAAGGGGAAGGTGTGACAGTGATAATCCATCCATATCATCATATCAACCACTATGTATGCATGGCCCTTTCCCAACTTTCTTTTCTTTCTACAGTCGAGCTGACCTCTTTCTCAAGGCACTGTAAAAGTTATCGGTTCCTCTACCGTGTTGGCTCATGAATGAACATTTTGAAGTTGAATGAATCATTTTTTTTACCATCATATTTAAATGTTATTGGATTAGATAATTAAATTAATTTGGTCAAAAATTAAAAAAAAAATCCTTATGAATCATCAAAGGATGTCTTCCTTTAATTTTTTTTATCAAAAATATTTTATCCCATCAATAGCTCATATATAATTATTCAACTAATTTTCAATAAATTATTTTTATTATTATCTCCTATCTATATTTTATCGTCTAAATTTTGAATTGAGGCTCACTATAACAACTATAAAATTATAGTTGTTATAATACATAGCAGCTACGATTTTATAATTACTAGAACGCATATTTAACATATTCAAAAATGTTCATATTATAGATGTTACAGTTTTATAATTGCTACAACATATATTTAACTTTATTCACCTACTATTCAAATTATAGTAGCTACGAAATTGTAGCCGTTAAAACTTATATAGCAACTACAATTTTGTTACTAGAGGATAATTGGATAATTGACGCAGATTGATGGTGTAGAACCCCCTTTTAATAAAAAAAAATCAAAGTAGAATGTCATTTTAATGATTTGGAAGAAAAATGGGGGCTTTTTTATTTTTTCCTAATTGGTTTTAAAATATATTGGCAAATGATTTTACAAAATCAATGTCATAATTTAAAAATGATTTTGCATGATGAAATAAGAAAAAATAATTTCGCAATGATTCACACCATAATTCACTTTAAAAGATTGTCATGGAATCCACTCATTCCACCATTGTTTGATGGATGACATATAGCTAGTGTCGACAATAAACAATAAAAAAAATTAGACAGGAGGAGGGGGAGGAGGAGGGGAGAAAGAACTTACTTTAGTTGTTGTATTATAATTGCCCTGTGTTGTTTTATACAAGATGGGTACATCAAATAAGGTGTTGAATTTTTCACAAATATGACATACAATAAATTATATTGTATAAGTATAATCCACCGCCTATTATAATTGATCGAAAGAAATTTTAAATGTAATTCCTAATTAGATTGATTTGATAGTGATTATGGTTTTTCTCATTGTAATTTTTCATTTAGTTGATATTTTGCAACTATAAACTTAGCACAAGGTGATGAACAATAAGTTAGACCAAACTGTTTTCTTGTTAAAATCCTAGTGAAGATATCAACAATTTCATGTATAGGGATATAAGAGATATGCAATTTCCAATTTGTTACATGTTCTTTAAAGAAGTTGAAGTTAAAAAAAAAACAATCTTCATATGTTTTATACAAACATAAAAGATTGAATTTGTAGTAAGGTATATTGTTCCAATACTTTTGCACCAAATTTTAGACACATTAGTGATTGATAGGTGTACGTAGCTCTAAGAGAAGAGATTCTAACTAAATAACTTCAAATGTAAAATTGTCAATAGTTTTGTGTTTAGCTTCAATATTGGAGCTAGTTGGATTTTAGAGTATCGGAAGACTATATTTCTTATAATTAAGAAATATAACAAACTCAATAGTAGAATGTTTATCTTCAAAATCAGCTAAGTGTGCATCACTATATGCATGTAGCTCTTAGTGATATGATATAAGAGGAGAGCCTCTAGAATAATACATTTGGGGTAGTGAAGAATTCATTTATAATACTTTTCGAGCATTGCTTAAATGGCGCATGCATAAATTGTCAAGCATAATAGATTATGAAAGCAATTTTGAGTTATGTAACGGAGCAAGAAGTGATAACGATCATCCCAGGAGCCCCTCCATGATTGTCTCATTGGAAGTGAGGTAAATCATATAGGGCTTTGCCCAGTACAGTGGCAATTTCGGGTTATGTAGCGATGGCATGCTAGAGCACTCCAATAATATGGCAAAAGGTGAATATGTTCGTCCCCAGCGTCCTTACTAGCCCATCTCAGGACCAACATGGAGGAGGTAAATTATGGTGACTGAGAATGCCAGTGGCAAGTGGGATGAGTTTACACGCGTTGCAGGGATTTACGCCCCGCTAGCCTTAAGATTCGACCCCAAGACCTTTTGTGGTAATCAATCTGCCACTTACCAACTCAGCTAAGCCCGTGGCGGTTAGAGCACTCCAATAATGCTCCTATTTGTAAGAGGATTAGTAATGGCAGTGGAGGAGGTTAGAGGGTTAGTTATTCTAATGGTTTGTAAGTTAGTTATCTTCTATCTATTTTAGCTCATTTAAGTAATCGAGAGAGATAATAGTTATTGCAATCGATCTCTGGTCAAGATTAACTAGGTTGACCAAGCTTGAGTTGACTCAAGTTGAGTTTTGATATTTGATCAATATATTAGTTGATTGAGTGAGACATCAAATAAGTCAAAGTTGACCAGATGCTTGATGATAGGGAAAGTCCAAGAGGTTGATCAAACATTTGGTTAGGAAGTCCAACAGGGAGTTAACAAGTGGAAAGTCCAAATGAGTCATGGTTAATTGAATACTTGGTAGTCAAAAGTCTAAAAGGGAGTTGACAAGTAGAAAGTTCAAGTGGACCACGTTGGATTAGACACTTGGTGGTAAGAAGTATACCAGAGAGTTGGCAAGTGAAATGTCTAAGTGAGTCACGGTTGACTGGACACTTGGTAGTTGGATGTCTAATGGGAAGTTGACATAAGAAGCAAAGTCCAAGTGGGGTAGGAATGATAGGATACTTGGCATGAGATGAGAAGTCCTAGCAGATCAAGATTGACTAGATGCTAGGCAACAAAAAGTCTCTAGTAAATCACGGTTGATCGGATGCTAGGCAAAGGAATGTTTGAACAGGTCAAAGTTGATCCGATATCCTGCAAAGAAAATCCTAGTAGGTTGAGGTCAAACGGATATCAGACAAGACGAGAATTCAGCCTTAAGGCTGAAACAAGAGTCTTAGTCGATTGATAGGGTATATCGATCGATCAATAGACTCTATATCCTAAATTTAGCATTTGAGTTTTTTTAGGGCTTGTTATAGTAACTAGGGTTGCTATAATAATTAGGGTTACTATAGTGGCAAGGTTTACTATAGTATCAGGTTTAAGATTTCTACTACAGTGTTTTTCTCTATGGTATCAATGCAATTAATGAGTTTGATTAATCGATTACTAACACTATAGCAATGAACAGAAGGTTTAGCAATCGATTAAAAACTCGGCTAGTTGTCTATTTGTCAATTCATGAGTTTAAGCAATCAACTGATGACATTGTAACATTGAATAGAAGATTCAAAAAATTAATTGAAAATTTGACAAGTTGCCTATCAATCAATTGACAAGGTTTAGCAATCGACTGATAGTGATCAAACTGAGTTGGAAAGAGCCATTTTGTAGGTGCAAGGGTCGGATTTAATGGAGTAGAAGATTGATAGGTAAGATTAGTTGACTAATAAATAGAAATTGACCCAACAACAACCCTATAAAAGAAAATTTTGAGGAAGTTTGAAGATGCATGCCGGCTCTTGAGGATTTGGAGATAAAGTGCTATTGTATTTTCTATCATCAAGAGGCAATCTAAAGCAACAAGAAAGCATCCAAAGGAAAGTTTTTATTAGTAAATTTGTTTTACTTTCATTTGTATTAATATTTCAATTTCTTGTTTGTTGTATTATTTGTAAGAAACAGGTTGTAAGAGACTTCTCCATCTTTGAAAGTTATCAAAGAAGGAGAGGATTTAGTGGTGGTAATTCGCTAAGACTAGGCCTTGGATGTAGCAATCTTAGGAGGTTGAAAACCAAGTAAATCAATAGTGTTTACATTGTGTTGTCAATTGTATTTTAAGTTCCTTCTATGCAATCTACTCAATGCGAAAGGACCTTTTCACCTCTCCTCCCCTCTAGCTTGCATTAGTCCCTTTAATAATTACTTTGAGATAAAAGATACTAAGGGGCAAAAATAGCAAGTGCACGGATGTTTTCAAGTAATAAAAGATTATTGATCCTACAAGAACTATAAAATCAAGTACCAGTCAAATCATAAAGCAGGTTATCTAAACAATTGAAAATACAAGAATTGAAAGAGAAAGAAAATGAATCGAGAAAAAAACATGAGACTTAGGAAAAATTCGATCTTGAGGAACAATTTTAGGATTTCAATTTCTCCACGATGACTGTTGATACCCTAAATACTATTTACTCTCTCACCTCAATATTTATACTCATGTAGGTGGTCTATCTCAAGATACCAATATAGACTTTTGGAATTATACCGGTATGCTTACCAAACATGACTCTTACTTTTAAGATAGTCTTACTAAAGTGACTAGTTTCTCAGGGAGGCATCTGTCATGATATCCCACCTTCCTCTAGGTGTTATCCCTATTTTGTGATGCTGAATCAGGACAAACCAATTAGGATCTAAGATAACCAATGGCACCCTCGTGAGATTTTGGATTACTTTCATGAACAACCCCTCAAGTCTCGGTCTTTATGTGTCAAAAAATTTATTGTTGGAGGTTACACTAATAATAAGGTTTTGATGGATGACAAATAGGTTAAAGTTAGATGTGTTGTTTATCTAACCTTTTTATCAAGTATACAGAACTAAAAGATAGGGATCTGACACCAGAATGAAGCCCCAGTTAGGTCTAGAGGAACTGATAGTTGGTATGAAGTCCAAATAGGTCAATGAACGACCTAATATTTGGCAGGAAGTCCAGTTGAATTTGTAGGACATAACAACTACTGAAGTCTAAATGAAGCATATGGTAGGAAGACCTGATGGGACGAAGAGTTAAGTAGGTTTGCAATGGTAAGTGAGGTAAGCAATGGAGGAGAGAGTTCTAGTGAGGGTCAGTCCTAGTTGTTGGGGTTGCAAGGTTGCAAACATAGTCCCATATTGGAAACACATGGGAAAGATCATGGGTTTATAAGAGAAAAGATATCTCCATTGGCATGAGGCCTTTTGGGGAGAGCCTAAGAGTAAAATCATGAGGGCTTTGGCCCAAAGTGGACAATATCATGCAATTGTGGAGATATCTAAATTCTTTTTGATCCTACAATTGGTATCAGAGCCCGGACTGCCAGAAGGTTTAACCGCCGACTGTGCACAAGAGCTATGGTCTGATTGAGCCATGTGGATACAATATTGACCTCGAACAAAGAAAGTGGGGGCTCCTATGTTCGGATCAAGAGGACCAGACACCAGGCAGGAAGTCCTAGTTGCGACTAGGCAAGGAAGTCCTAGTAGGTCGGGTGGACCGAGGGGCAGGAAGACCTGGTGGGTCGAGGATCGGACGGACGTGGGAAGCCTATGGTCCTTTGTTTGAGGGGGGGATTGTTGGGGTTGTAAGGTTGCAAACATAGTCCCATATTGGAAACACATGGGAAAGATCATGGGTTTATAAGAGAAAAGATATCTCCATTGGCATGAGGCCTTTTGGGGAGAGCCTAAGAGCAAAATCATGAGGGCTTTGGCCCAAAGTGGACAATATCATGCAATTGTGGAGATATCTAAATTCTTTTAGATCCTACACTAGTTAGGGGCAATAGGCATCGGTCTAGCTTAGAGTCATTTTAGGAGTCTAAGTTGAGACCATGACTAGATCCTGGTCTTGGGAAGATATGATCTAATTAATAATTATTTTATTTATTTTATACTGTCCTAACTCTGTATTACAAGATATTTTTACTAACACTTTGATGCAAGAAAAAAGTTGGAAATAGGCTGTCCAGGCACCCAGTGTCCAAGCACTCGGAGGTCCGAGCGCCTGGAGTTATTCTAGGCGCCCGGACAAGATGGATGTCGTAGGAGGTGACTAAATGAGGTGACGATCACTATTTGGTTGGCACAGATCACGGTTCGAGCGCCCGAACAAGTCTGGGTGTCCAGAGGTGGATAAAGTTTGTGGAATAAACTTTCGATGAGGTACAGCCACGTTAGCACACTCCAAGGGCCTGAAGAGGAGCTCTAGGCTCCCGAATAGCCTATATAAGTAGCTTCAACTAGCAACTTCAAAACACCAATTCCTATGACTTTCATACTTGCGTCCTGCTCCGAAAAGATCTCTAGGATACCAAAAAGCTGCTCCGACAAGATACACTCGAGTCTTCCATTTTTGCATTGTCGGTATACTTTTATTTCCTACAATTTGTACTTAATTTTTGTATCTATAATTCATTATTATAATGATTACCCAACGAAAGCACTTAGTGAGTGTGGCCCTTGGAGGAGTTATCGAAGGCTCCGAACCAAATAAAACTACTTGGGTTGATGCTTATTTTATTTTATTTTTTCTCTTTTTTCACTACGTATTCTCGTGATTTCTAGAAAAGCAATGAACGATATTCACTCACCTGACTCATGCATCTTTACGATCCTACAAGTGGTATTAGAGCGAGATCACTTTAAATTAATGAAACTACCAATCGAACAGGGGTTTCTTTTTTGAATATATATATATATAAATTCTTTACGTTTATTCTCTCGCACTACTTACTCTAAGACCTAGTCTTGGAATATCTCGTTGAAATTCTATTGTGCAAGAGAAATGATGTGCAAAGAGATGTTCGGATGAAGCATCCACGAACCTCCACCGTATGAAGTGGACTACTTCAGAATCTGGAAACAACAGATGGAAAGCTTCGTAATAATGGGTGACTTGCGACATAGCATTGAAAAGATCTATCCAAAATTCGGATGCGAATAAGAAGGTAATATAATTGATTTTAAAATTATTATCTAAAAAAATTACATGCAAGCTAGGGAAAGTTAAAAATGACCATGAGCTTTGGACCTGGCGAAACGAGCTTTATGAAATTTGTCAAAGTTGGAAGATCAAATCAAAGATTGACTTATACTCAAATCCGAACCAATAGAAAAACGTATTGCATTAGGAGATGCGCTTGAGGTTAGTAATATTTACCAAACTATCCCTGTTAGTAACAATTTAAATAACTTCTATAATTATAAAAATACCCCTATTATAGTGCATGAAAGAAGAATTTCTTCTTGTAATAACTTGGTCGAGATGCTTTAGTAAATTCGAATAAATAAAACTTAATTTAAAATTTAAATATAAATAAGTTAAATAAATCTGAAAATCTAATTATAAAAAATAATCGAATTAGAAAATTTCAAATTATATAAATTAATTATTAAAAATTCAAATGTAATTAATTCATTAAATTCAAAATTAGATAAATCAATTAATAATTTAAAATTTTCAATTAATAAATCAGAAAATTTAATTGATAATTCAGAAATTGAAATTATTAATTATGAAAATTAAATTAATTCTGAAAGTTCTCAAATTTTAGATTTAATTAATTCAACAAATTCAAATTTAAATAAATTGTTTGATAAAAATCTTCAAAATTTATAAATAATTAATAATTCTAATATTAAGATAAATTTGAATTTAAAACTTTAAAATGATAAAATAGATCTAGATAAAATTAATAAATATCTTAATAAAATATTTGATAATCTAGATAACGTTAATTTAAAAGTTTCTATACTAAACCAAGATAATTTAATTAATAAAATTTTAAATCTTAAGGATAATATATTAAATAAAAATAATCTAATAAATTTGACTAATAATATAAATTTAAAAGATAAATAAAATATAAATATAAGGATAAAATCAAAACTAAATCTTATAAATTTAAAATTAATAAAAATTTAAACATTACATATAAACTTTTAAACAAAAATAATTCAAACAATTTAACAAATTAAAAATTAAAAATTAAAAATTAATAAAAACTTAAATATTAAAAATAATATTTTAAACAAAGATAATTCAAGCAATTTAATAAATTCAAAATGAAAAATTAATAAAAAGTTAAATATTAAAGATAATATTTTAAATATAAATAATTTAAGAAATTTAAAATTAAAAGAAAATTTAAATTTTAAATACACATTTTTAAAGAAAGATAATTTAACTAACTCAATAATTTCAAAATTAGAAACTTAAATTGAACTTAAACTACAATTAATTGAAACATTAATTAAACCTTAATTAAGTTTAATTAAACTTAACAAAACAAAATCTATGATGTAGGAGGAGACTCCAAATTTATTGATACCTCAAAAACATAGCCTAATCGTTTGAGTAGTTAGGACTAGATTAAAAGTATACTTTGAATCTTGTCCAACAAAGTACTAGAGTAAAGAGAAATGATAGTATGTTAGGAAAACTTAGTCTAGCAGTTAGTAGGATAAGGCATACCCTACTTGGTCTACTTAGTAAAGTAGAAGTAACTGAAGCTACCTCGTCATATCTTAAACTAGTTAGACCAAGGTTTATCAATAGAAAAATTAAATATCTAATTTTTTAAAAAGACTTTATCTAGACAGTCTGGAATCCAATTTTTGAAATATACATTTAATTAACTAATGCTTAAACCTGAATTTAACATAAGGTCAAATTATCTTCAAACTAAATTTTAGCATAACTCATCTCACAAAACTATAGGAATACCTTGGTTGAACAATTAAATCCGGTGAAATGATTAAGGTAAATCTAAAAATTAAATTAAAAACATTAATATTCAAAAATTTTGAAAATTCTTTTAAAAATTATTTTTAAAATCCTTTTAAAAAATTCTTTTAAAATTATTTTTAAAATATTTTAAAAAATTATTGTAAAAATCTTTTAAGAACCATTTTTAAAATTCTTTTAAAAATCCTTTTAGAAACTATTTTAAAAACATTTAAAAAATACTTTAAAAATTATTTTAAAAATTGTTTTAAAAAATAAAAATATTTTTAATTTTTTTTTAAAAAATAAAATATTTTAAAAATTATTTTTCTTTTATAAAATTATTTCAAAAATAAATAAAAAATAAAAATTAATTAACTGAAAATTTAAAATTTAAAATTTAACTTTAATTAATAACTTAAACTTTAACAAATTTAATTTAACTTAATTAGAAAATTAAACCTTAATCTAATTTAAAAAATTCAATTTAAAACTAACGTTAACAAAATATTGAATTTAATAAACCATAATTAAAAAGTTAAACTAAATTCAACTCAATTTAATTAAAACATAATTTAAACTTTAATTAATAATCTAACCTGAATTATGAATTTAGATCAAATTAATTTAATTTAACTTTAATTAATATCTTAATTTAATTTAACCTTAATTAAAACCTTAACATTACTCTAACTCACTTTAAACTAAATTTACTTACTTTAAAATTTAATGAAAACTTAACTTAATATTAATTTAAATGAATTAAACGTTTATCTCAATTTAACCTATCTTTAATTAAAAACCTTAATAACATTTTAACTTAATCAAACTTGCAACCTGATTAACTTTATATTAATACTAACTTCAACTTAGCTATTCCTAATTTAACTTAATTTATAATTTAACTTTAATTAATGTTAAATCTAATTTAAACTTAAACTAATTTAATCAACTTAAGCCAAAAATGATATTAAACTAAATTAATTGCCAAAATTGTTTAATAAATTTTGTTTGAAGAGTATTGTTTAAAAAATATGTTTCGAAAAGTGTTCAAAACTCATTTGAAAAAAATTTGTCTGTTTTCTAAAATTAGTTGAAAAATATGCTTCCAAAAGTGTTTGACAAATGGTGTTTTCAAAAATTTGTTTAGACAAATTATCTATAAATTTATATTGTAGAAAATATATTACATGCAAAATATCTGCCTGAAAAATTTCTTGTAAAAGATTGCACTTTCAATTTGAAAAAAAATGTTTGTTTTCAAAAACTTGTTTTAAAACATTACTTGAAAATTTATTTGAAACTTTACTTAAAAATTTATTTCAAATTATACTTGAAAAAATCATTTGAAAACTTGTTTGAAAAATTTGGTTTGTAAAACCTATCTATTTTATTAAAAATTTTGTAATTATTTCAAATCAATTTCAAAAAGTTAACCTGGAACAGTTGAAAATTGAAAACTTATTCAAAAATACTTTAAAAATTGTGTTGCAAAAATTCTACTTGGACATTTTTTTGAAATATATGTTTCAACACTTAATAAATAGAACAACTACTTGCATTCTATATTCTTAAAGAATCTTAATTGTTCTATTATGTAAATTGTCACGCCCCGGAGGTGTACTTGTTCGACAGAATGGACGATACCCCCTTGTGACAATATTTGATACGACATGACATAAGTCCACATATTAGGGATAAATATATAATAGAAGATAACAAATATAACCACCACTCAAAAAGAGAGATTTACACAATCCTCTCACAATAATATAAAAATCAAATGATTGCATATTAGTACGACTTACATAACAAGTACAAGTCCAAATAAAAGGACACCACAAGGCTAAAATCCATGAATAAAACAAAGTGTAAATACAAACAACAAGACATAATAGGAAAAAACGATCTCGATGTGATGTGAGACTGGCAACTAGGACTTCTGAGTAACACGACACATCTTCTACTTACTAACCTGGAAATAAAGAGAAAGCAAGGGGTAGTAAGTATAAAATACTTAGTGGGTATAAGAAGATAGTACATGATACTATAAATAGGGAGATCAATGGAATGCGGTCTTAGATAAAATACTTACTTCAAAGGTAGGAGCACCAAAATAATAATCTGCTAACATACAACATAATCAATAACATAACACCCACTAACCTGCTCAACTAGGTCTAACCAATAAATCAAGAGTACCTACAGTACACCACCTATATGAATAAATCCATGACCAACATATAGCAAACATATAACAAGCACTGACTATAGGAGAATGCTCTACCAAGGATAGTCTCGTAGGCAGTAAGGGTAAGCAAATAACAAAAACTAATTGCAGGATAACATTCTACCATGGATGGTCCCATGGGTAGTTAGGGAAGCAAATAGTCACTTTCTGTGGATGAACTCTTTACCACGAATGATCTTGTGGGTAGACAGGGTATATACATAGTTATCTAGCTACGGACTGCACACGAACTCGTTACCATGAATGTCTCATGGGTAGTCATATGTATCATGATTACTGACGACCCTCTCAATCACAAATGAGAGACAATGGTCGATAGGATATATTAATAGTCACTGACGACTTTCTCAACCAACAATAGAAGACAATGGTCGACAGACTATAACAATGTAGGTCTAACCTCACTAGCATTTATGTATGAGCCTAAATAACAATCAAAGTCTAGTAGGGTACTCATTATCCTATAATACGGTATGGTCTTACTAATACATAGGCATGAATAAATATCAAGCAGGTAACTTAGTTCAATATTCTATAATTATGCTATGGTATAGTGTCATTAGCATAATAGTACGAGCATAAATGGTCACAAATAACATGGATAACAATGAGACAGTATGGATATCAAAATAGATCAATATGCAAGATTAAGCTCAAGAAACAAGAGTGAATAGAGTCGAGGTAAATATAACTATCAACCAGAATAATAAGGCATGCACTAAGGACAATGAACTATGAAAGAAAGGGAAGAAAGTACTCACCTCTATTTGCAAACCATGCTGAAACTATCCTCTTGTCAAAGTGCTCATCTCGTTGATGTGATGAACTGCAAGCGCATGGTCGTCGTTAAGTAATAAAATTTATAAGTTGATCCCACGAGGACTGAAGATTAAATGCCAGTTGATTTTACATTATGAATTTAGATAGACAAAATCGATAAGTGTTTGTTTTGAGATTTTTAACTAAAATGTGAAAGTAAAAGAAAGTAAATTGAGGAAGTCCTTAGTTCAGTGAATGTTCTGTTGGTGCGAGAAGCATCTGACGATCGAACCTGTGTTTTGACTATGCCAAAGGGTTCAAAGTTAAGTTGTCTTGTTATCTAACATGTGTAAATGAGTTTGCAGGAAAGTCCTAAGTATACTTAGGTAAAAGTCCTAGCTGCGGTTAGGCAGGCAAAAAACCCTAGGGGGTGGTAACCCTAGGTCCTAGGGGTGGTAACCCTAGGTGACAAAAAGTCCTAACTGTGGTTAGGCAAAGGGAAAGCCTTGGTGGGTCGAGGTCTTGGGGCAAAAGTCCTAGAGTCAAGGACTCTAGGTGGAAAGTCCTGGTGTCGCGAACCAGGTGAAAGACTGGGTGTAACGACACAATTTTCCCTATTTCAAGTTCTAAAAGTCCATAAAAATATTTAGAAATACTTTTAAAATATTCTAGAGATTTTTAGGAATTTTTAGAGTATTTTTACGTAATTTTTGGAGGTCGTTTAGTAGGGTTACAAAAAGAAAGAAGATTTTTTTAAAAAAAATGTTGAAGGTGAGATTCGAACCCACGACCTCGGGTCGGACTGACCCAAGCAAAACCGGCCCAACCAGCTGAGCTACACGGTTTTGTTAACTTTATATGGTGAGAATTAAGTTTATAGCATAATTAATGATTAGGGAATAAATTGGGAAAAAGTGCGCAACTGAGGGATTGAAGCCGAGACCCCTTGCTTCGGTTAAAAGTTGATTGACCAGTTGTGCCAGCGAGTTTTGTTAATTAAGGAAAGAATGGATTATATTAAAGGTATAGTAATTAATTAAAATCTTAGTTATAAGAAGAGGTTTAAGTTTTCCCCGAACCCTAAATTTTTCTCACCCGAACCTCTCCTCCTCTCGCGAACGGCGGCGGCGGCGACTTCGCTGTTCGGGCGAAAAGGGCGACGGAGCTAGGCTTTTTTCGGCTGGTCTTCACCCGTGTGCGACCACCATCGTCGAGGAGAGCTTGTGAGCACGAAGAAGAGCCGAAATCCAAGCTATCCGAAACCCTAGCAGCCATTCCTCTTCGGTTGTAAGTCCAAGAACGCGAGGTGAGTGCTTCTCACCTGCGGTAGGAGTAGTTTCGTGATCTTCTTTTCCTTTTGATTTTGGAATTCGATTTCATTCCTTATCATCCACAGCATGTCTTTTTGTTTCGGATTTATGCTAGTCCTTGTGTTGATTTCGGAGCATGTTTCATGAAGCTTGTATTTTTTCTTTGTTGCTGCCGTGAACCCAAAAAGAAAGAAGAGAAGGATAGTTTAGGTTAGGCATGAAGAACAGATTCAAATCTAGGTTATCAATGATAATTCTCTTACCTTTGATGTCATGAGTTTGTTAAAGAAGAGGAGAAGGAATTTGAATGGGTAGGCATGTTGTTTAGACCTTTGCTTAGATCTACTTCTTTTATTGCTTTTTCTGGTATTATTATGTCCCCACGGAATGGAGCTTTGGAATTTATTCTTAGCTTGGGTCTGAAACAAGTGATTTTTGCTTGTCATGTTCAAGGAAGTATAGATGGATTCGGGTTTAATGAAGGCATGAAATTGTAAACGCTGTATCTCTTAAAGCGTGAGCCTTTGATGTGCACTTCTGTATATCAAGTAGCTTGTGAGGTTGAATCACATATATATAGCATTGCAGTTTAAGCCTTTTAACAGTAGCTTTGTTTGTTATCAAGTGAACATGGACGATCTGAACAGTAGCTTTGTGTGAACACCAGTAGCCTTAACAGTCTTCATTGCTATTAGTTGAACATCAGTAGAATTCATTTGCTATTAATTAAGCATGATCAGTTCCCTTTGCCATTAGATGTGCACGGTGATACTTTCTAGTCTCTTTTGCTATTAGAATATCTTGAGCATGCAGTTATTAGTTTCTTTGCTATTACATAAGCATGAGTTCTATCTTTAAGAACTATAAGCAAGAAAGACTAAGGTTTAGACTTGATTTCAATTCCAGAAGATTGAATATCAAAAGCGCACACAAGGTGTTTGCTTAAATACCAAGTAAGGGCAAGTATAAAGAAGTTATAGTTAAAAAGAAAGTATTTTACTTTTAAAGGGCATGTATCGGACACAAGGTCCAAGGGATGGGCTCCAAGATGCCCCTAGGCACAAGGCCTAGAAGTATCTTAGTAGTTTCGGGATTAGCTACCTCGATTCTTATTAAGAATACGCGCAAAGTGGTACAATGCCGGGCCCAAAAGAAGTTTATTATTATTTTGAAGTATTAAAGTGTAAGTTTTGAAATAAATGAAACAAGCTTCAAATATGTTTAGAATTAGAAAGTTTAGTTTCTTGTTATTTGAAGCATGCAGTAGTAGTTTTATTTGTTTCTTGCTATTAGATTATTCAGCATGTTTAGCTTTATTTGCTCTCAGCATGCAGTTATAGTTTTATTGGATTATGAGCATGATTAGCTATACATGTTTAGTATTTCAGATAGTATGATTCCTTTGCTATTTATGAGCATGAGTAGCTTTACATGTTAGCATTCAGTTTTAGCATGTTTTTATTTATATACATGCATATCGAGTTTTTGTGAGTAGATAGCGCTCACTAAGCTTTATGCTTATAGACTGCACTTCCTCCTACTGCAGATAAAGGAAAGGAAAAGATTTAGCAAGGAAGGAGACAAGGTGGTGGTGATGAAGGTGTGATGGCTGGACTATGGGGAGATCAAGAGTTTGCTAAGGAATTGTTAAGACTTTTCTGTTTAGAGTTCTTTAGTTTTCTTTTAATGCTATTATGAGTCAATATTGTAATTAAGTTTATTCCGCATTTGTAGTTGGGTTCTATTGATGGAGTGATATTGATGTTTGCTATTGTTAGGGTAGTTTTCTTCTTTTATTTGTGATATTATACTGCGTGGTTGTGAAGATATATGTTCCAGCCGCCTGTGGCTGAGTATAGTTTGTTTGTATTGAGGATTTGGTCACCGGTACAGGGGAGATTCTGCCGAAATTTTTCGGTAGAGATTTCTCGTAGTTAAGTAGCGTGCCGGTTAAGTAGAGTTAGTAGTTAAGTAGCGGTCACTCTTAGAGAGTAGTAGTAAGAAGGGTGGTCATTACAGTTGGTATCAGAGCAGCGTCCCATTCTCCAGCATCACACACATCAACATCATCCTTGCCGTCTTCAAGTAAGAAAGTATTTAAGTTTTTCCTTTTATGCTTTCTTTATTATTTGCAGTATGGAGTAATTGCTTATATGCGCTTTAGTAAGATAGAAGTTTTGTTTCTCTTTATTCATACATATGTATGTTTAGAAAGGATTATGTTTAGAAAGGATAGAGAAGATATCAAGTCTTTTTCTCTGCATAACTAGATGTCAAGAAGAGGACGTCCCCGTACCGTTCGTACTGAGAATCAAGATCAGAAGAACGAAGGGTTTAGATAAACTGAGTCCAATCTCTCTGAAGTTGTTGCCCACTCCAGAGACAAGTAGTAGAGCAGCAACAAGTAATTGCCAATCTGATGGTAAATCAGTAACCAGTTCCTCCCACTCCTCCAACAGTAAATGTGGAGACTCCAGTGATAACTGAGGTTCCACCAGCTACCCTGGGAGTCGTCACAGCACCTCAGAAGACAAGAAGCATACCTCATCCAGTGGCTGAAGCTGAAACCAGAAAGATTCTCAGGCACGACTGAGCCCTGGGATGCCCAGGCTTGGTTCAAGACATTTGAGAGCACAATGGAGCTTCTTGACTGACCAGAAGTCGAGAAGGTTGATACCATTAAGTGTGCCTCTTTCTGCCTATCTAGAGATGCTTGTATGTAGAGGGAGCGAGTTAAGAGTAAGAGAGCAGTCAACCAGATGAGCTGGGTTGACTTTGAGATAGAGTTATACTAAGAGTTCTTCTACCAACGGATCACCAATAAACATTATGAGGAGTTTATAGAATTTAGACAAGGTGACCTACCAGTAGAAGAAGCGGTTAAAAGATTTAACAGGCTAGCTCACCTTTGCCTAGAGTTAGTAAGTACAGTGAAAGAATGAGTCAGACTGATGCTCCTAATGCTGAGACCAGAAATAACACCTGATGTGAGTAGTGAAACTCACCAACCATAGATTGGCGAAGAGCTGGTCAGCAGGGCATTAGTGAGCACTATCTGAACAGCAACAAGGCATAACAAACGCAACACAAACCAGTCAAGATAGAAGACAAGACAGTGGGGAAACAGAGAACCCAGTCAAGGAATCAGAACTGGAAGGACAAAGATAACAAGAAAGACCCAAGCAGGAAGATGTTCGGGTAGTCTGCGAGTATCCAGAAGTATTTCCAGAAGAGCTACTTGGACTACCTCCCAACAGAGAAGTGGAGTTTGAGATTGAATTGGTTCCTGGAACCGGTCCAATTTCAAAAGCTCCATACCGCATGTCTCCAGCAGAGCTGAAAGAGTTACAAGAACAACTTCAGGAGCTGCTTGACAAAGGCTTCATTCGCCCTAGTCACTCACCTTGGGGAGCTCCTGTGTTGTTTGTCAAGAAGAAAGATGGATTTATGCGAATGTGCATAGATTACAGAGCTCTGAATCAAGTGACGATCAAGAACAAGTACCCCCTTCCCAGGATCGACGACTTATTTGATCAGTTGAGAGGGGCAACAGTGTTCTCAAAGATAGACCTGCGCTCTGGGTACCATCAGCTGAAGGTGAAAGAAAGGGATATACCCAGAACGACGTTCATAACCAGATACGGACATTACAAGTTTGTAGTCATGCCTTTTGGTGTGACTAATGCACCAGTGGTCTTCATAGACTTGATGAGCAGGGTGTTCAGAGAATACCTTGACAAATTTGTCATTGTGTTCATCGACGACATTCTAGTCTATTCAAGGACCCCAGAGGAGCATGACACGCACTTGAGAATAGTACTGTATGCCAAATTCTCAAAGTGCGAGTTCTGGTTAGATCAAGTGACATTTCTAGGTCACATAATTTCTAAAGAAGGTATTCAAGTGGACTCAGCCAAAATAGAAGCAGTCAACAACTGGGATAGACCCAAGAACGCCAGGGAGATCAGAAGCTTCCTTGGTTTAGCTAGGTACTACAGGAAATTCGTGGAGGACTTTTCCAGGATAGCCTGTCCACTAACAGCCCTCACCAGAAAGAACAAGAAGTTTGAATGGTCAGATAAATGTGAGCAGAGTTTCTAAGAGTTGAAGAAGAGACTGACCAGTGCTCCCATTCTGACTGTTCCAGAGAGTGACAAGAGTTTTGACATCTACAGTGATGCTTCCAAGATGGGCTTAGGAGCTGTACTCATGCAGGAAGGAAAAGTTATAGCTTATGCTTCCAGACAACTCAAAGACTACGAGAAGAGCTACCCCACTCATGATCTAGAGCTGGCAGCTGTGGTCTTTGCACTGAAACTCTGGCGACATCATTTGTATGGAGTTCAGTGCAGAATCTTTACAGACCACCAGAGTCTTAAGTACTTCTTCACAGGACTTAAACATGAGACAGCATAGGTGGCTAGAGTTGGTCAAAGACTATGACTGTGAAATCCTCTACCACCCAGGTAAAGCCAACAAAGTGGCAGATGCACTAAGCAGAAAGTCCAGTGCATCCCTGATGTCCTTGTCATCATTAGCCCTGCCACTGCAGAAGGAGTTGTCAGATTTTGGACTTGAAATTATTGAAGGACAACTCTCTGCATTGACCTTAGAGTCAACCCTGCTTGAGGATATACAGAGAAAGCAAAGTGAAGATCCAGATATCCAAAAGATCAAGCAAGGGATACAAGAAGAAGGAAATTCGGAGTTTCGAGTATCAGACAGTGAAATTCTTTATCAGGGGAGCCGCCTTTGTGTCCCTAATGATGAAGAGCTGAGAAAGAAAATTTTAGAGGAAGCTCATAGTACACCCTACTCCATACATCCTGGTTCTACCAAGATGTATCAAGACCTGAAACAGAGATTCTGGTGGTCTGGACTCAAAAGAGATGTAGCTAAATATGTCAGCATGTCAGAGGGTCAAAGCAGAACACCAGAGACCAGGAGGAGTTTTACAGCCTCTTCCTATACTAGAGTGGAAGTGGGAAGACATATCCATGGACTTCACAACAGGTCTCCCAGGAACCACAAATGGATATGATGCGATATGGGTGATAGTGGACAGATTGACCAAGTCTGCTCATTTTCTAGCCATCAAGGTATCCCACTCTATAGAGCAGTTAGCACAGTTATATGTTAAGGAGGTGATCATACTTCACGGAGTTCCTAAATCTATTGTGTCTAATAGAGATGGGCGTTTCACCTCTCACTTTTGGGAGTGTGTTCAGACTGCACTAGGCACCAAACTCAAGTTCAGCACAGCCTTCCATCCTTAGACTGATGGACAGACAGAGCGAGTAAATCAGATTCTAGAAGATATGCTCAGAGCTTGTGCACTAGATTTCAAAGGAAGTTGGTGTAAATATCTATGCTTAGCTGAGTTTGCCTACAAGAATAGTTATCAGGCGACAATCAAGATGACACCTTATGAGGCACTCTATGGCAGGAAGTGCAGATCACCCATTTGCTGGCAAGAAGTAGGTGAGAGAAAAGAAATGGAAGTAGAACTGGGCATTCAGACAGAACTGATAGATGAGACTACTCAGGTTATCCAAAAGATCAGACAGAGGATTGAGACTGTCCAGAGTAGACAGAAGAGTTATGCTGACACACGCCGTACGCCACTTGGATTCCAAGTAGGGGATTCAGTCTTTCTCAAGGTTGCTCCTATGAAGGGAGTGATGAGATTTGGCAAGAAGGGCAAATTAAGTCCTCGTTATGTAGGACCTTACCTGATCACAGAAAGGATTGGGAAAGTAGCTTACAAGCTGGATTTACCACGGGACATGTCGGCAATACATAACGTATTTCATGTCTCTATGCTAAAGAAGTGTATTCATGACCCTAGTCAGGTGATTCAGCCTCAATCAGTGCAGATCCAAGAGGATCTTAGCTACGAGAGCAGACCTACACAGATAGTGGACAGAGCAGTCAAGAGATTAAGAAATAAAGAAGTGTCACTAGTGAAGGTCATCTGGCAGAACCAGAAGCATGAGGAAATCACTTGGGGGCGTGAGGAAAGTATGAGACAGAAGTATCCAGAATTGTTCTAAGTTCGAGGACGAACTTTTTATAAGGTATGGGGAATTGTAACGACCCAATTTTCCCTATTTCAAGTTCTAAAAGTCCATAAAAATATTTGGAAATACTTTTAAAATATTCTAGAGATTTTTAGGAATTTTTAGAGTATTTTTACGTAATTTTTGGAGGTCGTTTAGTAGGGTTACAAAAAGAAAGAAGTTTTTAAAAAAAAAATGTTGAAGGTGAGATTCGAACCCATGACCTCGGGTCGGACTGACCCAAGCAAAACCGGCCCAACAAGATGAGCTACACGGTTTTGTTAACCTTATATGGTGAGAATTAAGTTTATAGCATAGTTAATGATTAGGGAATAAATTGGGAAAAAGTGCGCGGCTGAGGGATTGAAGCCGAGACCCCTTGCTTCGGTTAAAAGTCGATTGACCAGTTGTGCCAGCGAGTTTTGTTAATTAAAGACAGAATGGATTATATTTAAGGTATAGTAATTAATAAAAATCTTAGTTATAAGAAGAGGTTTAAGTTTTTCCCGAACCCTAAATTTTTCTCACTCGAACCTCTCCTCCTCTCGCGAACGGCGGCGGCGACTTCGCTGTTCGGGCGAAAAGGGCGACGGAGCTAGGCTTTTTCCGGCCGGTCTTCACCCGTGTGCGACCACCATCGTCGAGGAGAGCTTGTGAGCACGAAGAAGAGCCGAAATCCAAGCTATCCGAAACCCTAGCAGCATTAGAAGCTCCCCCTGTTCGGTTGTAAGTCCAAGAACGGCGAGGTGAGTTGCTTCTCACCTGCAGTAGGAGTAGTTCCGCGACATCGATCTTCTTTTCCTTTTGATTTCGGAATTCGATTTCATTCCTTATCATCCACAGCATGTCTTTTTGTTTCGGATTTATGCTAGTCCTTGTGTTGATTTCGGAGCATGTTTCATGAAGCTTGTATTTTTTCTTTGTTGCTGCCGTGAACCCAAAAAAAGAAAGAAGAGAAGGATAGTTTAGGTTAGGCATGAAGAACATATTCGAATCTAGGTTATCAATGATAATTCTCTTACCTTTGATGTCATGAGTTTGTTAAAGAAGAGGAGAAGGAATTTGAATGGGTAGGCATGTTGTTTAGACCTTTGCTTAGATCTACTTCTTTTATTGCTTTTTCTGGTATTATTATGTCCCCACGCAATGGAGCTTTGGAATTTATTCTTAGCTTGGGTCTGAAACAAGTGATTTTTGCTTGTCATGTTCAAGGAAGTATAGATGGATTCGGGTTTAATGAAGGCATGAAATTGTAAACGCTGTATCTCTTAAAGCGTGAGCCTTTGATGTGCACTTCTGTATATCAAGTAGCTTGTGAGGTTGAATCACATATATATAGCATTGCAGCTTAAGCCTTTTAACAGTAGCTTTGTTTGTTATCAAGTGAACATGGACGATCTGAACAGTAGCTTTGTGTGAACACCAGTATCCTTAACAGTCTTCATTGCTATTAGTTGAACATTAGTAGAATTCATTTGCTATTAATTAAGCATGATCAGTTCCCTTTGCCATTAGATGTGCACGGTGATACTTTCTAGTCTCTTTTGCTATTAGAATATCTTGAGCATGCAGTTATTAGTTTCTTTGCTATTACATAAGCATGAGTTCTATCTTTAAGAACTATAAGCAAGAAAGACTAAGGTTTAGACTTGATTTCAATTCCAGAAGATTGAATATCAAAAGCGCACACAAGGTGTTTGCTTAAATGCCAAGTAAGGGCAAGTATAAAGAAGTTATAGTTAAAAAGAAAGTATTTTACTTTTATAGGGCATGTACCGGACACAAGGTCCAAGGGATGGGCTCCAAGATGCCCCTAGGCACAAGGCCTAGAAGTATCTTAGGAGTTTCGGGATTAGCTACCTCGATTCTTATTAAGAATGCGCGCAAAGTGGTACAATGCCGGGCCCAAAAGAAGTTTATTATTATTTTGAAGTATTAAAGTGTAAGTTTTGAAACAAATGAAACAAGCTTCAAATATGTTTAGAATTAGAAAGTTTAGTTTCTTGTTATTTGAAGCATGCAGTAGTAGTTTTATTTGTTTCTTGCTATTAGATTATTCAGCATGTTTAGCTTTATTTGCTCTCAGCATGCAGTTATAGTTTTATTGGATTATGAGCATGATTAGCTATACATGTTTAGTATTTCAGATAGTATGATTCCTTTGCTATTTATGAGCATGAGTAGCTTTACATGTTAGCATTCAGTTTTAGCATGTTTTTATTTATATACATGCATATCGAGTTTTTGTGAGTAGATAGCGCTCACTAAGCTTTATGCTTATAGACTGCACTTCCTCCTACTGCAGATAAAGGAAAGGAAAAGATTTAGCAAGGAAGGACAGAAAGAACAGAGTCACCAAATGCCCTCCTTGCACGAAGACCCGATGACGAGAAAGAAATCCAATCGAAGAGAAACTAGACTCGGAGCTTCCAGGACTTCCTGTAGAACGCCGATCCGAGAAACCCAAAGCAGATCGGAAAGAACAGAGTCACCGAATGCCCTCCTTGCACGAAGACCCGATGACGAGAAAGAAATCCAATCGAAGAGAAACCAGACTTAGAGCTTCCAGGACTTCCTGCGTATAAGAAACCAGCCAACACTATCGTCAGTGACCTAAGACCGGGGTAGGAATCCCTAGCTAGGCCCTCCGACGCTCAAGTTACTGATCTCTCTTGGTGTGGAAGAAGGAAGAATAAAATGAACAGTGGTTGAAAATTAGGGTTATGAATGTGCGCAATGATGTGAACTTACCTAGCCAACGGAGAGGATTCCCCTTTTTATACCACTTCATATAACCTCCGTAGTCATGAAGTGGACCCCGGTTTGTTAGAGTTTGTTATAAGATGACGTAAGCTACGTACTTGCGGTAAATGACTTTTAAGGAATCTTTTTTGTACCCCAGATGTACCTTCTTTGTCATCTAGTACCTGTAAAATAGTCTGAAAATATATTTCCCGCCAAAATATATAACACCTGTTATACAATCACATACTGCAAATGTCTTTATGGACTACTTTGTTTGAAAAATATTTACTTCTGTCCTGTTTCACAATTCCTTTCAAAGTGTTTCTATCGTTCATTCTTGCCTCTCCTATTTTTGCTATATCATAGATAACTTAATATAACATTGTCCCTTGTATCGGTCAAGGGTGAACTTAACTAGGTTTGATCAATAATCATTACCTCTCATGAGGCTCCTTGGGTAGTGCCTGTCCGTGCCCTTCTGAGTTTGTTATCCTAGCTAGCACTGATCTATATTTTGTCAAGTATGTTATCTTGATCAATATTGGTATATCTTTCCAAGGTACTACTCAGGCCGGCTGATATTGGTCTTCCTCCGTTAAGGTATATCCTGGCCGATATTGGCCTGTCTCCCTGAAGGTATATCCCGGCCGATATTGGCCTGTCTCTCTGAAGGTATCTTCCGGACGATATTGGCCTTCCTCCCCGAAGGTACATCCAGGCCGATATTGGCTTATCTTCCTGAAGGTATATCCCAATCGATATTGGCTTGCCTCCCTAAAGGTATATCCCGGCCGATATTGGTCTGTCTCTCTGAAGGTATATCCCGACCGATATTGGCCTGTCTCTCTGAAGGTATCTTCCGGACGATATTGTCCTTCCTCCCCGAAGGTATATCCCAGCCGATATTGGCCTGTCTCCCTGAAGGTATATCCCGACCGATATTGGCCTGTCTCTATGAAGGTATCTTTCGGACGATATTGTCCTTCCTCCCCGAAGGTATATCCCGACCGATATTGGCCTGTCTCCTTGAAGGTATATCCCGGCCGATATTGGCTTTCCTCCCTGAAGGTATATTCCGGCCGATATTGGCCTATCTTTTTTGAGGCATATCTCGGTCGATATTGGCCTATCCCCCTGGAAGTATATCTCGGTCGATATTGACCTACCTCCTTACTTGGTTATCCCCTTTCCCTCCTTTATTGGGGGTTCATAAAACTTAACCCATATCACTAACCTTCCCTTCAAGTCTAGTCAAGGGAGGTGTAGACGACTGACTAGACACAAGTTTGATTTTTGTTGTTTTTTTTTTGCCCGTGACTCTACCACAGGTACTGAAGTGACCTTATAAACTTTGTGTACAGCTATCTTGTGGACAGTAATCCCGTGAACCTTAATATAGTGATTCCTTGTGTCCGTCGATCCTTTAAATAGGGCTACAACCCTCTCTTCGTTCATCACTCATCTCAGTTCTTTTCCTTCCTTGCTAACTTTTCCTGCTAAGAGTATGGTCTTGGATTCCCATTTTTGGGGGCGATTCTTGTTGGACAAGGCGAGATCTATGTATGAGTTTATTCAAGTTTTTACTTCGGCTAACTCTAGGGTTCGAGAAACTCTCCCAAAAAGTGATGTTTCTCGAGATTTATCATCTTCAACCAAATGCGCAGCTGCTCTGAAGACTCAACAAGCTTCAGAGGAATTCTCCTTACTAACGGAGGACCAACAAAATAGCCCATGGATGTCGCTACGAACGCGTAGCCCATGTTACCCTTGGGCTAGGGTTGGTTGCTCTAGTTGGAGAACTCTAAGGCTCGAGCAAGGGAGAGGCTCTTTAAGTCACCTTTGCACCATGGCTGGAGTGGATCTGTCCCCTTCCCCTTGCCCTTGAGTTTCCCTGCTTCATAGTTTCCTTCGTCCCGGGCAAAATATTGTCACTTCTACCGCCTGGGCAAGCTTCTTTCGTGCCCGCTAAAATATTCCCACTTCTGCTCCATGGTAAGTTTGACTCTAGTGGGACTGAAATTTTCTAATCATTTCAAGAGCTTATGTTTGTAATTTTTGTTATCTGTTTGAGGTTTAATGTTCTGAGGAAAAATGTAATGTTATGTACTTGACCAGATTCTAAGTGTAAAAATAATCTTTTGTATTGAATCAAGTGACTCTATTGAACCCTTTTAATTTCTAAGAATAGACGTGATGTTGTGTTCCCCAATATTCACTTGTATGTTATAAACATTGTTATTTCGACAAATATTCCCTTGTTTTATTACAGACAAGGTTGTCTCGGTCAATGTTACACTTACTTATTGTGGCTAATCGTTATATCGACCGATATTCGCTTATTACAAACAAGGTTATCTTAACCAACATTATACGTATTTATTACAGCTAAAGTTATGTCAGCCGATGTGAGTAAAAAATCATCTCGATCAACACTAGTTTATACTTCACAATGACATTAATTTTAAAACATGTTATACGCCTAAATAGCTCTCCTTAATTTTTCTTGTTCTTAACATGGATTTAGTCAAACTCAGTCTCTCTCCCTTTATTATGCCTAGTAAACTACGTCTTTTTTCAAAACTTCCTGGCTTGTGATTGGCTTTTCCCCTGGTAAAAGAATATTGGAAGTGTATAACGAGGTGTTACCAACCCTGGCGTGATCCGATTTGTCGCGTCCAACATAAATGCTTCTTTATGATTATGTGACACATATTTTCTCTCTCGGCTACGTCATGTAAGCCTTTGCCTTTTTTCCTATAATTCTCAACGTTTACTGAGATGAAAATGTTTTGATCTAACGACGGCTATGTGTTTTTCAAACCCTAAACCCTTTGTCTTCTTTTCAACTTTGTCCCTTCTTTTCTTACCTTAGCGTTCTTTTCTTGCTGTAGTTTTCGATCAAACCTCGTGCTCACCGTTTCTCGGCGATCTCTTTTCTTGCTTCCAGTAAGTAATCTATTGTTCTGCTAGCCTTTACTCTTGTCTATGGATGAGGAAGCGATTGCTCCTTGGTATGTCCAAATGTCTTCTTCCTTTGATAAAAGTGCTAGGCTTACTATCCGCCGTCAATATGAAATCTCCAGGGAGTATAGCATCTTAATCTCGAAACCAGATGATCGTCCTCATCGTCCCCCTGCTAATTGCGTGACTTTTTTCAAGGATCAGTTGATAGGAGGTTTAAGGTTTCTCATTCCTCCTTTCCTGATCAAAATAAGCCAGTATTTTGATATTCCTTTGCAGCAGTTTGCCCCTAACGCCTTTCGTTATCTATGTGGTGCTTACATGCTGTTTCGTCTGCTAGATATCCCTCCTACTCCTCAAAATTTCTTCATATTTTCTTATCCCAAATGTTCGGAACCTGGTGTTTTCTTGTTCCAGTCCCAGACTAAAATGGTTCTTTTTGAGGATATGCCTTCGTCTCTTAAAGCTTGGAAATCCCGCTTCTTCTTCATAAAGTTTCCAGGATCCATTCCTTGGTCTCATGCTTGGAAATCCTCCTTACCCCCCCTTGCCCGATGTCAGGGAGTTTCATCTCCATCCTTCTTTTCCTATTTATTGTGAAAAGTTGTTAAATCGTCGACTTTCTATTCCCAAGTGGCTGAGAGTCGATCTTCTATATTTGTTCGGCCTAAGCCTCGTCAAGCCTGATACACAAGGCTCTTTAGGTAAAACCATGTTTCTTTCTCGTTGATTTTAACTAACTAAACTATTTTTCTTTTCTATGTAGTGGAGAGCTTTTATTCTGCTTTGATCGATGAAGAACTGTGTCTGGAGGAAAACGTAATTCGTGTAAAAGAAAAAGAACTTCTGGCTGTTATTACTCCGCCGCCTCCAATCGAAGAGCCGACTCCATTAGCTGAGGTACCCAGCTCTTCAGTGGTTCCTGAGGCTCCCGAAGGTCTTCCCGCAGAAATTCCTGTTGTTCCTTTGCCCGTTGTGGCTTCACCAGTGGCTGCTGCTACCTCATTAGCCGCCCCTCTTCTTGTTATTGAACTCACGTCTCCTGGGAGTTCTGGTAAATCAATAGCTGAAGTTGCTACCGGTAAACGCCCCGGGCGTAAACTCACTAGGGCTCCCCCTCCCAAAAGGAGACTCATCCTTCCTGCCGATGAGCTGGTTTCAGAAGGTTTTACTTCTACCGACCTTCCTTCTGACGAACCTACTTTGGCCGAGCTATATCCTTCTCTAACCTTCACTGCCTCACCTTCTTCCAGCACCAGTGCCCCTGGTGATGATTCTTTCACCTTCCCCTTGTCTATTCCAAAATTTGGATCTTTACCTTCCTCACCCTCTTCTTATTTAGTCTTTGCTCCTCCATCTATTCCTACTTCCTCCTTCTTCGCTGGTTCTTCTACTATTCCCGCCCTCCCCATATTGCTAGGAGGTTCCTTTGCCAATGCTTGGGATAAAGTTCGTCCCATTTTTGAAGAACTCATCACTCCCGAAACAATTGATCGTTTTTCCCATAATGAGAATCAGGTATGTTTATTAGCATCCACTTTCTATTCATTAGTAATTATATCATGACCCTTTATTATATTTCTAGTGATGGATAGAAAATATGGGCTTGTCTCGGCTAATGCACAATTTATACAATGAGAACAAGAAGCTAAGATCTGAGAACGATAAGCTGAAAGAACAAGTTACTGAGTTATCTTCTGCTACATTTTCTGCCGCTTCCCAGAAACAACTTGAAGCTCAAATTGAAAGTCTTCAGACACAGTTCAAATCAGTTACGGATCTTAACCAAGAATTAACTTCCAAGATTGACAAATTAAAGGCTGATTATGAATCAGAATTGGCTGAAAAACTTAAAGCCTTGCAGCTGAAGGATGATGAAATAACTTCTTTAAACACCTCCCTAAATTCAGCTAAAACCGAGGTCTCTATCAAAGAAAATGAACTGAAGACTTCCCAGACAGCTTTGGTGGTCTACAAGGCGAACGAAGATACTCGCTACAAAGAAACGGTCACCATCATGATTGAATCCACTGAATTCAATAGGTCGATCGTGAAGTCAATCTTAGCAGCCTTTACTGCGGGAGCTAAAGGGGCGGTTCAATAATTGTGAGAGGAAAACTTCTTATCTCGTGATCCCCCTCCCAACTTCCTAAATCGTTGCAAACTTATTGATAATAAGCCTCCTGATCTATTTCCTCAGCTGACCTTAGTATGACTTTTTTTTTCTTACTTAAATTCAAATCCCTGTAAGGGGGACTGGGACTTTGTGATGATAATCTAGTGAACTTATGTGAAGTTGATCCTCCCTGTTTCATTGTTAAACTTGTTCTTCCTTATGGTGACTGTTTGTTTTGTTTGAATATGTTAAATGTCACCTGGCTGGTCACCATAAAACCTCACCTAACATATTATTATGTTTATTTATTTCGACCATTCCATCGTGACTCGGCGGTATATATCAACTCTGACAAATATCGTCCGATACTTTATAGGATAATTGTGTCCCGTTCGATCTAGTACAGTCCTATTACACTATTCCCAATATCGATCAATTTATTCTACTCGATTGATTTACACTCGTATTTATGTCTGTCATCTTATGTATTATACTTAACTAAATTTCATATGTTTTTATCATAGTGCATGTCACCTGACTTACCATGATAAACCTTTGGTCAACATATCTGAATAGCATTTATCTCAGCCGATCTACTATGACCGACCGATTCATATTCACATTTATGAATCTCGTCTGGTAGCCTCTAACCAATTCCTATCTATCGACTAATGCCTCATACTTAACTTTCGTCCGGTCTATTATGCTCATTTGGGTTTGTTGTTTTATTAAACAAATAATCCAAACTTATAGTACCTGACCGATTTTTCTTATATTCGTCGGACTCTCTTAAGAGTTAAAATTATATCTAGGGAAACTTTTCGCATTTTTCGAGGAAGATTACTTAACTCAACCTCTTTTTCTTGGGATTCATTCCCCTTTTTGGAATTTGATTTTATCTTTTAATGTCATTACCCATTTATGACGATTGGCATTCCGAGTACTTTTTCTCTTCCTGTTTCTTCTACTATGTCTATTTTGGGGTTTTAGCGCAGGGCCGGAAGGAAAACAAGGGTTTTAAGTTCTTTTCCGCTTTTCAACTTTTCTCTTCATCTTCCTCGATTCATCTTCCTTCTATTGTTTCACCATGGCAACTTCCCCTCCTGCATGGTTCCTTTTGTGTGCTTCTGATCTTACGGAGACAGAAGAGGTGGATTTGAAGGCGACTTATGGTTTTCCTTATTATATAGTTTGCCCTACTCCACTAGATAGTCCACATCTTCCTTCTTTAGGATGTATATTTATCTTTCAAGAACAAGTCCTACAAGGTTTTCGATTCCCTCTTCATCCCTTTTTATCTGATGTTAGTGTATACTTCAATATTCCCCTCAATCAGCTTATCCCTCAGTCTTTTTCTATTCTCGTGGGTTTCATTGGAGTATCTAAATTGCTAGATTTTCCTTTATCCCCTCGTCTTTTTCATCACTTCTTCACTCCACGTCAGATAGACATGGGTGTCTTCAAGTTTCAGTCTCGCCCTAAGACTATTTTGTTTAACTGCATTCCCCCTCAAGAGGAATGACGCCATAAATTTTTCTATATGCGTCTCCCTTCTCCTCCTCTTTTTTCCTATCCAATCGATATACGATTTACCCCCCGTTCCTAGTACCCATAATCTCCTCAATGATCCCTCTATTGCTTCTGCTGTATCTAAATTAAGGGGAGCAAAATTTAGCTTACCGCATTTGATTGTGGATGGTTTAATGTTCCCCTTTGGGATAGGTAACATTGACACTCCCTTGGATGGTTCTTTCGGTATGTATAAACATTTCATGCTATATTTACCGATTAGTATATCTCCCTTATAATGGTGCTTAATTCCTACGTTTCAGCCGATGCTCTTCTTCCAGCCTTCATGTACAGAAATACTATCATGACTAAGTCTTTTGTAAATAATCTTGGAGAAGAATGGCTACGAACTCGTCGAGCTAATCCTAATTCTTCTACCCTGGGCCTGCTGTCTAAAGAAGAGCAATAGGCAGAAGCTGTCGCAGCCATGGAAGAGGAAGAAGAACAGCCTTTCGTTGCCTTAATCAAAAAGCCAAGGCTTACTAAGAATGCACCCTTTGGTGATCTTTTTGGTACTTTCGTGCAAGCTCCTCTTGTTCCAGCGCCTATTTCTCTTGAGAGAGGTAAGGCACCAATGTCTCCAACCCATATTATCTCTAATCCAACTCTTAGGATGATGAGACCTGGTATACTCATCCCCTCTTCTTGTGCTATTATTTCAGCTCCTTCTGCTTCTGTCTCTGCTTCTGAGATGGCCATTGTCCCTTCTATGTCTTCTCCACCTCTTGCATTGGCCTTGCCCCCTTTGGCTTCTGGGCCACGGGCAAAACGAACACCTTGTCGGAGATCTTCTCCTAGTGTCGGGCCCTCGGCGATTCACGTTTCCGCGACTGAGTCAGTATCCCTTGCATTGCCACCTTCTATCCCATCTAGTTCTTCTTCTGCTGCTCTTGTTTCCACTACTTCTTTCCTTTCTATTGCGTCTTCTTCCTCCCTACCTCCTTCTTCCTCCGTTCCCCCGTCTTTATTCAAACAAGCTGTGGGTCTACCTTCCCAAATGGGACAAGCCTCTGATCCGCCTAGTTATGGCTCTCTACAACTATAAGGCCTATTGGCTGAATCTTGGCTACAAGGCCAAGAACAACTAAGGGGCATTAGTCTTTCAAATCGGGCAGACAATCACAGTTGTCAGGTAGTCGCTGTGAGTATTCTTAGTTATATACTATTAACTTCTTCTCACTATCTATAACTGTATCATTATTTTATTCAGTTCCTTGCCTCAAGTCTTCACATAGACCAGCTACTCATGGCTCGGGACCGGGAGAACACTAAGTTGAAAGCTCAACTAGAGACATTGAAGGCTACTTTACCTCCTTCTAATGATGACCTGACTCAGTTGCAAGAGAAAGTGGCCTTGCAAGATCAACAATTAGGGGTATTGAGACAGGAATTACAGGAATCACAATAATTATTGAAAGACAAAGAGCTTGCAAGGAGAACTTTGGAGCTACAGGTGGATCAATTACACTCGAACCTTCGACTGGAAATTACTTTAAAGGAGAAAGCTCTCTTAGATGCTTCTCATAAAAGTCTTGTTTTAGAGAAAGTAGAGAAGTTTCATAATGTCTGTCTTTTTGAACAAGCTCAAGACCTAGCCTCTCATGATTTCGCTATCCTACAGGAACAAGAGCAAAGAAAGGCTCAAGATGCTGAATTGTCACTGCTCCAGAAGGAATTGGAACAACTCAAATTGGAGAAGGATGCTTTAAAAGATCAAAACACTAAACTACAAGCTGATTTTCAGAGTTATAAGGAGCAGGAGAAGAACCGATGGGAAAAGTGACGCCTAGCATATCTAAAGTCTCCGGAGTTTGCTCAAGAATTTGTCCGTTGAATGGTGGGTGCTTTAAATCATTCTGTATCGAGAATTCTTCAACAATTGAGAGATGATGGTTATCTACCTAAGGAACCTCCTTCTTCCTAAATAAACCGTCACAGACTTAACAAAGAGCTACCCACAGATTTAACAAGTCATTTTAAGTAATCCTATCTATGCATTCAAAAAGATTGGCAATGAAAAAACTTGTAATGAAAAAACTGGTAGTGAAAGGAACTGTAATAAAAAATTTTGTAATTAAGTAATTGCGATATACGGGAGAGTTTTGATACTTACCTGTTTCTCTTTTGTGTTGGTTTAAGAATGCCTCCTTTGAAATGTTTCCGAGTATTGAGTATACATTTTATTCAAGAACCTCTTGCTTACTTTTTGAAGTTAATCCTTATCTTAATAACCATCTTTGCTGAGAACATTTCAAAAGGATGAATAATCTCGAGCGATTTTATATCAGGATATAAAACTCCTGAGCTCCGAGCTGGGTATAATATTCTGGGCGATTTTAAATAAAGAGCTCTATGTAAACATGCCTCCAGATAGGTAATGTAACATATGTATATATGCATAGAGTCCACCTCGAACCTTGACTTTTGATTCAGCGTAGGATGTCAACTGATTTTATGAATAAATCTGTATAACTTTGAATTTACCTTGCCAATATAATCCCGATCAGCTATGTTCTGTGATAGTTTAAAGTTTTCGGTTCCTCTCATGAAGACCCGTCCGAGTTACTTCATGAGTTTTCCCGATCGACTATGTTCTGTGATAGTTTAAAGTCTCCGGTTCCTCCCATGAAGACCCGTCCGAGTTGCTTCATGAGTTTTCTTGATCGACTATGTTCTGTGATAGTTTAAAGTCTCTGGTTCCTCCCATGAAGACCCGTCCAAGTTACTTCATGAGTTTTCCTGATCGACTATGTTCTGTGATAGTTTAAAGTCTCTGGCTCCTCCCATGAAGACCCGTCCGAGTTACTTCATGAGCTTTCCCGATCGACTATGTTCTGTGATAGTTTAAAGTCTCCGGTTCCTCCCAGGAAGACCCGTCCGAGTTACTTCATGAGTTTTCCCGATCGACTATGTTCTGTGATAGTTTAAAGTCTCTGGTTCCTCCAATGAAAACTCGTCCGAGTTACTTCATGAGATTTCCGATCGACTATGTTCTGTGATAGTTTAAAGTCTCCGGTTCCTCCCATGAAAACCAGTCCGAGTTACTTCATGAGATTTCCCGATCGACTATGTTTTGTGATAGTTTAAAGTCTCCGGTTCCTCCCATGAAGACCCGTCCGAGTTACTTCATGAGTTTTCCCAATCGACTATGTTCTGAGAAATTTTAAAGTCTCCGATTCCTCTCATGAAAACCCATCTGAGTTACTTCATAAGTTTTCTCGATCGACTATGTTCTGTGATAGTTTAAAGTCTCCGGTTCCTACCATGAAGACCCATCCGAGTTACTTCATGAGATTTCCCGATCGACTATGTTCTGTGATAATTTAAAGTCTCCGGTTCCTCCCATGAAGACCTGTCCGAGTTACTTCATGAGTTTTCTCGATCGACTATGTTCTATGATAGTTTAAATTCTCCGGTTCCTCCCACGAAGACCCGTCCGAGTTACTTCATAAGATTTCCCAATCGACTATGTTCTATGATAGTTTAAAGTCTCCAGTTCCTCCCATTAAGATCCGTTCGAGTTACTCCATGAGATTTCCCGATCGACTATGTTATGTGATAGTTTAAAGTCTCCGGTTCCTCCCATGAAGACCCGTCTGAGTTACTTCATGAGTTTTCCCGATCGACTATGTTCTGTGATAATTTAAAGTCTCCGGTTCCTCCCATGAAGACCCGTCCGAGTTACTTCATGAGATTTCCCGATCGACTATGTTCTGTGATAGTTTGTAACTCCCCACCCATCCTCACTACTGGACTTGAGGACGATCGCTATGGACTACTAAGTTTAGTTAATCTCGGTTCCTCCCATGAAGACCCGTCCGAATTACTTCAAGAGATTTCCCGATCGACTATGTTCTGTAATAGTTTAAAGTCTCCGGTTCCTCCCATGAAGACCCGTCCGAGTTACTTCATGAGTTTTCCCGATCAACTATGTTCTGTGATTGTTTAAAGTCTCCGGTTCCTTCCCTGAAGACACGTCTGAGTTACTTCATTAGATTTCCCGATCGACTATGTTCTGTGATAGTTTAAAGTCTCCGGTTCCTCCCATGAAGACCCGTCCATGTTACTCCATGAGATTTCCCGATCGACTATGTTCTGTGATAGTTTAAAGTCTCTGGTTCCTCCCATGAAGACCCGTTCGAGTTACTTCATGAGATTTCCCGATCGACTATGTTCTGTGATAGTTTAAAGTCTCCGGTTCCTCCCTTGAAGACCCGTCCAAGTTAATCCATGAGATTTCTCGATCGACTATGCTCTGTGATAGTTTAAAGTCTCCGGTTCCTCCCATGAAGACCCGTCCGAGTTACTTCATGAGATTTCCCGATCGACTATGTTCTGTGATAGTTTAAAGTCTCCGGTTCCTCCCATGAAGATCCGTCCAAGTTACTTCATGAGATTTTCCGATCGACTATGTTGTGTGTTAGTTTAAAGTCTCCGGTTCTCCCATGAAGACCCGTCCGAGTTACTTCATGAGTTTTCCCAATCGATTATGTTCTATGATAGTTTAAAGTCTCCGGTTCCTCCCATGAAGACCCATACGAGTTACTTCATGAGATTTCCCGATCGACTATTTTCTTTGATAGTTTAAAGTCTCCGGTTCATCACATGAAGACCCGTCCGAGTTATTTCATGAGATTTCCCGATCGACTATGTTCTGTGATAGTTTAAAGTCTCCAGTTCCTCCCATGAAGACCCGTCCGAGTTACTTCATGAGATTTACCGATCGACTATGTTCTATGATAGTTTAAAGTCTTTGGTTCTTCACATGAAGACCCGTCTGAGTTACTTCATGAGATTTCCCTATCGACTATGTTCTGTGATAGTTTAAAGTATCCGGTTCCTCCCATGAATACCAGTCCGAGTTACTTCATGAGATTTCCTAATCGACTATGTTCTGTGATAGTTTAAAGTCTCCGGCTCCTCCCATGAAGACCCGTCCGAGTTACTTCATGAGTTTTCCCGATCGACTATGTTCTGTCATAGTTTAAAGTCTCCGGTTCCTCCCATGAAGACCCGTCCGAGTTATTTCATGAGTTTTCCTGATCGACTATGTTCTGTGATAGTTTAAAGTCTTCGGTTCCTCCCATGAAGACCCGTCCGAGTTACTTTATGAGATTTCCCGTTTGACTATGTTCTGTGATAGTTTTAAGTCTCCGGTTCCTACCATGAAGACCTGTCCAAGTTACTTTATGAGTTTTCCCGATAGACTATGTTCTGTGATAGTTTAAAGTCTCCGGTTCCTCCCATGAAGACCCGTTCGAGTTACTTTATGAGATTTCCCAATCGGCTATGATCTGTGATAGTTTAAAGTCTTCGGTTCCTCCCATGAGGACCCGTCCGAGTTACTCCATGAGATTTCCCGATCGACTATGTTCTGTGATAGTTTAAAGTCTCCAGTTCCTCCCCTGAAGACCCGTCCGAGTTACTCCATGAGATTTCCCGATCAACTATGTTCTGTGATAGTTTAAAGTCTCTGGTTCCTCCCATTAAGACCCGTCCGAGTTACTTCATGAGTTTTCCCGATCGACTATGTTCTGTGATATTTTAAAGTCTCCGGTTCCTCCCATGAAGACCCGTCCGAGTTACTTCATGAGTTTTCCCGATCGACTATGTTTTGTGATAGTTTAAAGTCTCCGGTTCCTTCCATGAAGACTCGTCCGAGTTACTTCATGAGTTTTCCCGATCGACTATGTTCTGTGATAGTTTAAAGTCTCCGGTTCCTCCCATGAAGACCCGTCTGAGTTACTTCATGAGATTTCCCGATCGACTATGTTCTGTGATAGTTTAAAGTCTCCGGTTCCTCCCATGAAGACCCGACCGAGTTACTTCATGAGTTTTCCCGATCGACTATATTCTGTGATAGTTTAAAGTCTCCTGTTCCTTCCATGAAGACCCGTCCGAGTTACTCCATTAGATTTCCCGATCTACTATGTTCTGTGATAGTTTAAAGTCTCCGGTTCCTCCCATGAAGACCCGTCCGAGTTACTTCATGAGATTTCCCGATCGATTATGTTCTGTGATAGTTTAAATTCTCCGGTTCCTCCCATGAAGACCCGTCCGAGTTACTTCATGAGATTTCCCAATCGACTATATTCTGTGATAGTTTAAAGTCTCTGGTTCCTCCCATGAAGACCCGTCCGAGTTACTTCATGAGATTTCCCGATCGACTATGTTCTTATGTAAAATTATAATGTTTGCACTGACCTTGTAATGGTTTTTAAACTTCTGGGTTTTTCTTAGGGGAGTTGAATAGGTCTTTAGTATTCCCCACTGTTGATCGTTCGAATAGATTATAAAAGTTCCGCCAATACTTCTCAATCTGTGTGAACCACATTTATTTCTTCGGCGGTGTTTGTCTTGCATTACATTTATTGAAAGAAATAGAGTACATAAATTGTAAGCATACTTGTCCTCAGTTCGCCGGGAACTTACTTCAAATAATTATGATTCATTCCTTCAGACGTATTCTTGAGTGGTATGATCTTGTCAGGTTCGGTAAGGTTGTAATTGATTTGCATTCCAAGGACGTTCAAGAATTCTTCCTTCAGTATCCTGGAGATAATATGAACATGATGTTGTTGGAATGTATACTGAAAGCCTAAGCTTTTGTAAACATTTATTTTGAATAAAGAATCACATTTGGTCAAATTGTCTACATTTAGTTGTAGTTGTTCAATTAATTTATATTGTAGATAACATAGTATGTGGTGCCACATACAGAAGAGGATGTTATCAGTACCTTATAAATTATAAACAGTAGCTCACGACCAAAATGGAAAGGAACAAACCATTGGAAGGTCGTAGTGTAATTAGGTATAAGTTTATCTTGACTATATAATTACACTAGTACACTTAGAGTGTATTGAGTAGGACCATTAGAGGTCGTTTCTTTTATACTGACTTTATAAAGGAACAAAGACCTCAGTTATTATGGAAGTGTGTACTCTTAATCCTAATATAATAACAAGCACATATATTTGATATTTATTTCTTTAATTTATCAATGGGTGAGATTTAGTTCGATAAATCAATAAGCTCGATAAGTTGGGAAATGATATTACTTATAGTGTGTGTTGTTGATTATAGAAGGAACTGTTTCCTAGTAATCTAGGTTGATAATGTCCCCAAGATGTGCTTATAAAGATTGTCATGTTAAAACCTGCAGGTGGACTTAGTCCGACATGACGATAAGGTTGAGTGGTACTATTCTTGGATTAAGATATTAATTAAATGAGTTGTCAGTAACTCACTTAATTAGTGGACATTCGACATCTTAAACACAGGGAGACTAACACACTCATAATATGAAGGAGCCCAAAAATGTAATTTGGGATTGGTGCGGTAGTTCAATAATAGTTCTCTAGTGGAATGAATTATTATTGATAAAATTAAGTTGTGTGTTCGGGGCGAACACGGGATGCTTAATTTTATCGGGAGACCAAAACCAATTCCTCCTCTCGGTCCCTATCGTAGCCTCTTATTTATAGAGTACTATACCCACCTATACCCACCTTCATACCCATGATAAGGGGGCCGGCCAAGCTAGCTTGTGGTTCAAGCTAGGGCCGGCCAAGCCTTGGTTCATGGGTGGCCGGCCCTAGCTTGAACCCAAGCTTAGGTGGCCGGCCCCCATTAAATTAAAAGGAATTTTAATTTTAAATATTTCTTATGTGAAAGATATAATTTATTGGAGATATTAAAAATTAAAATATCTCTTTTAAAAGGATCTACAAAAGATTAAAGAAAGAGATTAGATCTCTTTCCTTATTTGTAGATTGGAAAGATATTTTATTTTTTCTTTATAAATTATTCACATGTAGAATATTTAAAATTATAGAAATTTCTTTTTATCAACCATGAAGGGATTTTAAAAGGAAATTTTATTTTTTAAAAATTTTCAAAGATAAATAAGGAATTTTAATTGGTGATTGAAATTGCTTTGTTTGGTCTTGTTGATGTGGCCGGCCATATACAATTGATTAGGAAATTTTATTTATTTTTTCTTAATTAATTGTTATCAAGGAAAGTTAAGGAAATTTTATTGTAATTAAATTTCCTTATTTGTCAAAGCCAAGGAATATAAAAGAAGGGGTTGGGGTGTCTTCATGACACACAACTTTTATTATTCTCTCCCTCTTTTCCTTGGTGTTGTGGCCGGCCATCTTCTCTCCATCTCTTCCTCTTTGTGGTGGCCGAAACCCTCTCTTGCTTGGAGCTCTTGTGGTGGCTGGATACTACTTGGAGAAGAAGAAGAAGAAGGAGAGAAAGCTTTCATCCCTTGGAGTTTGGTTGGTGTTTTTTCTTCATCCTTGGTGAAGCTTTTGATTTGGCCGAACCTAGCAAGGAGGAGAAGAAGGTGCTTTGGTGGTTTCTCATCTTGGAAGATCGTTGCCCACACAACGTCCGAGGTTAGAAGAGGAATACGGTAGAAGATCAAGAGATTTTTCTGAAAGATATAACTAGTATTTTTCCTTTTCGCATCATACTAGTTATTTTTGGAAATAATACCAAATACAAGAGACATGCGATTCTAGTATTTTGAATTTATTTTCGATGTTGTGTTCTTTGTTATTTTTTTTTCTTTTCCTTGTGATTTGATTGTTCCTTCGGTTAACCTAAAGTTATTTTAGGAAATTAAATATTAGCTTTCCTTAAAAGATTTTGTCTAGTCGGTGGTGGTTGCTCCCATATCCAAGAAGGTCATGTGCCTCGCCACGTCAGTACTGGGAACCAATTATGGAAATTAATATTTAATGAAATTAATAACTTAGGTGATTTGGGTCGAACGTGTTAAGTTTCGCAGGAGATCCAAGTCAAAACCTAAAAGAACAAATAGATTAAACTTTGGATCAAACGTGTTAAGTTCCGCAGGCGATCCAAGTTTAATTTAAAAGAACACATGGTAGCTAGGAAAAGGTTCAGATCTTTGTACAAAATTTTTGTACAGTGGAACCATTAGTTTTTCCGAGTAGTAACCAACAATTGGTATCAGAGCTAGGGTTTTGCCTCTGTGTATTTGGTATTAGTTTAATTATACACATGTCATACATAATTTAGGCAGGTTAATAGTAGGATTTGCTAACTTTGTGGATGCAGGATTCAACTATTATGGCTTATAGTTTTTTATGTGTGATTGGACCCTTGGACATGTCAAGGGCATTTTTTTTTGTGTGCATGATTGTATTATAAAATACAGCTGGAGCTGTATTTAGTTTTTATTAGGATTTTATTTTTTGATCTAGTTACATGTACATTCCTTTATAGAATATAGGATCGATGGATGTAAATTTTTTATTTTATGTTCGATCTAGTTTATATGTACATTCCTTCGAGGAATATAGGATCGAAAAATGTAAAATTATATTTATGTCGCGGATCGAATCTTGCAAGGCTTGGAACCTTTTTGAGGACCAGAGGCACAGCGGAACAAGGAGCAAGATGGATGCGACAGCTAGACCTAGTGGCGGTGGCCAAATATGGCAGCAGCTTGGGATGACAACACACGGAGGACAACCATAGATAAAAGCCATAATAGTTGAAAATTAGATTTTCTATTTATTGCTTTTATATTGTGCTGTGTGTGTATGTTAGTATACATGTTTAGTAGGCTAGCATAGTTAAAATTCCTCATTTATAAATAACTAAGTGGGAGAGGGATTTTAAATAATTTCCACGGTCTCCATTACTGGTTTGTAAGTGATGCAAACAAGCTTACGCGTTGGCTCTGAGTGCCTTCCTCTATATCGGATGAGCTTGTTTGTGGATCACTAGAACAAACTTCCATTTAGGATGTCTATAGGAAATTAATTAAGAGCGTGTGATCTTCCCCATCGGAAGGGGCACAATCTTATTAATGGACTTAGTGTCAAGTAATGGTATACACTTAGGCACATGTAATAGTATCCTCCCCATCGGAGTCACTGCTATTATTTGTGTGACCAAAGGATACCAACTATTAATTTTATTTGTCAAAAAGTTAGGTTGACAAGATAATAAAATTAATGGGTTAAAACCCTCCTTTTACAAATGCTGAATTTGTATACGTCCAAACTATCGTGGCATACAATATTCGCGGTGTTTTGAGGTGTTGGTTAATTTAAAATAGTATTGTTTGAGGAATCAATATTATTCTAAATTTAGAGTTCTGACCAAAAGTTATTTGTGATTCTTAGGATGACTTTCAACCCACTGTCCATCATACTACAACAGAATAGACTTACTGGTCCTAACTACATAGATTGGAAAAGGAACCTGGACATTGTTCTTACTGCTGAAAGCTATAAGTTTGTACTGACTGAGCCTTGTCCTGATGCACTCACTGGTGAATCTACCCAGGAGGAGATTGAATATCATAGGAAATGGGTAAAGGCAGATGAGATGGCGCGGTGTTACATTTTGGCTTCAATGTCAAATGTATTGCAACATCAGCATCAAGATTTACCAACAGCTTATGATATTATGAACAATCTCAAGGAACTCTTTGGTCATCAGGATCGGACTTCTAAACAAGAAGCCATGAGAAAGATAATGACAGCCACCATGCAAGAGGGTACTCCTGTGAGAGATCATATCCTAAAGATGATGGCTTATCTGAACGAAATACAAATCCTTAGAGGAGAAATTGATGGGGAAACCCAGATCGATATGATCCTCCAAACACTACCTAGAAGTTTTGAGCAATTCCGCCTGAATTACAATATGAACAAAAGGGTATATTCATTGGCGGAACTACTGACAGAACTTCAGGCAGCAAAAGGTTTGTTTCGTCACAATTCTCATATTCACTATGCTGAAAATGGTTCTACTTTTAAACCGAAAGGAAAGAAGAAGAAAAAACAAGTTGGTCCAGCAAAGAAAGTGAATAAATCTCAGAGTACAGGATCTAAAGCTGGAATGAAGAAGCCGAAGGGCAAGTGCTTCATCTGCAAGCAGTCAGGGCATTGGAAGGCAGACTGTCCTCGTAGGAATCAAAGCAACAAAGGTATATCTCATGCTTTAGTTGTTGAAACATATTTAGCGGTGTTATCTACCAGCACCTGGTGTGTAGATACGGAAGCCACTGATCATGTCTGCAATTCCTTGCAGGGGTTCCAGGAAACCCGACGACTATCTAAAGGAGAGATTACCGTCTACATGGGCAATGCTACTAAGGTGGCGGTTGTTGCAGTGGGAGACGTCTACTTATCTTTTAATAGATATAGAAATTTGGTTTTAAGAAATTGTCTTTATGTACCCAGTTTTAGAAAGAATTTAATTTCAGTTTCTAAACTGTTTCTAGATGGATATTCAGTTTCCTTTAGTAACGATGTAGTTATTAAGAGAAATAAAGTGATTATCTGTTCTGGTGCATTAGTTGGCAATTTGTATACTTTAAATCCAATTTCTTCCATGAAATTTATAACTCATCTTCTAACTCTAATAAGAGAAAAGAACCTTCGGAAATGAACCAAGTGTTGGTTGCTACTCGGAAAACCTAGAGGTTCCACTGTACAAAAATTTTGTACAAAGGTCTGAACCTTTTCCTAGCTACCATGTGTTCTTTTAAATTAAATTTTGGATCGCCTGCGGAACTTAACACGTTTGATCCAAAACTTAATCTATTTGTTCTTTTAGGTTTTGACTTAGATCTCCTGCGGAACTTAACATGTTCGACCCAAGTCACCTTAAGTTATTAATTCCATTAAATATTAATTTCCATAATTGGTTCCCAGTACTGACGTGGCGAGGCACATGGCCTTCTTGGATATGGGAGCAACCACCACCGACTAGACAAAACCTCTTATGGAAAGCTAATATTTAATTTTCTAAAATAACTTTAGGTTAACCGAAAAGAACAATCAAATCACAAGGAAAAATAAAATAAAAGAACACAACATCGAAAAACATATTCGAAATACTAGAATCGTAAGCCTCTTGTATTTGGTATTATTTCCATAAATAACTAGTATGATGCGGAAAGAAAAATTACTAGTTATACCTTGTAGAAAAACCTCTTGATCTTCTACCGTATTCCTCTTCTAACCTCGGACGTTGTGTGGGCAACGATCTTCCGAGATGAGAAACCACCAACCACCTTCTTCTCCTCCTAGCTAGGTTCGGCCACAAAAAGCTTAACCAAGGATGAAGAACAAAACACCAACCAAGCTCCAAGAGATGCTAGCTTTCTCTCCTTCTTCTTCTTCTTCTTCTCCAAGTAGTATCCGGCCGCCACAAGAGCTCCAAGCCTTTGAGAGTTTCGGCCACCACAAAGAGGGAGAGAGGAAGAGGATGGCCGACCACTCCAAGGAATAAAAGAGGGAGAGAAATAATAGAGGTTGTATCTCATGAAGGCACCCTCACCCCTTCTTTTATATTCCTTGGCCTAGGCAAATTAGGAAATTTAATTACAATAAAATTTCCTTAATTCCCTTGACATGATTTAATTGAGAAAAATAAAATAAAATTTCCCAAATTAATCTCTAATGGCCGGCCACATCAAAAGAGATAAATTAGACAAGTTTTAATCAACAATTAAAACTTCCTAATTTGTTTCCGGAAATTTTAAAATTAAAATTTCTCTTTAAAAATCTCTTCATGGTTGATAAAAAGAAATTTCTATAATTTTAATTTTATCAACATGTGGATAATTTTAAAGAGAAAATAAAATATCTCACCAATCTACAAATAAGGAAAGAAATCTAATCTCTTTCTTTAATCTTTTGTAGATCTTTTACAAAAGAGATATTTTAATTTTAATTCTCTTTAATAAATTATTTCTTCCACATAATAAAAAATTAAAATTAAAATTCCTTTTTAATTTAATTTGGCCGGCCCCCACTAGCTTGGGTTCAAGCTAGGGCCGGCCACCCCAATTTATACCTAGGTCGGCCCTAGCTTGGTTCCCAAACTAGCTTGGCCGACCCCCCTATTGGTGGGTATAGAAGGTGGGTATAGGTGGGAATAGTACTCTATAAATAAGAGACTACGATAGGGACCGAGAGGAGGAATTGGTTTTCGTCTCCCGATAAAATTAAGCATTGTGTGTTCGCCCCGAACACACAACTTAATTTTATCAATAATAATTCATTCCACTAGAGAACTATTATTGAACTACCGCACCAATCCCAAATTATATTTTTGGGCTCCTTCTTATTATGAGTGTGTTAGTCTCCCTGTGTTTAAGATATCGAATGTCCACTAATTAAGTGAGTTACTGACAACTCATTTAATTAATATCTAAGTCCAAGAGTAGTACCACTCAACCTTATTGTCATGTCGGACTAGGTCCACCTGCAGGGTTTAACATGACAATCCTTATGAGCTCCTCTTGAGGACATTATCAACCTAGTATCTCTAGGACACAGTTTCCTTCTATAATCAACAACACACACTATAAGTGATACCATTTCCCAACTTATCGGGCTTATTGATTCATCGAACTAAATCTCACCCATTGATAAATTAAAGAAATAAATATCAAATATATGTGCTTGTTATTATATTAGGATTAAGAGCACACACTTCCATAATAACCGAGGTCTTTGTTCCTTTATAAAGTCAGTATAAAAGAAACGACCTCAAATGGTCCTACTCAATACACTCTGAGTGTACTAGTGTAATTATATAGTCAAGATAAACTAATACCTAATTACACTACGACCTTCTAATGGTTTGTTCCTTTCCATTTTGATCGTGAGCTACTGTTTATAATTTATAAGGTACTGATAACATCATCTTCTGCATGTGACACCACATACTATGTTATCTACAATATAAATTAAATGAACAACTACAAACAAATGTAGACAATTTGACCAAATGTGATTCTTTATTCATAATGAATGTTTACAAAGCTTAGAATTGATTTATTCTGATTTGTGTGGTCCTATGTCTGTCCAGGCAAGAGGTGGTTTTGAATATTTTGTGTCTTTCATAGATGATTATTCAAGATACGGATACATTTACCTAATGCGCCGCAAGTCCGAGTGCTTTGATAAGTTCAAAGAATACAAGGTTGATGTCGAGAAACGACTAGGTAAAAGTATCAAGACACTACGGTCTGATCGTGGTGGTGAATACCTCTTAGGAGAGTTTAGGAATTACTTATCAGAGGCTGGGATTCAATCCCAACTGTCTGCACCTGGTACACCCCAACAGAATGGTGTGGAAGAACGAAGGAATAGGACTCTTATGGAGATGGTTAGATCGATGATGAGTTATTCAGAATTACCAAATTCGTTTTGGGGATACGCTCTGGAAACAGCAGTGTACATTCTGAACTTAGTACCTTCTAAATCAGTTTCTTCTACTCCCACAGAATTGTGGAATGGGTGAAAGCCCAGTCTAAGACATATTCGGATTTGGGGTAGTCCAACACATGTGCTGAAACCATATGCTGATAAGTTAGAATCTCGTACAGAAGTTCGCGTGTTTGAGGGGTATCCCAAAGGAACAAAAGGTGGTTTATTTTATAGTCCTAAAGACCAGAAGGTCATTGTTAGCACTAATGCCTAGTTTTTAGAAGAAGACTATATAATGGATCACAAGCCTAGTAGCAAAGTTGTTTTAGAAGAACTTAGAGAGGATACGTCTACTTCAGTACCAACAGTACAAGATGAAGTACCACAAGAGACTACAACACGTGTCACACATGATACACAACCACAGATAGTGCCTCGTCGTAATGGGAGGGTTGTAAGGCAGCCTGAAAGATTCATGTTTTTGGGAGAGTCTTCGGACTTGATCCCGGGTAAACATGAACCTGATCCCCGAACATATGACGAAGCACTCCAAGAAATAGATGCAGCATCTTGGCAAAAGGCAATGAATTCTGAAATAGAGTCTATGTATTCTAATAAGGTCTGGGAGCTCGTAGAACCACCTGATGGTGTAAAAGCCGTTGGATGCAAGTGGATCTACAAAAGGAAAAGAGGGACAGACGGGAAGGTAGAAACCTTCAAAGCTAGGCTTGTTGCGAAAGGGTACACTCAGAAAGAGGGAATCGATTATGAGGAGACTTTTTCACCAGTAGCCATGCTTAAGTCTATCCGGATACTCTTATCCATTGCTGCTCATATGGATTATGAGATTTGACAAATGGATGTCAAGACAGCTTTCCTTAATGGAAGTCTTGAAGAGAACATCCATATGAAGCAACCAGAAGGGTTCATTGAAAAAGGCAAAGAGCATCTAGTATGCAAGCTTAATCGGTCCATTTATGGACTGAAGCAAGCTTCAAGGTCTTGGAACATCAGTTTTAATGAAGTAATCTAGCCATATGGATTTATTCAGTGTCCGGATGAGTCTTGTGTATACAAGAAGTGTAACGGAAACGTGGTGGTATTTCTTGTACTATACGTAGATGATATTTTGTTAATTGACAACAATGTCAAGGTATTATCAGACGTAAGGGTATGGTTGTCCAAACAATTTGATATGAAGGACTTAAGAGATTGTGCACACATTCTTGGGATTAAAGTTATAAGGGATCGCAAGAAAAGAATGTTGTGTCTGTCCCAAGCTTCATATATAGATACAATCCTTGCTCGTTTTAGCATGCAGGATTCCAAGAAAGGTTTCTTACCTTTTAGGCATGGAGTAGCTTTATCTAAAGAGATGTCTCCGAAGACATCAAAGGAGATAGAGGACATGAAAGCAGTTCCTTATGCTTCGGTTGTAGGAAGCTTAATGTATGCAATGCTATGTACGATACCTGATATCTGTTTTACCGTGGGCATGATTAGTAGATATCAGAGTAATCCTGGACAAGGACATTGGACTGTGCTAAAGCATATATTAAACTACCTGAGAAGGACTAGAGATTATATGCTAGTTTACCAAGCAGACGATTTGCTCCCTGTGGGTTACACGGATTCAGATTTCCAATCAGATAGAGACAACAGTAAGTCTACATCAAGCTATGTGTTTACTTTAGGAGGTGGAGCCATTGCATGGAGGAGTGTTAAGAAGAAATATGTTTCGGACTCAACCATGGAAGCAGAGTATGTAGCAGCCTCTGAGGCGGCTAAAGAAGCAGTATGGCTCAGAAACTTTCTAATGGACTTAGATGTGATTCCTGGTTTGCCCAAAATCATCACAATTTATTGTGATAATAGCGATGCAGTTGTAAACTCGAAGGAACCACGAGCCCATAAGGCAAGTAAACATATAGAGCGCAAGTACCACTTGATACAAGATATCGTGAAGCGAGGAGAAGTTGTCATCACCAAGATTGCATCAGCGGATAACCTGGCATATCCTTTCACTAAGGCCCTTCCGGCGAAAGCTTTCGATCGGCAGGTGGAGGGAATGGGAATCAGATGTATGGCAGAAGATATGGCAGCTTAGTCATTAGTATAAGTGGGAGATTGTTGGAATGTATACTGAAAGCCTAATCTTTTGTAAACATTTATTTTGAATAAAGAATCACATTTGGTCAAATTGTCTACATTTAGTTGTAGTTGTTCAATTAATTTATATTATAGATAATATAGTATGTGGTGCAACATACAGAAGAGGATGTTATCAGTACCTTATAAATTATAAACAGTAGCTCACGACCAAAATGGAAAGGAACAAACCATTGGAAGGTCGTAGTGTAATTAGGTATAAGTTTATCTTGACTATATAATTACACTAGTACACTTAGAGTGTATTGAGTAGGACCATTAGAGGTCGTTTCTTTTATACTGACTTTATAAAGGAACAAAGACCTCAGTTATTATGGAAGTGTGTACTCTTAATCCTAATATAATAACAAGCACATATATTTGATATTTATTTCTTTAATTTATCAATGGGTGAGATTTAGTTCGATAAATCAATAAGCTCGATAAGTTGGGAAATGAAATTACTTATAGTGTGTGTTGTTGATTATAGAAGGAAACTGTGTCCTAGTAATCTAGGTTGATAATGCCCCCAAGATGAGCTTATAAAGATTGTCATGTTAAACCCTGCAGGTGGACTTAGTCCGACATGACGATAAGGTTGAGTGGTACTATTCTTGGATTAAGATATTAATTAAATGAGTTGTCAGTAACTCACTTAATTAGTGGACATTCGACATCTTAAACACAAGGAGACTAACACACTCATAATAAGAAGGAGCCCAAAAATGTAATTTGGGATTGGTGCGGTAGTTCAATAATAGTTCTCTAGTGGAATGAATTATTATTGATAAAATTAAGTTGTGTGTTCGGGGCGAACACGGGATGCTTAATTTTATCGGGAGACCAAAACCAATTCCTCCTCTCGGTCCCTATCGTAGCCTCTTATTTATAGAGTACTATACCCACCTATACCCACCTTCATACCCATGATAAGGGGGCCGGCCAAGCTAGCTTGTGGTTCAAGCTAGGGCCGGCCAAGCCTTGGTTCATGGGTGGCCGGCCCTAGCTTGAACCCAAGCTTAGGTGGCCGACCCCCATTAAATTAAAAGGAATTTTAATTTTAAATATTTCTTATGTGAAAGATATAATTTATTGGAGAGATTAAAAATTAAAATATCTCTTTTAAAAGGATCTACAAAAGATTAAAGAAAGAGATTAGATCTCTTTCCTTATTTGTAGATTGGAAAGATATTTTATTTTTTCTTTATAAATTATTCACATGTAGAATATTTAAAATTATAGAAATTTCTTTTTATCAACCATGAAGGGATTTTAGAAGGAAATTTTATTTTTTTAAAATTTCCGAAGACAAATAAGGAATTTTAATTGGTGATTGAAATTGCTTTGTTTGGTCTTGTTGATGTGGCCGGCCATATACAATTGATTAGGAAATTTTATTTATTTTTTCTTACTTAATTGTTATCAAGGAAAGTTAAGGAAATTTTATTGTAATTAAATTTCCTTATTTGTCAAAGCCAAGGAATATAAAAGAAGGGGTTGGGGTGTCTTCATGACACACAACTTTTATTATTCTCTCCCTCTTTTCCTTGGTGTTGTGGCTGGCCATCTTCTCTCCATCTCTTCCTCTTTGTGGTAGCCGAAACCCTCTCTTGCTTGGAGCTCTTGTGGTGGCCAGATACTACTTGGAGAAGAAGAAGAAAAAGGAGAGAAAGCTTTCATCCCTTGGAGTTTGGTTGGTGTTTTTTCTTCATCCTTGGTGAAGCTTTTGATTTGGCCGAACCTAGCAAGGAGGAGAAGAAGGTGCTTTGGTGGTTTCTCATCTTGGAAGATCGTTGCCCACACAACGTCCGAGGTTAGAAGAGGAATACGGTAGAAGATCAAGAGGTTTTTCTGAAAGGTATAATTAGTATTTTTCCTTTCCGCATCATACTAGTTATTTTTGGAAATAATACCAAATACAAGAGGCATGCGATTCTAGTATTTTGAATTTATTTTCGATGTTGTGTTCTTTGTTATTTTTTTCTTTTCCTTGTGATTTGATTGTTCCTTTCGGTTAACCTAAAGTTATTTTAGGAAATTAAATATTAGCTTTCCTTAAAAGATTTTGTCTAGTCGGTGGTGGTTGCTCCCATATCCAAGAAGGTCATGTGCCTCGCCACGTCAGTACTGGGAACCAATTATGGAAATTAATATTTAATGGAATTAATAACTTAGGTGATTTGGGTCAAACGTGTTAAGTTCCGCAGGAGATCCAAGTCAAACCTAAAAGAACAAATAGATTAAACTTTGGATCAAACGTGTTAAGTTCTGCAGTCGATCCAAGTTTAATTTAAAAGAACACATGGTAGCTAGGAAAAGGTTCAGACCTTTGTACAAAATTTTTGTACAGTGGAACCATTAGGTTTTTCGAGTAGCAACCAACAGATGTGAGCTTTTCCACCACTTTATAAGGTCCTCCCCATTGTGGTGCCAACTTATTGACATCCCCGACAGGTTTGATACGCTTCTATACTAGATCTCCCACTTGGAAAAATCTGGGGATGACTCTTTTGTTATAATTTTGCCTCATTCATTGTTGATATGATGCGAGACGAGTTGCAGCTTTATCTCTAATTTCCTCTATTAAGTCCAACTCCATGAGTCGTCGATCCTCATTGTCTGCATCATATAATTGTCTTCTATCAGATTCTACTCCCACCTCAATGAGAATTATTGCTTCTCCTCCATAAACTAATTGAAAGGGAGTGATTCCTGTAGCTTCTCGAGGTGTAGTACGGTATGCCCAAAGAACGCTGGGTAATTCATCTACCCAGCTACCTCCGACATGATCCAGTTTGGTTTTTAAACCCCTTATAATTTCCCTATTAGTTACTTCCGCTTGACCATTACTTTGCGGATAAGCTATGGAGGTGAAGGCCTGAATAATACCATAACTTTTGCACCAATCTAAGATTCTATCCCCTTGAAATTGCCTTCCATTACCAGAGACTAATTTATGAGGAATGTCGAATCTGCATATGATATTTTTCCACAGAAATTTAATAACTGCATCTTCGGTAATCCGGGCAATCGGTTCTGCTTCTACCCATTTAGAGAAATAATCCACTGCTACCAATAAAAACCTTCTTTGTGCAGCTGCCATAGGAAACGGGCCAACTATGTCCATACCCCATTGATCGAAGGGACATGAGACTATAGAGGTCCTCAATAACTGTGTAGTATAATGTAAGATAGTTTGATATTTCTGACAAGAAATACAAGTTCTTACCAACTTGTTGGCATCCTCGTGTAGAGTAGGCCAGAAATATCCTGCTAGTAAAATTTTATGAGCCAGGGATCTTCCTCCTATATGACTACCACATGAGCCTTGATGAACCTCCTGTAAAATAAATTGTATATCTTCTATGCCAATACACTTGAGCAGAGGTCTAGAAAAAGCTCTTTTATATAATTGTTCTCCTATCATAGTGTATTGAGCAGCTCTTTTCTTAAATATCCTTGCTTGTTCTGCATTACTTGGAAGAATACTCTGCTGTAGATACAATATGATTTGGGCCCTCCAGTCGCCGTGTATTTCATCATCAGCTTGTCTCTCGATACAAGATATGAACAAAGCTTGCTCCACAGGCCGATCCAAATTCCATGGTGTTATAGCGGAGGCCAGCTTAGCTAATTCATCTGCTACCTGATTCTCAGATTGAGGAACTTTTTGTATATTTACTTCTTGAAACTGGGACTTTAACTTATCAAACGCCTCAACATATAACTTGAGCTTGTCATTATTAATTTCAAAATTACCAGATAGTTGTTGGGCTGCTAATTAAGAGTCAGAATAGATGAGGACCCGAGCTGCTCCTATATGTCGAGCGGCTTGTAATCTAGCTATCAATGCTTCATATTCTGCCTCATTGTTGGTGGCTCTATAGTTCAACCTGATAGAAAGTTGGAGTCTATCTTCCCTTGGAGATATAAGAAGAACCCCAATTCCGCTACCTTGTCTGGTTGAGGAGCCATCTATATAAACTTTCCAAATATGTTCTTCTTCAGAGTCTTGAACTTCTATAATGAAATCTGCTAGAGCCTATGCCTTGATGGCCGAGCAGGGTTGATATTGTATGTCATATTCACCAAGTTCAGTCGTCCATTTGATCAGCCGACTTGATGCCTCTAGGTTGAGTAATACCCGTCCGAGGGTACTGTTGGTCAATACGATAATTTCATGTGCTAAGAAATATGGACGCAACCTCTGAGCAGTCAACACTAATGCATAAGCTAACTTTTCTAGTGTAGTATATCTACACTCAGCTCCTTTTAATAAGTGGCTAGAGAAATATACAGGTTGTTGTTCCTTTCCCTCCTGTCTGACTAATACAGAGCCTACAGCATTTTCATTAGCTGACAAATATACCCAGAGGGTCTCTCCTACTATAGGCTTAGCTAATACAGGAAGAGTAGACAAGTAATCTTTTAACTCTTGAAAGGCCTTATCACATTCCTCGTTCCACTGAAATTTTTTTGCCTTTCGGAGTATCTTAAAGAAGTGGAAGCTATGATCGACCGACTGGGAAATGAACCTAGACAAGGCTGTAATCCGACCAGTAAGTCTTTGAGCTTCTCTCATGTTGCGTAGAGGCTCCATGTTCTGAAGTGCCTTGAATTTGCTTGGGTTGGCCTCTATTCCTCGCTCGGACACCATATACCCCAGGAATTTTCCCCCTTTCACTCTGAATAAACATTTGCTCGGATTCAACTTGAGCCCATATTGTCTCAATGTTTTGCAGGTCTCCTCTACATCTATGCACAGATCAACAGCTTGAAGAGACTTAATTAAGATATCATCAACATATACTTCCATATTTCTCTCAATCTGCTTCTGGAAGACCTTATTCATAAGCCTCTGATAAGTTGCTCCTGCATTTTTTAGTCCGAAGGGCATAACATTATAACAATAAGTACCTTCAGATGTTATAAAACTGACCCTTTCTTGATCCTCTTTAGCTAGGGGGACCTGATGATAGCCTTGATAAGCGTCCAACATAGAGATGTACTCACACCCAGCAGTGGAGTCTACCAGTTGATCGATCCTGGGTAATGGATAATAATATTTTGGGCAAGCCATGTTGAGATCCCGGAAATCAATGCATACTCTCCATTTGTTTCCTGGCTTGGAGACTAGAACCACATTAGCTAGCCAGCTAGAAAATTGTACCTCCCTGATGTAACCAGCCTCCATGAGCTTAGTTATTTCTTCTTTGATGATTTGGTTCTGTTCCGCGCTAAAATTTCTTTTCCTTTGCATGACCAGGTGGGCATCTGGGAAGACATGTAGAGAATGCTCCATGACTGTAGGAGACATGCCCGAGACCTCTTTGGGCGTCCAGGCAAATACATCATTATTCTTCTTTAGACATTGCACCAGTTCGGCTTTCAGAGTGGGGTCAAGATCAGCCGCAACATAAGTAGTAGCCTCAGGTCGCCCAGTCTGAATCTGGACTTCTTCCTTCTCTTCATAAACCAGCACAGGCGTCTTTTCTTGGATGACATTGACTTCCATTTTTTGAATTTTTCGGGCAGCATTAGCTTCAGCCTGAACGATCTCTACATAACATTTTCTAGCTATCTTCTGATCACCTCGTACTTCTCTAACCTGATCATCAACAGGAAATTTAATTTTTTGACAGAAAGTAGAAACGACCACCCTAAACTTGTTTAAGGCCGATCGACCCAGTATCACATTATAAGAAGACGGGGCATCCACCACCATAAAATAAGACCTTCTTGTTCTCATTAGGGGTTCCTCCCCTAGAGATATGACCAGCTTTATTTTACCAAGCGGTTGTACTTCATTACCCGTGAATCCATATAGAGGAGTTACCATCTGTTGAAGTTCGCTCGGGTCGATCTGTAATTGATCAAAGGCCTTCTTAAAGATAATATTGACAGAACTGCCAGTGTCTATGAAGGTACGAGAAATGGCATAATTGGCTATCACGACTTTAATAATCAGGGCATCATCATGGGATATTTTTACCCCCTCAAGATCTCTAGGCCCAAAACTTATCTCGGGGCCAGCTGCTCGTTCCATGCTACACCCCACGGCATGAATCTCCAGTCTTCGGGCATGTGCTTTTCTGGCTCTATTAGAATCTCCATCGGTGGGCCCACCCGTGATCATATTGATATTACCCCGGGCGACATTACTCCTATTTTCTTCTTGTCGGGTTGTCATGGCTTCAGAAGGAGCCTTTTCCGACACCTGGCTTGTACCGACCGGGGTAGGCAATGTCTCTTGCCGAGGTTCGTCCGAGCGATATTCCAATTTAAGCGGGCTTTGCTGCCTGGGGTACTGCTGCCGATAATAATTTTGCCTTTGGTAGCGCTCCTTGTTTGCTCTTTTATTTCTTAAAACAAAACAATCTTCAGTATGGTGACTGCTAGTTTTGTGATAAGTGCACCATCTTCTTGGTGCCTCTGACTGTATCTCCACATGCTGTACTACTTGCGGGCGATATTCTGGATGGCGATGAGGTGGATGAACTGCCCGAGGTCCCCGAGGTCCCCTAGGTGGAGGAACAAGAGTATGAGCCTTTTCCTTAATCGGGGTAGGAGAAGAAGTGGTGCCCTCTTTTCTGCGGGCGGCTTGAGCTTCCTCAACATTAATAAATTCAGTGGCTCGTTCAATTAAGGAGTCAAAATTGACAGGAGGATTTCTTACCAGATCTTTAAGAAATCATTATCATTTAAACCTTGAGAGAAAGCACTCGCTAAGATTTCAGTAGTAGCATTAGGTACATCGATAGCTACCTGATTGAACCTTTTGATGTAGGCTCGGATGGACTCTTTGGATGCTTGCTTAATTGAAAATAGACTCCAAGGAGTCTTATGATTCCTCTTGTTGCTAGAAAAGTGATGCAGAAAAACTTTCTTGAAGTCTTTGAATTTTCGGATAGACTTTTCTAGCAATCTCTTGAACCAACGTTGTGCAGCTCCTCCGAGGGTAGTAAGAAACATCCGACATTTCACCGCATCAGAGAATTATTGTAATAATGCTACATTCTCAAATTTTAATAGATGATCTTCTGGATCTGTCGTTCCAGTGTATTCGTCGATCAGAAGATTTTGATACCACTTAGGAAGCGGATCATCTAGTACACTTTGAGAGAATGGGGAGATGACTTTTTCTGGTGAGCTATCACTAGTTATCATTTTAATATTACGCTTTTTTTTGTCTGGTGCTTCACCAGAAGATTCTTGGAACATGGGCCTTCGACCCCCCTGCTCCATGGGAGTACGAAGAAAGGCTCGCGGACGTCGCGTCGGAGAAACTGCAGCTAGAGGAAAATATGCATGTTCCTCTTCTTCCGGCTCCTTTCCTTTTCGATGCTCAGTAGTTGAAATCACTGGATTATGAGCTGTTGGCAGAGTAGCTCTAGTATGAGCTTGAAGTTGTTGTTGTTGTTGTTGCAAGGCTTTTTGCACATGAGAATTAATGAGGAAATCCATATCCTCACGGTTGATGGTGAGTAGATTTGATTTTCTGACCTCTTCCATCTTGTAGTCTTAGATTTAGGTGAAGTTTCCCACAGACGACACCAAATTTGATCCTGTCTGAGAAGCTTGACAAGACGGAGATCCGGGAGAAAAAACCTACCGCTAGTGGAGAATAATACCTGTAGAACGTCGATCTGAGAAACCCAAAGAGGATCGGAAAGAACAGAGTCACCGAATGCCCTTCTTGCACGAAGACCCGATGACAAGAAAGAAATCCAATCGAAGAGAAACCAGACTCGGAGCTTCCAGGACTTCTTGTAGAACGCCGATCCGAGAAACCCAAAGCAGATCGGAAAGAATAGAGTCACCGAATGATCTCCTTGCACGAAGACCCGATGACGAGAAAGAAATCCAATCGAAGAGAAACCAGACTCGGAGCTTCCAGGACTTCCTGCGCACAAGAAACCAGCCAACACTATGGTCAGTGACCTAAGACCGGGGTGGGAATCCCTAGCTAGGCCCTCTGACGCTCAAGTTAATGATCTCTCTTGGTGTGGAAGAAGGAAGAAGAAAATGAACAGTGGTTGAAAATTAGGGTTCTGAATGTGCGCAATGATGTGAACTTACCTAGCCAATGGAGAGGATTTCCCTTTTTATACCACTTCATATAACCTCCGTAGTCATGAAGCAGACCTCGGTTGTTAGAGTTTGTTATAAGATGACGTAAGCTGCGTACTTACGGTAAATGACTTTTAAGGAATCTTTTTTGTACCCCTGGTGTACCTGTAAAATAGTTTGAAAACACATTTCCCGCCAAAATATATATCACCTGTTATACAATCACATACTGCAAATGTCTTTATGGACTACTTTGTTTGAAAAATATTTACTTCTGTCCTGTTTCACAATTCCTTTCAAAGTGTTTCTATCGTTCATTCTTGCCTCTCCTGTTTTTGCTATATCATAGATAACTTAATATAACATTGTCCCTTGTATCGGTCAAGGGTGAACTTAACTAGGTTTGATCAATAATTATTACCTCTCATGAGGCTCCTTGGGTAGTGCCTGTCCGTGCCCTTCTGAGTTTGTTATCCTAGCTAGCACTGAGTTATATTTTGCCAAGTATGTAATCTTGATCAATATTGGTATATCTTTCCAAGGTACTACTCAGGCCGGCTGATATTGATCTTCCTCCATTGAGGTATATCCCGACCGATATTGGCTTGTCTCTCTGAAGGTATATCCCGACCGATATTGGCCTATCTCTTTGAAGGTATCTTCCGGACGATATTGGCATTCCTCCCCGAAGGTACATCCAGGCCGATATTGGCTTATCTTCTTGAAGGTATATCCCGATCGATATTGGCTTGTCTCCCTGAAGGTATATCCCGGACGATATTGGCCTGTCTCTCTGAAGGTATATCCTGGTCGATATTGGCCTGTCTCTCTGAAGGTATCTTCCGGACGATATTGTCCTTCCTCCCCGAAGATATATCCCGGTCGATATTAGCCTGTCTCCCTGAAGGTATATCCCGGCCGATATTGGCCTGTCTCTCTAAAGGTATCTTTCGGACGATATTGTCCTTCCTCCCCGAAGGTATATCCCGGCCGATATTGGCCTTTCTCCCTGAAGGTATATCCCGGCCGATATTGGCCTGTCTCTCTGAAGGTATATCCCGACCACTATTGGCTTTCCTCCCCGAAGGTATATTCCGGCCGATATTGACCTATCTTCTTTGAGGCATATCTCGGTCGATATTGGCCTATCCCCCTAGAAGTATATCTCAGCCGATATTGACCTACCTGATTACTTGGTTATCCCCTTTCCCTCCTTTATCGGGGGTTCATAAAACTTAACCCATATCAACTGCGAAGGAGTCAAAGCTTATCCTCGCTGTGAATTCGTCGGTGATGGAGGCGCCCTCAAGGGTATTGAAGGCGCCTTCAACAACCTATAAAAGGCAATCTTGACCAGCAGCTGAGGCAATCAAGTTCTAAGTGATTGTCCAACTGTTTGCTGCTAACAAGACGTTCCGACTGAGCCATAACAAGACCCTAACGACCCGAAGCTGCGAATTTCAAATTCCTATTGCCGGTATAATTTTTAGTGCATTTAAATTGTAATACCTGATTGTACTATTTTCCAAAATTATAGTTGTTGCCCAAAGTAAACTCTCAACGAGTGAGAGCCTTGGAGTAGGAGTTGCCCTAGGCTCCGAACCAAGTAAATCTTGGCGTCTTCTCTGTGTGTGTTTTATTTAAATTTTCGCTGCATTTACTCGATCGTTTCAAATACGAAAAGTGAAAGCCACGAGTGCTATTCGCCGGCCCCCCCTCTAGCCCATCTCGATCCAACAATTGGTATCAGAGTGGGGTCGCTTCGATTTGGTTCAACCACCAGTCAAGCATATTTTTCGTGGTGATTTCCTATTTTTCGGAGTCGATCGGAATCGGTATTTTTGCCGCCTTCTGATCCAATTTTTCGTAATCGAAGTTTTCCTCGAAGTTGCTGTAACACCACTCGAGATCGTATTTTATTTTTCCTTTATCCCACGCTACTAATCTAGGATCAAGTCCTGGGACAAGTTTCCTTTGTTGTTTTTCTTATACAAGTTCTATGACTCTTCAAGAAGGCTACAGTACAGCCTGACCTCCACTCTTCACCGGAGAAGACTTTGGCTACTGCAAGGGCCGAATGGAGTCATACCTTCAAATTCATTTCGAAGTCTGGATGATCGTCAAAATCGGTCTTGAACTTCCAACTGACGATGTCGGCAAATTGATATCGTGTAAGAACAGGGATGCAACAATGATAAAGAAGGTAGAAGCAAACACCAAAGCAACCTATACTCTTCAATGTGGTCTAATAAAGGAGGAGTTAAACCGAGTCAGCTTATTCTCAAGCGCGAAAGAGTTATGGGAGAAGCTGATTGAGCTACACAAAGGTACTTTCGATACGCAAGTAAGTAAGTGTGATTTAATAGACGAATTATTTGAGTTACATGAGCAGATTGATACTACTCTGGCCGAGAAAGGTATTGCGTTGGTTGCAGGTACCAACAAGACAAAGAAGGCTAGAAAGAGGAAGGTGTTGAATGCAACATGGTCCAAGTCATCAGACGAATCTGAATCCGACGAAGAAGAACAAACAAGCTTCCTCACTTTACCAGTACAAGTGAAGATTGTCGAAATCGAGTCCGAGTTCGAGTCCGAAATCGAGAGTGAATCAGAAACTGAGTCCGAGCAAAGCCAAGGATCCATATCCGTTTCGGAAGGGCCTAACCCCACTGTAAGTTCTCTATTCGTCGGTACTCAAGTAGATGATTTACAAAACTTGGTTTCTTATTTATTAAAGAAATTGGCCAAATCCAACTTCCGGGTCAAGCCACTCCAAAAGGAGGTAACAACCCTTAAGGAAGTGACTAACTTGAGTCCTTTGACTGAGCCAGTTCAAATTGGAAGTTCAACTCAAGTCCAACAACTTGAGGAAGAAAATTCCAATTTGAAAACTCAAGTTAAAGAACTTAAAGATAAATTGGAACGGTCCACGTTGGGTTCCAAGAATCTTAATATGATTCTTGGAAAACAAAGAGTCATTTACAATAAACCCAGACTTGGGTTTAAGCATAAATAAAAAGTTAAATCATATCTGTCAATTATAAATAGATCAAATAGAAACATAGTCCAAGCATGGGTCCCCAAGTCAAACTTGGTTAGTCAAGTTGGACTTGGTCAATGTTGGGTCCACAAGGATCAAGTCCATTACCTTGATAGACCATATCGAGGCTATGATCCAGAGGGAGCCAATAAAAAGACAATTTTTATTATAAAATAGAATTGTTTGATGTCTGCCTTTTACTGTTTTTTATTATACATGCTTAGACTAGGCTAGATTAAGGACCTATGTGTAATTTACACTTGACTGGTTAGTCCTAGGAGTTTCAAAAGAAAAATTAAATATATAATTTCTTTGAAATGCTCTGTCTAGAAGTGATAGATGATCTCATATCCAAGAAGGCCTAGTGCCTCCCCACAGGCTGGAAGTCAATCTTTGAAATGTGTATTTAATTGATTAATTGAAAAATCTAAGTCTAACTCAAATATAAATTAATCCTTAGACATAATCTAAATTAAACATAATCATTTCAAAACAACATACAAGGTTCCCTGATTGACAACTTAGAATCGGGTGAGATGGACCTAGGATGAACTTAGTCGAATTCATTTAACCTAATTTAAATTAATCTAATTAATCAACCTTAATTCAATTTAATAAATTTAAATTAATTAATTTTAATCTTAATTTCGAAATTATAACTAATTATTTTAAAATTCATAATTAATTTCATAATTATTTTTTAAAAAATCATAATTATTTAAAATCATAATTAATTTCAAAATCTTACTTAATATTATAATTAATTTTAAAATCATAATTAATTTCAAAATATCACTTAATTTTATAATTAATTTTAAAATCATAATTAAATTATTTCTTAAATTATTTTCAAAAAGTTGATTATTATTAAGGTTCAAATCATAATTAATTTCATAATTATTTTAAAAATAATAATTAATTTCATAATTAATTTTAAAATCATCATTAATTTCAAAATCTTACTTAATTTTTATAATTAATTTTAAAATATTACTTAATTCTATAAATATTTTCAAATTATTTTTCAAAATGATTATTACTTTCAAATCATTATAATTATCATAATTAATTTCAAAATTTTAATTATATTTAATTAATTCAAAAATATTAATTATTATAATTAATTATTTTTATTAATTCTTAGACTTTCGAAAATTTTATTTAATTTTCAACTCATGCCTAAGATTATCATTTCATTTTTTTTTAATATATTTTCAAAATCTTCAAAAATTTTAAATGTTTACTCATTTTTTTTAAAAAAAAAATTAAACTCGTTGAATATTTAAACTTATATTTATATCTCAATATTTTTCTTAAATATTGATAAAATTAAAATATAGTTAACTCCGTCTCACACTCACTATAAGCTTAACATACTTGATAACCTAGAATGGGTGAGATGAAAAATTAAGAAAATATAAAATATTTTTTTAATTACATGCTTGGATTCTAGAATCCTCGAAATTATTAAGGCATTAATCAAGGGGGAGTGAAGAGAGTTGAGCTAAGTTTTTTTTAAAGAACAAAATTCAAAATTTCAATTTATTTTTAAAAATGAAAAATAAATTATCTACAAAAACAAAGTATTTCCTCAAGTATTTTTCAAATCACTTACTTAGCTAAGTATTTTTACAATAAAATATTTTTTAAGTTAAGGTTTTAACTTTAAATCTAGGATTCTATCAAAATATTTTTTAAGCTAAAGTTCTTATTAAAATATGTTTTAAGTTGAGTACTTTTAAGTAAGTCCTTCTTCAAAACCTTTACATTTGAAGCTAAGTATTAAAATTCTCAAAGTCTTTTTAAAGCGAGTCTTTTTAAGGCTAAATACTTGACAAAATAATTATCTTCAAAAGTTTAGCTAAGACTTTGATAAAAATATTTTCAAAGCTAAATTTAGCTAAGTGTTACTCTTCAGGGGGAGCTTAGAATTACATAGAATATTTTTTTATTTTTTTCTCTCTACTCTTTCTTTTTTATTTATGTCAAATGGGGAGAGAAAAGTCAAAGTTAAGAAAAAGTTAAGCAAATTAAGATTTAACAAAATGAAAAAGTAAATTAAGAATTTAAACAAAATGAAAGGGGGAGCATAGCATAAGTTTCATTACATTCATTCCCATGTTTAAAATTTCTTTATTTATTGTTTGTTATATTTTTATTTAACTTTGAACTGTATTGCCATAATCAAAAAGGGGGAGATTGTTGGTGCGGGAAGCATCTGACGATCGAACCTGTGTTTTGATTATGTCAAAGGGTTCAAAGTTAAGTTGTCTTATTATCTAACATGTGTAAATGAGTTTGCAGGAAAGTCCTAAGTGTACTTAGGCAAAAGTCCTAGTTGCGGTTAAGCAGGCAGAAAACCCTAGGGGGTGGTAACCCTAGGTCATAGGGGGTGGTAACCCTAGGTGAGGTAAAGTCCTAACTGCGGTTAGGCAAAGGGAAAACCCTAAGGGGAGGTAACCCTAGGTCCTAGGGGGTGGTAACCCTAGGCGGAAAGCCTTGGCCAGTCAAAGTCTTCAGGCAAAAGTCCTAGAGTCGGGGACTCTAGGTGGAAAGTCTTGGTGTCGCGAGCCAGGTAAAAGACTGGGCGAGTCGTGAAGTGGGTGTCCAACAGAAAGACCTGGACTCGGGTATTGAGCAAAAGTTCAGTCAGTCTGGAGGACCGGTCTGGCAACAAGTATACTCTCCTAAGTGGAGTAGGTGAGGGTGTATTCCCCGAAGAGGGAACAATAGGCATCGGTTCGACCTAGGATTTCTGGTTGAAAATTTGAAGTCAGAACCGAACAGTCCGCCGACTATCAAACATTTATATTTATGTTTTTATTATGTGCTAACTTTGTTTTGCAGGATATGTTGTTCTTTTGTGGACTAACGTATCTTGCAGGGACGAAAGAATAAGTTTTGCCTCGGATGAACAGTACCCGAGGCACCCTCCATGGAGCTTGGAGGCACCTCGGGTGCAAAGGCTGAAGAGTGTGCGCAGCGAAGTTGGAGGCACCCTCATGGAGTGCTGAGGCGCCTTGGACAGCATTGAAGGCGCCCTCAAGGGCATCGGAGGCGCCTTCAAGAGGATAGGCTGCGAAGGAGTCAAAGCTTATCCTCGTTGCGAATTCACCGGTGATGGAGGCGCCCTCAAGGGTATTGAAGGCGCCTTCAACAGCCTATAAAAGGCAATCTCGACTAGCAGCTGAGGTAATTAAGTTCTAAGTGATCGTTCAACTGTTTGCTGCTAACGAGACGTTCTGAATGAGCCATAACAAGAGCCTAACGACCCGAAGCTGCGAGTTTCAAATTCCTGTTGTCGGTATAATTTTTAGTGCATTTAAATTGTAATACCTGATTGTACTATTTTCCAAAATTATAGTTGTTGCCCAAAATAAACCCCTAGGCTCTGAACCATGTAAATCTTGGCGTCTTCTCTGTGTGTGTTTTATTTAAATTTTTGCTGCATTTACTCAATCATTTTGAATACGAAAAGTGAAAGCCACAAGCGCTATTCACCCCCCCCTCTAGCGCATCTCGATCCAACATGTTCTAGGTCGTTGGTTTCATTGTAACGGTGAATGTTGTGCTATGAATTTACCCTTCCCTAGTTCTCTACTTATATGATTGTAGGATAATCTAAATTACTACCGAATACCACCCCGCGACGGTGTATCGGAGTACTTCCCCTACCAATAACCAAGTATACTATCAAGTGAAGAAGTAATCCAGAGAGTCTGGGTTTTCAGTAGAGTAGCTCCTGTCACAAGGTCTTCCCCGGGTTTAGGTCTCTAGATTACGTAGGTCACTTGCGTAGTATATGATTAGGGGAAGCCCATTAGGTTAAGTGATAGACTTGTCCATACATAGAATTATTCTCCCTTAGAAGGTTACATTCCATATAAAAGGATAGTTACCTTAGATACTCAACTCCAAACAAGCATCCTAAGGTCATGCCGAGCTATATCGGAACGTACACTCATATGAGACAACAAACTATGCATCTATCCAATGAAAATTCAGGTTCATGCTCAGACCCGGATATAGACACACAACAATGTATCTATTATAGAAATGAGATCTACGCATACAGAAATACAATCTAGATAGATAAATTCATGTCCTTAAAGAAAGTCTTTTTACAAGCATTTCATCGAACAGAACATATGCATACAAGCTTCATCAAATAAGGGAATTGACAATTCAATAGAGTTTACAATATCGACACATTACAATTACTTCCTACATCCTAGAACAATTTAAATCTACTCTATAATAGCTAGAAATGTAATCCAAAGACTCATAATAACATAAATCCAAGATAAGGAGGAGGAAATCTTATCCTTTGATGTCAAGTTAAGCCTTTGGATGTAGATCTTGGCGTGTCGAAGAGGATGGAGCAGCAGGACAACCTCGGATTGCCCAAATGACGCCTTTGGATACAAGGGTTTAACCTAGATGGTCTCCTCCTATCCACCAAACTTCCTCCTTTGTGGAGGAGATGAAGTGCCCCTCTTATAGAGGTGAGGCACAGGATGGTCGTGCCTTTGGGCACAACCAATCCATTCCTTGGGTGTCTGGTCGTGCCATCTGGCATAGCCAGAGCCAACTTGGCTCTAGTTTTGGGCCCCTGGGTGTACCATATGGCACGGCCAAAGCAGAGTTTACTCTGCTTCTTCCTTCTTGGTCGTGCTATTTAGCATGGCTGGACCTTCGAATCTTCATTCTGGATGCATGGTTGTGCCTTAAGGCATAGTTAGGTCCAATTTTGCTCTGGAATTGGCACAGGCGAGCTCATGGCCATGCCTTTTGGCACGGCTAGGTCCAATTTTGCTCTGGAAGTTAGCACAGGCAAGCTCATGGTCATCCCTTTTGGCACAGTCATTTCTTCAAAACTGGGGATATTCTAGCTTTTCGAGGCATGGTTGTGCCTCAGGGCACAACCAAACCCAACTCTACTATGGAAATAGGCATGGCCTCCCCTTTTCTTGCATTATTTCTTCTTCTTGGTCATGCCATTCAGTACGGCTTGTCTTCATTTGCTTCCTTGGTTGTGCCATTGGGCACTACTACCTTCTGAAACTTGACTTGGCCACTCCACTCTTTTACTTTCCTCACCACCGAGAAGAGATCTTCTTCAAGTGATCATCTTTTTCATCCTTAAATTTTTTTCCCACTCCAAACTGCTTCTAAAAATCAAAATAAACATCGAGCATATCTTTGAATGAAAAGTAGTAATTATGCTGAAATGAGATAGAAAAGGGTGCAAAAGCATACATCATAGTCAAATGAATACAGAAAGATGTGTGTTAAATGATACAAAATAACATATATAATCTATGCACATTACACCCCTAGACTTAAACCTTTACTTATCCTCAAGCAAACCCTGCAATCTAGATTCATGAGCTAATAATGAGTATTCATAGTGATTCTACTCAGTTCTACCAAACTAGTGAAACTGATGAGTATAATCAAGAATGATCTACAAGTAAGCATTTGATTGTTATCGAATAAAATTTTACAGTCTAAAAACATATGTAGGAATAAGTACATCATAATCCCTGACAAATCAATTTAACTATATCAAATAATTTCAATAGTGAGCATAATCATGAATGGATTTAACTAGCCTAAGAATGAGTTCTCTATGTTCAGTGCAAATAGTGACCTAAATTTCTTAATATTCAATTCATAATCTTAGTCAAGTAGTCATTGAACCATCTTTTACTTTTATTCATGGTAGTAACATTGCTTGGTTCATCTATCTTAGATCTACCCAAGGTCTAAAGAATGTGCTCGATAATAAGAGAAATTTAGTGTTTGTTTCCCCAGTAACCTAACTCGGTCTCAAAGGGGCAAACATCTAGTTTCCACTCATGACAACAAATTTTTTAATCCCTTATTTCATATGCTTTGTTTGTTTTTTTTCAATTGCACATTTGTAATATGCAATTAGTGGGATTTTCATTTTTTCAAATGAGTTTTAATGTTTCGAGCATCAATCTAATAGCCAAGGTGTAGTTAAGAAATCACCATGGGAAATTAAGTACTCATTAAATTCAATGAATTATAACTATTTTTAGAACTTTCAATTATCAAAATAAGGCAAGGTGTATAGAGATCCTCAAGCTAGACTATAACTAAATCCTTTCAATGAAAAATAATGCTCATGTCCTGCTATTAATGATAGAGAAAAGTAGATCACCAAACATACTAGCACTCATATCCTAACAACATGAATCTAAACCATAAACGTGCGGAAAAATTTGTTATCAAACAAATGTCATGCTCATTTTGTTTCACTATAGATAGAAAAATAGATAACTAAATATAATAGCACTGAGAAGTGTAACTCATGAAATCCAAGTAATAAGTGTACTAGTAGTTTACTCATGGACAAGGCAACAGTAATGACGTGGATAGTGTAACTCAAATGACTCAAAATTTAGAAGAAACTAAAGTGCAACTAGACTAAGAAAGTAAACTGCAAAACAAATTACCACTGTACAAAAATCCCCCCTAGACTTGGATACTTCATTGTCCTCAATGAAAACAAAGTCAAATATGAAAAAGGATTAAGGTTAAAGGAGTTACCGAGTGAGACGTACCAAGTTAATGGGTCAATGAAGTTCTAAAATTACTCCATTATCCTTAAGCCTTCTAAACAATGTATCCTAAAAGAGAAGCATGGACAAGAAAAACTAAGTAAAGGGATTGGTTAAGAAAAGAGACAAGAAAATAAACTGAAATAACAACAAGAGAAAAACTTGGGTTGCTTCCCAAAAAGTGTTTGTTTAAGGTCCTAAGCTCGACCCCTTATCATAGCCACCAAGATTAAATCTTAACCTTGGCAGCGTCAGATATTTTAGAACATTTTGTATAAGGTTCTAAAATTCTCCTTAACTAATATGCCTTCCTTCAAAGGTTCATCATGAAATCATCTATGTGAATCCTTTACAACATGTTCCTTGCAACCAAAATGCTCAATAAAGAATTGGTTAGTAGCATTAGATATATTAAATAAAAATATACTACTATCAATTAAAGGAAATATTAAATCATTGAGCATGGGTGTTACTGAAGGAAATGATTCTTGGGGATTTGCATCCATTGCATAAGTTCCTACATTACCCTCATCATTGATATCTGGTCCTTCATTATCTATAAAATCAAATTATTGTGTGAACCAAGGAAATGATACTTGGGGCATTACCCCTACACTTCCTTTCACAACTTCATCAACAGCAAGCTAAAGGGAAGACTCCTCTTGATTATCGACAATAGGAGGTATTGGAATTAGAGCAGTGCACTCCTCTATTAGATTTTCTATTTCATTTGCCCCAAGCTCATTTACATTATCATTATTCATTTCATCTAATTGAGATTGAGGGGCTTTTAAATTTTCCCATAATCTATCTTCCAAGGTGTGGAAAGAAGCTTCTATATCTTATTCCTTAAGCTCATATTCATGTATAATGCTTATCTGAGGGTCCTCCCAAGTTAAGAGTAGAGTTTGCATTCCAATGTAAGATGAGTCTATATTGTTACTCTTAATCATTTGCTTAATATCCTCGAGCATTTGAGCTTGATTGGCCAAAATTTCTACCACCATCTTTTCCAATCTATCTTCTTGAGATAGTGGCTCAACTTCCAATGTCGGGCCAAAATAATTCATCCTTCCTTTTTGTTGATTATTTTTTAAAAAAAATTAGGGATTCCTCCGGCTGGATATTTGAGAATGTGAATTTGAATAGGCCATTTCATTAAACATTCTTTCAAGCTCTTCCAATGATTTCACCAGATTATTGATCCTTAAATAATTTACAATGGAATGACTCGTTACTTTACAAGCCTCACAATAACCTTGCTCTGGCCTCTAATTGTAGTTGGGGAGGGGACCCCATAAGGATAGGTCAAATAATGATGGACAAGTACTTTCCACATAACCTATTGCAAAACAAATATCATAAAAATAATATAAGAATTCACGTTTGTATTTTGGTTGAACCTATAAATTAGAGAAATCGGCTTCACCTTCAAGGAGTCCATGTCTATCTGAAAGGGAATGCGCTAGAAATAGATAGACATGAAGTGACAAAATTAAAGCAGGAAAGAAGCATTATCTGAAAGGAAATATAATGTAAAGATGAAAAATAAGACATAGAGAATAATGGATGAAAGAATGAAAGAATTAAAGAGCTAAAGAATTAAAGAATTGAAGTAATTACCTAAATAAACTCTAATACAAACAAGTAGATTTAAAACACTCAATCCCCAACAACGACACCAAAAACTTAATGTAATGAACCGCAAGTGCATGGTCATCTTCAAGTAATAGAATTTATAAGTCGATCCCATGAGAACTGAAGATTAAATGCTAGTTGGTTTTACACTTCGAATTTAGATAGACAAAATCGATAAGTGTTTGTTTTGAGATTTTCAACTAAAATGTGAAAGTAAAAGAAAGTAAATTGAGGAAGTCCTTAGTTCAGTAAATGTTTTGGGTCGTTAGTTTCATTGTAATGGTGAATGTTGTGCTATGAATTTACCCTTCCCTAGTTCTCTATTTATATGATTGCAGGAAAATCTAAATTACTACTAAATACCACCCTGCGACGGTGTATTATAGTACTTCTCTTACCAGTAACCAAGTATGCTATCAAGTGAAGAAGTAATATAGAGAGTCCAGGTTTTTAGTAGAGTGCCTCCTGTCACAAGGTCTCCCCCAGGTTTACGTCTCTAGATTACGTAGGTCACTTGCGTAGCATATCATTAGGAGAAGCTCATTAGGTCAAGTGATAGACTTGCCCATACATAGAATTATTTTCCCTTAGGAGATTACATTCCATAAAGAAGGATAGTTATCTTAGATACTCAACTCCAAACATGTATCCTAAAGTCATGCCAAGCTATATCGGAACATACACTCAAAAGAGACAACAAACTATGTATCCAACCAATGAAAATTTAGGTTCATGCTCAAACCCAGATATACACACACAGCAATGTATCTATTATAGAAATGAGATCTACACATACAGAAATGCAATCTAAATAGATAAATTCATATCCATAAAGAAAGTCTTCTTACACGCATTTCATCAAACAAAACATATGCATACAAGCTTCATCAAATAAGAGAGTTGGCAATTCAATAGAGTTTACAACATCCACACTTTATAATTACTTCCTTTGTCCTAGATTAGTTTAAATCTACTCCATAATAGCTAGAAATGCAATCCAAAGACTCATAATAACAAAAATCCAAGAGAAGGAGGAGGAAATCTTATCCTTTGATGTCGAGTTAAGCTTTTGGATGCAAATCTTGGCGTGCCGTTGAGGATGGAGCAGCAGGACAGTCTCGGATCGCCCAGGCGATGCCTCTGGATGCAAGAATTTGACCTAGATGATCTCTTACCATCCACCAAACTTCCTCCTTTGTGGATGAGATGAAGTGCCCCTCTTATAAAGGTGAGGCACGGGATGGTCGTGCCTCTGGGCATGGCCAATCCATTCCTTGGGTGTTTGGTTGTGCCATCTAGTACGGCCAGAGCCAACTTGACTCTGGTTTTGGGCCCCTGGCTATGCCATATGGCACTGCCAAACCAGAGCTTACTCTGCTTCTTCCTTCTTGGTTGTGCTATTTAGCATGACCAAACCTTTGAATCTTCGTTCTGGATGCATGGGCGTGACTTAAGGAACGACTAGGTCCAATTCTGCTCTGGAAGTTGGCATGGACAAGCTCATGGTTATGCCTTTTGGCACGGCCAGTTCTTTAAAATTAGAGATTTTCTGGCTTTTGGAGGCATGGTCGTGCCTCAAGGCACAGCCAAACCCAACTCTGCTCTGGAAATAGGTACGACCTCCCCTTTTCTTACACTGTTTCTGTTGGTGCGATTAGCACTAACGATCTAACTCAAGTTTTGATGAATGACAAATTATGTTAAGTTAGGTTCATTGTGATCTAACACTATGACCAAGTGTGAAGGAGAAGCTCAGACAGGTCGACGAGCTGACTGGATGTCTGGCATGAAGCCCAGCTAGGTCGACTGGGCGACCAGATAGCTAGCACGAAGTCCAGATGGGTCGAAGGGCTGACCGAACGTCTGACACGAAGTTCAGATGGGTCGAAGGGTTGACCGAACGTCTGGCACGAAGTCCAGATGGGTCGAAGGGCTGACCGGACGTCTGGCACGAAGTCCAGACGGGTCGAAGGGCTGACCGGACGTTTGGCAAGTAAGTTGAGGTAAGTCACTGGAAGGAAGTGACTGTGAGGATTCACTCCTAAGAAGAGAACTTAGGCGCCGATCCAACTTAGAACCATTTCAGAACTTTATGTTGAGATTCTGACTAGATTCCGGTCTTGGCGATACGGAATCTAATTAATATTCTTTTTTAACTGTGCTAACACTTTGTTTTGCAGGATATATAATTTGTATTTGTGCTTCGGACTAACGTTTTCTTGCAGGGAGTTGAAGCTGTTGGAAAACAGAGGTCCGAGCTCCCGGAAGGGATCTGGGCGCCCAAAATGCAAATTCTATCCCCGACGCATGGCGCCACATGGAGCACTGTGGTTCGACGGGCTACGTCACACTCCAGGCGCTCGGAAGGGATCCGGGCGCCCAGAGCATCCTATATAAGGAGGGTGAGCCCTAGAACAAAGTATAATTCACTACAACGTCTTCTAATGCTTGCTCTCCCATGCTGTGCTCCTGCGATGTTGAAGCTTCTCCGACAATGCACTTTTTCTTGTATTTTTATTATTGTTGGTACTTCATCTCTTTTAGCATTTCCTGTACTTTTACCTTGTAACAACCTTTTCGAATTGCTAGTGGATTGCCCAACGAAAACACTCGACGAGTGCGGGCCTTGGAGTAGGAGTCGACCAAGGCTCCGAACCAAGTAAATCGGTTCATGTTAGCGTTGTATTTCTATTTTTATGTTGCTTACTGGCTTGAACATTTTTCAATCGATATTCAAACCCCCCCCCTCTATTGATTTTTACGATCCAACAAGTGGTATCAGAGTAGGTACCGTTCTGATTTGGTGCAACCACCAGTCAGATAGGGGGTGAAAATTTTTTTAATTTTCTTCCCGATTTTCAGTTTTACGTTATAAATCCAAACTGCTATTGTTACTTTTTGGAAATATTCTTGGTAGTAATTAAGCTGAATTGGTACAACACCAATTCAGTTTTAGATTCTTTCTAATTTTATACCGCACTACTAATCCAAGACCAAGTCTTGGGATTCCTCGTTTCTTTATCTATTTGTGTGCAAGATAAAATGTCTCAAGTCGAAGGCTTCAACATAGTTCGGTCCCCCCCCTATTCAATGGGGACGACTTCCCTTACTGGAAGAAGCGAATGGAGGTTTACTTAAAGACTGACTTCGACCAGTGGTTCAATGTCACCAGAGGCAACAAGGTGCTGGTCGACAACTTCGAAAATCCACTAGACCCGGAACAGTAGACTCCAGACATGAGAAAGAAATCCTCGACGGACTACAAAGCTCTCAACACGCTGCAATGCAGGCTGACAAAGGAATAGCTGAACCGAGTGGGATCACACCAAAATGCGAAAGAATTATGGGACAAGTTGATCGAACTACACGAAGGAACGAGCAACGCCAAGGTAACTAAGTGTGACCTTTTGTTAAATAAAATATTTAATATTAAAATGTAGGAAGGAGAAATAGAGAGTCAACTTCATGCGAGGATTAAAGACATCCTCAACATACTCCACGCAATAGGCCACCAAATGGAAAATAGAGACTTAATAAGGTACACTTTAAATGCTTTTCCGCGTAATACATTGTGGGCATCTATCGTGGATGCTTACAAAATTTCAAAAAATCTATTTAAATTGAAACTATATGAACTATTCTGTGAACTTGAATTACACGAGCAGACTAACGCCGGAATCGATAAAGGTATTGCTTTATTTGCATGTTCCTCCAAAGAAAGGAAAAAGACCAAGCCTGACTCTAAAGATGAGTCCGACCAAGATTCTGAAGATGAAGAATACCTTGTGAACCTAGTAAGGAAGATGTTCACCAGAAGGAAGAAGAGCTTCAGCAAAAATGACCTGCAGAAGATCAACTCCCCATCTGAACCAAGGAATGTGATTTGCTTCAGGTACAATAAGAAAGGCCACTACAAGAACGAGTGTCCGAGATTGAAGAACGACAAGTCGAGGACATCCAAGAAGAGGGCTCTTAAAGCAACCTGGGATGACTCATCCTCAGAAGAATCAGAGGTTGAAGATCAGAAGCACCAGAGTCACCTCGCGTTGATGGCTCGCGAAGAAGAATCAGAGGACGAATCGGAAGACGGGTCTGAACCCGAATCGAGCCATGAGTCCGTACTCGTTTCTGAAGGTCCTGAAGAGGTATATTTTAATTTGAATATGAAATTTTTTAAAATTATTGCTTGTTTAAATAAAAAATTAACTGCAATAGAAAATGAAAATAAATTTATCCTTGAGGAAAACCAAAACCTCAAGGAACAAATCACAAATTCTAATCCAACTCAAAACCTAACACTTGAGGAGGAAAATTTAACACTAAAATCGAAAAATAGTAAATTAAAAAGTCTCTTAGAAAAATTTACAACAAGATTTAAAAATTTAGATTTTATTTTAAATAGTCAAAAAGCAGTCTACAATAAAATCAGACTTGGCTACAAGTCAAATTCAAATAAAATGTTCAAATCATTAATAACCCAACTTAAACAACAAAATAAAGCTTGGGTTTTGAAAGCGTGCTTAATCATGCAAGTAGGAATTAACCAATATTACATATCTAAAGATAAAATATACTATATAAAATCTGATAAACCAAATCAAAAATCAAAACACAGACCTAGACCAACAAAATCAAAATCGAAAAATTTTAGAACCCATCAAAAATCAGATTATCATCAAGTTAAATATAATTATAAAAGTAACAGACATAAACCTAGAACTAAAACTTAAAAATATAGGCCAATAATTCAGGGGAAGGCTCCAGAATAGCTTGCACCTCCAAAAATAATCTACCTGACAGGGTAACCAAAACTAACCTACCCGGCAGGGTAATTAGGATTAGAGTAAAAAGGGATAAAATTTAACTTGACCTATGGTACTGGTAAAGTTTTGGATGATAGTAGGTTAGGGAAGCTTAGTCTATGCATATCTAGGAAGATATTACTTCGACCTGGTGCATTTGACTAAGTGGAACTAACTGAAGCTACCCCTTACGGATCCTAATTAGTTAGACCAAGGTTTTGTACTAAGTTCAGTGGATATGACTATTTGAAAAACCTCAAAGGCCTGGTTACTCTAATGATGTCCAAGTGATTCACCATAGCCCAGAAGTTTATCCAAAAAATACCTATTTGTTGAGTCCAAAGCTAAACTTGAATCTAACACAAAGTTAAACCCAACCCTAAAATTGAACTTAACTTCATCTCACAAAAATTATAGATTTCCCTGATTGAAAATATAGATCGGGTGAGATGACTAAGGACTTCGAACCGACTCGAATTGAATCGAACCGAATTGAACCGAATCGAACCGAATAGAGTCAAATCGAATCGAACAGAATTGAGTCAAATTGAATCGAATCAAACCAAATCGATTAAATTTAATTAAAAATTAAATTAAATTATTTTATATTAAAAATTTCCTTTTAACTTAAAATCTATTTTAAAAATCTTTTAACTTAAAATTTATTTTAAAAATCTTTTTAACTTAAAATCTATTTCTAAAAATCTTTTTAACTTAAAATATTTTTAACTTAAAATCTATTTTAAAAATCTTTTAACTTAAAATTTATTTTAAAAATCTTTTTAACTTAAAATTTATTTTAAAAATCTTTTTAACTTAAAATCTATTTTAAAAATCTTTTTAACTTAAAATTTATTTTAAACTTTTTAACTTAAAATCTATTTTAAATTTTTTTTAACTTAAAAATTTATTTTAATTTTTTTTAAACTTAAAAATTTATTAAACTTAAAATTTTATTTTAAAAATTTTTTTTAACTTAAAAAAAAATATCTTAAAATTTTTTTCTTAAAAATTTTATTTTTAAAAAATCTTTTTAACTTAAGGAAATTTATCTTAATTTTTTGTTTTAATTTTTTTTTAAAAAAAAAATTTTTACTTAAGCGCTCCTCGCACTCTAGGCGATCGAGTTACCGGACTTGAGCTATCGATGATGAGTCTCCGTCAGGAGGTCTCCGATTTTCATCGAGGTATACGACAAGAGGTCTCCGACTTGCAATGGGATGTGCGACAGGAGATCTCCGATCTTCGACGTGACCTATCCAGCTCCCGAGAGGATGACCAGGCCCGTCATACTGAGCTAATAGAGTTATTACGCTCCTTGGGGATCGGACCACCCTCCTCATCATCCCGATAGACTAGATCACTACTATATGTACTTCATTGTGACTTGACTTAGTTATATTTTGTCTCAGATATTGACTTATCTTATTCTGTTTAATAGACTAGAATTTTTAAAATTATTTTAAAAAATGATTATTTTTAAATTCTAGGATAAAACTTTTATATTTTCAAAATTTCCTATTTTTAGAATCTCAAAATCAGTTTTAGCCTAAATTAGGTAAATTCCTTAGAAAACATGTTCCTATATGGGTAGAAATTGAGCATCTCACCAACACACTAGGGCTATCTTGTTTGTGATTGTTAAACATAGAAAGGGGTGAGATGCATAGGTACATTGCTTGGACTTAAGATGCTTATATTAGTGCATGGATATAAGTCTGGACGTTAAATACAAAATAAATATCAATCAGGTTAAGTTATTCAGTTTAGTTAAACACTAACTGATTACAATTGACTTAACCTGACTAATCAAGTGAAAGCAACTATCCTCTGATAGTTAATAAGTAACTAATTGATTAGACAGTCTTTGTTATGTCAGGTTCAGGGGGAGGATTAGCTGCTTTAATACTTATTTTAAAATTAATTTTTGGAAAATATTCCCTTAAAAATATTTTAAATCCTTTTTAAAAAAAAACTAACTAAGTTTTTTTAAAAATTGAATCTTATTAGCTTTGAAAATTGAAGTTTAACTTGGTTTTTAAAAATTAGCATTTGAAAATTAGATTTTACAAATTTTTTTAAAAAAATTGGATTCTCCAAAGTTAGTTTTGAAAATTAGATTTTACTTAGTTTTAAAAATTAGATTTTACAAACTTAAGTTTGAAAATTGACTTTATCCACTTAGTGTTGAAATTTGGATTTCATAAACTTGGCTTTGATAAGCTTACTTTTGTAAAGTCAGTATACTTGAAAGTTAGCCTTTATGTTCGAAAAGTGTTTTAAATTTACAAACTTGAAAATAAAGTTACTTTTGCAAAGTTTATATTTAAAAATTACTCTAAAGTTTACAAAGTTATCTTTCTAAATTATCTTTCTAAACTTAGCTATTTTGAAAAAGAATTTTTAAAGCAAAATTTTTATAAATTTTTTTTCTATGTTAGACTCCCCCAAGTCAGACTGACCTTAATTCAAATTTTCTATTGCACTATCTTTTACTTCTTTAATCGCTTATTATATATGTTCTGTCTTATTTTTGATGAATGTCAAAGGGGGAGGGTTAAGTGTGGTTTAAGTTAGTTAAACAACAAAATACCACAAATAAATATAAAATATAATTACTTGTTTTACTTGCATAGTTTTTCATTAACTTAACCCAGGTTGTCATTGCATCAAAAATGGGGAGATTGTTGGTGTAGTTAGCACTAACGGTCTAACTCAAGTTTTGATGAATGACAAAGTAGATTAAGTTAGGTTCATTGTGATCTAACACTATGACCAAGTGTGAAGGAGAAGCCCAGACCGGTCGACGGGTCGACCGAATGTTTGCCACGAAGCCTAACTAGGTCGACAGGTCGACCGGATAGCTGGCACGAAGTCTAGATGGGTTGAAGGGCTGACCGAACGTCTGGCATGAAGTCCATACAGGTCGAAGGGCTAACCGGACGTCTGACACGAAGTCTAGATGGGTTGAAGGGCTGACCGGACGTCTAGCAGGTAAGTTGAGGTAAGTCATTGGAGGGGAGTGACTGTGAGGACGCATTCCCGGGAAGGGAACTTAGGCGTTGATCCAACTTAGAACCATTTCGGAACTCTAAGTTGAGATCCTGACTAGATTTCGGTCTCGACGAGATTATTATTCTTTTTTAACTGTGATAACACTTTGTTTTACAGAATATATAATTTACATTTGTGCTTCGGACTAACGTTTTCTTGCAAGGAGTTGAAGATGCTGGAAAATAGAGGTCCGGGCGCTGGGCGCCCGGAATGCAAATTCTATCCCCGACACACGGCGCCACGTAGAGCACTCTGGTTGGACGGGCTACGTCACACTCCAGGTGCCCAGAAGGGATCCGGGCGCCCGGAGCATCCTATATAAGAAGAGTGAACCCTGGAACAAAGTACAATTCACTACAACGTCTTCCAACACTTGCTCTGCCATGCTGTGCTCTTGCGACGTTGAAACTTCTCCGACAACACGCTTTTTCTTGTATTTTTATTATTGTTGGTACTTCATCTCTTTTAGCATTTCCTGTACTTTTACCTTGTAACAACCTTTTCGAATTGCTAGTGGATTACCCAACGAAAGCATTCGACGAGTGCGGACCTTGAAGTAGGAGTCGATCAAGGCTCTGAACTAAATAAATCGGTTCGTGTTAGCTTTGTATTTCTATTTTTTCGCTGCGTACTCGCTTGAACATTTATCGATCGATATTCACCCCGCCCCCTCTATCGATTTTCACAATCTAGTTTCTTCCTCCTGGCCATGCCATTCGGCATGGCCTATCTTCATTTGCTTCCTTAGTCATCCCATTGGGCATGGCTACCTTCTGAAACTTGACTTGGGCACTCCACTCTTTCACTTTCCTCACCACCAGGAAGAGATCTTCTTCAAGTGATCTTCTTTTGCATCCTTAAATTTTTTTCCCACTCCAAACTACTTCTGAAAATCAAAACAAACACCGAGCAAATCTTTGAATGAAAAGTAGTAATTATGCTAAAATGAGATAGAAAAGGGTGCAAATGCATAAATCATAGTCAAATGAATATAGAAAGATGTGCATTAAATGATATAAAATAACATATATAATCTACTTACATCACTCGTATCCATGTCTTGCATCACAGGATGCTTATTATAGCTAAATTCTAACATAAGTCAAATAGCTAAACCTAATTCTAATCCGGTTAGGTAACCATGTTTTAATTCCATTTAATGATTCATCACTTCCTTCATGCTAATCTCCATATGAATTTATTCAACCCAATTAGTTAACCATTCATGTTAAGATGTTCCAATTATCCAATAAGATATGAATTAACAATCCAACTAATGAATTCAACTAAACAATGAATCCATACTTCCAGTTCTCTTATCAATTTATTTGGTCAGATATCAACTATTAATCCACTTACTAATAAATCAACTCATCAAGAATCTAACATACCTAATTTATTTGATAACTTAATTAATTACCTAATTAACACTTCCACTAATTTAGTCATAGAGTTTAACCAAATATTATCCTCTGGTTAACATATGTTTCCAATTCAATAGAACCTAAGTCATCCCCAACATCAAATGACATGTAACCAAGGACTAATCCAATATGGAAATGAAATCAATTCTCCATTAATCTGATACTGAACACATCTTACCCACACAAATCTACAACAGTTGGGTGAAGATAACTCAGGGGAAGTTGTGCTATGATGAAGTGGAGCTTCCCCTTGCTTGGTGGCCAATCATTGCTTCAACAACAGCTCAACGGGCAACAAAGAGTCGTTGGCAATGGTGCATCAGATGGAGCGATGGTCAAAGAGGGCAGCAACAACTGGGAGGTCGCATAGTAAGGTTTTTGCAAGGGGCAACGTCGAGGGAGGTGAAGGATTGGCTGGGGTGCAAGGTCATTTGGACTCAATGCCTGTTGTATTTTTCTTCCTTGATGTAATAGGTAGATGATATATGTATAGAGTTTCTTGGAGGATCATACCTGTCAGTCCCATGTCGCATCACGAGTTTTGTTTCTGCTGTTGCTTTTACTTATATTTTAGTTTTCTGAACATGTTCATGTAATAATTAACTTGAGTGTAGTTTTTTGCCTTGGGTTGGTGTTTTGTTTGGTTTGAGGGTTGTTGTGAGCTGGGTTGGCTCATAGTCCATTATTTATTCATGTAGTTTACCTTATGTCTTCTATTGTGTTTTTCTCCTAGTCGTGTGGGCTACTATTTATCTTGTGTAGTTGTGGTTATTTCCAGCCATATGGGTTGATGTTATTATTCTTGTTTAGCCTTGTGGCTATGTATCCATGTTCCATATGTTGTCATAAGAGGGGAGATATTGTCAGTTTGTCGGGCAAAGACTCCTCTAGGGCGTGACCGATTCTATAAGAGATATGAACCATTTGTATTAGCACAACAAGCTATTTCAAGTATTCTATTCTTCATATCCTAATTTGAAATGTGACAAGATTGCTTGGTGGATTGTTTGTAAAACCAATGCAAGGAAAAAATTGAGGAACATTGGGAAGATATTTCATATCAACAAGAGGAAGTTATGAACCTATTTCAGGCTAGGGAATATATTATTAGATCCTAGTAAAGTAGTGATAAACTTGGATGTAAGTGTAATTCATGAGAATGATGATGATGATGATGATGAATCAGATGATGGTGATGATGATGATGATGACGACGATGATGGTAAGGATGATGATAAGGCTGAGAATGATAATATAATGACCCAACTTTCCTCATTACAAGTCCTAATAGTACTTAAAAATATTTAGAAATGCTTTAGAAATATTCTAGAGATTTTTAGGAATTTTTAGAGTTTTTTTATGTAATTTTTGGAGTTCGTTTGGTATTTTTACCAAAAGAAACAAGTTGCAAAAAATAAAGAAATTAAGCCGAGGTTCGAACCGGAGACCTCCGGTTAAGCAAAGCCTTAAATTGTCTCGGCTAACCAAGTGCTCAAGCGGCCGTTGCTGATTAAAAGAAGGATGAAATTTATTTAAGCAGTAGTTAATAAATAGGAAATAAATAGGTATAAAAAGGCTTTGGCTGAGATTCGAACCCGCGACCTCCAACCCGACCCAAACCTTAAGCGAATCCAGCTGACCAAGTGCCCAAGCGGGCGGTTCTGTTTAGAAAAGATAGCAAAATTTATTTAAGAGGTTAACAGAATATTGGAGATTATAAAAGGGATAAGTTGATGTTGTATTTCCCGTGACCGAAAACCCCTCTCCTTCTTCTTTCGCTCGCGACGGCAGAACTCGTGCGGAAAATAGAGCCGCGGCTAGGTCTTGTATCTAGCGGCCGGCGAAGGGAAGATTCTATGAGATCTTCACGGAATAGAGACCGGCTCATTGAGGAGAGCTTGTGGGCACGAAGAGGAGTCGGAAATTCGAGCTCTCCGCAAACCATAAAAGCCCTCTTGTTCGGTTGGGAGTCCAAGAAGCAAGGTAAGCGCTTCCTCACCTGAAGTAGAGTAGCTCCGGATTCTTGTAAAGTTCCAGGTTCGATTTGAGGAGGTCTTTGAGTCGATTCCGAGGTTTTCATGAGGATTTTTGATTCGGCTTGGCACTTTTGGTTAGAATTGGATAAGTTGAGTACTGATTTCTATGTTGTGCTGTTTGTTTCCGAGATAGCTTATAGTTTGGGACAGACTCAAGTTGGTTGAACTCCTCTGATGATCTGACCTCTCTTTTGCTCATGAGTGATCCCAGGAATAGCTGGGTGATTAGAGGTGGAATTGAAGGTGTCCTTGGTTTTAATTTAGTTGTGATCCTGTGGGCAAATCGAAAAGGTTAAAACATGAATTCAAAGTGGTTCTGGTCCTAAGTGTTGGCTTTGGATTTTGATTACTCCCTTTTGGACAGGCAGCAAGTTATTGTTTTGTTTTGTTTACCAATAGCAAACTTGTTTAATAGTTGCAACGGACTCCTTGCTGGGACGCTGAACAGAGGGGATTAGTAAGGATTTTGGCTTGTTCTTTTGATACTTGCTGTTATGAAATTTAATGCAGATTTTAATTAAGCTATAGTGCAGATTTTAATTAAGTTTATAGTGCAGATTTTTGGTGAAACTTGTAGTGCAGATTTTTGGTGGAATTTATAGTGCAGATTTTTGGTGGAACCTGTAATGAAGATTTTTGGTGGAACTTATAGTGCCGTTTTTTAAAAAAAAAAAATTATAGTGCAGTTTGGTTAAATATTATAGTGCAGAATTTATGTTCGCAAAGTATGCAGAAATTGTGTAGCATAGAATACAGAATCTTGATTAATATAGTATGCATATTTAGTTTTCAATTTGTGATTTTAGCTTAGTATTCCAGTTTAGATCATGTTGTAACATGCTTAAAGATCTCTATTGCTCTATAAAAGTATAAGCTTTACATAGGTATCAAGCTTTAACAGATTTTTTAGTGTGGAATAGCAATGTGTAGAATTACAGATTTTGAATTGTTTAGCATTGCAGTTTTGATGGTTTAACATTGGAAGATCCAATTAGATCTCTAGTAGCTTAATTAGATTTGCAGATTTTATTAAGCTTACAAGAGCATATTTTATTAAGTTTACAAGTGAAGATTTTATTAAACTTACAAGCGCAGATTTTATTAAGTTTACAAGTGTAGAATTTTATTAAGCTTACAAGTACAGAATTTTGTTAGAATAGTATGCAGAATTTTGATTAGCATGGTATGCAGATTTTTGTTTATGCATTTCAAAGTTAGAATTTGTTTAAACATTTCAGTTTTTAAAGAAGCATTCTTTTATTAGAGGTATTAACAAGTATAAGAAAGATAAAGAAAAGAAAGAAAAAGGCCAAGGCCTTAAGTAGATCCCAAAGTCAAGACTTTAGGGATTTTGGCACACAAGGTGCTTGTTAAAATGCCAAGGCATTTAAAGAAGAAGTAATTAAGATAAATCAGCTTATGAATCAGGATTTTATTTTTATCAGTTCCACTGTGTTGGACGCTTAGTTGTCCTTGGGTTGGGCTCCCATAGTCGTCCCTAGGTTTAGATAACCTAGTAAATCCTACTAGATTCGGGACTAGCTACCTCAGGTCTAGTTAGGGATGCGCGCATAGGAAGTACAATTGTCGGGCCCATCAGCAGCATGATTATTATTTTTATCTTTTATGAAAATAGTTTTCAAAACTTCACAAATCAGTTACGTGAATACAGTTCAGATTCAGCATTAGCCTAACATCAGTTTAGCTCAGCTTATGTATCAGTTCAGTTAAAGTTATTATTTTGAAGTATTAAAGTATAAGTTTTGAACAAGTGAAATAAGCTTTACATGTTTAGCATTTCAGCATGTCTTGGTTCTTTTGCTATTAGATGAGCATGTGTAGTATTTCCTTTAAAGCATTCAGTTTTAGATCTAATTTATTCACATGCATATTCGAGTTTTGTGAGTTAGATAGCGCTTACTAAGAAATTTTACTTATAGTTGTATTTTCCTCTTACTGCAGATAAAGGAAAGGAAAAGCTATAGTAAAGGAAGGCGACAAGGAGGTGCAGATGGATGTGTGATGCCTGGACTATAGAAGCCTTGGGATTTAGTTAAAGATTTTATGAAGATATTTTGTATTCAGACTATTGAAATTGTTATGCATATTAGACCTATTATCTGAGTGGTATAATGGTTGCATGCAAGTTCAGATTAGTATATTTATTTCAGCATGATTAGATTGATGTATAGTTTTAGTTGTGTATACATGCTAGAGTAGAATGTAGGGATAGGTTGTTTATGTTTTCCGCTGCTATCAGTTGCATGTTTAGAGAGTTTATGTATTGATATTCACATGTGTGCAATGTTAGTTAAGATAATTTAGTAGTCCAGTAGCGCTCCGCCCTCACAGACTAGTCGTGAGGAGGGTGGGGCATTACAAGTAGGTATCAGAGCAGTTTCTATTCTCTAGCATCACACATCTGCACCAGCCTTGTCGTCTTCAAGTAAGAAAGTATTTAAATTCTTTTATTAGTATGCTTTTCCTTATTAATTGTAGCATAGAGAAACCTTTAGAAATATTTGTTTATAAGTGCTAAAGTGAGATAAAAGTTTTTGAGCGCTGAGCAAAGTAACAGTTAAGGACAAGTACCCTCTTCCCAGAATAGATGATCTATTTGATCAGCTAAAGGGGGCAACAGCGTCCTCTAAAATAGACCTACACTCTGGGTACCATCAGTTGAAAGTGAAAGGAAGTGATACACCCAGAACAGTTTCCAGGACCAGATATGGACACTATGAATCTGTAGTCATGCCATTTAGTGTAACTAATGCACCTGCGGTCTGTAGGGACTTTATAACAGGTCTTTCAAAGACCACTAATGGGTACGATACGATATGGGTGATAGTGAATCGAGAAGTTAAGAAGACTAAGGGATAAAGAAGTACCACTAGTTAAGATCATTTGACATCAAAAGCATGATGAAATTACTTGGGAGCGTGAGGACAGCATGAGGCAAAAGTATCCAGAATTATTCTAAGTTTGAGGGCGAACTTTTTATAAGATATGGGGAATTATAATGACCCAAATTTCCTCATTACGAGTCCTAATAGTGCTTAAAAATATTTAGAAATGTTTTAGAAATATTCTAGAGATTTTTGGGAATTTTTAGAGTATTTTTATGTAATTTTTGGAGTTCATTTGGTATTTTTACCAAAAGAAACAAGTTGCAAAAAATAAAGAAATTAAGCCGAGGTTCGAACCGGAGACCTCCGGTTAAGAAAAGCCTTAAATTGTCTCGGCTAACCAAGTGCTCAAGCGGACATTGCTAATTAAAAGAAGGATGAAATTTATTTAAGCAGTAGTTAATAAATAGGAATAAATAGGTATAAAAAGGGTTTAGCTGAGATTCAAACCCACGACCTCCAACCCGACCCAAACCTAAAGCGAATCCGGCTGACCAAGTGCCCAAGCGGGTGGTTCTGTTTAGAAAAGATAGCAAAATTTATTTAAGAGGTTAACAGAATATTGGAGATTATAAAAGGGATAAGTTGATGTTGTATTTCCCGTGACCGAAAACCCCTCTCCTTCTTCTCTCGCTCGCGACGGCAAAACTCGTGCGGAAAATAGTGCCGCGGCTAGGTCTTGTATCTAGCGGCCGGCGAAGGGCAGATTCTGTGAGATCTTCACGGAATAGAGACCGGCTCATCGAGGAGAGCTTGTGGGCACGAAGAGGAGTCAAAAATTCGAGCTCTCCGCAAACCCTAGAAGCCCTCTTGTTCGTTTGGGAGTCCAAGAAGCAAGGTAAGCGCTTCCTCACCTGCAGTAGAGTAGCTCCAGATTCTTGTAAAGTTCCAGGTTCGATTTGAGGAGGTCTTTGAGTCGATTCCGAGGTTTTCATGAGGATTTTTTATTCGGCTTGGCACTTTTGGTTAGAATTGGATAAGTTGAGTACTGATTTCTATGTTGTGTTGTTTGTTTCCGAGATAGCTTATAGTTTGGGACAGACTCACGTTGGTTGAACTCCTCTTATGATCTGACCTCTCTTTTGCTTATGAGTGATCCCAGGAATAGCTGGGTGATTAGAGGTGGAATCGAAGGTGTCCTTGGTTTTAATTTAGTTGTGATCCTGTGGGCAAATCGAAAAGGTTATAACATGAATTCAAAGTGGTTCTTGTCCTAAGTGTTGGCTTTGGATTTTGATTACTCCCTTTTAGACAGACAGCAAGTTATTGTTTTGTTTTGTTTACCAGTAGCAAACTTGTTTAATAGTTGCAATAGACTCCTTGTTGGGACACTGAATAGGGGGGATTAGTAAGGATTTCGGCTTGTTCTTTTGATACTTGCTGTTATGAAATTTAATGTAGATTTTAATTAAGCTATAGTGTATATTTTAATTAAGTTTAGGGTTTAGGGTTTAGGGTTGTTTTTAAAAAAAAAGATTATAGTGCAGTTTGGTTAAGTATTATAGTGCAGAATTTATGTTTGCATAGTATGCAGAAATTGTGTCGCATAGAATGCAGAATCAGGATTAGTATAGTATGCAGATTTAGTTTTTAGTTTGCGATTTTGGCTTAGTATTCCAGTTTAGATCATGTTGTAACATGCTTAAAGATCTCTATTGCTCTATAAAAGTATAAGCTTTACATAGGTATCAAGCTTTAACAGATTTTTTAGTGTGGAATAGCTATGTGTAGCATTACAGATTTTGAATTGTTTAGCATTGCAGTTTTGATGGTTTAGCATTGGAAGATCCAATTAGATCTCTAGTAGCTTAATTAGATTTACAGATTTTATTAAGCTTACAAGTGCAGATTTGATTAAGTTTACAAATGTAGATTTTATTAAGCTTACAAGTGCATATTTTATTAAGTTTACAAGTGCAGAATTTTATTAAGCTTACAAGTGTAGAATTTTGTTAATATAGTATGCAGAATTTTGATTGGCATGGTATGCAGATTTTTGTTTATGCATTTCAAAGTTAGAATTTGTTTAAACATTTCAGTTTTTAAAGAAGCATTCTTTTATTAGAGGTATTAACAAGTATAAGAAAGATAAAGAAAAGAAAGAAAATGGCCAAGGCCTTAAGTAGAACCCAAAGTCAAGACTTTAGGGATTTTGGCACACAAGGTGCTTGTTAAAATGTAAAGGCATTTAAAGAAAAAAGTAATTAAGATAAATCAGCTTATGAATCAGAATTTTATTTTTATTAGTGGCACTATGCTGGACGCTTAGTTGTCCTTGGGTTGGACTCTCATAGTCGTTCCTAGGTTTAGATAACCTAGTAAATCCTACTAGATTCGGGACTAGCTACCTCGGGTCTAGTTAGGGATGCGCGCATAGCAAGTACAGTTGCCGGACCCATCAGCAGCATGATTATTATTTTTATCTATTATGAAAATAGTTTTCAAAACTTCACAAATCAGTTACGTGAATACAGTTCAGATTCAGCATTAGCCTAGCATCAGTTTAGCTCAGCTTATGTATCAGTTCAGTTAAACTTATTATTTTGAAGTATTAAAGTATAAGTTTTGAACAAGTGAAATAAGCTTTACATGTTTAGCATTTCAGCATGTCTTGGTTCTTTAGCTTTTAGATGAGCATATGTAGTATTTCCTTTAAAGCATTCAGTTTTAGATCTATTTTATTCACATGCATATTCGAGTTTTGTGAGTTCGATAGCGCTTACTAAGCAATTTTGCTTATAGTTGCATTTTCCTCTTACTGCAGATAAAGGAAAGGAAAAGCTATAGTAAAGGAAGGCGACAAGGATGTGCAGATGGATGTGTGATGCCTGGACTATAGAAGCCTTGGGATTTAGTTAAAGATTTTATTAAGATATTTTGTATTCAGACTATTGAAATTGTTATGCATATTAGACCTATTATCTGAGTGGTATAATGGTTGCATACATGTTCAGATTAGTACATTTATTTCAGCATGATTAGATTGATATATAGTTTTAGTTGTGTATACATGCAGGAGTAGAATGTAAGGAAAGGTTGTTTATGTTTTCCGCTGTTATCAGTTGCATGTTTAGAGAGTTTATGTATTGATATTCACATGTGTGCAATGTTAGTTAAGATAAGTTAGTAGTCCAGTAGCGCTCTACCCTCACAGACTAGTAGTGAGGAGGGTGGGGCGTTACAAGTTGGTATCAGAGCAGTTTCTATTCTCCAGCATCACACATCAGCACCAGCCTTGCCTTCTTCAAGTAAGAAAGTATTTAAATTCTTTTATTAGTATGCTTTTCCTTATTAATTGTAGCATAGAGAAACCCTTAGAAATATTTGTTTATAAGTGCTAAAGTGAGATAAAAGTTTTTTAGCGCTGAGCAAAGAAACAGTTAAGGACAAGTACCATCTTCCCAGAATAGATGATCTATTTGATCAGCTAAAGGGGGGCAATAGCGTCCTCTAAAATAAACCTACTTTGGGTACCATCAGTTGAAAGTGAAAGTAAGTGATACACCCAGAACAGTTTTCAGGACCAGATATGGACACTACGAATCTGTAGTCATGCCATTTAGTGTAACTAATGCACCTGCGGTCTGTAGGGACTTTATAACAAGTCTTTCAAAGACCACTAATGGGTACGATACGATATGGGTGATAGTGGACCGAGAAGTTAAGAAGACTAAGGGACAAAGAAATACCACTAGTTAAGATCATTTGACATCAAAAGCACGAGGAAATTACTTGGGAGCGTGAGGACAGCATGAGGCAGAAGTATCTAGAATTATTCTAAGTTCGAGAGCGAACTTTTTATAAGATATGGGGAATTGTAATGACCAAAATTCCCTCATTACAAGTCCTAATAGTGCTTAAAAATATTTAGAAATGCTTTAGAATATTCTAGAGATTTTTAGAAATTTTTAGAGTATTTTTATGTAATTTTTGGAGTTCGTTTGATATTTTTACCAAAAGAAACAAGTTGCAAAAAATAAAGAAATAAAGCCGAGGTTCGAACCGGAGACCTTCAGTTAAGCAAAGCCTTAAATTGTCTCGGCTAACCAAGTGCTCAAGCGGGAGTTGCTGATTAAAAGAAGGATAAAATTTATTTAAGAAGTAGTTAATAAATAGGAAATAAATAGGTATAAAAAGGGTTTGGCTGAGATTCGAACCCGTGACCTCCGACCCGACCCAAACCTTAAGCGAATCCGTCTGACCAAGTGCACAAGCGGGCGGTTCTGTTTATAAAATATAGCAAAATTTATTTAAGAGGTTAACCGAATATTGGAGATTATAAAATGGATAAGTTGATGTTGTATTTCCCATGACCGAAAACCCCTCTCCTTCTTCTCTCGCTCGCGACGGCAGAGCTCATGCGTAAAACAGAGCCGCGGCTAGGTCTTGTATCCGGCGGCCGGCGAAGGGCAGATTCTGTGAGATCTTCACGGAATAGAGACCGGCTTATCGAGGAGAGCTTGTGGGCACGAAGAGGAGTCAAAAATTCGAGCTCGCCGCAAACCCTAGAAGCCCTCTTGTTCGTTTGGGAGTCCAAGAAGCAAGGTAAGCGCTTCCTCACCTGCAGTAGAGTAGCTCCGGATTCTTGTAAAGTTCCAGGTTCGATTTAAGGAGGTCTTTGAGCCGATTCCGAGGTTTTCATGAGGATTTTTGATTTGGCTTGGCACTTTTGGTTAGAATTGAAGTTGATTACTGATTTCTATGTTGTGATGTTTGTTTCCGAGATAGCTTATAGTTTGGGACAAACTCACGTTGGTTGAACTCCTCTTATGATCTGACCTCTCTTTTGCTCATGAGTGATCCCAGGAATAGCTGGGTGATTAGAGGTGGAATCGAAGGTGTCCTTGGTTTTAATTTAGTTGTGATCCTGTGGGCAAATCGAAAAGGTTATAACATGAATTTAAAGTGGTTCTGGTCCTAAGTGTTGGCTTTAGATTTTGATTACTCCCTTTTGGACTGTCACGCCCCGAGGGAGTCCTTGTCCGAAGAAATTTCGGCAGCACCTCCCCTGTACGGCGGACAATCTGAAACTTTCTACAACCACAATATACATCAGCCACAAGCGGCTAGAATATACACACAACCACGCAGTTAAATATATATCATCAGCCCACACGGCTGGAACAAAATATAAAACACAGTAGAAAAACGATAGAAATGCAAAATACATGACTGCTAGCCGGCTAGGCTTACACCACACAACAACACAATACTCCGGAAACAAAACCGTAACACAAAGTCAAATACACACATACCATATACCACGATAAACATAAACAAAATGCAAAGACTGGTCTTCTAATGTGATGTGTGGACCGGAAGTCAGGATACTCCAAGCGACTCCATAAACAACCTGCTACCTGAAAAAGATAGTGTCCACGGGGGTGAGTTCAATAACTCTGCGAATACCTAGTTGACATATATAGTAAACTATAACAAATAGTAATAACTATGAAGTACAGTCTCCTGAACAAAAGAAGGTAATGCATAATAGAAAAGGCTAAAGAGTACTGTACTCACCAAGGCCACCTATCAAAATAATCAGGTCGTCAGATCGGAAGTGTCATAAATCCTGTATGCATGTCAAACATATGCATCCATCCAAATGCAGCATATAGGTGCAGCAAACACAAGCAGTAAATGCATAAATGCGTATGATGCCAATGATGCGTCCTGGTCACCCCTGACGCCAGTCAGTCATCTCACACACAATAGTGAGGCCGAGTGGGTAGGGCTGTGACAACCGTGCACTCTGTCGTCACTGCTCCTGATGAGTGACCGAGTGGACGGGATGCTGTCGGAGTACTCCTGTCCTTTGACCCCAAATCATAAATGGGGGAGCTCAATGCTCTCATCTCCCGGTACACGATGACGGGGAGGTATCTCTGCCGGCTACCACACTGAGTCACCTGACCAACGGAGCCAAACAGAGTCCACCGACTGTCGGCTACTACACTGCTACACTAAATGCCAGCGGAGCCAAATAGAGCAGAACTATCTGCCGGCTACCACGCTGAGTCCTCAGACCAACGGAGCCAAACAGCAGAACCGCCACACACCTGTTTGATATACCACTAATCCATGAGTGGTAGTGTGTGCAGTATATGTAACTGGCGATGCGCTCTACCATAGTGGAGTCGACAATCGCGCAGCATGCAATCATGATGCATGACACTAAGCATAGCAATAAACTGATCAACATAACCATATCCATATATATAACATGAGTATCGTAGTATCGATGGTCAAATACAAAGAACTAAAGTACAAAGGTCAGATAGGATATCAAAAACCTAAGTCCTGAACATAACAAGCATGGTATGTCACTACCTCACTGAGCATATAAATAATCATATGGATACTAGCATAAAATGTATAATAGGTGAGCAAACAAGCATGTAACGAGTATCCGGTAGTGACGTACCGAAATAAGGACGAACATAATTATTACTAAAGGCTATAACCTACTAGACATATCAACAAGACATATCAAAAAGATAAGTCAAGGTACCCGCCTCCAATAGAAGGGTCCAATCCGATCCAAATCCGACGTCGAGATGCTCGTCTCGCGTTAAAGTCCTGTAAATCATTTAATGTACAGTTTAGCTAATCTTATAAGCAACAACTAGCTAAACTAAAAACTCAATCCTAATTCGGTTAGGTATTCTCGTTTAATTCCACCTAACAATCCAAATCAAATTTGATAATTAATCCATCCTTAATCCATCGAACAATTCCTTAACTTTCTCAAATTAATCACTAAATCAAATCTCATCATTCTATCACATACTCCAATTGAATTAATATAGAAGTAAACTAATAACCCAAATGGAAATAGGTAAGGAACATATCACCCTTAATAGGAATTCAAAGAGAGATCACAGAAACAAACTCACCTGAATTTTTGAACCATGATCGGATATCACACCTCAGCAACAGCTTAGTCTCATAGATGTCAAAACCTAGAAATCAAGCAACCATATCCATGACCTGCTTCCACATCTAAATCAGCGTAATTAAATTTATGAATCTTGGAAATCACAAACACTGTTGGTGCGGGAAGCATCCGACGATCGAACCTAAGTTTTGATAATGGCAAAGGATTCAAAGTTAAGGTGCTTTGTTATCTGACAGCTTTTGCTGAGTGTTTCAGGAAAGTCCTAACTGCGGTTAGGCAAGGTAAAACCCTAGGGGGTGGTAACCCTAGGTCATAGGGGGTGGTAACCCTATGCGGAAAGTCTTGGCAGGTCGATGGCTTCAGGCAAAAGTCCTAGGGGGTGGTAACCCTAGGTGGAAAGTCCTGGTGTCGCGAACCAGGTGAAAGTCTGAACTGGCCGGTGAAGCGGATGTTCAGCAGAAAGTCCGGGAGCATCGAGTGCCGAGCAAAAGTCCAATCGATCTGGAGGATCGTACTGCAAGGTAAAATCTCCGAGAGGAGTAGGTGAGGACGCGTTCCTCGAAGAAATAGGCGTCGAGTCGACCTAGGGTTTCGGTTGGAAACCCGAAGTCAGACCGGGACTGTCATAATTTCATATTCATACTATTATGTTGTGTTAACTTTGTGTTGCGGTATCTTTGGATTAACATACTTGCAGGTACCAAAACACAAAGAAGGACTCGGATGAACAGTCCGAGGCGCCTCCATGGAGCTTGAGGCGCCTCGAGTGCAAGGCAAGGAGCCGGTAGACTGGAGGCGCCTTGAATGGAGATCAAGGCGCCTTGAACCGGAGGTTGAAGGCGCCTTGGATAGGCTGAAGGCGCCTTAAACCAGATAGAGTTCGACCAGGTCCGTGCTGATCCACGCGGGTGACTCGGCTCGTTCAAGGCGCCTTGGTGAACAGTGTAAGGCGCCTTGAACCCCCTTTATAAGGGGTCTCGACCAGCAGCTTCAGAACAGAACTTCCAAGCAATCCTTGTGCTGCGTGCTGCTCATTCAACGACCCTGAAGTGCTGTTACAAGTCCACGACGACCAGGAGCTTCGAGATTACGATTCTGTCGTCGGTAAACTTGTTTTTAATTACTGTACTGATTGTAAATCTTGTACTCTTTTTCGTACTTATAAGTGTTGCCCACCGAAAGCGATCAAGGATCGCGGGCCTTCGAGTAGGAGTCGACCTAGGCTCCGAACGAAGTAAAACTATCTGTGTCCTTCTGTGATTGCATTCGTTACTTCCGCTGCGTATATTTACTTTGGTAGTTTTACGTCGATATAAAATAGCCGCGAGCGCTATTCACCCCCCCTCTAGCGCGATCTCGATCCAACAATTGGTATCAGAGCGGGGTCGTTTTGAATTGGTGCAACCACCTTTCAAAACAAATTTTTCGCAGTTTTTTTTCGTTTTCGGAGTCGAATTAGAATTTAGCCTTATAGCTATATTCTAATTTTTGTTTCCCTCGAATCTTGCTCAAGTAGGTGCAACACCACCGAGTTCGCTTTTATTATCCTTTACTCTCGACTACTAATCCAAGACTCGGTCTTGGAATAGATTTTGTTGTTTTTGTTCTTTAGATCTAAAATGGCCCAACAAGAAGGATATAGCACCGTCGTCCCCACTATTTTCCGGAGAAGACTTGGTATTGGAAGGCGAATGGAGATATATCTAAGATCCATTCGATACCGGATGATCATCAAAACCGAACCGCCAACCGGTACCGACAGAAGCCTACACCTGTGAAAATTGGGAGCCAACATTTATCAAAAGGTGGAAGCTGACGCAAAAGCCACCTGCACCATCCAATGTGGTCTTACCAAAGAAGAGCTCAACAGAGTCGGTCCATTCTCCTCCGCAAAAGAACTCTGGGAAAAGCTCATCGAACTCCACGAAGGCACTGACGACACCAAGGTAAGTAAAAGAGATCTTTTACTTAATAAATTATATAATCTAAAAATGCAGGAAGGCGAAACGGCGAGTTCTCTTCACGCAAGAATACAAGACATCCTTAACTCTCTTCACGGAATTGGCCAGAAGATAGAAAATCGGGACGTAATAAGGTATGCCCTAAACTCGTTTCCAAGGAATACATTGTGGGCATCAATGGTAGATGCCTACAAAGTTTCCAAGGATTTATCTTCTTTAAAACTAGATGAACTTTTTAGTGAATTTGAACTTCATGAGCAGACTAATGCACAGCCTACCGAGAAAGGTATTGCGTTGGTTGCAGGTACAAGCCGAACCCGGGAACCGAGACCTCGACGGAGAACCGAACCAGCATCGGAAGCTGAACCAGACTCTGATGATGAAGAAGGTGACATTACAACCGAGCTGGTAAATCTCGTGAAGAAGCTCTACAAGACGAAAGGATTCGACAAAAGAGATCTAAAGAAGGCAGTGAAATCAAAGGAAGGCCCACAAAATACAAAGATGAAGTTTGAAGTTACATGCTACGGGTGTAACCAAAAAGGGCACATCAAAACCAACTGCCCTAACCTGAAGGAGATCAAAAAGCAAAGAAGGAAAAAGGTCCTTAAGGCAACATGGGACGAATCTTCATCAGAGGACGACGACGACGAGCTCGAACAAATGAGTCTACTCGCATTAATGGCCCGGGACCAAGTCGTCGAATCCGGATGCGAGAGCGAGTCTGAGGCAGAGTCCGAGCAAAGCCACGGATCCGTATCCGTTTCCGAAGGACCAGACCCCGCTGTAAGTATCTCCCGGTTGAACACTTTAGTTAGCTATTTATTGCGCAAATTAGCTAAGTCAAACCTGAAGGTTAAGTCACTTCTAAAGGAAGTAAGTGTCCTTAAAGAAGTGGCTAACACCAAACCCTTACCTGACCAAAGTCAGACTGAATTTCCAACTCAAGTTCAAAAACTTGAGGAAGAAAATTCAAGTCTAACAAATCGGGTAAAAGATTTAGAAAATACCTTAGAACGGTTTACTTTGGGCTCCAAGAATTTGGACTTGATTCTTGGGACACAAAGAGCCGTCTACAACAGAACTGGGCTGGGATACAAAAGTAAATATAGATCTTATTTATCATTAATAAACAAACAAAGTGTTAAATCAGTCCAAGCATGGGTCTCCAAGTCTAACTTGGTCAATCAAGTTAGATCTGACCAATACTGGGTTCCAAAGGATCAAATATACTACCTCGATAGACCATATCGAGGCTATGATCCAGGGGGAGCAAAACGAAAAACAATCCTAAAAATTTAAAATTCAAAATTCAAAATTAAAAATTAAATTTAAAATTCAAAATTCAAAATTAAATTCAAAATTCGAAATTTAAAACTAAAATTAAATTTAAAATTAAAAATTAAAAATTAAATTTAAAATTCAAAATTCAAAATTAAATTCAAAATTCGAAATTTAAAACTAAAATTAAATTTAAAATTCAAAATTCAAAATTAAATTTAAAATTCAAAATTCAAAATTAAATTCAAAATTCGAAATTTAAAACTAAAATTAAATTTAAAATTCAAAATTCAAAATTAAATTTAAAATTCAAAATTCAAAATTAAAAATTAAATTCAAAATTCGAAATTTAAAATTAAAAATTAAATTCAAAATTCGAAATTTAAAACTAAAAGTAAACTAAAAAATTCGAAATTTAAAATTAAAATTAAATTCAAAATTCAAAATTAAATTATCAATTCAAAACTCAAAATTAAAATCAAGTTAAGATATTCAAGAGTCGAAATTAAGTTAACACTGAAAATAAAAATGGAGGATCCAGACTCGCTGGCACCCCCAACTAAACTACCCGGCAGGGTAACTAAACCTAATCTACCCAAAATGGGTAAAACAAGAGTAGATTACCCGGCAGGGTAATTAAGGTTAGATTAAAACGGGCTAGGTTTAACTTGACCCACAGTACTGGTGAAATTTTTGGATGATAGTACGTTAGGGAAGCTTGGGCATCGCATGTCTAGGAAGATATGGCTTCGACCTGGTGCATTTGGCCAAGTGGAACTGACCGAAGCTACCCTTAAATGAATCCTGACTAGTTAGACCAAGGATTGGTATTAAGTTCAATGGGTAGGACTATTTGGAAAACCTCGAAGGCATGGTTACTTTAATGAGCTCCTTGTGACTCACCATAGCCCAGAAGTTTATCCAAAGAATGCTTACTTGTTGAACCCAAAGCCAAATCTGAATCTAACACAAAGTTAAACCAAACTCCTGAATTCAACAATAAATCATCTCACATCAATCATAGGATTCCCTGATTGAAAATTTAGATCGGGTGAGATGACTAAGTAATAAAATTCATTTGAAAATTATTTAAAAAAAAAAAAAAAATCCTTTCAAAACTCAATTTCAAAATTATTTTAAAACTCAACTTCAAAATTATTTTAAAACTTAAATTTCAAAATTATTTTTAAACTTAAATTTCAAAATTATTCAATTTCAAAACTCCTTCAAAATTTATCTCTAACAAGTTTACTTCAATTTAACTATCGTGAAATTCATTAAAACAATTCAACCACTTCCTATGTAGGAATTGGATCAATGGATGTTGGATAGTGGCTGCTCCAGACACATGACTGGAGATAAATTGAAGTTTACTAAACTCACATACAAAAACTTAGGATCAGTTGCATTCGGTAACGAAGGTCAACTTAAGGTAATCGGAAGAGGTAATATCGAACTCAACTCCGATTTTATTATTCGAAAAGTCCTTTTAGTTGAAAATTTCAAGTTTAATCTACTAAGTATAAGTCAATTGTGTGATAGCGGATACTTAGTAACTTTTGACAAAACCAGGTGTTTAGTTAAAAACATTGAAAATCCTGAAATCTTACTTAAGGGACTTAGGATAAATAATATGTATTCAATTAATCTACCGACATCCTCAACAAAGTGTTTTCTAACACAAGAAGAGGAAACTGCTTTGTGGCACAGAAGATTGTGTCACACTCACACTAGACTCATTTCAAAAATGAGTCATAATGGTCTAGTTAAAGGTTTACCAAACCTAAAATTCATTGAAAATTCTATCTGTAATGCTTGTCAACAAGGAAAACAAACTAAGTCAACACACAAATCAACAAATCTTGAAAGAACCAGCTCCTTACTTGAGCTCCTTCACCTTGACTTATTTGATTCACATGGAGTTAAGTCACTAAGCAAGAACCAGTATTGCTTAGTAATAATTGGTGACTACTCTAGATTTTCATGGGTAAAATTTCTAAAAACTAAAGATGAAACCTATGAAATATTTAGTAACTTTTGTAAATTAATAGAAAATGAAAAGATACTAAAATTAAAAGAATAAGAAGTGATCACGGAGGAATTTGAAAATCATAAATTTACCCAATTTTGTAAAATAAATGGATATCAACATGAATTTTCATGTCCTAGAACCCCCAACAAAATGGTCCGGTGGAACGTAAAATAGAACTCTACAAGAAGCCGCTAGAACCATGTTAAATGAATATAATTTAAATCACCAATTAGGCGAAGCAATAAATACTGCAAATCATATTCAAAACCGAATTTTGATCAACAAATTTCACAAGAAAACCCCTTATGAACTATATTATCATAAAATTCCTAACTTAAATTATTTAAAAGTATTTGGATGTAAAGTTCACATTTTAAACACTAAAGATTATTTAAGAAAATTCACACCCAAATCTAACAAAGGAATATTTTTAGGATACTCCTCAAACAGTCGAGCCTATAGAGTCTACAATCAAAACACCCTAAAAGTTGAAGAAACAACTAATATAATATTTGATGAAGAAAATAATCTACCAAATATAAATGAGAATGTTGATATTGATCCAAGAAAAATAGAAGATGATGAAATTCAACCAAATCTTAATAAACCAGAGGAACCAGCCACTGACCCACTTATCAGACCAACTAGGGTCAGTACCTCTCACCCATCTGATCAAATTTTGGGTGATCCAAATCTAGGGGTAAGAACTAGATCCTCCTACAGAATTCACAGTCAGATTGCCCTAATTTCTAAAATCGAACCAAAAACAATAGAAGAAGCACTACCTGACCCGGACTGGATCATAGCTATGCAGGAAGAGTTAGCCCAATTTGAGAGAAATTAAGTCTGGGAACTTGTATCTAAACCCTCAAATAAATCAATAATCGATACAAAATGGGTATTTAGAAACAAGCTAGGTGATCAAGGCGAAATAATTAGAAATAAGGCTAGGCTTGTAGCTAAAGGATTCAGCCAAGTTGAAGGTTTGGACTATGATGAAACCTATGCCCCAGTAGCTAGACTAGAATCCATTAGAATGTTGTTAGCCTATGCAGCAAACAAAGGATTTAAACTATACCAAATGGATGTCAAGTCAGCATTCTTAAATGGATTTATTAAGGAGGAAGTATATGTAAGTCAACCCCCAGGATTTGAGGACTTAGGATATCCTAATCATGTATTTAGGTTAAAAAAGGCCTTGTACGGACTTAAACAAGCCCCTAGGGCATGGTATGAACGATTGTCAAATCACTTAATATCCAAAGGTTTCAACCAAGGTCAAATAGATCCAACTCTATTTGTAAAAACTGTAGACAAAGACATCTTCATAGCTCAAATCTATGTTGATGATATAATTTTTGGATCAAATAACTCTAAATTTTTAAAAGAATTCACTAAATTAATGGAAAATGAATTCGAAATGAGCATGGTTGGTGAACTTAATTTTTTCTTAGGCTTACAAATAAAACAAACTAAAGATGGAATATATATTTATCAAACTAAATATGCAAAGGAATTAATTAAAAAATTCTGCATGGAAAATTCAAAAATAATAAATACACCCATGGCAACCAACATTAACATACACTCTGACCCTGAAAGCAAACTAGTAGACCCAAAGTACTATAGGAGTGCCATAGGAAGCCTGCTTTACCTAACTGCAAGCCGACCCGACATATTATTTGCAGTTGGTATGTGCGCAAGATACCAGTCTTGTGCAAAAGAGTCACATTTAACCTATGTTAAAAGAATACTTAGGTACATTAAAGGTACTCTAAATATAGGACTCTGGTACCCTAGAACTTGCACCTTTGACCTTCTTGGCTATTCTGACTCGGATTACGCCGGATGCAAGTTAGACAGAAAAAGCACAAGTGGTAGTTGTCAATTTCTAGGACAATGCCTAGTAAGTTGGTCAAGTAGAAAGCAACATTGTGTGGCTTTGTCTACCACTGAAGCTGAATATATAGCCTTAGGTGAATGCACATCTCAATTGCTTTTGATGATGCACACTCTTAAAGACTATCAACTGAACTATCATAACACAAAAATCTCAATTGATAATATAAGTTCCATAAATTTAACAAAAACCCAATTCATCACTCAAGGACTAAACATATAGAAGTGAAGCACCATTTTGTAAGGGATCATGTAGCTAAGGGTGATATTATACTCAACTATGTTGAGTCAAAATCAAATCTAGCTGACATCTTCACAAAACCCTTACCTGAACTTGAGTTCAGCTCACTTAGAAGACAAATAGGAATGTGTTGGGTAGAATAGACAATGTTTGGTTATCATTTGCTTTTAAATTTCTAGGAAAATACTTATTTCAAAATTCCAATTTCTTAGAATTTTCAACATTTGGAACTAGCCTAAGTTTTCCCCTAGAAATCATGTTCCCCTAGATTAAAGCCAGAGCATCTCACAAACACCTAGGTTTACCTTGCTTGTGTTTGAAAAACTTAGAATGGCGTGAGATGCATAGGGTACAGCCTGGACTCAGGAATGCTTATGTTTGTGCATCAATATGAGTCTGGGCGTTAAACACATCATAAATATTAATCAAGTCAAGTCTTCCAGCTCTAGACAAATCTAACTGGACCAAATGGACTTAATTTGACTAACCATGTGAAAGCTACTGCCCTCTAGGCAATCAGCAAGTAGCTAAAGGTTAGACAGTTGGGAAAAGTGTGTTTCAATTTAAGCATGATTATACTTTACGGTTCTAATCAAATTACTTTACCTGATTATTTTAGGGCTCTGATACTTAATCAAATTAAACTTAATAATTTAATTTGACTCATGCTTGGACTGAAAACAAACTCCTACTACTCCCTCTGTCCTAAAAATAAATATTTTTGTTAATTTTCTTCAAAATGAGTATTCAAAACTCATTTACAGTTTTTTTTCAAAAACTTAACCATGTAATTGAATATTCAACTATTTTTCAAATCTAGGAAACTAAATATAACATTTTAAAGTGACCTCAAATTTTATAACTTCTAAGCAAAACTTTTTATTGAAAACATTTTATTGAAAATTCAAATACTCATATCTTCAAACTTAGTTAATTTTAAGAATATGTTTACTAGACTTAGTTAGATTTTACTCTAAACTTAGCTATTTGGCAAAATACTTTCTCAATACAAATCATTTCAAAGAAGAATATATAGCTAACTATTTTCAAATTTGGCAAAATCCAAAATTCAAAAAGCTAAGTAGTTTTGCTAAGAAGAAAACTTATCTTTTTCCCTCTTTTGAAAATTTTCCTTCAGAAAATACAAATCTACTCTCAAACTGGTTTATTTTTTGATATATGGCAAAGGGGGAGAGTAGGTAAATTAAAGTTAAAGGAAAATTCAAAGCAGAGAGTAGGTAAAGTAAAGTTAAATTCAAGTATTTAATAAAAGGAGGGCTTTTATTAAGGGGGAGTCTTATATTACAAAGTTAAAAGTTTCCAGCTTAACTGTTATTGCGTTTGAAGTTTATTTACTTAAGCTTGGTTAAATTTATGCAGTTATTACATATGTTGTTTTTCTTAACTTTGAATTACGTGTTGCCATAATCAAAAAGGGGGAGATTGTTGGTGAGGGAAGCATCCGACGATCGAACCTAAGTTTTGATAATGGCAAATGATTCAAAGTTAAGGTGCTTTGTTATCTGACAGCTTTTGCTGAGTGTTTCAGGAAAGTCCTAACTGCGGTTAGGCAAGGTAAAACCCTAGGGGGTGGTAACCCTAGGTCATAGGGGGTGGTAACCCTATGCGGAAAGTCTTGGCAGGTCGATGGCTTCAGGCAAAAGTCCTAGGGGGTGGTAACCCTAGGTGGAAAGTCCCGGTGTCGCGGAAAGTCTGAACCAGCCGGTGAAGCGGATGTTCAGCAGAAAGTCCGGAGCATCGAATGCCGAGCAAAAGTCCACGATCCGGAGGATCGTCTCGGCAAAAGTAAAATCTCCGAGAGGAGTAGGTGAGGACGCGTTCCCTGTAGAACAAGAGGCGTCGGGTCGACCTAGGGTTTCCGTTGGGAACCCGAAGTCGTCCGGAGACTGCCATAATTTCATATTCATACTATTATGTTGTGTTAACTTTGTGTTGCGGTATCTTTGGATTAACATACTTGCGGTACCAAAAACACAAAGAAGGACTCGGATGAATAGTGTCCGAGGCGCCCATGGAGCTTGAGGCGCCTGGTGCGAGCCAGACAAGGCCAAGAAGATCGAGGCGCCTTGAATGGAGATCAAGGCGCCTTAATCCGAGGTTGAAGGCGCCTTGGATAGGTCAAGGCGCCTTAAACCAGATAGAGTTCGACCAGGTCCGTGCTGATCCACGCGGGTGACTCGGCTCGTTCAAGGCGCCTTGGTGAGCAAGGCGCCTTGAACCCCTTTATAAGGGGTCTCGACCAGCGGCTTCGTAACACAACTTCAAGCAATCTTCTGCTTCGCTGCTCACGACGATCCGAAGTCCTGTTACAAGTCATCGACGACCAGGAGCTCTGAATCGGTAAACTTGTTTTTAATTACTGTACTGATTGTAAATCTTGTACTCTTTTTCGTACTTATAAGTGTTGCCCACCGAAAGCGATCAAGGATCGCGGGCCTTCGAGTAGGAGTCGACCTAGGCTCCGAACGAAGTAAAACTATCTGTGTCCTTCTGTGATTGCATTCGTTACTTCCGCTGCGTATATTTACTTTGGTAGTTTTACGTTTCCGATACGATAAAAATAGCCGCGAGCGCTATTCACCCCCCCCCTCTAGCGCGATCTCGATCCAACAAACACAACCTACCCAATTCAGTGCGCTCTATTATTGACTTTTGGCTGGAACAATAGTTGCTGGAAACTCTGTGCCAAAGCTGTGGATCACCCACGTACAGAGATTGCCGAAGCTAGGTGAAAGTGATGCCCTCCGAATCAAATAACTCTAAACATGGATCAACCACTCAAACAATATATCAGGATTAGTTGATTACCTCCAACATGACCGCAAGGTAGTGGATGCTTGGCCAAAGCTAGGGCACAGCGACATCAACGATCAACCGATGGGGAAGAGGGCTCCAACAACCGACTAGAGAGGCAAGTAGCCGACGGCGATGCCAAACCAGGGCACGAACACAAGAAGGGAACTCGGTAGCTAGGGCACAAGTGCTATACAAAAGAGAGGTGCTCGGCTGCCGGCGCTAGGGCTAAGGAACTGCGGCGGCGTTGCTCGGGTCCAGTGTCGGCGGCGGCATCGACACACAAGGGTGATAGTGGTCGGCGATGATGCTGCTCGGCGCTAGAGGGTGGCTCGGCTTCACAGAGAAGAGGAAAAGGGAGATAGCCGGCGCCGGTTAGATCGCGAGGAGAAGGAAGAGGCGTGAGGCTTGGCCACTGCTCTCGTACCGGAGGGGAAGGAGATGAAGGCTCGGCGCTGCACATTGGAGAGGACGGAATGGAGAGGAAGGGAAAAGGAAACTGCCGGTGTCGCATGGGTTAGGGCACGGGGTCGGGGGAAATCGGGAGAGGGAAGCGGAGTGGGAGAGGAGAAGAAATTAAATAAAAAGAAAAAGGAAAAGTAAGGAAAAGGAAAAGAAAAAATTAACTTTTCCTCACTTAAATGGGTAGCCTAAACAGGCTTTTCCCAGGACCCACTTTTATCCCGTTAACTCGTCCATACAAGCTCTGAAAATTTCCCAAAAAAATTTCTAAAAATTCTAGAAAATTTCCCTTTTCATTATTCGTCATTTTTTTCCGGTATTTTACTTTCTCCCCCACTAATAAAAATTTGGTCCCCAAATTTCGTTATCTACCATCAGCAAGTACTAGCAAAAGCTAAACAGTATATATGTTGAACGGAACCATAACTTACATACACCAACTGAAAAGATAGGGGTATCGAGCTCGGATCATATCTTCGAGCTCCCAAGTAACCTTCTCGTCCGAAAGATGTTGTCATCCGACTTTAACCAGCCGGATAGTCTTGTTTCGCAACTGACGCTCTTTCCGGTCTAGAATCCATACCGGAATCTCCTCATAGGTGATGTCGGGCTATCCAGAACTAAGATATCGGTCAACACAAATGTCTAGTCGGATATATATCTCCTCAGCATAGACACATGAAATACTTCGTAAACACCTGCCAAAGTTGGTGGTAGCGCCGAACGATAAGCTACCGCTCCAACCCTCTCCAAGATCTGGAAAGGTCCAAAGTATCGCGGAGCTAGCTTACCTCTGAGGCCAAATATCTTCACCCCTTTCGTGGGTGAAACTCGCAGAAATACATGATCGCCTGTAGAGAACTCTAAGAGTCTCCGACTACGGTCAGCATAACTCTTCTGGCAGCCCTGTGCCTCTGACATTCTCCGTCTGATAGTACGGACTAACTCTGCCTCATGCTGAGCTCTATGAGGTCCCAACAGCTGGGCCTCCCCAATCTCATCCCAGAGGGTGGGTGTCCGACAAGGCCTACCATACAATGCTTCAAAACAGTGTCATCTGGATAACCGAATGAAAGCTGTTGTTGTAAGTGAACTCTACCAATGGCAAATAGTCCTCTCAACTGTTTCCAAAATCCAATACACAAGACCTCAGCAAGTCCTCTAGAGTCTGAATGGTCCGCTCTGACTGTCCATCTGTTCGCGGATGGAAAACTGTGCTGAAATGGAGCTAAGTGCCCAAGACCTGCCGCAGACTCTGCCAGAAACAAGACGTGAACCGAGGGTCTCTTACCGAAATAATACTCAATGGGCCACCACGCTTCCGCTGCGCCACTCTGATGATTTCTCGGCAATACTACTCTGCCAATCGATCCAGGAAACAAATCTTCCGGATCATTAAGAAATACGCTGATTTGGTTAATCGATCAACGATTACCCAAATCGCGTCATGGCTTCGTCGTGTCCTAGGGAAATCCACTTTAAAGTCCATGGTAATATGTTCTCATCTCCACTCAGGAATAGGAATCCGCTAAAATAATCTGGCAGGTATCTGGTGCTCAGCCTTCGCCTGCTGACAAACAAGACATCTAGCTACAAAGAAACTGTAATACCCCGGTTCTGAGATTCTGGTTAAGTATGACTTAAAAGGTTAGATGGTACTATCCATATCACCAAGGTGCACCTTCCTTTTCGGAAGCCCAAACTTAAGAACTCCAAAGTTAAGCGTTCTTGGCTTGGAGAAATCTGAGGATGGGTGACCTCCTGGGAAGTTTTCCAGGGTGCGTGTGAGTGATGACAAAACACGCTGAAAGGACCTCCGGTGGTCTGTGGAGCTAGTCGTCAACCTGATGGGTAATTCTGGTGTCGTTCCTGGTTCGGTCCGGGTGGGGCCGCCCGGGCCGGGGCGTTATAGATGGTATCAGAGCGACCTTGCGACCGTGAGTGCGCCTGTGGTAGGAGCACCCAGGGCACCACCTAGCGAGGGAGATTCTGGGATTTGTCTGTGGTGTGATTTGTGGTTACACAACGAGGACGTTGTGTCTTTAAGTGGGGGTGATTGTAATACCCCGGTTCTGAGATTCTGGTTAAGTATGACTTAAAAGGTTAGATGGTACTATCCATATCACCAAGGTGCACCTTCCTTTTTGGAAGCCCAAACTTAAGAACTCCAAAGTTAAGCGTGCTTGGCTTGGAGAAATCTGAGGATGGGTGACCTCCTGGGAAGTTTTCCAGGGTGCGTGCGAGTGAGGACAAAGCACGCTGAAAGGACCTCCGGTGGTCTGTGGAGCTAGTCGTCAACCTGATGGGTAATTCTGGTGTCGTTCCTGGTTCGGTCCGGGTGGGGCCGCCCGGGCCGGGGCGTTATAGAAATTGCAAATACTGATCAGCAGCCTAGGGCTCTCGGATCCTCATCCTGATCGACGACTGAACAACCATGGTAACAAGATTACCCTGCTCTATCTGTCCTATCCCCTCAAGGCCCAAATCGGAGAAACCTTGAATCAGATATGTCACCACAACTCGGTGGCAAGCTAAAGTCCCTCTGAACTTCCTGCTAAGTGTATCGACAACCACATTAGCTCTTCCCCATGTAATAACTAATGGTACAATCGTAATCCTTCAAAAATTCCATCCATCTCCTCAGTTGGAGATTAAGTTTCTTTCTAAGTGAACAGATATTTGAGACTCTTATGGTCAATGAGAATCTCAAATGTCACACCGTATAGATAATGCTGCCAAATCTTCAAGGCAAAAATAATGGCAGTCATCTACCAATCAGGTACTGGGTAGTTCTCCTCATGCTCCTTCAACTGCCGAGAAGTAGGAGACTACCCTGTCGTGCTGAAGCAAAACAACGCTCAAATCCTGTAGAGATGCGTCGGTATAGAGCACGAATCTGTCCACTCCAGAAGGTAAAACCAAATCGGAGTCGACACTAGTCTCCGCTTCAGCTCCTGGAAGCTGGTCTCGTAGTCCTCGAACCACGTGAACTTCACGTCTTTCCTAGTCAAGCGTGTCATTGGCATAACAACGCGTGGAAAACCCCCAACGAATCGTCTGTAATATCAAACCAGACCAAGGAAGTTGCGAGTCTCCTGTATAGACTACAATTACTCCCAACGATAACAACCTCTATCTCCTGTGGAACCACGGTATACTGCTACTGGTGCCCGTGTGTCTCAAACATCTCACAGACGACAACCAAAATACGTACTACTGATCTTCACATATAGACGTTTCCGTCGAAACATCTCTAGAACTATACAAAGATGATGTGCGTGACTCACCGTGGATCCTAAATAGATCACAACATCGTCAACAAAGACAATGGAAACCGATCCAAACATCCTCGAAATACCAGAATCATCGAGCCCCTGAAACATCTAAGGCTCCGCAAGCCCTAATGGTAAAACCAAGACACATAATGTCCGTATCACAGACATTCCTAACCATATGATCCTCAACAATAAATAGATCTGATCACCAACGATATAAGTCACCAAAGAATATATCCTCCAGTGTGAGAGCAACGCTCCATCACACGAAATACCATATATGTAGGAGCAACGCTCTACCACAAGAAATCCTCCATATGTGGGAGCAACGCCCCACCACAAATAATCCAAAATATATATATCTACAATAAACATGGGAGCAATGCTCCGCTACAAGCAATTCGCAATATGTGGAAGCAACGCTCCACCACAAAACAATCCCTAAATATGTGGGAGCTACGCTCTACCACAACAATCCAGAACATGTGAGAGTTACGCTCTACCACAACAATACATAAGTGCCCAAAGCACCTAACTATCTAGCTAGAGACTGCACGAGATCTCTCTACCACAGATCACTGTGGGTAGCCTAGGGTATAACCACCCAGTAAGCAAATCAAATCCATAGTCAACTCTATCATCCTCCTAGTGGGTTGGTCACCCACTAATGGGTATATTAGTTGACAGGGTAAAACAACCAATATCAAAATGTAGACATTTAACATTCTACATTTAACATAGGTAGAATCATCATGATGCTACCAACCATACATCTGACACACGTGCACACACAACATATGTATGATCGACATAATCCCCCAATTAGTACACACCAAAAATACCCACATCATAGGTATAAATCACCGTGATACCTCCAACAATGAATATCGAACCCGTGTGCATATATCATCGTAGGTAAAATCAACAATACCCCTCAAACAACACTCACATGACAAATATACCCATATGTCAAGAGTATAATCAACATATACTTCCAATAAGGCATACTAAACCCAGGTGCATTCACAAATCACACATAATCAACAAGATACCTCAGATACCACACCAAACACATATATACATATCACAACACCGATGTAGTCAACAAGATACCTCCAACATGACACACCCATGTGCACATACCACGACACAGATTTAAATCGATAAGATACCTCCAATATATCAATCAGGCACATACAGCTAACTAAATAGCTATAATCCACAAGGAACCTACAATAACCATATCTAGATGGGAATACCCACACTATCTACAAATGAACTATCCATCATAGAACTCCTTCAACTCATAACAATCATATGTACACTTCATAGTTATGCATAATCAGCATATTTAATCCAATCTACCACACAAACCCTATGCCACCTTCCAAGTTATCCAATTTGGTACATACAGTCTAAAATTAAAGTACTCATGGAATAGGATACATCGATCCTCTATCGACTGACCAAATCGTCAATAGTATATGGCTAATTCAATCCTTTCCCACGTCAGTATAAGCTAGGTACTCGATGTGTTCAAGATATCCAACTAAGCACGAATAACCCAAGATTCAAACATCTAAAAGTAAAGTAGGTCAATCCCCAACTGATCGGATCAACAAAACTAATCGATCATCTACTAACTAATCAAGAATAAAGAAAGCCTCTACAAGCATCTAAGGTAAATCGATCACGACTACCCAAGTCAACAAACGTCAATCTATCTTCTACTGACCGATCTAACAAGAGTAAATCAATTATCTATTAACTAAAATAGAATGGTATTCTACTGGCTAAGTTAAGCATGAATATATAAATACTATCCACTACTCAGATAATAATAGTAGAGGCTGGTATGTGCCTCCATCTCCTATCCAACTAGTAATAACAGAAACTAAAACTATTGGGGGTATGATATGAAAATCACCAGAAACCGTAACCCTTAATCTCTATCAAGGTCGATCATCATCAGGGTTTTACCTAATATATAAAATATATGCTAACTCAACTAGACAGGTACTAGTAAAGAGTGAAAATACATGTCATAAACTATAATAGTGAACAGGGCATATACTAACCAAAAAGGTAGGATAACATATATCATCATACCTCCTATAGCTTGGAGATGTCCTGCTGCTGCTAGGTCCCAAAATTCGAAAAGTCACATCGAGAAGACCAAAACACGAAATCCAAAACACGAAATATAAAACTCACACCGTACTCTGATACCAAATATATTGGTATCAGATAAATCTCAAAAATCCAGAACACATAGCAAGTATCGTAAAACTTGGCTCTGATACCACTAAATTGTCATGCCCCGAGGGAGTCCCTGTCAGAAGAAATTTCGGCAGCACCTCCCCTGTACGGTGGATAATCTGAAACTTTCTACATCCACAATATACATCAGCCACAGGCGGCTGGAATATACACATAACCACGCAGTTATATATATATCATCAGCTCACACGGCTGGAACAAAATATAAAACACAGCAAAAAAATGATAGAAATCCAAAATACATGACTGCTAGCCGGCTAGGCTTACACCACACAACAACACAATACTCCGGAAACAAAATCGTAACACTAAGTCAAATACACACATACCATATACCACGATAAACATAAACAAAATGCGAAGATTGGTCTTCTAATGTGATGTGGGGACCGGCAGTCAGGATACTCCAAGCGACTCCATAAACAACCTACTACCTGAAAAAGATACTGTCCACGGGGTTAAGTTCAATAACTCAGCGAATACCTAGTTGACATGTATAGTAAACTATAACAAATAGTAATAACTATGGAGTACAGTCTCCTGAACAAAAGAAGGTAATGCATAATAGAAAAGGCTAAAGAGTACTGTACTCACCAAGGCCACCTATCAAAATAATCAGGTCGTCAGATCGGAAGTGTCATAAATCCTGTATGCATGTCAAACATATGCATCCATCCAAATGCAGCATATAGGTGCAGCAAACACAAGCAGTAAATGCATAAATGCGTATGATGCCAATGATGCGTCCTGGTCACCCCTGACGCCAGTCAGTCATCTCACACACAATAGTGAGGCCAAGTGGATAGGGCTGTGACAACCGTGCACTCTGTCGTCACTGCTCCTGATGAGTGACCGAGTGGACGGGATGCTGTCGGAGTACTCCTGTCCTTTGACCCCAAATCATAAATGGGGGAGCTCAATGCTCTCATCTCCCGGTAAACGATGACGGGGAGGTATCTCTGCCGGCTACCACGCTGAGTCACCTGACCAACGGAGTCAAACAGAGTCCACCGTCTGCCGGCTACTACGTTGCTACACTAAATGCCAGCGGAGCCAAACAGAGCAGAACTGTCTGCCGGCTACCACGCTGAGTCCTCAGACCAATGGAGCCAAACAGCAGAACCGCCACACACCTGTCTGATATACCACTAATCCATGAGTGGTGGTGTGTGCAGTATATGTAACTGGCGATGCGCTCTACCATAGTGGAGTCGACAATCGCGCAGCATGCAATCATGATGCATGACACTAAGCATTGCAATAAACTGATCAGCATAACCATATCCATATATATAACATGAGTATCGTAGTATCGATGGTCAAATACGAAGAACTAAAGTACAAAGGTCAAATAGGATATCAAAAACCTAAGTCCTGAACATAGCAAGCATGGTATGTCACTACCTCACTGAGCATATAAATAATCATATGGATACTAGCATAAAATGTATAACAGGTGAGCAAACAAGCATGTAACGAGTATCCGGTAGTGACGTACCGAAATAAGGACGAACATAATTATTACTAAAGGCTATAACCTACTAGACATATCAACAAGACATATCAAAAAGATAAGTCAAGGTACCCGCCTCCAATAGAAGGGTCCAATCCGATCCAAATCTGACGTCGAGATGCTCGTCTCGCGTTAAAGTCCTGCAAATCATTTAATGTACAGTTTAGCTAATCTTATAAGCAACAACTAGCTAAACTAAAAACTCAATCCTAATTCGGTTAGGTATTCTCGTTTAATTCCACCTAACAATCCAAATCAAATTAGATAATTAATCCATCCTTAATTCATCGAACAATTCCTTAACTTTCTCAAATTAATCACTAAATCAAATCTCATCATTCTATCACATACTCCAATTGAATTAATATAGAAGTAAACTAATAACCCAAATGGAAATAGGTAAGGAACATATCACCCTCAATAGGAATTCAAAGAGAGATCATAGAAACAAACTCACCTGAATTTTTGAACCATGATCGGATATCACACCTCAGCAACAGCTTAGTCTCATAGATATCAAAACCTAGAAATCAAGCAACTATATCCATGACCTGCTTCCACATCTAAATCAGCGTAATTAAATTTATGAATCCTGGAAATCACAAACACAACCTACCCAATTCAGTGCGCTCTAGTATTGACTTTTGGCTGGAACAATAGTTGCTGGAAACTCTGTGCCAAAGCTGTGGATCACCCACGTACAGAGATTGCCGAAGCTAGGTGAAAGTGATGCCCTCCGAATCAAATAACTCTAAACCCACATTGATCATGGATCAGCCACTCAAACAATCTATCAGGATTAGTTGATTACCTCCAACATGACCGCAAGGTAGTGGATGCCTGGCCAAAGCTAGGGCATAGCGACATCAACGATCAACCGATGGGGAAGAGGGCTCCAACAACCGACTAGAGAGGCAAGTAGTCGACGGTGATGCCAAACTAGGGCACGAACACTAGAAGGGAACTCGGTAGCTAGGGCACAAGCGCTATGCAAAAGAGAGGTGCTCGGCTGCCGGCGCTAGGGCTAAGGAACCGCGGCGGCGTTGCTCGGGTCCAGTGTCGGCGGCGGCATCGACACACAAGGGTGATAGTGGTCGGCGATGATGCTGCTCGGCGCTAGAGGGTGGCTCGGCTTCACAGAGAAGAGGAAAAGGGAGATAGTCGGCGCTGGTTAGATCGCGAGGAGAAGGAAGAGGCGTGAGGCTTGGCCACTGCTCTCGTACCGGAGGGGAAGGAGATGAAGGCTCGACGCTGCACATTGGAGAGGACGGAATGGAGAGGAAGGGAAAAGGAAACTGCCGGTGTCGCATGGGTTAGGGCACGGGGTCGGGGGAAATCGGGAGAGGGAAGCGGAGTGGGAGAGGAGAAGAAATTGAATAAAAAGAAAAAGGAAAAGTAAGGAAAAGGAAAAGAAAAAATTAACTTTTCCTCACTTAAATGGGTAGTCTAAACAGGCTTTTCCCAGGACCCACTTTTATCCCCTTAACTCGCCCATACAAGCTCCGAAAAATTCCCAAAAAAATTTCTAAAAATTCCAGAAAATTTCCCTTTTCATTATTCGTCATTTTTTTCCGGTATTTTACATGGAAAGGCAGCAAGTTATTGTTTTGTTTTATTTACCAGTAGCAAACTTGTTTAATAGTTGCAATAGACTCCTTGCTGGGACACTGAACAGGGGGGATTAGTAAGGATTTCGGCTTGTTCTTTTGATACTTGCTGTTATGAAATTTAATGCAGATTTTAATTAAGCTATAGTGCAGATTTTAATTAAGTTTATAGTGCAGATTTTTGGTGGAACTTGTAGTGCAGATTTTTGGTGGAATTTATAGTGTAGATTTTTTGTGGAACTTGTAGTTCAGATTTTTGGTGGAACTTATAGTACAGTTTTTTTAAAAAAAAAAATTATAGTGCAGTTTGGTTAAGTATTATAGTGCAGAATTTATGTCTGCATAGTATACAGAAATTGAGTAGCATAGAATGTAGAATCTTTATTAGTATAGTATGCAGATTTAGTTTTCAGTTTGCGATTTTGGCTTAGTATTCCAGTTTAGATCATGTTGTAACATGCTTAAAGATCTCTATTGCTCTATAAAAGTATAAGCTTTACATAGGTATCAAACTTTAACAGATTTTTTAGTGTGGAATAGCTATGTGTAGCATTACAGATTTTGAATTGTTTACATTGCAGTTTTGATGGTTTAGCATTGGAAGATCCAATTAGATCTCTAGTAGCTTAATTAGATTTGCAGATTTTATTAAACTTACAAGTGCAGATTTTATTAAGTTTACAAGTGCAGATTTTATTAAGCTTACAAGTGCAGATTTTATTAAGTTTACAAGTGAAGAATTTTATTAAGTTTACAAGTGAAGAATTTTATTAAGCTTACAAGTGCAGAATTTTGTTAGTATAGTATGCAGAATTTTGATTAGCATGGTATGCAGATTTTTGTTTATGCATTTCAAAGTTACAATTTGTTTAAACATTTCAGTTTTTAAAGAAGCATTCTTTTATTAGAGGTATTAACAAGTATAAGAAAGATAAAGAAAAGAAAGAAAAAGGCCAAGACCTTAAGTAGATCCCAAAGTCAAGACTTTAGGGATTTTGGCACACAAGGTGCTTGTTAAAATGTCAAGGCATTTAAAGAAGTAGTAATTAAGATAAATCAGCTTATGAATCAATATTTTACTTTTATCAGTGGCACTGTGCTGGACGCTTAGTTGTCCTTGGGTTTGGCTCCCATAGTCGTCCCTAGGTTTAGATAACCTAGTAAACCCTACTAGATTCGGGACTAGCTACCTCGGGTCTAGTTAGGGATGTGCGAATAGCAAGTACAGTTGCCGGGCCCATCAGCAACATGATTATTATTTTTATCTATTATGAAAATAGTTTTCAAAACTTCACAAATCAGTTACATGAATACAGTTCAGATTCAGCATTAGCCTAGCATCAGTTTAGCTCAACTTATGTATCAGTTCAGTTAAACTTATTATTTTGAAGTATTAAAGTATAAGTTTTGAACAAGTGAAATAAGCTTGACATGTTTAGCATTTCATCATGTCTTGGTTCTTTTGCTATTAGATGAGCATGTGTAGTATTTCCTTTAAAGCATTCAGTTTTAGATCTATTTTATTCACATGCATATTCGAGTTTTGTGAGTTAGATAGTGCTTACTAAGCAATTTTGCTTATAGTTGCATTTTCCTCTTACTGCAGATAAAGGAAAGGAAAAGCTATAGTAAAGGAAGGCTACAAGGAGGTGCGGATGGATGTGTGATGCCTGGACTATAGAAGCCTTGGGATTTAGTTAAAGATTTTATTAAGATATTTTGTATTCAAACTATTGAAATTGTTATGCATATTAGACCTATTATCTGAGTGGTATAATGGTTGCATGCATGTTTAGATTAGTACATTTATTTTAGCATGATTAGATTGATGTATAGTTTTAGTTGTGTATACATGCTGGAGTAGAATGTAGGGATATGTTGTTTATGTTTTCCACTGCTATCAGTTGCATGTTTAGAGAGTTTACGTATTGATATTCACATGTGTGCAATGTTAGTTAAGATAAGTTAGTAGTCCAGTAGCGCTCCGCCCTCACAGACTAGTAGTGAGGAGGGTGGGGCGTTACAAATAAGGACTTTGATGTTTGATAATGGGTAAATTTTATTGTCTTAATATGACGACCTATTTTCATATACGATAATGTTTTTATTTATGAGTAAATTTAGTTTTAATCTAAAAATTTACAAAACTCATAACTTAATTATCTCTTTATATACTATCACATTAAATGCACTGTATTTTTTTTCCTATATGTCATTACAAGTAGCATCTCTCCATTTGTTGCACACTCTCTGATATGTTCGCAACTATAGTAAGTTTTTTTATGTTCTTCATTATACATTAAATTTATTTACTTTATCCTAATAATTTTGGTTAACAATCTCAACATGGTGGGCACAAACGAACTTCTCTTGGCTAGTCTGCTTCATCATCGACCATTAGACCTATGACCTCCCTTCAGGTGTAGGACCTTCCCATGCACCTTTGCCAACACCTTTTTATTCCCCATTGTTAGGATCGATGGTCGTGGCTAGAGAGGGGGGGGTGTGAATAGCCGCCCCAAATCATTCGTTTCTTTCTACAAATCAAGGTTAGCGCAGCGGAAATAACTAAATAGAAACGCAAAAAGGAAAGATCAAACCTCAAACTCGAACTCGACGATGTAACGAGGTTCGGAGATGAAACTCCTACTCCTCGGCGTGTCCGTAAGGTGGACGAAGCCTATCAATCCGTCGGTGGATGAGTCCCCGGAGAACCGGCTAATAAATACTCCTTGTGGGTGGAGAAACCTCGCCACAATAGCTTGCAACAGCAATATGGAAATACAAAGAAGAGCAAGAACAAAATACACAATGAATGTACGAATACTCGCTTGCCTTCTCGTCGACTGAAGTCCCAGATGAAGCACCAACTTCACGGACGAATGCCAACAAGCAACTCAGTTAAAGAAGCTCACACGAAGCTTCGGAGCTCAGCAAAGCTCAATCACAATCAGGAGTAGGAAGAAGAAGAGAAGCTGTAGTCACTGTTGTAGCCCTCAACCTCTTTTATACCTGCATCCATCTGCGAAGAAGAAGTCAGAAGACAGCAGAAGACAGAAGACCATTGTGAGCCAACGGATAGTTCTGGATCGATCAGGCTGAAGCCTAATCGGTCCAGGGCACCTCTGATCGGTCATGGGGACCGATCAGGCCCCAGTCTGATCGGTCCCCGGACCGATCCCACCTCTCTGTAAGAGAGGTGGCTGCGTCTCTGACCGATCGTGGAGACCGATCAGACTCCCTGCTGATCGGTCTCCAGACCGATCAGACTTACAGAACCCTTCTGTTTGTTATCTGATCGGTCACCAGACCGATCAGATACTCAGGCGTATCGCTAGATCGGTCACCAGACCGATCCAGGTTTAGAGCTCCAGCCCTAAACCCTAAATGGTCCTGAGAACGAGCTACCGAGCCCTCTCTTGACCTAGTCCGGAGAACGAGCTACCGAGCCCTCTCCGACTTCGTCCGGTCCAGAGAACGAGCTACCGAGCCCTCTCCGACTTTCCGTGCTAAGTCTCCAACTTGGTCTTCTTCGTGCCAAGTCTCCATACTTGGACTTTTCCCGTGCCAAGCTCCCTGCTTGGACTTTTCACCAGATGTCTGGTCAACCTTAACCCATCTGGATTTCCTTGCACCACTTCACCAGGACTTCCAAACCGCCTAGCTTCACTCACTAGGTCTTTCCCTGCCTCACCACGGTCTTTCCCAACTACCTAGCTTCACTCACAGGACTTTCCAACCGCCGCTTCACTCACCGGGACTTTCACTTTCACCTAGCTTCACTCACTAGGATTTTCACCGCCTGCTTCACTTATTGTCTGTCTTCACTCACCAGGACTTCCTGACTGCTTGGCTTTACTCACCAGGACTTTCCGAACTGCCTAACATCCCAGTTAGGACTTCCCAGTCAAGTATCCGGTCAACCTTGACCTACTTGACTCTTCTTCATTCAACCTGATCAGACCCTGATCAGTATCTCTCCGCATGGACAACTGCACCTGCATTGTCCATGTCTACATGTCTTTCTGTATTGTCAAACATCGAAACCATGACCAAGGTTTACGCTTGGTCAACTAGGTCAACCTTGACCTACTGGAAATTGCACCAACAATCTCCCCCTTTTTGATGTTTGACAATACCTTTAAGTTAGGCTAATCCAATAGCCTCAACTTTCTTCATGCCACTAGGTAATGAAACATAAGTTACAACCTTACATTCTCCTTCTAAGAAGGCAACCTCCTTCTCAGATAATGAAGGTCTAACTTAAACCCTTCATTCTCCCCCTATTGGCACACATCAACAAACTCTCCCCTTGAAGAGTAAGTTATCGTTGTTCACAACTTCATTTGTTGTGATCAACAAACTCTCCCACTAACTCCAATGTTCTTCCTTGAACATTCTCTCCCCCTTTTTTATACACATCAAAAGGAGTAAATCAAGGTCAAGAGTTTCTTCCTAATGAAAGTCTCATACCTTTCATTGAAACCCTTAATTTCCTCCTTGATACTAAGGTCAACAATTAACTTAGTGATAATCCCATATCACTCAAGTCTTTAGGAGTAAAAACTTCCCCTAAAAGTCAACTCCCCCTTAACTAATAGGTAAAACTCCCCCTAAAGGTCAACTCCCCCTTGACCATTGCACCAACAATGTCTTGGAGAGTTTCAACCCTTTAGAAATCCAAAACACCAACTTCATTGCTGAAATTTCAGAAATTTCAGACAGCACAGTCGAAACTGGCACGCCCTGATCGGTCACCAGACCGATCAGGTCTTCCCTGGATCGGTCACAGTGACCGATCCACAACTGCCTAGACCAATCAGACTCCCTTCTAATCGGTCCACAACCTCTGATATCAGTTTCTGAATTTTCTTCCGAAATTCAGAAACTCCTACAAAATTCCAGAAAATTCCAGAAATTATAAAACTTTGAGGATACATTCCTTATAACATATATTATCAAGAAAAAATAGTTTTCTATGAAAATAAGTTCCATTTTCAAATCTTGATACAAAGTTCAAAAGTCTTTGAAATAGCTCAAAGTTAACTCATCTTTGTATCACCTTGTTCAATGATGAATGCTATCACTAGAAAAGCTTCATCAAGGTTTTTCAAATCAATTTTGAAATGATTTTAAACCATTTAATTTAGGACCACAATCTTAGGGCTAAATGTACATGACTTGTACATAAGCTTTCCCTATGATCCCCAATTAGAATTAGGCTCATCTAGGTACAAGAACTATGCACCTTGATCCTAACTCACAATCCTAATATCTCACACACATCTAAGGTGTATCAAACACATCCAAGTCAATTTTGATGTGAGATATGGGTTTAGGTTAGCTTAATCTAAGTTCTCATACATTTTTCTAAATAACAATTTGATCTCCATATCAAATTGTGTTTTAGTCCTTAAATCAATTTCATTGATCATTAATGCACAAGATGATGACATGGCATATAATTGTATCATAAATGGAAACATGTGCCAATGTCATGATGTCATGGCATAAAGTATGAAACTTAAATAAAGTATGACATATAAATAACCTAAGCATTATCATGACATTTCAAATGATCAAAGATTAAATATGATGTCATGACATGGCATATGGCAAACAATATATGGCAAATAGCACATAAAGGTATAGAAAATACCTAATTCTAGCCCTAGTTGCCATTTTTGATAATTTTGATCATTTTGCCATAAATTCTATATTCCTAAGTGTAATAGACCTAAAATCATATCCTCAAGACTTTTAGATCACTATGTGCCAACTAGATTGACTCTAGAAAATTCCTCAAATGTGGTTGGCACATCCTAATTATCTTAGGAATAATTTTCACTTTCATTTTCAAGGCTTGATTAGACCTTGAAAATTCCTAAAGTGCCACCTTTTGCCATGATTAGGTTAACTACCTATTCAAGTAACGTTGGCACACCCTAACTCATCTAGCGTGATGGAATCACGCTCCTAGGAACCCAATACCTATTTGAGCTCATTGGGTTCACTAAATATTCACTAGGGATGACTTCCCTAGCAACCCTCCTAATGACCCTCCTAGGCTTTAAAGGCTTGGTCATTTGGGACTCATCAAGATCAACTCTAGGGGTGACTCCCCTTGTGACCTTGGTGATGGTCTTTCTAGCCCTAGGTCTTGTTCCATAATCGAATGGAACATTATGATAAGTGGGCTTTGATTTTTGACCCTTAGACCCTTGAGTTGACTTCTCTAAATTCTTAAGGGCCTTTTCTAAATTGTCAAGTCTTGACCTCAAGACTTGATTTTCCTTTTCTAATACCTCAAGTTTTAATTTGTCATTGTTCTTTGAGGTATTCCTAGGCATATGTCTAGTTATTTTGGGATTTCTACCTAGGTTCTCCTTAGCCTTAGATGAGGTAACTCTAGGGTTAGCATTTCTAGAATTGTCCTTATCTAGACTAACATGCTTGGCACCTAAACACGTGTATTGATTTCTATTGTTGTCATGCTTATTATTATTGACAATAGCAATAAGGCTACTAGCATGCATCCTACTAGAATTGCAAGAATGTGCCTTAGAGATTACCTTAGGGTTTGCCTTAGCTCCCCCTATAGACGTGCTCGGTCTCTTGTCCTTGTGAGATTGTCTCCCCCTCAGACATTGGCTCCTATAGTGTCCCCTTCGCTTGCATTGGAAGCACACCACGTGCTCCTTGCTCTTGCGTATCGGGACTCCGGCTTCCTTGATCTTTGGAGCCGGTGGAGTCTTCCTAACCCTCTTTGGACATTTACTCTTGTAATGTCCAAATTCCCTACACTCAAAGCACATTATGTGTAATTTGCTAGAAACTAAATGGATTGAGTTACCTAGAGTTAAGGATGGATGAACGCTCTCTCCTTCATCCCTTCCGGAGGTAGAAGCTTCTTCTCCTTGCTCCGAACTTGAAGAGGAACTCTCCTCCTCTTCTTCTTTAGATGTTGAGTAGCCCTCAACTTCTAAATCCATGCCTCCATGATGTGAACTCCTTGGCTCACTTGACTCCTCTTCATGGCTTGAAGTGGAGTTCCCCTCATGGAACTTTGCCAAGTTGTTCCACAACTCATTGGCATCGTTATATCCACCTATCCTACACAAAACATCATTAGGTAAAGTAAATTCAAAAATTTTCAATACCTCATCGTTGACTAGGGATTGGTGGACTTGTTCCTTGGTCCACTCCTTCTTCTCTAGGGTTTCTCCTTTCTTGTCCATCGGAGGCTTGAAACCTAATTGAACACAACTCCAATTTTCAAGGTTAGTCATAAGAAAGTACTTCATTCTTACCTTCCAAAACGCGAAGTCGTCGCGATCGTAGAAAGGTGGAATTGTGACGTCTTCTCCGAGTTGATCCATCTCTAGCTTGTGCTCCCTCAGGTGTTAATCCGGCGAAGAGCGACCTCGCTCTGATACCACTTGTTAGGATCGATGGTCGCGGCTAGAGAGGGGGGGTGTGAATAGCCACCCCAAATCGTTCGTTTCTTTCTACAAATCAAGGTTAGCGCAGCGGAAATAACTAAATAGAAACGCAAAAAGGAAAGATCAAACCTCAAACTCGAACTCGACGATGTAACGAGGTTCGGAGATGAAACTCCTACTCCTCGGCGTATCCGTAAGGTGGACGAAGCCTATCAATCCGTCGGTGGATGAGTCCCCGGAGAACCGACTAATAAATACTCCTTGTGGGTAGAGAAACCTCGCCACAATAGCTTGCAACAGCAATATGGAAATACAAAGAAGAGCAAGAACAAAATACACAATGAATGTACGAATACTCGCTTGCCTTCTCGTCGACTGAAGTCCCGGATGAAGCACCAACTTCACGGACGAATGCCAACAAGTAACTCAGTCAAAGAAGCTCACACGAAGCTTCGGAGCTCAGCAAAGCTCAATCACAGTCAGGAGTAGGAAGAAGAAGAGAAGCTGTAGTCACTGTTGAAGCCCTCAGCCTCTTTTATACCTGCATCCATCTGCGAAGAAGAAGCCAGAAGACAGCAGAAGACAGAAGACCGTTGTGAGCCAACGGATAGCTCTGGACCGATCAGGCTGAAGCCTAATCGGTCCAGGGTACCTCTGATCGGTCATGGGGACCGATCAGGCCCCAGTCTGATCGGTCCCCGGACCGATCCCACCTCTCTGTAAGAGAGGTGGCAGCGTCTCTGACCGATCGTGGAGACCGATCAGACTCCCTGCTGATCGGTCTCCAGACCGATCAGATGACTTACAGAACCCTTCTATTTGTTATCTGATCGGTCACCAAACCGATCAGATACTCAGGCGTATCGCTGGATCGGTCACCAGACCGATCCAGGTTTAGAGCTCCAGCCCTAAACCCTAAATGGTCCTGAGAACGAGCTACCTATCCCTCTCTTGACCTAGTCCGGAGAACGAGCTACCGAGCCCTCTCCGACTTCGTCCGGTCCAGAGAACGAGCTACCGAGCCCTCTCTGACCACAGTCCGGAGAACGAGCTACCGAGCCCTCTCCGACTTTCCGTACCAAGTCTCCAACTTGGTCTTCTCCGTGCCAAGTCTCCATACTTGGACTTTTCCCGTGCCAAGCTCCCTGCTTTGACTTTTTACCAGATGTATGGTCAACCTTGACCCATCTGGATTTCCCTTGCCTGGCTTCACTCACCAGGACTTCCAAACTGCCTAGCTTCACTCACTAGGTCTTTCCCCTGCCTGGCTTCACTCACCAGGTCTTTCCCAACTGCCTAGCTTCACTCACCAGGACTTTCTCCAACTGCCTGGCTTCACTCACCAGGACTTTCACTTTCACCTAGCTTCACTCACCAGGATTTTCACTTGGCTTCACTCACCAGGATTTCCTGACTGCCTAGCTTCACTCACCAGGACTTTCCGAACTGCCTAACATCCCAGTTAGGACTTCCCAGTCAAGTATCCGGTCAACCTTAACCTACTTGACTCTTCTTCATTCAACCTGATCAGTATCTCTCCGCATGGACAACTGCACCTGCATTGTCTATGTCTACATGTCTTTCTGTATTGTCAAACATCGAAACCATGACCAAGGTTTACGCTTGGTCAACTAGGTCAACCTTGACCTACTGGAAATTGCACCAACAACCATCACCAGTACCTTCATCAATACAATTGTTCCTGCATGCCCCTGATTTAGCTAGAAACTCAACTGCTAAGTTTATAGACACTCGAGAGTTTATAGTGCTCAAAGATTCGTAAGTACTATAAAATATTTTATTTATTCAACTATCTAAATTATTTAGCATTGTTTAATTTTAATGATAGATTTTTAAATTCTATATGGGTTATTCATGATATTAATTGAATTGTGAATAAACATTGAGGAGGTGCTTCAATGACATATATAAATACTTCAACATCCACCAAAAAGCTCTAGTGGAATAAGTTTAAAGTATATCCCCTTCAGTTAATATATGAAATTAAAATGAATATATAATCAATTGCTTTTTCCATTTTAGTAGGCATTCAATTAGGACTCGAGTGAAGAAATGGAAATAAAAAGAATATTTAAGAAAAAATATGGTGATCACATCCAATATGGACTGAATCATACTAAAACTAGGGGAAAAAATCACCTTGCATCACTGATGAACATTGGGTCATGATCTCTAGTGTTTGGGAAACTGAGGAGAGCAAACAAAAGAGTTATCAGAATAAAACAAATTAAGCTTATAATTCTGAAGACTCGTCTGCTACATATGTGGGAGGTTCTATTAAATAGATGAGTATACACATAGATTGGTAATTTTTTAACTCTCTCACTAATTTTTTTAATCCATTTTATTATTTCTAACAGTGCTTTTTTAGACCAAGAAAATGTGGAAGGAACCTATATTCATAGATACTTTCACCCAGACATTTAGAAAAAAAAAAGATAAAACTTAGAGTGGAAATAGAACTAAAGAAAAAAAAAGTTTGGATTAATCTTTATTTGATTTTAATTTATAACTTAGATTCTATTCATTATGTACCTGATCTCTCTTTAAAATATTATTATTATAATTTTATTTTAATTTTTCTAATAATATGATGAGCTAGAACTAGCACAGAAATGCTCACCAGCTAGTGATGATACTAAGGGATTTGAGCCCTCGTTAGTAATAATATGAGCTTATGGCTGGAGGCGAGTGAGGGAGCGAAAGGGGGAAGGATATTGGGAATGAGTTCCTTGAGAATAACCCATACAGTTGCTGATACATCTTCTTTCACACCATCAGTAGTAAGGACCCAAATAAATAGCTTGACTAAAGAGGTTAGCCATTTGAAGGGGATAATATTGCAAATGGATCAAGAATGTTGTAAAGGGATCAACAAATGTTACAAAGAGATCATGAAATTAGTAATTTTGTGCCAACAATAAGACTTCATAATACGACATCTTTAGTTAAGCTCCATTCTAAGTCAGATTCCTCCTTATGGCGATTATGATGGTGGCGACGACAATGATGATGGTGGTGACAACGATAATGATGGTTGTGATGATTCTTCATAACTTTATTTATGTATTAATGTTATTTGTCTCATAATTAATATTTTGAACATTAATTATTTGATTTTAAACTTTTTATTTTTGTATTTTTTATTGTTACTATTAATTTATTTCAAATAGGGTTGGTGAGACCAAGTAAGTTAGTATAAATTGAAAATCCATATTGAAGGAAGTAAGTATTAAGTTTTGTGTTAGTTTATAGGATTTTTTTATTTTATAAAAATGATACTTTTTATTTGTTTATTTTGATGCAGAAAAGAAGAATAATAGATGTAGAAGAAATTAAAGTGTTTGTTATAGAAGAAGAAGATGATTTGGTGATGTATCCTATTGATTTGTATGGATTTGATATGTAACCTATTGACTTGTTTGTATGGATTTGATATGTAAGATGTTTGTTTCTATGAATTTGATATGGGTTTGATATGTAAGATGTTTGTTTGTATGGATCTTCACTACAAGAAAAACCCTCATAGACATCGATGGAACAACAATGGTTTTAAGTAAATTTCGATGTCTTTGAGTATTTTACACCGGTTTTTCCAAAAACCGGTGTCTATGAGCGCAAATTTTCGCTCATAGACATCGGTTTTTTAGGCGATGTCTATGAGCGCCTTTTTTTCGTTAATAGACACCGATTTTAACAGCGGTTTTAGAACCCGGTGTTAATGAACCAAAATAAAATATTTTAATTTTTCCACCAATACTTAGCCAAAATTTGCAACATTTCATTCTTCCCTCCAAACCTAAACCTATATCGCGCCGTCCACCGTATACCGTCACGACTCCACCACCACTTTCCTCCTCGCCGCTGGCCGTCCAACCATCTCTCTCAGCCTCATCTCCCTCTTCCCCTTCCTAGATCGAGGCCCCTTCCTCTCCGATCAGGATCAACACACGACTTTCTGCCTTTTCTAGTTTTCCCGCAAATCCGGCCAAACCCTCACATGAATAACCCCCGAGTCCTCAGCTGCCGAAGCATTCAGAGACGTAGGGAATGGAGATTGTTCGATCATAGAGGGAATCGACTCATGCTGCCTCCTCGACAACGTCGGCTAAACTCTCTTTCTACCGCTCCGCGCCTGCGCTTGAGGTCCGGCTGGAAGATTTTGAACTCTACGGCATAGATCGCCTCCGAGGTACCTTGCAAAACCTCATCTTTTCCCATTTCTAGGGTTTGTGGTTCGTTGTATACTCCCTCGAGGTCCGGCTGGAAGATTTTGAACTCTACGCCATAGATCACCTCCGAGGTACCTTGCAAAACCTCATCTTTTCCCATTTCTAGGGTTTGTAGTTCGTTGTATACTCCCTCGAGGTCCGGATAGAAGATTTTGAACTCTACGCCATAGATCGCCTCCGAGGTACCTTGCAAAACCTCATCTTTTCCCATTTCTAGGGTTTGTGGTTCGTTGTATACCTCCCCTTCCTTGATCAACTTCCCTATCCTGCGTCTGTTTGGCTTTATTGGTAACTTATATTCGATTGTTTTCATGAAGTCCTGCAGGGTATTTCAGATGGTTTGCCCCGATGAAAAAGGCCCGAAGAGATGGAGAAATTGGTATTGCGTGTGATTTTGTTTGGATCGCTCATTTTACTTTTAAATATATGTTTTATTTTGTGAAAATTAGGTAACTGAACTATGGAGGGCACAAATGAGGCATCAAGATCCATCAGAGGTCATGAACAAAGACATCAATTCACACTTCGTTCTCCGTCTTGCATATTGTAGAATGTAGGTTTTGATTTTTATGGTCATGTTTTATTTTGATATCACACTATCTTTCCTGAGTGTTATCTCCTTCACCTCCTAGGGATGAATTAAGGAAATGGTTTCTTTCCATGGAGACTTCTCTTTTCCGCTATCAATTCCGACTAGAAAGCCCCGAGTCATAGGTATATACTAGATACCTTGTATGAGGTTTGGAGCTCTTATCTAATTTCATTTACCATAATTATGTTCTATTGCTCGTAGAGGTCACTCATGTCCGAATTTCAGCTACCCTATAAGGCTATTAGTCATGCAGAATTCGAGGTATGACTACAAATTTATGCATCATATTTCTGGTCATATTACAATACTACAAATTTTTAGACATCTCTTTCTATCGGGATGCATTTTTCTCATGTTCTTTGGCCATGGTTTTATCTAGGATGTCTTTTAGTACTTATAGGAAAATATTTTTTATTGCATTGCAGACTGTAAAGGAAAATTTGAACCAAGTTACGCGTTCTATTGGTCAACCGTTGAATGGTATGTCATTACCTACCAGATATACATTTGTGATGCTACTAGTAACTAGTAATAGGCAAGATTGAACTTCAATAAGTCATCTTAAAACTCTTGTGATGCAATATATATTTGTCAATTTATCTTCTTATCAAATTCCAGGGAACTGATTATAAATTGTTTTGTTCTGTTTGAAAGCAACATAGATACCAGTTGCTCAATCATTTATAGCTTTTACTGTTATGTCTAGTAATTTGACAAATTTTTATTATTTTTTGCAGCTGATACACTCTTTTTTAAGGTACCATTTATCTACTTGTTTTTAGTCTAAACTCTCTTTTTTACTACAACAATGTTTCCTTAGTTTCTACTAACCTGTGTCTACATGCAGGCACCCTTTGAAGAAGTGCCAGAATTATTTGCTAGCCGCAGGGTTTTCCTACAAAAAGTTTTTTGCTTATGTTGCGATGCATCAGGTCCATGTTAAATTTATCTTTATACTTTCAAACTCCACAAGATGTGATTATAACTTTATACTTAGTCGGAACTTTTTTTTAGGCTGTGTCCCTTGTTGCCACTCAATTCCGAAGCAATCTCTCAAAGTGCCTTGTCTTAACCAATAGGTAATTGTTCATGTAATTGATATTCAACATTGCATTTCTTAGAATTGTCATTGCGGTCGAGGACAAATAGAGAGTATTTTGAATACATCACTGATGATAAGTTGGGAGATCCTTCAATTCACTACCAATGCTTCACAAAATGGATGTCATCAATGGATATTGACGAAATTGATGACAATGAACCACCCTATATTCGTGGAGAATGTGATGGGATTTGGGTTGACAATGAGAATTTTTAGTTTGGTAACTTTATTTATGATTTATATATATGACTATTTACTTTATTTTGGTAACTTCATGAAGCTAATGATGGTGGACTTCTTGCCACTATCATGGCTGCTGGTTTCAAAGGTATTGGTATCATAATCCACTAAATATGCACTATTGTTATTTTCTTGTGAGAAGGTCAATAATTTATCTATCAGGTGAGCTTAACCGGTTTCAACCTAGAGTGAGAATGGAGATATTTCGGCTTGATGCTTGGTATTTCAAGGAAGATCTATTGATAAACCCTACTAATTATATAGTGAAAGGGCTTAATCGTAGGTGTTGTCTACCATAAATTATTCTTTGTTGTATGCAGGCTAATTAGAATCTCAACCTCAATACTTTTTTATTTCTGTGCTATCTGTGTTCCTTGACATACACCATGGTGTTACAAATCTTTATTGGTCCTTTTTTGTTCACCAATAGGTGTCAGTTTCTCTTGCTAAAATGGGCAATTTAAAAGATCATCGTGATGCACTTGTAGAATTAGTTGCTTCTTTGGAATATGGAATCCTTCATTTGTTTAGTCATCACCAGTTACAGGTATTACCCTCCGCATTCTACGTGAATGAACAAATCATCATAGTTTGAGTTCTACACCGTGAAAATTGATTTGAACTGTTCTTGAGTATCACTACCAGCTCCCCAACAAAACATGCGACAAAAGAAATTAACTGGGCATATATTTTTCAGGAATTTTTATTAATTGAAAGGGATTGCTCATTACATGCAATGGATTACGAAGAAGAGTTGTCTGTCATTAATTCTCAACAAGAATGATGGTAATTTTTGGTAAGCTTTGACTCCCTAGTTATAATGTCTTTCATTATCTATGTTTCAAAATTATGCACGTATTTGATAGATTTTTACTGGTTTAATTTTTTTTGATTGATTGACATTTCTTTGAATTGTTTCTTATGTGTTCAAATCATACGTTGTCCAAGTTATCTAGTTTAACTTTATTGCTATTACTTAAATTCAAAATTCTTAGCTGTTTGTGCATAATTAAACAAGTGTTATTCCAATTCCACCCTCTTTTACTCATGTTTCACAAAAACATAAAATCTTTAGTCATATCATTATAGTTGGCAGGACTTTCTGATGAGAGGTTGGAAATCTCTTTTTTCCATTTTCAAAAAGAAGTACCAAGAATACGTTCATTGGCACTTCTCAAGTACTGATTAATTAAAAAGGACCCAGTTAAGAGAGTTGGATCGTGGAGCTGATATCATTGTTGCTACACCAGGATGTTTGAATGATATTCTGAATATGAAAAGATTGAACCTCCATCAAGTACTGATTAATTAAATTGCAACTATGAGAAAACTTTGTTACAATAATTTCTGGTTTGGAATATATTAAGTTCCCAGTTATGATAAATCTATCACTATATGATGTGGTTGAGATAAATGATGAATGTGTCTCTTTTTAAGCATTCAAATTAGTCATCTTGTTACCTGGTGCTCTTACTACTTTTTCAACTATGATTTTTGGTCTTGGTTTACTAATATATTATTTATGTGTTTTTACAGTTTACAAATCTCAAGTACTCCAGAGTTGAAATTGATGAAGTGTGGTTCGAGTGGGCTGAATGCATGCTAGATTACATTTGAGTAGGAAAGGTATTTGATTTTTGAAAACTTTGGATGATGCATGCATTTGCATGGAATGTAAATTACGTATATTGTTCCATGTCAATTTCTTTCTGATGGTGATATTCTAGGACTTCTGTAGCATGTATAATTCTTCTGTTTTTGTTCTTTGCTGTAGTTAAGTAGACCAAATGATACTTTTGTTCGACAGATTAGAACAGTGGATGTTTTAACTCAGAAAACTAGGTATTTGAAGGTGAAAAATGGTGAGATTAGGGAAATGAAAGGTGCAAGAAGAATGGAGCAGTATAGCAAGTTGAACAGATTCTGATTCTCATAATTTAATGTAGCCTCAGCTTGAGTTTTGACTCACAATGTTCTACCTTGATGTATACAATATCTATTAGCTTTTGATGTAAAAAGAATATTTGTGTATTTTATGGATACTGTTGTAAGAAGAATATTTATGTAATTTGTGAATATCTGTGTACTTTATGGATACTGTTGGAAGAAGAATATTTGTGTAATTTGTGAATATTTGTGTTTTCTTGGATACTGTCGATTTTTCATTATTTCGGAAATCGAATTTGTGTCGTTAAACAATACTTCTATTACATCGGTTTTCCACTGTTGCAAAACCGGTGTCATTAACTAATATTACATCGGTCGTATACCGCTGCCAAAAATGGTGTTATTAACATATAATATTACATCGATTTTACACCGTTGATGAAACGATGTCGTTAAGTGATACTATACCAGTTAATAACTGATTCGAAAACCGGTGTCATTAAGTGATACTATACCGGTTTTAACCCGATGTCTAAAATGGCAGATCTTTTACATCGCCTTCATAGACATCGGTCGAAAATGTAATAGACAGCGGTGGAAAACCGATGTCTATGAAGGTTTTTCTTGTAGTGCTTGTTTGTTTGGTTTTATTTTGACAATTTTTGGATTGTATGATTGTAGATTTGGTTTAGAATATAAATATGATGTGTATGTTGTGAAATAGGATGTGTTGTTAAATAGGATGTGTTGGATGTATATGTTAAATAGGATGTGTTATATAAACAAGTTTGAAAATGGTTGATGTATTATATTAACATGATAAAATGGAGAAATGGTTAGGTTCTGGTCAAAATTTTAGCATTTGGGATGAATTTAGCGAAGAATTATTTTCATCGTCAAATTATCATAAATTTACTATGTATCACAAATCTACTACGAATCCATTTTTTGTTACAGATTTGGTGACAAGTTTGTGGATTCTTCGTAAATTTGACAAATTAGCACATTGGCTACGAATTTGTATTCATTGCAAAGATGTGATGAAAATAGTATTCATTGCCAAATCTAGGACATAACGGGGATTCACTGCAAATCAGATTTGGTGATGAATACTATTTTCGTTGCCAAATCTGCAATGAAAACTAGATTAGTCATCAAATTTAGGACGAAAATAGAATTTTATCATAGATTTGTGTTGGTAATTTTTTACGATGAATTTTATTTTCATTGCAAATTTACAATAAATTTTGCAACGAAAATAAAATTCGTCGAAAATTCTATGATGAATTTACATGTTTTCATCCCAGAATTTGGCGACGCCAAATTTGAAACAAAAAAAATTTCATTGCAAATTGATTTTGTGATGGATTTTTTAAAAAAATTCATCACAAAATTCATCACAAAAAATCTTTTTTTTTATGGTGGTTGAAACTTACAATTATAGATAATAATAGATGAAGAATTATAACTTAATGACTAACCTAAATGTCTCATCAATATTTATACATATATAATAACAAAATCTCTTTACCAATGTCTAGGTTTATAACATTCAAGAGAATCATTACTTTTATACTTTATTTTTAAAAAAAAATCATTTGTATACAATATTTAGTTGTGGAACCAAATTCCAAGTTCTATTACAAAGAAGAGTATCAAATTTCATAATTATTTTTAATGCCAATTGATATTTGATGACTTAAATTAAATTGGTCAGCCAAAGATGCAAATATTGTTAGAGCTCTTAGGAGAAGATATTGAATGCCACATGATGGGTAATTCTTAGAGATGTCACTTAAGGTTAGGATGAGGTCAAAAGTTGTCTCTAGGTTTTCCTCCTAGGGGATAATGCATCAGGTTAAAGAGGCAGCAAAGATCATGGAGCTTTGAAAAGGTCAATGAGCTAAGCGAAGCAGTCTCATCAACTTAAAAATATAGTGGAGTATGGGATGCACCATTAGAGATCTTTGGAGACAAAATTAGAATTTCATCAGCTCAAGGTAATAGTACATGTTTGGGTGGTGTATCAATTTTTCTTGAGTTTGGTGCAATATGTTTGGAAAGTCTCCCGTAGAAGAGCTTAAGCAAGCATGATGTTATAAAAGAGAAAAGACTCATCAAAAATAATATATTTCTAAGTTTATGTTTATTATATGTTTAGAATATAGTTTGAGCCATGTGTAACGTGCACAATTGAAGATTCAAAGAAATGTACAATCCGGCCAAATAGTGATTATATAGTTTTTAAAAGGTAATTGTTAATTAAATAGTGGGGTAGGTTGAGATGTAATTATCAGTGGTGACATCATTGTCCTTATATATAATAAGAAAAATAACATGATTGAAAAAGGTCGAAGTAGTTTTGACTGTGTTTATATTTCCATTCTACAAATTGCTATAAAGTATAAAGGTAACACACTCAATGGACTATACCCAAGGAGTTATAGTGAAGAGATTGCTACTTCCACTTTAGATAGAGTCAAGTGAGAGTATTTTGTGACCAAAGTAGTATTCAATGTCTTATCTCTCTAAAAATGAGAAAGTATGTTAAAAAGATTAGACTTTATTTCAAAGAGAATATCAAGTGTAAATACTAATGTGATAGACAAAAATAACACAACAAAGAAAGCATCTGATAAACAAAATAGGAGAAGGAACCACACATTTGAATGATTTATTTCTAGTAGGAAATTGGATACATGGCTAGATGAAGCGAAAGGTTGTTTATGAATTTTTTTAACTTGCCAACAAGTGAAACATAATCATGATGAAGATGAAAGAGAGATAAGTAAACCATAATAATTATTAATAACTTACTAACAAGTTAAAGAGAAGCATGACCATGATGGGTATGTTAGGCTAATTTATTTATTGTAGTAAAAGATGAATATGTTCATCTCAGACACCTCTCACAATCTGTTTCCAGATTATGTAAAGAAAGGTAAATCACGGAGTCAACTTATAACCGACTGCCAAGTTACTAAGGATGGGAGGAGTTTTTTGATAAGCTAATTTATTTATATATTTACTTATGAGAGCTAAGTAGAAAAAACTTAAAAGTGATAGAGACTTCTTTTATCTAGTTTTTAGATAGAGTAGAGTAGCTTTGGTTTCTTTATCATCCACAAAATATTCGTGAGGGTGAAATTTAAAAGTTTATTTTTATTAAGGGTGAATTGACAAACTGAGAATAAATTTTTAGTGACTTACCGATACAAAGAGCATTGTGCATGAAAAAAAAAATAATTCGATGAATGAAATAATATGTTCCCACGGTGTTTTGCAAACATGAATTTTTGCCTAATTGCATCATGTTAGATCCATGGTAGCACATTGATTCCTAGAGGATGCCATAATTTGACATGATGAGTGGCTATAGATCTTTGTTCAAACTGTTGATGTCACTGGCATATTCATTGTACTTGTCTATAAAGAATTAATAAACACACTAAGGTCTAGAAGTAAAGGATCACTTGTCTCTAAAACTCTCAAGAATTAGCACCGAAATCCTCCTTGAAACTCTTCATTTATAGCATTCAAGTTAGGGCTGATTTTCACAAATCAATCGACTATTCGTCACCATCAGTCGATTGCTCCGCTAAATTCGAACATTTCACCTACAAAGCAACTCTTCCACCTTAAGTTGAATTTCCAATTTGATCTAGAAATTTATGTTCATTGCAATAATGTCATTAGTCGAATCTCTCACTTGATAATTGGCTACTCAACTCGATTGATGCTGATCAGTTAAGTTGATCAACTGATTTTCTAGCATTTTATTTGCTACAATAGTGTTATCAATCGATTCCTCAAACCCATCAATTATTGATGTGACCATCAATCAATTAATCTAATCCATCACTTGACTTTGCGTGTCCACCATTAAAATCCCTCAAAATCCAAATTTAGTTTAGGATTTCATCAGTCAATTGTTACACCCTAGTAGTCAATTGATACTTTTGTTTTATTCTTACCAAGACTGAATTTTGACCTTACCTAGTATCTAGTTGACCTCAATTTATTAGGACTTCTTTTGTTCAGCATTCGATCAACCTTGATCTGTTTGGATTTTTCGATGCCTATTATACGATCAACCTTAACCTGTCTTCATCATTACTTAATATTCAATTAACCTTGACTTATCAGGGCTTCACTATTATCTAGCATTCAGTTAACCTTTATCTACTAAGACTTTACCACAATCAAACATCTAGTTCTTCTTGACATATTTGGACTTTCTTATGTCAAATGTTTAGTCTTCCATGATCTACTTGGACTTCATGTTCATGCCAAATATTCGATCCTCCATGATACACTTGGAATTCGCTTCTCATGCCAAGTACTTGATCCTCCATGACCCACTTGGACTTCACTTCTCATGTCAACTCCTTATTGGTCTTCTGATTGCCAAATTTCCAATCAATCATGACCCACATAGGCTTCTCTCTTATCAACTCTTTATTGGACTTTCAACTATCAAGTGTTCAGTCCTCTATGATACACTTAGACTTCGTTTGTGATGTGCGTAGATTATATATAGTATTTTGTACTGTTTAGCGCGCATCCTTCTATATTCATTGCCTATGATCTATGTTTTTGCACCCTTTATCATGTTAATTTCAGTAATTATTATCTTGCATCTAGAAATCTGCTCAGTGCTTGTTTTAACTTTCAGAAGTAGTTTAGAGTGAAAAAGAACACTAAAGATGCAAATGAAAATTAATTGAAGCAAGGAATGGAGTGTGCAACTCATCTCAGAGGCAAATTGGACCTGGCCATGCTTTAAGCCACAACCAAGGAACAAGAAGACACTGGTTGTGCCAAATAGCACAGCCAGGAAGTGGACTCAGTACAGATGAAGACTAGGTCGTGCCTTAGAGCATGGCCAGAAGTTGTCCACGCCATCTTCTAAAGTCAAATTGGGCTTCGCTGTGCTTTGAGACACGGTCATACACTTGAAGGTGCAGTTTTGAAGAGCTGGTCGTGCTAATTGGCATAACCTAGAAGAAGCAAAGCAGAGTTGCTCTGCTTTGTCCATGCCAAATGGCACGGCCTGGCCGTGTGGACAGAGCCAAACTAGCTTTGGCCATGCTTTAAGGTACGACCAAGAAGCCAGCAGTAGGGAAGGGGCGTGCCATTTGGCATAGCCAAGTAGTTATAGCCGAGACAAATTGGCTCTAGCCATTCTAAATGGCATAGCCAGATGCCCAAGCCATGTTCAGGTCATATCTAGAGGCATGACCACCCCATGTCTCACTTCTATTTAATGGGCACTTCATCTCCTTGCTACGGGAGGAGGATCTAAGGGTGGAAGAAGACCATCTAGATCAAATTCTCACATTCGGGGGCATCATCTGAACGATCTAAGGTTGTTCCACTGCTCCATCTTCGTCGACATTCTAAGATCTACATCCAAGCTCTTCACTCGACGCCAAAGATAAGTTTCTACTCCCCTTCCTTAGGGTTTTGGAAATTTCTATGTTTTTGAGTGCTTGGGTTGTATTTCTTCTTATTATGAAGTAGATTTATACTGTTCTAGGACGTAGGAAGTAATTGTAATGCGTGGATGATATAAACTCTATGGAATTACTAATTTCCTAGTTTGATGAAGCTTGTATACACTTGTTATGTTTGATAAAATGCTTGCATAGAGGCTTTCCCTTATGATTCTAAATTTGTCTATCTGGATTACATTTTTGTATGCATAGATCTTATTTCTGAGTTAGATATATTGATGTGTGTCTATATTGGGACTATGTGTGAACCTGAATTTTCATTGATGAGATGCATAAATTGTCATTTCTTTTAAGTGTACGTTCCGATATAGCTCGGCATGACCTTAGGATAGTTGTTTGAAGTTGAGTATCTAAGATAAATATCCTTCTATATGGAACGTAATCTCCTAAGAGAGGATGATTCTATGTATGGAGAAGTCTATCACTTGACCTAATGGGATTCTCCTAATCATATGCTATGCAAGTGACCTACGTAATCTAAAGATGTTTACCCGGGGCAGACCTTGTGGCAGGAGGTACTCTACTAAAACTTGGACTCTCTAAGTTATTTCTTCACTTGATGGCATACTTGGTTATTGGTAGGGAAAGTACTCCGATCCATCATTGTGGGGTGGAATTCGGTAAATATTTAGACTATCCTATAAACATACAAGCTAAGAACTAGGAATGGGGAAATTTGTAGCACAATATCTACCATTATAATGAAACCTTCGACCTAAAATATTTTCTGAACAAAGGACTTCCTCAGTTACCTTTCTTACTCTTATTTTTATATTTTAGTTAAAAATCTCAAACCAAACCATTATCAATTTTGTCTAGTTAAATTCGAAGTGGAGGACTAACTAGCATTTAATCTTCAATTCTCGTGGGATCAACTTTTATAAATGTTATTACTTGACGACAACTGTGCGCTTGTAGTACATCACATCAAGTTTTTGATGTCGTTGCCAAGGATTGAGTGTTTTAAATCTAGTTAGTTTACATTAGAGTTTGTCTAGACAATTACTTCAGTTCTTTAATTCTTTTATTCCTTCATTTCTTATTCTCTATTCATTATCATTTCTTTATTGTATTTTTAATTTTTACAATTTCAATTCTGCAATTTGTTGTCTTAAAAAAATATTTAAAACAATAAATTCCAATTTGCCTCTTGTTAGTCAATTTTTGTATGCGAAGAAATACTGCAGATCTTTTGCCCATTGATCCTGAGATCGACCGGACATTTCATCGAAGATTAAATCTACAAAAGAACCAACAAGAGCAGAAACAAAGAATCATGGCGAACAAACCTTTGAAGGATTATGCAGCACCTTATGCAAGAGGGCCAAGATTTAGTATTCTAGACCTACAGTTGAGGCCAATCAATTCGAATTAAAACTAGCTTTTATTTCCATGGTTCAACAACACCAATATGGTGATAGCCCGATGGAGGATCCAAATCATCATCTTGATAACTTAAATGAACTATGAAGCACAATGCATATTAATGGAGTTCCTTCATAAGTAATTAGATTATTACTAGTTGGGTTTTCCTTGAGGGATTGTGCAAAAACTTGGCTAAATTCTCTACCTCCAAACAGTATCACTTCCTGGGCCCAATGTGAGCAAGTCTTTTTGGATAAATTCTTTCCACGAAGTAAAACAACACACCTTCAAAATTTCATTGCAAGTTTCAAACAAATAGACTCTGAATCTCTTTACAAAGCTTGGGATAGGTTTAAAGGAATGCTGAGAGACTGCTCGCATCATGGATTGGAAAAGTGGCTCGTGATTCACATTTTTACAAAGGGATTAATTATCAAACGAAGGTTTCCTTGGATTCTACCACTGGGGGTGCATTAATGAACAAGAGCCTTGATGAGGCGGAGGATATTATTGAAAGTGTGACACATAATCATCACCAATGAGCCTCAGAAAGAAGTTCGGAAGTGATCAAAATACCAGGAAAATAAACGTGGATGCCCTTGGCTTAATTACTACAAAGCTTGATTCTCTATTGAAGTAATTTGAGAATATGAATGGGCACCCTATGAATGTGATTTCTATATCTTGTGAAGTATGTGGAGCTTCAAAACACGTGAAGGATGCTTGTCCTCTTAGAGCTATCAATATGTAATTATCTCAAGTGGAATAGTGTGATGCTATTGGTAACTACAATTAGAGGCAGAACAATCCGTACTCCAATACTTACAATCCATGGTAGAAAAATCACCCCAACTTCTCATACAAAAGCAATCAAGACTTTGAGCAACAAATAGGACAACAGGCAAATCCACAACCAAGCCGATTAGAAAAGCAACTTGAGGAGATACTAGCCAATCAGAATGAAATGAAATCCGATACCAAGCAAATGAATTTCTAGTTGGACAACTCTGAAAAGCAGATAAATGCAAGAATGAACAACCAGGACAAGCATATCAAAATGCTTGAAAATCAAGTTGCTCAAATAGCTAGTTCTTCTTTATCAAGATTACAAGGAAATTTCCCTGGTAAACTAGAATTAACCCCCGTGGAGCATTGCAAGGCAATTAAGCTAAGGAACGGACGGACCTTGGGTAATCCCCAAGTGATCGCTACACTTGAAGATGGAATTAACCTTAGTGAAGAGTCGTTTACTTCTTCCTTACATCCAGAGTAAGATAAGAAGGAAGAGGAGATTACCATCGAGGTTGGAAATCTCTCACCAGCAATCAAAATTCAAACAGTTCCATTCCCTCAAAGATTGGTCAGAGCCCAGAAGGATGCAGAGTTTGAGAGATTTTTAGAAAAGATCAAGGAAATTTGTATTGACATACCATTGTTGGATGCCCTGCGTCAAATGCCTAAATTCACAAAATTTATGAGAGGTGTAATTTCAAGAAAAAGAAAGAAGGAAGGATTTGAGACTGTTGCTCTAACTAAGGAGGTTAGTTAGTTACTTCTAAATATGTTGCCTCCTTAGCTCCAAGATCCAGACAGTTTTTCAATACCATGCAAAATCAAAGATACTATTATTGACAAAGCCTTTTATGACTTGGGAGCTAGCGTCAGTCTCATGTCATTTTATATTTATAAGAAGCTAGGTTTGAGTGATCTGAAACTGACTACCATCGCACTTCAACTAGCTGATTCCACCTGCAGATATCCGTTGGGCATAGTTAAAGATGTGAATTAGAGATAGGAAATTTTATCATCCCTATAGATTTTGTGGTCCATGGAAGAGGACCCAAAGATCACTATAATTCTTGGAAGGTCTTTTCTCACCATAGCTGGAGCAAATATAGATGTGAAGAATCACAAGTTATCACTAAAAGTTGACAAGGAAGAGCTTACCTTTAACTTATCTCCAGCTTTACAGTATCCTTATTTTGAATTAATTTCAAATTCTTCTTCAAGTACTTCGATGCTAATTGTAGATAATTGTATATTTGGAGAGATAAGCAAGAACAATTTTTGTATCACCCGACTCAACCTATTTTGCATGTAGCCCATTTTACATGTCACTAGGTACTTCAAATTAAAAAAGATCGAAAACCATTAAAACTCAAGAAAAGAGATGTAGTAAGGAGTCCCAAGTCGTATTTATTTCCAGGGATAACTATTACATGTGTGTGAATTCTAGATTCAAATTATTCTTTTAGGTTTTCTAAATGAACTAGGTGTATCCGTGGCTAACTCAAATCAGCATTCAATTACCTAAACATTCATTTTCATTCTTTTCCTGATAAGAAGCTACCTAAACACTTATCTTTTGAATTTTGAGCTTATCAATTCAGATTATCATCTAATTCAAAAATGAAATCAGAGTAATTCTCGTGTAGACATTGAAACATCGAGATTTAAATGGGAATTGCAGATACACAAACTTCAATCAACACTCCAATCACAATAGATCAATTGCACAGAATAGGGGTTTGCTAAATTCAACAACTGAAACTAAGTAAATTTGCAGTAAACGAAATGGAAAATTCAAAACAGAAGGAATATCGCAAACTAAGCTAATCAGATCATCAGATCTGAGCAAGGGAATGAGAATCAAAGTAAATAGAAACAAAACATGTTCCACATCTCAAACTTGAGATCCAGCCCACTTACTCTGCCATGACACAGAAATGCTCCTAGGTACCTCCCTTCAAACATTCAACAGGGAATGTCCAAGCTCCAGCTATTATCAGATGACACTCATAGCTCCTGGGTACCTCCCTTCAAGCTCGCAATCAGCTGGCAATCTCATCACTTGAAGAATAGAGGTTGAATTATAGGAATCGCTTAACTCGATCGATTGATTGGCTCGATCTATGTATCACTGAGGAATGATGGATAGAATGGAATCGGAAACTCCTGGGTACCTCCCTTCAAGCTCCGTTGGATGGCAAAAATCGTAGATTGAAAAACCTCCCGCGATATGGATTATGGCAGTGAAATAGAAATCCAAGTTCATGGACTAGGGAACCTCCCTCTGCCACTCTCTGAATTCAGATGATGAACGCTGGCAGCTCAGAGATCACCGTCAGTACAAAAATCGTGAGAAGAGAAAACGCTCGAGCCCCCTATCATTGTAGCTTTTCATGCCTTTTAAATCAACTCTCAATCTGATCAGACGGTCTAGAATTCTTCCATCTTGATTAACGGTCCAAACATCTCAGGTTTGGATCAAAAACTCTGGATCTTTATTAATGGTTGTGATCTACTTCCACGTGGCTCGGATGGAGTAGATCTTCTATATAGAGCTCATATCTCTCTTGATCTTGGATGGACGGTCCAAACTACTCCAAAGCTTGATCGTCTTGTTTAAACTCCAATACGAGCACAAATTTGGTTTGAATTAATTTGAGTCCAAGATCCTTTGATGCCTACAAAATAACAATCAAATATTAGCATCAAATAACGCAGTAATAAGATAATTTATAATTAAGTCCAAGAATAAATGCAATGCATAAAATGTGATATGAATAGGAGTTTCATCTATGAACAAAATACCAAATCATGCATGAATGAATCAAAATAGTATAGCAAAATCATGGTTATCAAATCTCCCACACTTAGTCTTGAACGTCCCGTGCAAGTCAAGAAAACCTAAGAATCTACTTTAATGGCATCCCCTAAACAAAGTCCTAAACATGATTAGAAAAATAAAGAAGGAAAACCATCTAAGATTATCACATTCCAAAATCTCAAGCATTCATGGACTTCAAACTTTACTCTTGGTTAACTACATAATAATTTTCATCCTTTATGAATAAATTGAAAATGATTTCACACTAAAATCTCACAAGATTTAATTTTTTTGTGGCCCTCATCCTATCTCAACATATAATCTCAAAAATGGAGGGCACTCACGCTACTTTTGCTTCTTGCACTACCATATGCTTGCTTATCTTCTACTCTCCACCATGATCATGGATATCCATCACAATACGAAGGTTAATCATAGAAAGGAAAAGTAAGAACATGAATCAGATGCAATTTGGAAAATTGCTCAAGGAATAGATAAGGAAGAAAAAGTTAGCAACAAATTCTAGTGGACGATATGGATACACAAAAATGTTATCTAATAAATTCCAGTCACACTTCCTTATTTCTCTTCTTCCTTAATTAACTACAATTGTATCAATTCTATTTTCAACTTCAAGTTCATTCAGTAACTCTTCTTCAAAACTCAATGTAAGCTGATTTTTTTTATTCTGAAAATCTGAGTTCTTATTTTCTTAGGTATGAACCTAGGAAAACATGTCATTTACTCTCAGTTAAAGTATACCATCTTCACTTCAATTTAGTTCTAACTCTTTCCAAACCTTGGCACAAGATTGCACTTACAGATTCAAAACTGAACCTTCACTGCACTTCTTTAACTTGTTGTTTAACTTACTAAAGATGCATGTTCTGGATCATAACAAACCTGAAAAGAAGTAAACATACACCATCATTTCCAGGCATCTAAAGAAATGCATCCTATTGCATTGGTAAGGAACGAAACCAAGCTTAAAGTAATCCAACAACAATAATTTAGCATCAAATTTTGGCTCTGCATTCATAGTTCCAGAAATTGAATCATACAAAATTGAGTTCAAGAAAGAATTTCACTTGACACTAAATCTATTAGAATCTACTCTCAATGAACCTCAACATGTGCCTATCTCCCCCACACTTAAGATTTGTCCATCCTGGACAAAAATTCCTTTCCTTTACTTGCACATCATTGGTAAAAAGAATTCAAACTAAAACATAATTATTTAACACCAGATTCTACACTCCACAGATTTAAAACTGCAACTGCTTCTCTGCACAATTCATTGTTTCCAGCTCCATACTCACTTAACAGCTATCTAACCATCGAATTACTTCATACTTCATGCAACAAACATCTTTTAACCAAATCCACTTACTCATCAATTCCTAGCTGTAGAATTGAAACAACACTTACAAATCCGGTTTCCAATAGATTAAAAATCCAAATCTTGTATCACTTAGCACTTAAGAAAATAAGGAGCATATAAAAACACTTGATTTTGGCATTACAAGATCTTTAGATAGTACCTCAGTGAATTTGAAAGCACAAATACTAAGTGATGTGTGTAGATTGTATACACTTATTTAGCATATTTTGACGCACATTCACATATTTTGCGCATGCTTTATCTATGCATTTTTGTACTTCCAACTTTGCTTTTAACATATTTACTCTTTTTGTTCGAAGATCTGCTTTTGTGCATTTTCTGTACGCCAGAGTATTTGGAGAAGAATTTATGATCAAGGCTAAATCTGTGAGTTAACGAAAGAAGGAAGACACCGTCTTGGAGTGCCGCACGGCCATGTTTGGGAGAGTGACCTAGGTCGTGTGGTGATGCTCACCCATGCAGCATTGGCAGAGCAGGGCAACGTCCAAGTCGTGTGGTGATGATCACCCGTGTAGCCTCTACAGAAAAGGAAGAGGTCACGGCCGTGTGTGCATCACACGGCCATGCCAACTTTGAAGCCTTCCAGAGCCGAAGTAGTACACAGTCGTGTACATCTACACGGCCGTGCAAGCCTTCCAAAAGCTAAACAAGGTCTAGCCGTATCCCAGACACGACCGTGCATGAGTTCCAGAATCGGAGGCAGCAGAGGCCGTGTAGATCTACACGGCCATGCAAGGAGGGCAGTGGCAAAGCGTGTCACGGCCGTGTGAGATGGGTAGCGAAGGGAATGATCTAGGTCGTGTCTCACACACGGCCTGGTCTCGAGGACGTGTGGCGCCTAATATTTCTGCTCTATATAACGATTTCTTCCATCATTTGGAAGGGGAGTTCTCCCTCTTGGGAGAGGATGAGATTTGGGTGATTCTTCACCTTCTTAGAGGGATTTTCCGACGATCTAAGGGTAGATCTTCAACGAATCGACTCCGGGAACGAGGATTGGATCTGAAGACCGTTCTTCATCGTAGATAAGCTTTTCTTCCCTTTCTCTTCTTGGATTTTAGGATCAAGATGCTTGTAATCTTCTTGTCTTTGGGTTTCTTTTCATGTTCTATGGATTAGATCTCTTTTTTCTAGGATGGAGAGAGTATTTGCAATGTGATTTGATGTAAACTCTTGTGGATTTGCTAATTTCCTATTTCTATGATGTTGTCTTGTTTGTATCTATTTGATCTTGTGTGGATTGATGTGATTGGACTTAATTACCATACTTGATTGAAGGTTTGAGTGTCTTGTGAATCTTATAGAGGTAATCGCTCATTTGATTATCCGAGGGACGTACGCAACAGACAAGCCCGTGTAAGGATGATTGAGGGAAAATCTTGAAGGGGAAATAAGGACATTCAAGGGGGTATGATAGATTGTATGCATTAATCTTTTATATCTTAATATAGGTTGAGAAGTAATGCATTTCTATGTTGATTATCGAAGGGGCGCACGTGACAGGCAAGCCCGTGTAAGGACATCATAGGAATCATTCTTAATTGATCATATTTAGATATAGATTTTAGTCCTAAGTCGATTGTCTATTGCAAGAGAGAATTGGCAACCTTCTACAAATGATGGACAATTGAGGAATAAGATTTGGTAGATCATTTACATTGAATAACATTACAAAGAAACCAAAACTCCTAGAACATCCTTTATCATAGCCCTTATCCCTGTTTTTATGCTTTTACTTCTAGGTTTTACTTTCTATAGTTGCACCTAGCTTTTATAAATCAATTGATTAGTTGTTTAGCTAATTCGTGTTGAGATATCTTTAGTGGTTATAACTAGTCCCTATGGATATGATATCTTTCTTTATTACTGATGACGTATCCGTACACTTGCGAAATGTTAACAAGTTTTTGGCGCCGTTGCCGGGGACTGCGCTATAACATTTGAAATTATCAATTGAGTTAGACTAAACGTAACTTTTCTTTTCGTTAGCATAGTTGTAACTAATCTTAAGAATTTTGTTTTCATCATTTGCATATCTTTCTACTTCTTGACAATTCATTTTGTTGCAATTCTAATTCTAATTCTAACTTTGCATTCTTGATTTCTAGCATTCCAATCTAGTTTTTCTCTATTTTTCTTTTGATCTAACTTTTCTCTTTCTTTCTTCTTTTCTTTTGAACAAATATATCTTGCAATCTTATTCTTGTGTATGCGAAGATCTAACTTTGCAGGAGAACTTCTTCCTCTAGACCCGAAATAGATAGAACATTTCATAGAAGAAGAACTTCACAAAGACATCAAGAAGAACAAGAACATTCTAGCATGGCAAATAGACCATTAAAGGATTATGCAGCACCTTATGCTAGAGGGTTTCGATCTAGCATTTCAAGACCTTCTGTTGAAGAAAATAATTTTGAGATCAAACCGGCTATTATTTCTATGGTGCAGTAGAATCAGTTTGGTGGAGGATCGCATGAGGACCCAAATCAACACTTGGAGGTCTTCTATGAGATATGCGGAACAATGAAAATGAATGGTGTTCCTTCTGAAGCACTGTGTTTATTATTATTTGGGTTTTCTTTAAGAGACAGAGTTAAGCAATGGCTAAACTCTTTAGCTCCAAATAGCATCACCACATGGGAACAATGCGAGTAACAATTTCTGGATAAATTCTATCCACCTAGTAAAACGGCTCATATGAGGAATCTCATTGAAAGTTTCAAACAAGCCGACTCAGAATTTTTATTTGAAGCTTGGGATAGATATAATAATATACTCAGACAATGCCCACATCATGGCTTGGAGAAGTGGTTAGTGTTGCACACATTCTATAATGGCATTAATTATCATACTAAGGTGTCCCTAGATTCAGCTGTTGGAGGGGTACTCATGAATAAAAGCCTAGATGAAGTTGAGGAAATAATTGAAAGTGTAGCACAAAATCATCATCAATGGACAAATGAGAGAAGTGGTGGCTATTCTTGTGTAAACCTAACAAAAGCGTCAGGAAAGTTCGATGTTGATGCAGTCACTTTAATGGCTGCAAAACTGGATGCTCTTACAAAGAAATTAGAAAGTATGGGGACTAATTCAAATACGGTCAATGCCATTGTATTTACTTGTGAAGTATGTGGAAGTTCTGATCACTCTAGTGACTCATGTCTTTTGGGAGCTATCTTTGCACAAATCAATCAATTGGAGTAATGTGATGCAATCATGGGTTTTAATAGAGGCAGAATAACCCGTACTCAAATACATACAACCCCGGGTGGAAAAGTCATCCGAATTTTTCTTATAGAAATAATCAAGAGCAAGGACCACCTATGGGGGCAAGACCTAATTTTCAGTCTGGGCAACAGGATTTTCAACAACAACAATCCTTTCAAGGCTTTCCAATGTCTAAAATTGAAAAGATGTTTGAAGAAATTATCTCAAATCAGAATGAAATGAAGCAAGATATTTTGAAGCTTACTCAGAGAATGGATAATTCTGAAAAACATCAAAAGATTCAGGATAGTTAAATTGCCCAATTAGCTTCTTCATCTTCCAGAGCACCAGGTCAACTTCCTGGAAAACTTGATGTTAATCCTATGGAGCACTGCAATCGAATTGAACTTAGGAGCGGACAGACCTTGGGAGATCCCCAAGTGACTGCTCAAAAAGGGATGAACTTTGAAGAAGAGCTCTCTCCTTCAACACAAGAACCTATTCAGGTTCGAGAAGAAGAGGAGAGTACCGCTAAGGTTGAAAAGACTCTTCCACTTTGCCCACAAAGTCAAGTAGTCCCTTTTCCTCAAAGACTTGTTATGCTTAAGAAGGATGAAGAGTTTGGCAAATTCTTGGAGAAAGTCAAAGAAATATGTGTTGAAGTTTCTCTTATTGATGCAATTTTACAAATGTCCAAGTTTGCCAAATTCTTGAAGGACATCATGTCAAATAAGAGAAGAAGAGGACGTTGGAGTGTATACTAAAAGTCTAGCTTTTGTAAACATTTAATTTTGAAATAAAAGAATCACATTGGTCAATATCTACATTTATTTGTTAAATGTAATTGTTCAATTAATTTATATAAGTAGATAACATGGTGTGTGGTGTCACACTCAGAAGATCATGTTGTCGGTTCTTTATAAATTATAAACAGTTGCTCATAACTAAGATGGAAAGGAACAAACCATTGGAATAGTCATAGTGTAATTAAGTATTAGTCTATCTTGATTAATAAATTACACTGGTACACTCTAACTGTATTGAGTAGGACCATTTAGGAAAGTTCTTTTTGTACAGACTTAATAAAAGAACTAGACCTTAGTTATTATGGAAGTGTGTGCTCTTAATCCTAATATAATAACAAGCACATATATTTAATATTTATTTCTTTGACTTATCAAAGGGTGAGGTTTAGCTCGATAAATCAATATGCCCGATAAGTTGGGAAATGATATTTCTTATAGTGTGTGTTGTTGATTATAGAAGGAATTTGTGTCCTAGTTATCTAGGTTGAGAATGTCCCCAAGAGGAGCTCATAAGGATTGTCATGTTAAACCCTGCAGGTGGACTTAGTCTGACATGATAATGAAGTTGAGTGGTACTACTCTTGAAGATAGATATTAATTAAGTGAGTTGTCAGTAACTTACTTAATTAGTGGACATTCGTAATCTTAAACACAGGGAGACTAACACACTCATAATAAGGAGCCCATAATGTAATTTGAGATTGGTGCGGTAGTGCGGTAATAACTCTCTAGTAGAATGAGTTATTATCGATGAACTTGAGTTGTGTGTTCGGGGCGAGCATGGGATACTCAAGCTCATCGGAAGGCCAAAACCAATTTCTCCTCTAGGTCCCTGTCGTAGCCTCATTATAGCCTCAAGTCCATCCAAATGTAAGGCTCTTCTTGGGGTCCAAGAAGTGGGTCAGTCCAATGCTTGGTAACCAAGCAAGGGTCGACCACAACCTCTTCTATAGGGGTCGACCCTTTGCTTGGTCACCAAGCATGAAAGGGGTCGGCCACAATATTCAAACAAGGAGGGTTGCTTTTGAATTTTTAAAATCTTCTCTTTGAAAAAAACTATAAGTTTTAAAAGAGATATTTTAATTTTAAAAACTTTCCTTATTTGAATTTGGCCACATGTTTTAATAGAGAGTTTTAAAAGTTTTAAAACTTTCCTTTTTTAACCATTCTCATGGTTTAAGAAAAAAGGGAGATAAGTTTTAAAATTAAAATTTTCTATTATCATGTTAAAAAAGGAAATTTTATAAGAGTTTTTTTTTAATTTTAAAACATGATTTTAATTTTTAAAAACTTTCCTTTTTTAACTCCTACTTTAGGAAAGAGAGCTTGTAAATTTTATAAGAGGATTACTTCTTATAAAATTTTTAAAAAAATATATTTTCTTTTCTCTTGATGAGGTGGTCGGCCACCTTGCTTGGTGCCCAAGCAAGTGGCCGACCATAATTAAATTAAAAAATTATCACAAAATTAAAATTGATGATTGATTCAATCAAGAGGAAAGAAAAGGAAAAATAAAAAGGAAAAAGGAAAAACTAGAGGATGATTTTATTTTTTGTAAAAAGTTTTTCCTTATTTGCCTTGGGCAAGTAATATAAAAGAAGGGGTGAGGGGGCTTTATGAGACACAACTCTTATTCTTTTGCTTGGAGACCCTCTTGGTGTGACCGACCCTCTCCCTTCTCTTTTCCCTTTTGCTCTCTTCTCCTTGGTGGTGGTGGTGGCCGAATTTTAGAAGAAGAGGAAGAAGCTTTTGGGTGGTGTTCATCTTGGAGGATTGTCGCCCACACGATGTCCAAGGCGAGACAAGAAATACGACAGAAGATCTCGAGGTTATTAGTTTACAAAGAGAAGGTATAACTAGTAATTTTCTTCCGCATCATACTAGTTATTTTCTTTATAAGAATTCTAAATACAAGAGGCAATTAGATCTAGTTTATCGAATTTATTTTTTAATTTTGTGTTTTCTTCTTTTTTGAATTTGTGATTCGATTGTTCTTTTTGGTTAACCTAGAGTTATTTAAGGAAATTAAATATTAGCTTTCCTTAAAAGGTTTTGACTAGGCGGTGGTGGTTGCTCCCATATCCAAGAAGGTCGTATGCCTCGCCATGCAGTCCTGGAAGCCAATTTTAGAAATTAATATTTAATGAAATTAATAACATAGATGGATTTGAATCAATAGTGTTAAGTTCCGCTTACGATTCAAATCTAAACCATTAAGAACAGATAAGTTAAATTTGGAATCAATGATGTTAAGTTCCGTCTGCGATTCCTAATTTAACTTCTAAAGAATACAATAGGTTATTTAAGGAAAGGTTCGACACTTGTACAAAAAAATTTTTGTACAGTGGAACCGGTACGTTTTCCTAAGACTAACCAACAGAGGAGACATAGAGACCATAGCACTTACGGAGGAATGTAGTGCTCTTTTTGAAAGGAACATTTCCCTAAAGCTGAAGGATCCAGGATGCTTTTATATTCCTTGCAACATAAGAGCTGAATTTATTGAGAAAGCTTTTTGTGATTTAGGGGCAAGTGTTAGTCTCATTCCTTATTCTATTTGTAATAAATTAGGACTCAAAAACTTTAAACTTACTACTATAGCACTGCAACTAGCTGGCCATTCTGCAGGTACCCTTTGGGTATCATTGAAGACGTGCCAGTAGAGATAGGTGGGAGTATAATTCCCATAGATTTTGTAGTACTTGACATGGAGGAGGATCCAAAAATTCCTATCATATTGGGAAGACCATTCCTTGCTAAAGATGGAGCTATTATTGACGTTAAAAATCATAAACTTTCTTTGGTAATTGGTAAGGAAAGGTTGAAATATGATTTATTTAATACCTCTAACTATGTCTCTTCTCTTTTAAATGTTTGTAATAGGGCAAACATTTACAAACTTGAGGAATGGAATTTCCATCCTCATGGGAGGCCACCAAATGAGGAGTACACTTTGGTGGAAGATGTTGGGAGAAGGCCTCCCAACGAAAATGAGAAATACATCTGCCCTCCACGGGCAAGAAAAAGAGAGGAATGATCATATTGGTCGAGCTAACGACCCTAAACAAGCACTTCTTGGGAGGCAACCCAAGGGTTCTTTTAGTATTTTCAGTTTCAGTTTTCATTCTTCATTAGTACTTGTAAATTTGTTTTTGCCTTGATTTCAGGTTGAAATTTTGCTTCCATGAGCTGACCATGACTTCTTCATGGGCATGGAAGTGTTGGAGAAGCAAGGAAGGAGTGATATTACCTTTTGGTAGCAAAACAGAGCTTGGTCGTGTGTCATACATGGACAGGTATATCCTGCAGAAAAAAGGGGATGTTAGGGCCGTGTCTACAAGACACGGTCATGTGAGGTCTCCTGAGAAGAGAAATTGTCCGGTCGTGTACTAGACACGGTCGTGTGGTGATTCTAGAGGAGGAAAGAATCTCGACCGTGTCCCATACATGGTCGTGCGAGCTGAACCGAAAAGAAGAAGGCTGAGGTCGTGCATATCTGCATGGTCGTGCGAACTAACCCGATAAAGAAAAGGATGCGGTCGTGTTCCAGACACGGCTGTGCAAATTTATCCGAGGAGGAGATGGTTGTGGTTGTGCTGATTACCACGGTCGTGCAAGGTTTCCCGAGGAGAGGAAAGTTGGGGCCGTATAGATCCACACGACCCGTGTGGAGTAATTGACTTAGCCGTGCCTGTTATACACGGCCATACCTAGGCCATGTCGGCCGCACACCCCCACTTTCTCAAACACACTCTTCTCTTCCAAATTCCCTTTTTCTTCAACCTTTCTCCTAAACCTTCTCAGATCTAGATCTCAAACTTTTTTTTCTCCACAAACTTCATTAAGATCTAGACTTTTCTCTTCTCCTATATCCAAGATCTCCAACTCCTTAGCCAAAGATCTTATTTCTCAAGATCTATTTCTTTAAGATCTAACTTATCCAACCAAAAATAGCACCTTTCCCCACTTAATCTTGACAACATGTCCAATATTTTGAAGAGACTTCGCAAGGGAAGAGGTGGATCAAGTGGAGGGAAGGAGCCAACATGGGAAAAAGGGAAACAACCAACAAAAGGAAAAGGAAAGAGGATAGCACGTGACGAAGGTAATGACAATGAATTTAATATCATTTTTAGAAATTCATATCATAAATCTAGATTTGAGATTCTTGTCAATAGAAAGATTGTGTGCACACGTTATATGGACCCAACCGTTTTAGATATGCTAGAGATTAGAGATGATATAGATTGGATGATTGGGTTCCTAGATTGGAATGACATTTTGTATACACATCTACCTACATATTCTCGCATTATTTTGGAGGTCTTAAGTTCATTAGATGTTCACTTTGCCAATGAGGATGACTATGTTGGCAAGATAACTTTTAGGCTTATGAATCAAGAGTTTCAGTGGACATTTAGTGACTTTAACACTTGTTTTGGATTGTCTACCAATAGCTCTCGCAGGCTTGATTCTAGGTTTAATTGGAATCAATTTTGGAGTTCGATCACTGGATTAGAACAACCTTATGAGCCCTCTAGAGCTAAGGCTTCTCACATGCAAAACTCCATCTTTAGATACTTACATCATGTTATGAGTAAAACTATTTTTGGTAGAGAGAAAAATGATGGAGTCATCAAGAAAGTAGAGCTTTACACTTTGTGGGCTATGTTACATAAAGTTGATTTCGATTCGGGTTTTCATTTTTTGCAAACCTTAGTGAGAGTCGGGAGGGCATCCTCGGGATCAATTATTTTTGGAGGTTTGATTACTCAAATGGCTATTAATTTGGAGCTTGATTTAGATGGGTTGGAAGTCATCCATGGCAATGACATGATAGATATTGATGCATGTCTTGCTATGAAAATAATTTGTCAGGATGAGAATGGTTTTACATTTCCTAAGACGAATGGTTTTCCTTTACCTCTTCCTTGTCCCAAACGAACTTCTATTCCCAACCCTGCTAATTGGGTAATTATTGATTTAGACCCCAAGAATGTCCCTTCTATATCTGGAGACATAGAGCAATACCTTGAGCCCTCATCATCTGAATAGTCGCAGCCCTCCGGACATCTGGAACCCACTAGGCATTCTTTTGCCTATGGTACGAGTCCCTCCAGATTTGATTTTTCATATTTTCGTGCATCTCTGGACTCACTTCATGAGAAGCAAAATGCCCAATGAACAATGTTGGAAAGTCATTTTTCTTTATTTGATGACCATTTTAGAGAAGTACAAAATCACTTTTAGTTTTGAGGAACTTTCAAGGTCAAATGGCTGAATTTGTTCAGGACTATGATATTGATCAAGCAAGAATGAGGGATTTTATGCAGGACATGAGTATTACTAGCCAACAAATAGATGCTCTTTATGAATATCATAGATTCCTGAGTAAAACCCCTGGTTTCCCTAGTTTTCCTATTGGGGAACGACGTAGACCTCCTTTCCCTTGTCCACCTCCTCCACCATATTGATTTCATCGGGACGATGAAAAGTTTAAGTCTAAGAGGAGGGGTGATTTGAAAACCTGAAAATTTTTGCATTTTCTGTTTTGTTCTGTAATTTATTTTATTTTGCATTTGTTCTTGTTTTGCTTGGATTGTTTTGATAGTCACTTGATTGTCTTTTGAAAAACCTTGTGGCATACATCTTGAGAACATCAAACTTCACTTATATGCTTTCTTGTCTTTTAGTAAAAATGTTAGCACGTTTATTATCTTGATTCATTATGTTGTAAATGATGCTAGTAGTATGCTTAGTGTATTTCTTTTCATTATCTTGGGTAGCATGAAATAAGCTAAGTATCATATGGAGATAAGTTTGAAATTTGGCTTGACCTTAAGGATCTTACCTTCACTAAACTTGAGCTTGGATAGTTGATATCATTGAAATAGTCATGATTCATCTTTTTTGTTTAGTACTTGCTTTCCATGGTGATTTCTCAAACTTCATTTTGATTAGTGGATGATGCTCAAATCATGTAAGCTCATTTGGAAAAATCAAAATATCTCAACATTTGTTCTAAAAGTATATTTGTAAATAAGTTTTGCACAATGCAAGTACTTATATATAAAAAAGGAAAAAAAGTGAATAAGCAATATAAAAAATAGTTGTCGTGAGTGGAATCTAGTAAGTCACCCCTTTGAAACCGAGTTAGGTTACTGGGAAAATAACTACTTAGCTTCTCTTGAGATTGAGCACGCTTTTGAGACATTGGGTTAATTGAGAAATATGAACCAAGTGTGTGATAAGTGTCGATCACCAGAAATGTTAGGAACTCATCTAGATGATGACTTGACTAGGACATAGATTGAAACTTGAAAAGTTTGTGTCACTTTTTGCACTGTGCACAAGAGACTTATGCTTGAGCCATACTTGACTTGTTTCCATGATCATGCTTGTTAATGAAACTTTTTGATAGAGTTAGGAAAGTACATTAGGGATTATAAATGCATTGTAGAGCATATGAATTAAGATTACGACATTTTTTCTTGAGGATAAGCAAAAGTTTAAGTCTGCGGATGTGATGTGCGTAGATTGTATACACTTGTTTAGCATATTTTGACGCACATTCACATATTTTGAGCATGCTTTATCTATGCATTTTCATACTTCCAGTTTTACTTTTAGCATATTTATTCTTTTTGTTTGGAGATCTACTTTTGTGCATTTTCTGTACGCAGGAGTCGTATTTGGAGAAGAATTTATGATCGAGGCTAAATCTATGAGTTAACGAAAGGAGGAAGACACCGTCTTGGAGTGCCACACGGCCATATCTGGGAGAGTGACCTAGGTCATGTGGTGATGCTCACCCATGCAGCATTGGTAGAGCAGGACAACCTCCAGGCCGTGTGGTGATGATCACCCGTGTAGCCTCTACAAAAAAGGAAGAGGTCACGGCCGTGTGTGCATCACACGACCATGCCAACTTTGAAGCCTTCCAGAGCCGAAACAGTACACGGTCGTGTACATCTACACAGTCGTGCAAGCCTTCCAGAAGCTAAACAAGGTCTGGTCGTGTCCCAAATACGGTCGTGCATGAGTTCCAAAACCGGAGGCAGCAAAGGTCGTGTAGATCTACACGGCCGTGCAAGGAGGGTAGTGGCAGAGCGTGTCACAGCCATGTACACTACACGGACGTGTGAGATGGGTAGTGAAGGGAATGATCTAGGTCGTGTCTCACACACGGCCTAGTCTCGGGGTCGTGTGGCGCCAAAAATTTCTACTCTATATAAGGGTTTCTTCCACCATTTGAAAGGGGAGTTCTCCCTCTTGGGAGAGGACGAGATTTGGGTGATTCCTCACCTTCTTGGAGGGATTTTCTGGTGATCTAAGGGCAGATCTTCAACGAATCGACTCTGGGAACGAGGATTGGATCCGAAGACCGTTCTTCATCGTAGATAAGCTTTTCTTCCCTTTCTCTTCTTAGATTTTGGGATCAAGATGCTTGTAATCTTCTTGTCTTTGGGTTTCTTTTCCTGTTCTATGGATTAGATCTATTTTTTCTAGGATGGAGGGAGTATTTGCAATGTGATTTGATGTAAACTCTTGTGGATTTGCTAATTTCCTATTTCTATGATATTGTCTTGTTTGTATCTATTTGATCTTGTGTGGATTGATGTGATTGGACTTAATTACCATACTTGATTGAATGTTTGAGTATCTTGTGGATCTTGTAGAGGTAATACCTCATTCGATTATCCAAGGGACGTACGTGACAGACAAACCCATGTAAGGACGATTGAGGGAAAATCTTAAAGGGGAAATAAGGGCATTCAAGGGGGTAGAATAGATTGTATACATTAATCTTTTATATCTTAATATGGGTTGAGAAGTAATGCATTTCTATGTTGATTATCCGAGGGACGCACGTGACAGGTAAGCCCGTGTAAGGACATTATAAGAATCATTCCTAATTGATCATATTTAGATATAGATTTTAGTCCTAAACCGATTGTCTATTACAAGAGAGAATCGGCAACCTTCTACAAATGATGGACAATTGAGAAATAAGATTTGGTAGATCATTTATATTGAATAATATTACAAAGAAACCAAAACTCCTAGAACATCCTTTATCATAGCCCTTATCCCTGTTTTTATGCTTTTACTTCTAGGTTTTACTTTCTATAGTTGCACCTAGCTTTTATAAATCAATTGATTAGTTGTTTAGCTAATTCGTATTGAGATATCTTTAGTAGTTATAACCAGTCCCTGTGGGTACGATATCTTTCTTTATTATTGACGATGTATCCGTACACTTGCGAAACGTTAGCACTAAGTGTTGGAGTGTATACTAAAAGCCTAGCTTTTATATAAACATTTATAAGAATCACATTGGTCAAGTGTCTACATTTATATATACCAAATGTAGATGTTCAATTAATTTATATTGTAGATAACATAGTGTGTGGTGTCACACACAGAAGATTGTGTTATCGGTTCTTTATAAATTAAAAACAGTAGCTCACGACCAAGATGGAAAGGAACAAACCATTGGAAGGTCGTAGTGTAATTAGGTATTAGTTTATCTTAACTATATAATTACACTAGTACACTTAGAGTGTATTGAGCAGGACCATTTAGAGGTCGTTTCTTTTATACTGACTTTATAAAGGAACAAAAACCTCAGTTATTATAGAAGTGTGTGCTCTTAATCCTAATATAATAACAAGCACATATATTTGATATTTATTTCTTTAATTTATCAATGGGTGAGATTTAGTTCGATAAATCAATAAGCCCGATAAGTTGGGAAATGATATCACTTATAGTGTGTGTTGTTGATTATAGAAGGAAATTGTGTCCTAGTGATCTAGGTTGATAATGTCCCCAAGAGGAGCTCATAAGGATTGTCATGTTAAACCCTGCAGGTGGACTTAGTCTGACATGATGATAAGGTTGAGTGGTACTACTCTTGGACTAAGATATTAATTAAATGAGTTGTCAGTAACTCACTTAATTAGTGGACATTCGACATCTTAAACACAGGGAGACTAACACACTCATAATAAGGAGCCCAAAAAATGTAATTTGGGATTGGTGCGGTAGTTCAATAATAATTCTTTAGTGGTATGAATTATTATTGATGAAGTTAAGTTGTGTGTTCGGGGCGAACACGGGAAGCTTAATTTCATCGGGAGACCAAAACCAATTCCTCCTCTTGGTCCCTATCATAGCCTCTTGTATATAGAGATTTATACCCACCATATACCCACCTTCTTACCCACTTTTGGTGGTCGGCCAAGCTAGCTTGGAACCCAAGCTAGGGCCGGCCAAGACCCAAAGGTTGAGCCAAGTTAATTGGTCGGCCATAGCTTGGAGCCCAAGCTTGATTGGCCGGCCATATTAAAAGGGGATTTATTTTTTAATTAAAATTATTTATTATGTGGATATCATGATTTTAAAAGAGAGTTTGAAATTTAAATCTTTCCTTTTATAGCTTTCTACAAAAGATTAAGAAAAGGTTTGAAATCTTTCCTTATTTGTAGATTGAAAGGTAGATTTTAATTTTGAGAAAACTTTCCTTTTTAACCATGATCATAATTTAAAAGAGAGTTTTAAAAATTAAATATTCTCTTTTATTAGTTTCTACAAAAGATTAAGAAAAGATTTTGTAGGACCGTTGGGCCGGCTAGAAGGGGGGGTTGAATAGCCCTGTAAAAAAAAACAAAAGCAACCCTTCTCGAACTCTTAAACTAACACTTGTATAAATTAGCTAAGCAGAAATACAAGAAAGAAACGAGGCACCGTGTTTGACTTGGTTACAACCGGGGAGGTTGTTAATCCAAGGAAAGTCATCGCACTAAAAACTCCTTCGGGCGGAGAAGCCTCTTACACCGGTGAAAGCACAAAAACAGAAGCTAAACTAGAACAGTGAGCGCACAAGTGTTTGGAATGCTAATTACTGAGTTGATGAAAAGCTTTTGGACCAAGGCTATATTTATAGCCTTGTTCGGGGTGCCTGGAAGGGTTCCGGGCGCCCTGGGGGGATAAAATTTTATCCCCCAACGTTCAGATCGCGTAAATCGCGATCCTGGTCAAAATCAGGGTCCGGGCGCCCGGAAGGGTTCCGGGCGCCCCGGATGGCTCCGGGCGCCCCAGACTGTTCCGAGCGCCCCGAAGTCCAAAGTCAACAGTGTTGACTTTTTCGTCGGGGACCTCTTCTCTGGTTCAGTCCCTCCTTTGTCCGGTTCTTCTCCTCCGGATCCGCTCGCTTGGGTGATCTCTGCCATCCGAAAAAGGGCTCACCCGAACCCATCTTCCGGTCTTCTCGAGCGAGCTTCCCTCCGACTTCTCATCCCTCGGAATCGCTGCGTGTTTCCTTCTCGTCCGCCGGGCGTACTCATCCGCTGTCTTCATACCTCGGACGCACCGCATGCCGTCCTTCTCGCTAGCTGCGTCTCTTGCTCCCCGAGCAATCTTCCGCTCCAGCTTTCATCCCTCGGAACCACCGCGCGCTTCCTTCTCGTCCGCCGGTGTACTCTTCCATAGCACCTCGTCCCTCGGACTGCCGTCCTTCTCGCTAGTTGCGTCTTCCGCTCGACTACCTGTGTTCCTAAGCTCCTGCACACTTAGACACAAGGTTAAAACAACCAGGACCTACCTTAACTTGTTGATCACACCAAAACAACCTTGGGGTTCCAACAATCTCCCCCTTTTTGGTGTGATCAACCCAAGTTAAGATAAGGTTAAAATAGATATAAAATAGAATTAAGTAAATTAACTTAAATTGCAATTTAAGTGCAAAAAGATAGAAAAGATAAAATCAAATTAAATCTATCTACCTCCCCTAGACTTATACTTTCCCTTCTCCCCCTTTGATCACAAAAGAAATGGGGTTCCAATAAAAACAATCTAAGGGTTAAAGATTTAGTAAATTTGAAAAAAAATCATAAAAACAATTTTAAGTTTTTGCAAGAATTATTTTGAGAAATATTTCCAAAAAAAAATTTCTAAGTAAAGTTCTTAAAAAAATCCGACTTAGAAAAAAAATTCTAAGTAATTTGAGCATAAATTTCTAATTTTAGAAAATCTTTTAACTTAAGAAAGAATGATTTTTGAGAATTTTTTAAGCACATTTTTAAAACACATGACTTAGTCAATTAAAAATTTCTAAGTAAGTAGATTTCTAAATTGAAATAAAATGTTTTGAATAACCCTTTTTAAAGCTCTAATTAATTCTTGTATTAATGCTTCATTAGTAAGTTAATTAAATATTTATTTCAATTATTTTGGCTTCCAGGTCGTGGCGAGGCACTAGGCCTTCTTGGTTATTGGAGCAACAACCACTTCCTTAGACAAAGACTCATAAAGAAATTATTTGTTTAATTTTCTCACTTAAAGCGCTAATTTTAATTTTAAAATTAATTTAAGCATGACTTCGGAACCCAATATAGGTTCCAGCCTACTGGATTAACCAAAAAAATTTTAGGGACATATTTTCTTGAAATGTTCTTAATTTGTCCCGGGTGATATTTAAAGTACCAATTTAAATTATTAAATCTTCTAAAATTAGTTTTAGATGAACATGCATAGTTTTTCAAGTTATCTACTTGAATTTTCAAATCATCATTTTCAAGTTTCAATTTTTCATTTGCTAGTTTTAATTTATCTAATTCTTCTAAGGGACAAGACTTAGCTAGAATTACTTTTAAATTTTTATTTTCACTTTCTAACTTGCAGGAATCTTTTGTTAAAAGTTTAACGAACTTAAACATTTTATCGGGAGGAAGAGATCGTACCTGACTTACCTTGTCGATCTCGTTGTCCGTTTCTCCCCCTGAGCTGCTGCTTTCTTTTGACGTGTCTCCCCCTTCATCAATGCTCTCGATGCTCATTTCGGAAGACCTTGAATCGCAGTCGTCGTCTTGATGACTCGCCATCAGTGCGAGTCCGAAGAAGGCTTCGACTTCCGATTCGGACGATGTATCGTCCCACGTCGCCTTTAGGGCCTTTCGCTTTTGGATAGGCTTCTTACCCTTCTCCTTGTCCTTGTTCTTCAGCTTGGGGCAGTTGTCCTTGACGTGCCCTTCTTCGTCGCAGTGGTAGAAGCGGATCATTCTTCTCTTCTTTCCCTGCGGATGGTTAGTAGATCTGGATTTACAAAGTTTCTTGAATCTTCTTACCATCATTACCATTTCCTCGTCGTCGAGAGAGGATTCCGATTCTGGTTCGTCTCTCGAGGCTTTGAGGGCGACGTTATTTTTAGGCTCCTTCATTCCTGCACATCTTGACTCATGTACTTCAAATGTTGAAAAGAATTCTTCTAATGAAATCTTTTCTAAATCTTTAGAAATGTAAAATGCATCTAGTAATGATGCCCATTTGGTATTTCTAGGAAAGGAATTTAGAGCGTACCTGAGCGAATCTCGGTTACTTACCTTTTCTCCGAGATTCAAAAATCTGATGATAATTTCTTTTATTCTCGAGTGCAGATGCGCGACTGACTCATCTTCCCCAAGTCGCAGGCTAGTGAGCTGATTGCGAAGCAGATCTCTTCTGGCGAGCTTTGCTTCGGGCGTTCCTTCGTGCAGCTCGAGGAACTTCTCCCAAAGTTCCTTTGCAGAGTTGTATTTACCAATCCTGTTGACTTCTTGAGGCGGAAGAACGCTTAGCAGATGGTACTCTGCTTTGCCGTTCGCCACGAAGTCGGCCTGCTCCTTTTTTGTCCATTTGTCTATTTCCTTGTCCTCTGGAGCTTGAAAACCAAGTTTCATTGTTAAAAATAATTCAATATCTGTTGTAAGAAATACCTGCATATGTTTTTTCCAAGTGGCAAAATCCCCTTCGAATTTCGGCAGGTGAATGCTTGGTCCGACCATCTCGTTGCTTCGTTCGGCGGTTAGTCCTCCTGAAGTACCTTGGCTCTGATACCACTTGTAGGACCATTGGGCCGGCTAGAAGGGGGGGTTGAATAGCCCTGTAAAAAAAATAAAAGCAACCCTTCTCGAACTCTTAAACTAACACTTGTATAAAATTAGCTAAGCAGAAATACAAGAAAGAAACGAGGCACCGTGTTTGACTTGGTTACAACCGGGGAGGTTGTTAATCCAAGGAAAGTGATCGCACTAAAAACTCCTTCGGGCGGAGAAGCCTCTTACACCGGTGAAAGCACAAAAACAAAAGCTAAACTAGAACAGTGAGCGCACAAGTGTTTGGAATGCTAATTACTGAGTTGATGAAAAACTTCTGGACCAAGGCTATATTTATAGCCTTGGTCGGGGCGCCTGGAAGGGTTCCGGGCGCCCTGGGGGGATAAAACTTTATCCCCCAACGTTCAGATCGTGTAAATCACGATCCTGGTCAAAATCAGGGTCCGGGCGCCCCGGACTGTTCCGGGTGCCCCGGAGCCCAAGGTCAACAGTGTTGACTTTTTCGTCCGGGACCTCTTCTCTGGTTCAGTCCCTCCTCGGTCCGGTTCTTCTCCTCCGGATCCGCTCACTTGGGTGATCTCTGCCATCCGGAAAAGGGCTCACCCGAACCAACTTCCGGTCTTCTCGAGCGAGCTTCCCTCTGGCTTCTCGTCCCTCGGAATCGCTGCGTGTTTCCTTCTCGTCCGCCTGGCGTACTCATCCACAGTCTTCATCCCTCGGACGCACCGTGTGTCGTCCTTCTCGCTAGCTGCGTCTCTTGCTCCCCGAGCAATCTTCCGCTCCAGCTTTCGTCCCTCGGAACCACCGCACGCTTCCTTCTCGTCCGCCGGTGTACTCTTCCGCAGCACCTCGTCCCTCGGACTGCCGTCCTTCTCGCTAGCTGCGTCTTCCGCTCGACTACCTGTGTTCCTAAGCTCCTGCTGTTGGGTTCTTCGGACCACGAAAACCGCTTTTTCGCGTCGCGGAAACCCCAAAGGACCCAAAGCCGTAGATCCGTGCAAAGATTCGTATACAAAATTCGAAAAACTATTTCTTGTACGAGTTCAAAAACTGATCTACTACTTAGATCTACGAGAAAAATGTTTACCCTTGTAGCGATGCCCTTCGCGTTCCCGCCGGATCTCAAGACCGTCAAGCGCCGGTCCTCTAGAAGTATCCACACGGACACACTAGATGGAGATGACCAAAAACCAAGGTGTGCTAGCACCTATGTGGTTCGGCCAAGGGAGGAGGAGAGGGAGAGGGAGAGCTTGAGAGGAAGAACACAAGGAAGAAGAAGGAGTTACACCACTTGAATGGGAAAAATGAATTCACACCCAAAAACTAAGTGGCCGGCCACTTTCAAAAACTCACAAATTAATTGCATTAATTGCAATTAATATGAAACCATTAAGAGAGTGGCTTTGTAACTTCCATGAGGTGGCACCCATGATGATGTGGAACATCATTATTGGTCCACCTAATGGCAACTCACCAATGAGGTGGCAAAAGGTCAAGTCAAAATTGACCTTTGGTCTTCCTTCTCAAGTCAAGTCAAACTTGACTCAATCTCTACCATGGTGGATCTAATCCAACCATTTGATTCGAGCCAACTTAATATAATGAATCTAATTCATTAAATTGAATTGATTCAATGAGTCAAAATCTAAATTAGACTCATTTAACACATGAATCAACTTGAGTCGAACTCAAGTTAGCCCAATTAGGATTACTCTTAATCCAATTTGATTCATCAAATGAATCTAATCCTCTTGGTTCATCATATGAACCTAATCTCCACCTAATTGTCCTAAGTGTGTGACCCTATAGGTTCTTGTAACGTTGGCAATGCCCTAAACCCATTTAGGAGCATAAGTAATGAGCGGTATCTAGCAACACATCATTACTACCCAAGTTACAAGAATGTCGAGATCCGACATCACCTTGTGACTACCAATTGTGACTACTCACAAAATAATGACAAGTGTCCTTCTATCCTAGACATCTAGATTGATCAATGTGAGGCATAGACCGTGTCATCCTCTAATCAATCTAAATCTTGAACTCCAAGTAGACTCACTTGATCAAATGAGCTCAACATCTAATGTTGACTCATTTGGGCATGGCCATGCACTTAGTGGTCTCACTCTATCAAGAATACCGATGTCGCTCCCGTCATATGGGAGGGATAGATCCCATCTACATCACTCACATCCCTCTACATAATTCGTTATATACCCAGTAATCGCCTTTATAGTCCACCCATTACGGTGACGTTTGACGAAACTAAAGTACATAACTCCTTATGTAGGGATCCATGGTGACTTCAGGTCTAAGGACTAATAGTCATACTAATAGCCACATGAGAAAATATATGACACTCATATAACGATCCATGATACTTTCTCATGGCGGGTCATTCAGTATACATTCTCTAATGCATACCCATGTGTCAGCTTGATATCTCTATATCCATGACTTGTGAGATCAAGTCATCGAGCTGACCTACATGCTAGTCTTATTGTATTAACATTGTCCCTGAATGCTAATACTCGACTAGGAATGATTTAGAGTAGTGTTCCCTATATCATCTCACTATCGATTCAACTAATCAATTGATATAGGTATGAACCTTCTACTCAAGGACGCTATTATACTTAGTCTATTTGGCACTAATATAAATAAGTATAATAACCAAATAAAAGCCTTTATTAATATACAAGAATATGATATACATGAGTCCATACAATCATCAAATGATTGGCTCTAGGGCTCTAACTAACAATCTCCCACTAGCACTAGTGCCAATCAGTATAGGCTCTAAGGCCTAAAGACCTAGTGTGACCATCACCTGCACACTTAGACACAAGGTTAAAACAACCAGGACCTACCTTAACTTGTTGATCACACCAAAATAACCTTGGGGTTCCAACAGATTTGATATCTTTCCTTATTTGTAGATTAAAAAGAGATTTTAATTTTTAGAGATAATTTTTCTTTTTGGAAATTATGCACATGTTTAAAAGAAAGATTTTAATTTATAATATTTCTTTTTATAACCCACCATGATGGAAAATAATTATTGGAGAAATTTTTTATAAATTTCCAGAAACAAATTAAGAAGTTTTAATTTTTGTTTTAATTAAAACTCTCCTTGTTTTGGGGAAAGGAGTGGCCGGCCATGTTGTTTAAGAAAAGAAAATTTGTTTTTTAATTAATTAATTTTTCTTAATCATGGCAAAAGAATTAAGGAAGTTTTTATTTAAATTTCCTTATTTGTCAAGACCAAGGATTATAAAAGAGGGGGTAGAGGTGCCTTCAAGGGGAAGAACTCTATTATTTTCTTCCTCTCTTTTTCTCTTTGGTGTGGCCGGCCCTTAGAGGTTCTCCCTCTCCTCTTCTCTTCTTCTCTAGTGGTCGATTTTATCCCCTCTTGGAGCTCTTGATGGTGCCCGGTTCAAGCTAGGAGAAGAAGGAGAGAAAGGAGGTTTTGTTTCTTGCATCCCTTGGAACTTGGTGGTGGTGGCCGGACCTCTACTTCTCATGGAGAATTCTTGGTGGCCGAATCTAGCTTGGAGAAGAAGGAGCATGGTGGTTCTCGTCTCGGAAGATCGTTGCCCACACAACGTCCGAGATAAGAAAAAGAATACGGTAGAAGATCAAGAGGTTATTTTGCTTATAAAGAAAGGTATAACTAGTAATTGTTTTTAGCATCATACTAGTTTTCTTTGTATAGTTATTTATGGAAATACCAAACACAAGAGGCATATGATTCTAGAGTTTTCGAAATAGTTTTTTTTTCGAGTTTGTGTTTTCTTCTTTTTCGAATTTGTGATTCGATTGTTCTTTTTGGTTAACCTAGAGTTATTTAAGGAAATAAATATTAGCTTTCCTTAAAAGGCTTTACCTAGGCGGTGGTGGTTGCTCCCATATCCAAGAAGGTCATGTGCCTCGCCATGCATTCCTGGAAGCCAATTTTAGAAATTAATATTTATGGAATTAATAACTTAGGTAGATTTGAATCAATAGTGTTAAGTTCCGCTTGCGATTCAAATCTAAACCATTAAGAACAGATAAGTTAAATTTGGAATCAATGATGTTAAGTTCCGTCTGCGATTCCTAATTTAAATTCTAAAGAACACAATAGGTTATTTAAGGAAAGGTTCGACACTTATACAAAAAATTTTGTACAGTGGAGCCGGTACGATTTTCTTAGGACTAACCAACGCTAAGTTGGTACAAAATTTATGCCACTTGAAACTGAATTCAGCATCAATTCTATTACTCCATTTTCCCACAAAACAACAGATTACTAATCAAGCTTCAATCTCTTATCATTATGGATCAACTTGCTCAACATTCCATTTGAATCTAGCTTTATTTTCACCTTCAACTCAAAATTTCCAAACCACAACTCTTCAAATTCAAAAGTTTCCCTGATTAGTTAGAAAATGGTCTTATTTAGTGTTGTTATTGAGAATTCTTCAACTTAAATCCCTAAACAGCCTCTCAAACATCACAATTTCTATTACAACATCTCAGTTTAAGCACTTCATCAATCTGTTCTCAATTTAAAACTTGAACTAACTTGGCATTTCTTCCCAAAATTTCAAGCATCAAGACCTTATATACTCCTTCATTTACATCTTGTAAAATTTCTGGAAATAGAAATCAAGGATTCCAACTCAGATTTCAAACTCATAGAAACTGGAATTTGAATTTCTAAACATCAATTCAAATTCAGAAATCTGATCTTACTAATTTCTAATTAAGCTTTTACATTTCATTTCTATAGATTATCTCATTTAGCCTTCAATCAATACCAGTTTGAATTCATTTGGTTCATATCAAAAATAAATTCATTAAAAACTCAACAAATTGAGTTATCTCTGGTTTCAAAATTTCAAGAAATTAGATAAAGCAATCAGATTCAAAGTTTCAGTTTCAGCCTCTAATACTAAAATAGTGGTGTGTAAACTCAATGTTGTTGTAGAGTCTTATTACAACATTACCGATTCCCTCTGCATTTTTCAATGTTGTCTTGATATACAGCAATATCAGGCTCGGTGTGGTCCTATTATGCAGCATATTAGGCTCTACTTCTTGTGCCATGCATCTCACTATTTTTAGTATCAATTGATTGTCATTATCTTCAACTTTTCCTTTTAAAACTTATACTACCATTTGGAATACTTCTTAAATTGAATAACAATGTCCAATTGAATCTTCAAATCTACTCCTCTATCAAATTCCACCAGCTACACTCATGTTTCAACAGCTAAAATTCTGGATTGGCCGAATTAATTCTCTAATTTGATCTCGCTGATACAAAGTTGTTGATAAGAATTTTATACATTCTTGATACAACCTTCCAAACCTCTTCAATTCTCCAATCAACACTATACAATTGATTTAAGAAATTACATTCAAAGAAGCTTGCCAAATGTCAAACAATGAAATCAATCTCATAAATACAAACTGAACTCAAAGCATTTTCCATTCTCCCCCCACACTTCAACTTTTGTATGTCCCGGCTAGAACATTCATCATATAACACTCAATGTATCCATATCCAAAATTTGTAGAAGATCCAAAGAGTAAGAATTGAAATAAAATAAAAGGATATGATGATTAAAAAAAAGTATAGAAAGATATTGTGTGGAAGAATATTAAGCAAATTGATTTACCTTCACAAACATGATTCAATCCATTGAATTATAGTTTTGAAAGAATCAAAGCAAGTTCTAGAGTTACAATAAAACAAGTGCATCACTCAATTAAGGCTCATCCTCACTAGGCATAAATGTATCAATTCAATTTACCAATCAAGTGTCCATCATTAAGTAGAAACCTTGAGAAAAATAAAAGTCCATTTATGACATTAAGCCCCAAATTAGATACTCAAATCTAGTTCACATTCTCTACTTCTAACATATTATAGGAAAATGTTAAGAGATGTCATTTTCTTATTCAAAATCAAAACTAAATGTAATAAGAAAACTTCCTACAGTAAAGATTTTATTTCTCCAAACCAAAATCAACATATGCACACAGGGAATTTATTGAAGAAAAGACTAAACGCAGATAATGAATTTAAATGCAAAAGAAAACTAATTTGGAACCAACTCCCCTCTATTCCCGGTAGTTGAAGAAGACTTAGAAAGAGAAGCCACGCCGGTAGTGGATTAACTGTGGTTGTAGTCAAATCCTTTTCATCCATCATTTTTCCCTTGAAAATTCTTTCTGGAGGTTGGAGGCGGTTTAGACAAAGTAATCATTTTAAACATCTATTGTGTCTTACAAAAAATAACACCTCCCGAACACTCTCATGATAAGAGAATAGTGCAACACAATTAGTCTCTACACTAAATGTATCACAATGAACATCACATTCTATAAATTCAAAAATCAGTACCTTAAAGAAATTTTCTGAAAAATCACAAGAAACACTAACCGTGTCATGCTGGAAGATACTTGTGGGTTCTAAAATGATGTCTGTGACCTCCTCATCATTAAGTAATGGCCCAAGCTCTGCATCAAATGATTCTAGGGGTAGTGCTTCCAGTAGCAATCCCCTACACTTCCCTCATCTTCAAGTAAATGTTCAGTTCATGCATCATTCACAACATCTACAACAACAATATCAGTATAATCAGAAATTTGTACAACTACATCATCATCACAAAAGATACTAGAAAAATCTTATGAAGTAATGATGGGTCAGGCTTGACACAATCTCTATTTTCCATCTCCTCGCTGGAGTTTTGTGTTTGTAACTGGTTGATGGATGATGTAATTTGATCTAATTGAATCTGTATATTCTGTATCCTTGTAAATTGTTGCTCTTAATACTCTCTCATTTGCTGCAAAAACCTCATTAGCTTTCCATGTTGACACTTCAGATTGAGGGGCATTCTGTTGAAAAGAATATAGCCAAGTAAATACTGAAACCTCCTGAAATTCATATGGATTTTAGTAGGTTGGATCTGGCTCAATAAATAGTCCTTGTACATTTTCATACATGAAATATGAATGTTCCACCTAATTAGAATTAGAAGTATTAGAAAATAACTCATACCTATTTTGTTGATCCATGGTTGGATAAAATTGATGCTCAGGATGAAAATACTGACTCTCCATTCCATCTCCAAAATGCTGAAAATATGGATACATGCTAAAAAAAATCTCCTGTTCTTACATCACAACACTAACAATCAATATTAGAAGACTCCAAAGCATTTAGTTTCAAATACTTGGATATATAAACATTAAAGAACTTGACAATTCAGGAATAAGTCAACATGAAAATACAAAAAGATAAGCAATCAAATCAATAAAGATGCTAAACAAAGAAAACCAACCAATGCACAATCTAAAATAAACACACACTACTAGTTATGGGTTCCTCGGTAATGGCGTCAAAATTTCGATGTAGCCTATTTTGCATGTCACTAGGCACTTTAAATTAATAAAGATCGGAACCCATTAAAACTCAAGAAAAGAGATGTAGTAAGGAGTCCCAAGTCGTATTTTTTTCCAGGGATAATTATTGCATGTGTGTGAATTCTAAATTCAAATTATTCTTATGGATTTTCTAAATGAACTAGGTGTATCCATGGCTAAGTCAAATCAGCATTCAATTACCTAGACGTTCATTTTCATTCTTTTCCTGATAAGAAGCTACCTAAACACTTATCTTCTGAATTTTGAGCTTATCAATTCAGATTATCATCTAATTCAAAAATAAAATTAGAATAATTCTCATGTAGACATTGAAACATCGAGATTTAAATGGCAATTGCAGATACACAGACTTCAATCAACACTCCAATCACAATAGATCAATTGCACAAAACAGGGGTTTACTAAATTTAACAACTGAAACTAAGCAAATTTACAGTAAACGAAATGGCAAATTCAAAATAGAAAGAATATTTTAAACTAAGTTATTCATATCATCAGATTTGAACAAGGGAATGAGAATCAAAGTAAATAGAAACAAAATACATTCCACATCCCAAACTTGAGATCCAGTCCACTCACTCTGTCATGACACAGAAATGCTCCTGGGTACCTCCCTTCAAACATTCAACAGGGAATGCCCAAGCTCCAGCTGTTATCAGATGACACTCATAGCTCCTGGGTACCTCCCTTCAAGCTCGCAATCAGCTGGCAATCTCATCGCTCGAAGAATAGAGGTTGAATTATAGGAATCGCTTAACCCGATCGATTGATTGGCCCGATCTATGTATCACTGAGGAATGAAGGATAGAATGGAATCGGAAACTCCTGGGTACCTCCCTTCAAGCTCTGTTGGATGGAGAAAATTATAGATCGAAAAACATCCCGCGATATGGATTATGGCAATGAAATAGAAATCCAAGTTCACGAACTAGGGAACCTCCCTCTGCCACTCTCTGACTTCAGATGATGAACGCTGGCAGCTCAGAGATCACCGTCGGTGGAGAGGACTTACTCTCGGATCTAGAATGTAGATTTGAGCAATGGGCGAAGAAGATGAACGGTACAAAAATCGTGAGAAGAGAAAATGCTCGAGCCCCCTATCACTGTAGCTTTTCATGCCTTTTAAATCAACTCCCAATCTGATCAGACGGTCTAGAATTCTTCCATCTTGATCAACGGTCCAAACATCTCAAGTTTAGATCAAAAACTCTGGATCTTTATTAATGACTGTGATCTACTTCCACTTGGCTCGGATGGAGTAGATCTTCGATGTAGAGCTCATATCTCTCTTGATCTTGGATGGATGGTCCAAACTACTCCAAAGTTTGATCGTCTTGTTTAAACTCCAATACGAGCACAAATTTGGTTCGAATTAATTCGAGTCCAAGATCCTTTGATGTCTACAAAATAACAGTCAAATATTAGCATCAAATAACGCAGTAATAAGATAATTTGTAATTAAGTCCAAGAATAAATGTAATGCATAAAATGTGATATAAATAGGAGTTTCATCTATGAACAAAATACCAAATCATGCATGAATGAATCAAAATAGTGTAGCAAAATCATGGTTGTCACTGGAGCAAATATAGACGTGAAGAATCACAAGCTATCACTAAAAGTTGGCAAGGAAGGGCTTACCTTTAACTTATCTCCAGCTTTACAGTATCCTTCTTTTGAATTAATTTCAAATTCTTCTTCAAGTACTTCGATGTTAATTACAGATAATTGTATATTTGGAGAAGATAAGCAAGATCAATTTTTGTATCACCCGACTCAATCCCCGGACATAACAACTAGTCCAGGAGAGCAAGATGCAGTTTTAGTAGGAAACCATCAGGTTTGGCTTCACCATCTTTCTGGCATAACTAGCTATGGAGGGGAGCACCTCTTTTTCAAGGCCAAGTCTCCTAGTTGAGCCGTGTCAAAGGTCAAGCTTGGGACCTAAAATAAGTGCTCCTTGGGAGGCACCCCAAGAGTTTTCTTTTCTTTTGTTTTATTTCATTATTTTCTATTTTGTTAAGCCTAATAGTTCCATCTTTGTACTCTGTAGGTTTTTGGACTTAGCCATGCCATTTGGCACAGCCTGAAGAGGAAAAAAAGCCATGCCCATGCCAATTGGCACGAGCAAAGGAAGGACAAAAGAGTCATCCCGGCTTTGCTCGTGCCAATTGGCACGAGCAATCTCGGCCAGAATAAGCTCCCATGCCCTTTGGCATGGGGGATTGGGAGAACCTGTGCCTAAGGCACTGGTCAGAAAAATAATAACATAGCCACTTTGGCTCTGCCCATGCCAAAAGGCATGGCTACAAGGGAGGAGAGTGCAAATTGGCAGTGCCAGTTTGGCACAGCCCATGCTATTTGGCACGGAACATGCTAATGACACATGGCTGGGTTATAAACTCAGTCGTGATCGTGCCCTAGGGCACGACAGTCATCCCAACCCACCTCCTAAGCTCAAAAAATTCCCTTCTTTTGCTACTATTCACCTTCTTTCTTCTTCTAAACTCCTTCCACTCTCAAAACCTTTTCCTCCTACACAAGATCTACTCTCCTCACTCCCAAAATTTCCCCCTTTCTCTACCAAATAAGAGTCGATCTCGAATAAATTCTTCCTTTATCCATTCAAAAATCTAGATCTATTCTTTTCTCTTTTCTCCTTACCTTTTCTCCATCAGGTCTAATTCCTTAATTCGCAATTAAATCTTCCCGATCTTGGATATATTTTGATATGTCTAACATCATGAAACACATTCACAGGTTGGGTGGATCTAGCGGAGGGGATGATTTGAGGAAGGACAAAGGAAAAGGAAAAGCACCCATGAAGGAGAAGGCGCCTACAAAGGGAAAAGGGAAGCACCCAGCTCAAGATGAAGGTAAAACTAATGAATTCGACGTTTTACTTAGAAATGAAGAGCAAAAGTTTAGATTTGATAACCTATTTAGCCGTAAATTAGTTTGTACACGTTACATGGATAGTACAACTATGGAGTGTTTGGGAATAAGAGATAATGTGGATTGGCTGATTGGTAATATATAATGGAGTGAATTGATGTACACTAGTGAACCAACCTACCCATGCCTTATCCTCAAATTTTTAAGTTCCTTAGAGTCTAATTGCACTTCTGACGATGATCATGATGGGAAAATTAGCTTTAGATTAATGAATCATGATTACCTTTGGACTCTGTATGAATTTAATAATTATTTTGGATTACCTATGGGGGTACCTCACAAGTTTGATTCTAAATACAATGCAAATTCCTTTTGGAGTTTAATCACTGGTTTACATGAGCCTCATGACCCACCTAGATCTAAAGTCTCCCAATTGTAGAACCTCGTCTTTTGATACCTCCATCGTGTTATGAGAAAGACTATCTATGGTAGAGGTGAGAGTGATGGTGTGGTAAGAAAGGTAGAGTTTTACTCTATGTGGGCCATGATTCACAAAGTAGAATTTGATGAAGGGTTTCATTTTTTACAAACTATGTAGAGAGCGGGGAAGACAAACTCAAGAACAATTATATTTGGTGGGTTCATTACAACCATTGCTAGAAAACTTGAGTTAGACATCTCAAGTCTAGATGCTATACATGGAAATATCAAAATAGATATAGACACGTGTCTAGCAGTGAAAATAATTTGTTGGGAAGAAAATGGATTCAGTTTTCCTAAATGGGAAGGGTTTCCTGTCCCTTTGCCAAATCCCGAGTGCACAACAATTCATAATCCAAATAATTAGATTATTAAGGATCCAATTTCTTATTCTTCCGCATCCCCCAGAGAGCATAACAAGTATCCCTCAACTAGAGGCCCACCACCGGTCGAATTTTCTGACTCAGCTAGACATTCATTTGCTTATGGTAGTGAAGGGCCTTCTAGCTTTGATTTCTCTATTTTTCGTACATCATTGGACTCTCTTCATGAGAAGCAAGACATTTCTCATAAGATGTTGGAGAATCACTATGACTTCACTCATGATCAGTTCCAATATGTACAGGACTAGTTTCAGAAGAGGGACAATTTTTATAGTAGAGTATCCAGTTTTGTGGGAGACTACCATACTCACCAAGGGAGAATGAATGCGTTTATGGACTCCATGGATATCACGAGTTAGCAGGTGGCCGCATTATACCAGTATTATGAAAATATTGGTCATCTCCCTAGAGTCCCTAGATATCTCCCTTGGCCACGATCTCCACCGGGGAGTAGACCTCCTTCGGGTGGTCCATCTTCTGCGAGTGGTAGACCTGTTAGTTTCCCACCACCCTTTTGTTAACCACCCCCTTAAGTTTGTTTTCATTGAGGACAATAAAGTATCCAAGTCTAGGGGGAGGGGGGGGGGGGTATTTTTGTATAATTCCAGTTTGTTTTCTTAGTCTAGTTGCACTTTATTTTCTTTCGAGTTTTAAGGCATGTGAGTTACACTATCCACACTATTACTACTGACTTATCCAAGAGTAAACTTCTAGCACGTTTATTTTCTAGAAGTCATGAGTTATGCTCTTCGGGTTAGTATATTTAGTGACATTTTTTTTATCTCTAGTGAATCAAAATGAGTATAGCATTTGTTTGATAACAAAAAATTTTGCACGATTATTGTTTAGATTCATGTTGTTAGGTTATTAGTGCTAGTATGCTTGGTGATCTACTTTTCTCTATCTTCAATAGCATGACATGAGCAATTGGATTTCATTGAAAGGATTTAATTATAGTCTAGCTTAAGATTCTCTTTACACTTTGCCTTATTTTGATAGTTGAAGGTTCTAAAAATAGTCATAATTCATTGGCCTTGATGAGTACTAGAACTCCCATGATGATTTTTTTAACTATATCTTGGTCACTAGACTGATCCTCGAATCATTAAGGCTCATTTGGAAAAAATTGAAGCCCCACTAATTGCATCATTACAAATGTGTAATTGAAGAAAAAAAGGGTTCATGAAATAAGGGATTGAAAAATTTGTTGTCATGAGTGGAAACTAATTGTTTGTCCCTTTGAGACCGAGTTAGGTTACTGAAAAAATGAACACTAGATTTCTATCGATATTGAGCACACTCTTTAGACTTGGGTAGATTTAAGATAGATGAACCAAGTAGTGTGTACTGCTAGGGATAAAAGGAAAAGATGGTTCAATGACGACTTGACTAGGATTAGGATTTGATACTTGAGAAAATCTAGGTCACGATTTGCACTGAGCACGGAGAACTTATTCTTTAGCTAAGTTAAATCCACTTATGATAATGCTCATTATTGAAATTGTTTGATAGAGTTAAATTGATTCACTAAAGATTATGATGCACTTACTCCTATACATGCTTTTAGACTGTAAAATTTTGTTTGATAACAATCGAGTGTTTCACTATTGATCATCTGTGATTATGCTCATTAGTTTCACTAGTTTGATAGCACTGGATATAATCACTAGGGATACACAATTTTAACTCATGAATCTAGATTGCAGAGTTTGCTTGAGGACAAGCAAAGGTTTAAGTCTGTGGATGTGATGTGCGTAAATTATATATAGTATTTTGTACTATTTAGCGGGCATCCTTCTGTATTCGTTGCCTATGATCTATGTGTTTGCACCCTTTATCATATTAATTTCAGCATAATTACTATCTTGCATCCAAAGATCTGCTCAGTGCTTGTTTTAACTTTCAAGAGCAGTTTGGAGTGGAAAAGAACACTAAGATACAAATGAAGATTAATTGAAGCAAGGAATGGAGTGCGCAACTCATCTCAGAGGCAAATTAGACCTGACCATGCTTTAAGCCGCGGCTAAGGAACAAGAAAAGACGCTGGTCGTGGCAAATGGCACGGCCAAGAAGTGGACTCAGCACAAATGAAGATTAGGTCATGCCTCAGAGCAAGGCCAGAAGCTGTCCATAACATCTTCCAGAGTCAAATTGGGCTTGGTCTTGCATTGAGGCACGACCATACACTTGAAGATGCTGTTTTAAAGAGCTGGCCTTGCCACTTGGCATAACCCAAAAGAAGCAAAGCAGAGTTGCTCTGCTTTGGCCGTGCCAAACGGCACAGCTTGGCCGTGTGGACAGAGCCAAACTAGCTTTGGTCGTGCCTTAAGGCACGGCCAAGAAGCCAACAGGAAGGATGGGTCGTGCCATTTGGCATAACCAAGCAATTGTGGCTGAGACAAATTGGCTCTAGCCGTGCCAAATGATACAGCCAGATGCCCGAGCCATGTTCAAGTCATGCCTAGAGGCACAACCACACTGTGCCTCACTTCTATTTAATGGGCACTTCTTCTCCTTACTAGGGGAGGAGGATCCAAGGGCTGAAGAAGACCATCTAGGTCAAATTCTCATATTTGGGGATGTCATCTGGACGATCCAAGGTCGTTCCACTGCTCCATCCTCGTCGGCATTCCAAGATCTACATCCAAGCTCTTCACTCGACGTCAAAGGATAAGTTTCTACTCCCCTTCCTTAGGGTTTTGGAAATTTCTATATTTTTGAGTGCTTGGATTGTATTTCTTCCTAATATAGAGTAGATTTATATTGTTCTAGGATGTAGGAAGTAATTGTAATGTGTGGATAATGTAAACTCTATAGAATTGCCAATTTCCTAGTTTGATGAAGCTTGTATGTGTTGGAGCAATCTAGTGTGATCCTAGGTTTTGATGTTTGGGCAAAGGTTTAAGTTAGGTTTATTGTTATATGTGATATGCATTTTGAGTGTGCAAGATACAGATACAATAAGGAGAGTCCAAGTGTGATTTTGGCAAAGGAGGAAAGTCCAAGGGTGAATCTTGGCGGTGTAAGTCCAAGCATGTAGTCTTGGCAACGTAAGTCCAAGTGTGACTTGGCAATGGATGAAGTATTGGAGGCGCGACCTCTTGGCAAAGGAAGACCCGACAACAATGACAAGGTCGATGGAAGCTCTAGAAGATAAGACGTGAAGGATGGGGAGACATCCGAGGGACACGAGGCTGATGGAGGAGGCTAGAAGGCTAGGTCTAGGTTGTGCGAGCAAGGATGAGTGTATGAGAGACTGCACCCAAAGTAAAATTTTAGTGTTATTGTAGCATTACTATAGCTTTACTGTAGCATTACTATAGCAGTCGACTGGTGTTTTCATCAGTCGACTAGTAGCTGATCGTTCGCTTGTAACGGTCAAATTTCACTTAGGACCAGTCGACTGGTAGTTGTACCAGTCGATTGGTGGCGAGAAACATAGTTAAGTGTTTCCTCCCGAGCTCTATTAAAGAGAGCACGAGGTGCTTGGCCATGATAAACGAAATAGAAGTGGTTAACCCCTATTAGTAGTCTTCCAAGCTCCTGTGTGTGATCCATGTGTACGTGATCAAGATTGTGGTGAGGTTTCTCCACCCACAAGGAGATTGAGATAGCCGGAGATTCTCCGGGGAGTCATCCACCGACGGATCGGGATCGTCCACCTTACGGACAGCTGTGCAATAGAAGCCCTAATCTCCGAACCACGTAAACACCTTGTGTTATGGTTTGTTTTGGTTTGTTATCTTTCCTTATTGTTTATAGGGTTTAACTTTCTTCTTGTTAGTTTGTATTTTATTTTTTCGCTGTGTACTAACAACTGTAGGAAGTGACGACTTGGGTGAGATGCTATTCACCCCCCCTCCCCTTTAGCGCCATCAAGGTCCTAACAATATGCACTTGTTCTATTTGATAAAATGCTTGCATAGAGGCTTTCCCTTATGATTATGAATTTGTCTATCTAGATTGCATTTCTGTATGCATAGATCTTATTTTTGAGTTAGATACATTAATGTTGTGTGTCTATATTGGGACTGTGCGTGAACCTGAATTTTCATTGATTAGATGCATAAATTGTCGTCTCTTTTGAGTGTACGTTCCGATATAGCTCGGCATGGCCTTAGGATACTTGTTTGAAGTTGAGTATCTAAGGTAACTATCCTTCTATATGGAATGTAACCTTCTAAGGGAGGACGATTCTATTTATGGATAAGTCTATTACTTGACCTAATGGGCTTCCCCTAATCATATACTATGCAAGTGACCTACGTAATCTAAAGACGTATACTCGGGAGAGACCTTGTAACAGGAGGTACTCTACTAAAATTTGGACTCTCTAAGTTACTTCTTCACTTGATGACATACTTAGTTACTAGTAGGGGAAGTACTCCGATCCACCGTCGCGGGGTGGAATTCGGTAAATGTTTAGACTATCCTGCAAACATACAAGCCGATAATTAGGAATGGGTCAATTCATAGCACAACATCCATCATTACAATAAAACTTTCGACCTAGAACATTTTCTGAACAAAGGACTTCCTCAGTTACCTTTCTTACTCTTATTTTTATATTTTAGTTGAAAATCTCAAATCAAATCATTATCGATTTTGTCTAGTTAAATTTAAAGTGGATGACCAACTAGCGTTTAATCTTCAATTCTCGTGGGATCGACTTTTATAAATTTTATTACTTGACGACAACCGTACGCTTGCGGTACATCACATCAGCTTCTCATACCAAGTTTCTTGGACTTCGCTTCTCATGCCAACTTCTTATTTGTCTTCTAACTACCCAATTTTTGATCAATTATAACCCACTTAGACTTCTCTTTTGTCATATTTTTGTTGGACTTTCAACTGTCAAGTGTCCCATCAATAATAACTCATTCGGAATTCTCCACTATTACGTATTCAATCAATCTTAATCTACTTGATCCGTCGCTCAGGCATTCACCTTGGTCAACTTGACCCGAAGTCGATTACACTAACAATCTTCCTTTCTAACAATTTCTCCTTTCACTTGAACATCTCGCACTTATGAATAAATATATTAATCAAAGATGAAAACTTAACTCGAGCTAACTCAAACTTGATTGATCTTAAATAGAGGTTGATTGCACCAATTAGAGTTTTCCTACTATCGTATGGAAAAGTGAAGCTCTAATTGATCCTTGAGGATCGTTAATGGTAAATAATTCTTTTGGGTATGATGGTAGACTGGTCATTATCTAGAGACAGGTAGGATGTCATGTTAGAAATACAAATATATCAATAAATTTTAAATCAAATTTGTTAGAATATTCATGGATAAGATATTCACAATAAAGCTAATCAACCTCAACCTCGTGCTCATCCATTACCAATTCCTCCTTGATTACTAATTATTCAGTCACCTCTTACGAAGAATTATTTGAAAATCTTGTTTACCATGTGCACCAAAGGGAATAGGGATTTAAAGAATCGTAGAAGCCGCTCATGAAAGGACAAGATGATATAGGGTACTTTAACAGTCACTCAATTAATTGACTTGATTTGTTATGCCAAGCATGAAGCCATCATATTAGTTTTTGGTGACGGTCTTAATGAATTGCATGTATTTATTGATAGAGCTCAAGCAAGAGTCTTGGGAACTTAACTAGAGCTATCAAGCCCAAGTCAATATTAATTGGTCCTTCTTAACCACATGTCATAACTCAGAACGACTTCAGGAAAGGATAGGCGTCATCAATATAATAATGCCAAGAAAATAATACATGCAAAGAAGTGATATGAAATTATTTTTTAAATTGCATAATTGTTATTATTTAATTGGATAGGTAGAAAGGATTTCACATCTGCAAAGAAGATATATGCATCGTTGGAGATGTTAGTGTTGTCTCAATTAGGATAAACTTTTTATTTAACTTTCTTATTCTCTATCTCTTTCTCTTTTTGAAAAATATGGACTAATGTGGAATTCTCAAGAACAAGGACTAAACTACAAAAGAGCAAGGTTTAGTTGCTCCATATATATAGCCACTGAGTCTAGGTTGAGAGAGCTTGAGGCCATTGGCATGTATAGCGGCGTTGAAGCAAGGGCCAGCTATACGAGTGGAGTGGAGTTATAGCCAAGGGGAACATTGCAAGGAAGAGTCCACACGGAGATGTTACAACATTTGAGAAGGAAAGAGCCCATGCATTAAGACTAGAATGGATCAAAATTGCCTCGGGCTTGATGCGATGGTAATAAGACAGATGAATTTTCCAAGCACCACGGGATTGATTTTTATACAATGTAAATAAATGCTCATGGCGCTCGAATCATTCATAGCGATGCACCGTTCTCCATGACCCATTTGCATTTTCTAGATTTATCCACTAATGAAAAACTTCTATGAGATTGAATTGATCAGATGAATGAATTAGGATAGAAATACTTAAGCACCTTAGCTTCCATTATAATGATCTCCTTCGATGTTGAAGGAGAGAAGCTCTGGTCAACAACGACAAACTTGCACTAAGGTCATGACCAATTGAGGGGAGTCTAGAAGCAATCTTGAGGGAAATAACAATAAAGATATTAATTAACGCCAATTAATCCATATCAATCTCAATCAATTGAATTATGAATCATGATCCTAATTGATTTGGAATCAATTAGGATACAACTCAATCAATTGAATTAGGAATACCTTGATTGATTCTAATCAATTAATGTATTATCATAAATATTTTATTAAAAATAAGAGAAATTGCAATATATATTCATACAATCAACTCTCATTGGTCATCATTATATATTAAGAGAAATTACTCCACAAATTCTCCCTCTTATCTTTCTAGTTCTTGTTCTTGCATATGACAAAAGGCGAAATCGTTCGTCCCTAATGCTCCGCCGCATCCGACCCCAGGCCATCACGAGGGAGGTAAATCATTGCAGCCGAGCGGGCACGTGGTGATGGGGTAAGGTGCACATGGTCTAGGGATTTACGCCCCGACAACTCTACGGTTCGACCCCACGACCTCATGTGATAAGTATGTCACCACTTACCAATTCGGATGATCCGTGGGGTCTAATTCTTATTCTTGCATGCTATCAAGGATAATGGTTCTGATATATTCCTTCGTGGAGTTAACTCAAGAACCACACAGTGCTTCCCTGTAAGTTCTTCCAATTACCACCAAATGGCTCATTAGAATTCTTAAAAAACACATTTAACTTTCAAATTTTCTAAAAGATGGACTTCTTTTCCATTTTACACCTTCAGTCAGTCGACCATTATAGTATTATATTCAAAGAATAATATCACTGTGATATTAAATTTCAAAAAGTAGCATTATTATGGTACTGTATTTCAAAGAACACTACCACAGTAGTACTATATTTTAAAAATTAATATCATTTTGGTGTTGCATAAATCTTAAAATTAATAAAACGGTGGTGTTAATTTTTAAAATATAAAATTATAGTGGTGTTGCTCTTTGAAATAAGTGTCTTTTAGGAAATCTAAAAATAAATACGTTTTTTTAAGAATTTTACAACTTTAAATATGCCCTTTCGTTAATTGCCTAAGCTCTTGTGCTTGACATCAATTCTCCATCAACTTTGTGGCTATGCAATAGAGCATCCCTCCTTTTTCTTGCTACCAACATTACAAATTTGACTTACGAGACAAGAAAGGAGAAAATGTTTAAAACTTTTTGCTTATCAAATTGAACAAGTCAACAACTATCTACTTCAGAAATTATAATCTACTCTTTCAAGCTCATGATCTTGGTGAAGACATTGATGACACCTATCCTTCTCCAGAAAAGATAACTCAACATATGATGTATAATCAATAAGGACAAACTAGATGACCTAACATATGATGTGTGAATCAAGGACCAACTTAGTCCAAACCTGGCTGATCTTGGTGCACACATAACCCATTCTTCCTATGATTGCTGGCCTCGATAGTTCTTATCAAGCCTAAGTCCCATTTTATGCCTTTCCTCGCACTCTGGAGCTTGAGTTCTTTACCTTCAAATGTAGCTTCAATAATACAATGTGGGGGGTAGCTAATTCATCGACACCATCACCAATAATCTAGTCATTGTCCATCATCTAATATATGAACCATAATGCATGTCCCTAATGGCTTACTCTTGTAATATGATAACTTCATTAGCAGAATGCATATAATAATTGGGTCAATCTAGGGGAGATAAAGTATTTGAACAATTCAAACATGGGGTGTGCACTGTTAAAATGTCCAAAATCCAAATATAATTTGAGAATTTTGTCGGTCTTCTACATCCACCATTAGTCTATAAATGGAAATATTCACAACAGTTTCACATTGGATATAATTGGAAACAAAAAGAAGTGAAACTACAAAGTTTCTAGTGACTGAAATAACGCTCATACAAATCTTGATAACATCACTTATTGTTCCAGCACACTGGCAACACCTCTACTAACTCAGCCTGAAATGTGATATGGTGGATTTGCCATCCAGTCCTCTGGAGTAGTAATATGCCACATAATCTATCACCATAGTTTCCTTGTACAGAGGAGGGTTTTCCTCGGATATTAGCTCCTTGATAGGACCATAGAGCCTTGTAGAACATGGATGGAAATGAGTGCTAAAAAAGCATGCTATGGAAATTCTTGGACCTTCTCTTTTTGCCACCACTCTGTGTTCCACGCTCTTGAACCTATCATTGGAGATCAGCTGCGAGTATTGCGCATGGAGTGGCATCAGATTTCAAACTGGCACTAGGAATTTGAAATTGTTGATGAACTATATGTCAATTTACAGAATTTCAGCTCATATTACCTGAAGGAGATCAGCAATGTTTATGACCAGAGCTCCGGGAATGGGTGGAACCTCGACCCATTTATCATTATGAAAAACTTGCAGTCCGCCAATATGGTCCTGGAGAAGCACAGTGAGGAAACCAGAATCCGAGTGGGCACTTGTTCCGATAGCAACTTCTGGTTCAGGGCAAGGTGGATAGTAGTGACAGAATAGGATTTGCCCCTGGTTGCATTTCATTTCCTCCAAATGTGCAGGGTTGAGTCCAAGAGCCTCAGAAAGCAACTCAAATAAAGTGTGTCCCAAGTTACCAATATGCTTTGAATATTCAAACAGTGCTTCTCTGTGAACAAAAATATACAGACCTGTGAGAATAGTGTTTTGAGTGATACAAATTAATTACACATACTTTTCAGTTGTCAAATTAATGAAATCAAAGGCATTCATCCGGTTGTCTTTTAATCCATTAGAATGCACACAAGACACAAAAAGCCTCTAGACTGAATTAGCACATAAATAGCATATGAAGCCATCTAACCAATTACAAGAGACAAGAATACACCACACTCAAAACAAATTTAAGAATAAAGTACTGCAATCAAAATTCATTGCAATCTTAAAATAAATTATGTTCCACAGATATGAGAGCTATTTAGCAATGCAGCATACTATTTCCTGTGATATTCTCCAACTCTTGGACAATGCATTTGCCATAGTTCAAAAATATACACTCACTTTTTGCAATTTCTGTAAGTAGCTTCTGTAGGTGACTCCCTCACACAACAAGCTATTCTTTGGATTATTTCTTGGTGTTAAATTAAAATAAAACTAAACCTGCATATACTCAAACTAAATATAAAATAAATAATAACTAAAAATAATAATAATTTAGGTAGAGGCAGGAGAGTTTGGCGTGGATGTCAATACATTCACAAATGGCATAGCCAACAAACCTGCCATTTTAGAACTGAATCTGCCATGAGTAATTCATCTTCTGAAAGCTTCTCATCCTCATTGGGCTGGAGGCCCTTTGCAGAAGTGGTACATAACTCCTCACCATCATCTATGATTTCCTTTGGCTCTTCTTGCATTGCAGGATCTTTGGTCTGAAACCCGCACAATCTCCACGGAAGGTCTGTATGTGGATAGGATATCTGAAGCATGGACATCATGATCAAAGGTGACCGAACTCGATGATTTGTTAATGTTGCTTTTGTCGGGAGCAAAAATCTACTGAATGTGATGCGTTAACAGAGTGCTTAACCAATTCTGAGAAAAGCAGCAAATGTTTCATATCCATGACAGGAATATGCATGACTCTATCACCTAGCTTACAAGGTCCTACATGCCTCCTTGTTCTACCAATATTCCAAGATTTAGTGTGCTTGGATGAGTCATTCAAGCTGTTTTACTAGTATTCTCCAATTGATTTTCCAGAAATGTCTTGGAATTTCATCCCTATAGGCAGCTCCATGATTCTTGCCCAATGTCTCAGACCCTTCTTTTGTGAAACTTTGGCGAGATTTCAGTATGTGAATCTGCCGTCGAGGATCAACATGTGGAAATGGTAAAACTATGGTGTTGGTGCAAGTTGCACTAATAATCTGATTTTGATATATGACAAATAGGTTAAAGTTAGATGCTAACTACTCTACTAAATGTACAAGAGTTGACTGGTTTGATAGACCTAACACCAGGCTAAAATCCAGTTAGGTCTGCGGGCCTGATAGCTAGTGGGAAGTCCAGATAGGTCCACGGAGCCTGATATCTGGCGAGAAGTCCGGTTAGGTCCGCAGGACCTAATCGGCCGAAGTCTAGTTGGATCAGCGAACCTGACAACTGATGAAAAGACCTAGTGGGTCAGAGACTAGTCAAGTGACTGCACTTGGTAAATGAAGGTAAGCAACTAGAGGAGAGATCTAGTGAGGATGCGCTCTCCGTTGAGGGAACTGTAGTCGATCCAATTTAGATCAATTTGGGAAGCCTAAGTTGAGATCTTGAATAGATCCTGGTCTCGAGGAGACGAGATCGAATTACTACCCTATCTGCTATGTTGTGCTTTTTATAGGGTAGATATAATTTTTATTGCCCAGACTAATCTTTTCTTGCAGGGAGAAGGGTGCTGAAGAAAAGGACTCCGGGCACCCGGAAGGGATCCGGGCGCCTGGACTCCGGGCACCCGGACAATCCAAGCTTGGCTCTAATATCAATTGACATTGCATAGTAAACAAACAAAGCGATGATCCTCACTAGCAGGAATAAACCCTCACACAAAGAAGAAAAGGAAAATTATATTAATTCAAAATGATTCAAATGAAAGACTGAACTGACTCACAGTATATATAAAAATAAATATTCTAAATAAAGAATACAATGATTTTAATAGGGATTATATTTAATTTTCTATTTATTATCAAAATACAAAAAACTAATTATCAAATGGCTAACAAATCAAATCTTTAATTTATTATACTCATTTTATTCTCTAATATTTTTCAAATTATTACAATCTAGAATTATCTTTAATTTATTTTCTTCAATTATAATTTTTTTTTTTTGGCAATTTTCTTCAATTTCCTACTCTGTAGTTACACCTTTAATTTACAACTGGTATCAACTCTGTCAAACGTGGGTGAACAGATTGAATGGAAAAGGTAGAGATAGATCCAAGAGGCAAACTAAAGGGAGAGTGGCGACTGCTCCACCCAGGGGTATCATTATGCAGAGCTCGAGCTTTCTCAGAAAGACCAAAATCAAAATACCCTAAATTAAATTTATATTTAAAAGTATATATGTGCATACAAATCTTTCAGCTATGAGAGGTAACGAAATCAAGCCCAATAAATAAGGTATACCTGCAAGATTGCGGGAGCTCCTCTGGCTTGGGCGGGTCGGGAAGCATGCGGCAGGTGAGCGTGTCCCTCCAATTCGCCACCCGCGACGCATAGAGGTCGAAGTTGCTGGAGTACTTGGCCGCCCGGCCGCCGTCGCGTGAGTACAACGCCGCCTTCACCTCCGGGTCGCCCTCGTGGAAAGCGCGCACGCCCACCAGCGCGTTTTCCATGGCGCCCGGCGGCACCCCGTGCCCCACCAGCTGGAAGAATCCCCACTCCTGGCACGCCCGCCGGATCTCCGCCACCGCCTCCTCCCGCTGACTCCCGGCAAGGTCGATGACGGGCACCGCGGCCTGGTGGTCCATCTCGATGCGACCGGGCGCATGCTGATGCTCGCTGGTCCGCTGGAAGATGCGTGGGACCTCGGAGGCGCGGCGCGTGACCAGGCCTTGTACGCCGGATTTGGTGGCATCGAAAGCCTTCAGATCGGCGAGCCGATCGTAGAAGTCGTCGGCAATCGAGGCTCCGGCGCCTGCCATCTCTCTCGAAATATCTGTTAGGGCCGTCAGGAAATAAATAAAATATAGCAATTAATATGTTCTAGTACGTTTCTACGGTCCCTGCTAGCAGTGTCTCATCTTCCAGAAAGGACAAACTTACACGCCTCGTCCTCTGCACTGCACCATCGTCGTCGTCGTCGTCGACTACTCTTACACGTGTTTTTTTTAAAAAAAAATAAATAATAAAAGAACGCTCTAAAATATTAGAATTGATAACAGAATAACATTTTAATATATTCGCATTTTAAAAATACTCATTTATTTCGGTAAATTAATAAATATTATTAAAATAAAATAACTTAACTTGATAAAAATATTATATATAAAATATGTTTATATAATTTTTTATAAGTTTAATTAAAATTATTTTAAAATAATTAAAACTATTTTAAATTATTATAATAGCTATTTAATAATTACTAAATATTATAATAACTATTTAACTATAATAACTTTAAAGTATTTTTGATTATTTTGAAATAATTTTACTAAGTTTTTATGGTCTATAATTAATTTACTTTAACACTTTGAAACACTTAGTTTATAGTTTTAAATAGTTTAAAAGTGTTTTTAATTATTTTAATATGATTTTAGATAATTTTAAATAAGCTGGTCAAAAATTATATAAAATATTATATATATATATATATAATATTTTTAATTATTTTTAAAAAAATAATTACTTTAATTTCGTAGCTTCTCTAATAATATTTAGAAATATTTTAAATATTTTTTAAAAAAATGTTCTTTGAAGTTTTCCATTAGGACAATGCAAAGATAATTTCTATTTAAAATAAAAAATATTAAATTAAATTTCTTCTAATATAATATTATTATATAAATTTAAATTTCACATTAGTATCCACTGTAAACGCTACATGATTTTTAAGGGTATTGCAAGTGAGTGTTTAGCCATGTTTGCAAATTAGATTTTCGAGAGAAGAGAATTAGGTTGAGTTGGGGCATTTGGCTATTCAACAATTAATTAGGTTGCTGAAGCTGCCAAATTTGTAAACATATTTTGATATTTTGAATTCGCTGACATGAAAATATAATTAGTATAAGCTTCAACTAATATGGCTATGATCTTCTAATAATATGGAATCGTCACATCAGCGGCCCCCCTAGAACCGGTCCCACGGATATGGAGGGAGGTAAACGTAGGTACACAAGTGAAAAGTGCATGGCGGAGACGTTAACCCCAGACAGTGACACCCCGAGGATCGACAAAAAATAAAAAATAAAAAAAATAACAAGCTATGATCTTCTAACAAGTTGGCATTCAAGATTATGACAATGACAAGCTTAATTCCTTGGTCAATAAAATTTTATAATAATAATGTGGCATATTAGAAATATGAAAAAATTTATTTAGAGCTCTAATTACCAGAAATACCTTGATAGGACGAGTTGGCTGGGAAAGTGGAGCTGCCAATTTAGCTTAAATGGTCAAGGAGTTGAGTATCGAGTGGGCCAAGCTATCAAGTTGTTGTGCTGTAATCAAGCAGGGAGGTCGAGCAAAAAGGCTGGGCTACTGAACTAGGATGTCAAGTAGAAGGCCCGACTGGCGACCCAGGAGATCGGGCCATAAGCCGAGTAGGAGGTCGAGCAAGAGGCGAGAAGGTCAGGTTGCAGAGTTGAGAGGCTAGGTAGGAGGTCGGGCTACCAAGCCATGAGATTGGGCAGGGAGGTATCGAACTACAAAGCGGAGAGGTTAGGCAAGGAGCTGTCGAACTATCGAGCCGGGAGGTCAGACAGGGAGCTGTAGAACTGTCTAGCCCGAGGCTGGGTAGGGAGCTATATATCAAATGGGAGATCGACATAGAGCTGTCAAATGGGAGGTTGGCAGGAAGTTGCCGAACTGTTGAGTGGGCAAGGAGCTGCCGAAAGAAAGATCATACATAGAGTTGTTGAACTATCAAGCTAGGAGGCCGACAAAGGAGCTGTCGAACTGCTATAAGCTGGGAGGTCGAGTAGGGAGTTGTCATATGGGATGCTAAGTTGCCGATCATAAGGGTTGCCGAGTAGGCAAAGCTGCCAGACAAGAAGTAGGGTTGTCAGGCTGTCGAGACTTGTGTTAGACATAGTTTTCTTAAAATATATTCTCTTCTCAGGCGATGCGTAGAGGTTTACACGGATATTTATTTACCAAGATACAATGAGTCAATCATGTTAGACCAAGCACTGATTATTTTTGATGAACTAACTATACATAACAGCTATCACCAAGAGAGCTATTAAGCAGAAAGCAAAGTGGTCGGTCGAGAGGCGGAGAACATGGGGGAGGGGTAGATTGACTATTCTATTCTTCTCTTTGTGTCCTTCTCTACTCTACATTCTGCCCAAGATACTTGGGGCCTTCTTTCCTAGGCTGATTAATGGGCATTACTCAGCCATTTAATGCCTCTGTCTGAATGGCTTGAAACATCAGTTGGTCGACGATTAATGGCCACACTGTTGTAGTAAAAAAATTCATTACATTCATGTAAGTATTTTTTATAGTTCGTCCTCAAGGAAAATAAATTACGGATTAATTTATGGTCGACCATCAAATAAAGGATGGAAAAGAAAAAATTTCCAATGACATAAGTCCGTAAAAATTAACCCTTTATGTTATTATAGTAAAATTGGATTGGATAATAGCCCGACTGCTACAAGTAAAGTAAGTCATAAAACCATTAATGCACTTAAGACAACTAGCAAAAATAGTCCAATTGTAAAATATTAATTTATTGGCTGATCGTCTATAGGTCAGCTATTATACCATTAATGGGTTCGTTACACACTTAGCTAGCGACAAAAACTAGTTGGCAAAATATTATTTGGTCTTAATTAATTTTCATCATGATCGGTCCAACATTAGACGAGTGTAAATTCAAGAGCAATCCAAACTCGGGATTGAACCCCCAAAATGTGCACGTGAAAAAGAATCTCTAATTTATATACGTTCACAATATTTAAAATTATGATTCAATATAAATCACATATTGCCTCAAAACTTCTCATGTGAACCTTCCGTCGTGTGTCGATGCACGACACTAGTTCAGACACTTAAAATGAATTCAGATGCTTAGATTCTCAGTATATTTTATTTTTATTTTATTTTATTTTATTTCTATTTTATTTTAAATATATGTATTTAGGATTTAAAATTTTCAGATTTAAGAGTTACTTTATAATAGATTTTAGTTAATAAAATTTTTTCTTCTAGGTCCAAGTTTCCTTTTAAGTTATATTATTCAAAATTAAAAATTTTAGATATTCACATGGTATATTATATGTATTTAGGATTTAAGATTTTAAGATTTAAGAGTTGGGTTATAATAAATTTAAGCTAATAAGATTTTTCTTTTAGTGTTTAAATTTTCCTATTAGATTATAGTGTTCAAGATAAAAAATTTTAGATTATCATGAAACATAGTATCCATTTTTAAGAAAATATTGATTTAAAAAAAATTAAATCTAGATACTTAGATCATTGTAGCATATATTGACACGCGACATCTTGTCCGTGTTGGTGCAGCGGGGCCGGCAAGAGGGGGGTGAATTGCCTGCAAAATAAAAGTATACCCCTCCTCAAGGCTTTTCAACTCAAAATAGATAGCAATAATAATAATAAAACAAAAGAATTAGAGAAGACCAGAAGTTGACTTGGTTACAACCAAGACGGTTGTTAATCCAAGACGGTGAAAAACGCACTAATGATCTCCTTCTCTGAAGGCGGAGAAGTCTTTTACACACTTAGAATGTAACGCTCGAAAATTCGTAAAATTATTTTAAAAATATTCTATGATTTTTCTGGAATTTTAGGATATTTTTATAGAATTTTTAGAGCAGCGAAGGTAGTAAAAATAAATAGAACCGTAAAATAGCCTACGCGGGAATTGAACCCGAGACTTATTGGGTTCTATGACTTATGGTGAACCTTAGTAACCAGGTGAACCCAACAGGGCCGTGCTGAAAGGAAAGGGAAACAACTAAATTTATATTCAAGTTGGGCCGAAATTACCACTTAATATAAATAAGAAATTATTAAGTGAGGGTTTTATTTTTAATCGTGATTCTCTTCTTCTCAACCCTCACCGCCGCCCACTCCTCCTTCCCCTCCCTCTCTCGGCGCACCAAGCCAAGGGTTCTAGGAGCACCTCCCGGCAACATCAAGGGCACGAGGACGCTCCCCTCCGCGAGAGGAACGCATAGACGCGAGAAGATCGTTGAAGAGACCTCTCCTCCGTGAAACCTAGCGATTAGAATCGTAAGAAATTACGAACAGGAGGTAAGAAACCCCTCACCTGCAGTATAAGTAGCTCTCGTGTGAATTTCATGTATTAGTTTAGTAATATGTAGACTATCGACACAAAGGATGCGAATTAGCGCATACCAAGTGTTCGATTTAAATTGTTTAGCACAGAAAAATGCAGCTTAGGCATTTTAGTAGCCTAAATAAATGCAATAGAAGCATTTTATAGCTTATTTAGTCTTGCTCCAGCTTTTACAGGACTAGATGTCCAATAGGTGGGCTCCCACAGTCGCCTCTAGGTTTAGATAACCTAGTTCTAGGTTTAGACAACCTAGTAAAAGCAAGACAAGAATTTATTAGCTTATGTTCAGTATTTTACTTTTCAGTGGCACTGTACTGGATTAGAGATCCATTGGGTTGGGCTCCCACAGTCATCCCTAGGTTCAGATAACCTAGTAACCCTACTAAATTCGGGACTTGCAAACCCGGGTCTAGTTAGGGATGTGCGCACAGCACGTACAGTTGCCGGGCCCATTAGCAGCATGTTTATGTATTTTCATCTACTATATGTATAGTTTTTAAACTCTCACCAATCAGTTGCGTATACAGTTTAATTCAGCACTAGCTTAGTTAGTTTAGCTTAGTTCATGTTTCAGCTCAGCTCTTTCACATGAATATGTATGATAGTTCTATGTTCAATTTCTGTTACACATGCTTTAGATAATAGTATGTCATGACTAGCTTTGATTTCTATGTATGATAGCATGCCAGGTTTCAGTCTAACCAGTGCATTTTTTTCAAATAGCATGTTTTAAAAGCATATTGCATCGAATGCATGTTTTTGTGAGGTAGATGGTTTCTTACTAAGCGAAAGCTTACAGATACTTTTTCCTTATACTACAGATAAAGGTAAAGGAAAGATGGACTAGCGGAGGCTGGAGGGCAATGCGATGAAGATGTGTGTGGATGTAACTTGGAATAAAGATCTTAGAGAATTTTAGCAAGTTTTGTTTTAAGCATTAGAACTTTTCAGTGTTTTATCATTCGCACTTTAGTATGTTAATTGCTATGAATTAGTAACCATGCACTCTATTAAGCTTAGAACACTATTTGTATGACGTTAGAATGTTAGTTATTATTGTTAGGGTGTTCTTAGTCATTTTTGGAGTCATTATATGTGATTTGGCACGAGACAGTGCTGAAATAAGACCTTTGGCACGAAATCAGAAACTCGAATCGATCAGCTGATCGATTCGAGGGTTTCCAATTGATCGATAGATCGACTGGGCAACTCGTCTCGTGAACAGTAGGCGTCTGGATCGATCAGCCGATCGATCCAGCCAATTCCGTCGCGAACAGAAGGCTCTGGGATCGATTGGCCGCTTGGATCGATCAGCCGATCGATCCAGAATATTGGTCCGAGCACAGTAGCGTGCTGGATCGATCACTGGATCGATCCAACCTGACTTCCGCATACAGTAGCCACCTGGATCGATCAATGGATCGATCAAGTCATTCCAATCGATCCGTGGATCGATTGGGGGGCCTGATATCAGCAAGAAACTCTTAGTTAAGTTTCTTGACCATTGGGGGATGTAATACATGTCATGAATGTAGGACCGTTAGATTCGATAGAGGGGGGGTGAATATCGATTCGCAAAACAAGAGTTTAAGCGCAACAGAAAAAGATAAAGTAGACACAAATATTTTTACTTCGTTCGGAGCCTGTGACGACTCCTACCCAAAGGCCCGTGGTCCTTGACCACTTTCGTTGGGCAATCACTAGCAAGTCGAAATATGATTACAGAAACAGTACAGGAGATGCTAGTAATAATAAAGCAATACCGACAAAGAGAAAATTAAGCAAAAACCGGAAGAGCACTTTTGTCGGAGCGTTGTTGACGTCGCACTTGAACGTCGAGCAGCAAGATCAGCAAAAGAGTTCTCAGTCAAAGTTTTTTCTGAAGCTCCTGTCTGGGGCTTCTTTTATATGCTGTTCCGGGCGCCTGGATCCCTTCCGGGCACCTGGAGTGTGACGTAACTGCTCAAATCAAGATGCTCCACGTAGCGACGATGTGTCTGGATAGAATTCGCCTTCCGGGCGCCCGGACCACCTTGTTCCAGAAAGACTCCTATTTCCTGCAAAACAAGGTTAGTCCGAGGCAAATATATATCCTGTAAAACAAATGGTTAGCAAAGTTAAAGTTCAACAGATAGATAAAGAGAGTATGACTTAGATTCCGTCTTTCCGAGACCGGAATCTAGTCACGATCTCGACTTAGACATCCGAAATGGATCTAAGCCGGATCGACGCCTAATGTCCCCTTCCCGGGAACGCGTCCTCACAGTCACTCCCCTCCAGTGACTTACCTCACTTACCTGCCAGACGTCCGGTCAGCCCGTCGACCCGTCTGGACTTCTCCCGTCGACCCGCTTGGACTTCTCGCCAGCTATCCGGTCAGCCCGTCGACCTAGCTGGACTTCTCGCCAAGCGTCCGGTCAGCCCGTCGACCCGCTTGGACTTCTCGCCAGCTATCCGGTCAGCCCGTCGACCTAGCTAGACTTTTCCTGCACACTTGATCAAAGTGTCAGTCAATAACACAACTAACTTAACCTATTTGTCATTCATCAAAACCTGGGTTAGACCGTTAGTGCTACCCGCACCAACAATCTCCCCCTTTTTGATGGAATAACAACCTGGTTAAGTTAGTGAAAGCATATGTACGAAACACCATGGGTTTTAAAGTCAGTTTGTGTTTTCAAATTGGTTTAGCTAACTTAACCACCTAACCCTCCTCCCCCTTTGGCATTCATCATCAAAAAACCAAGGGTAAACAATCATAGTGTAGAGTTACTGAATAACACTTAAACAATCATAGTCCAGAATTTAAGGACAAAAGTACAATTTTTCAATCCAAGAAAAGATCAAGTTGACTTGGGGGAGTATAAAGTAGTAGTTCTTAGCTTTTAGAAAAAATTTCAAAATTTACAAACATAAGTGTATAAGGTCTAAATTTTAAGATTTAAATATTCAAAACAAGTTTCAACTTTGAAACGCTTTTTCAAACATAAGTTTTCAAAACTAAGTTTGAAAAACTTATTTTTCCAAAACTGATTTATTTTTCACCACTAAATTTGTAAACGATTTAATTTAAAACTTAAGTTTTGACAATGATTTAAGTTTGAAAAATCTAACTTTCATAATTTTCAACACTGAGTTTTGCAAATCAAATTTCAGTTTGCAAATATTGATTTTGAACTTTACTTTTAGTTTTCAAAGGAGTTTGGGAGAACTAACATTGATAAAAAAATCAAACTTTTAAAGTTTAAAAGTACTAGTTTCAAAACCATGGTTTAAAATACTTGAAACGTTGAGTTTTCAAAGATTAAGTAAAAAGGATAAAAAGTTTGTGATTTAAAACAAACAATTTTGAGTTGATTTAAAAAATTTCACAATTTTAAGCAAGTTGATTGATTGTTGAACTTTGATTTTAAGTTAAGTTTTGGAAAATCTAATTTCCACAATTTTCAAAACTAAGTTAAATCTAATTTTCAAAATCAATTTTCAATAAGATGTAAAACCTAACAGCTTAGTTTTATAAGAGTTAGTTTTCAAAAGTAGGTTTAAGAAATTTTTAAGGAAACATTTTTCAAACAAAATTTAAAATATTTTATATAAAGGAAAATTTTTAATTAATTTCTCCCCCTGAACCTGACATAACTTTAACCAGCTGTCTAACCAATTAGATACTAACTAACTATCAGAAGATAGTAGCTTTCACTTGGTTAGTCAGATTAAGTTAATTACAACCAGTCAGTGTTTGACTTGACTGATGAACTTTAATCTGATTAATATCTGAATTGTATTTAACGTTCAGACTTATGTTGATGCACTGAAATTAGCATCTTAAGTCCAGACAGTTGGCCTATGCATCTCACCCCTTTCTATGTTTATCAAACACAAGCAAGGTAAACCTAAGGTGTTGGTGAGATGCTCAAGAACTAGACCTATGGGCACATGCTTTCTAAGGATTCAAAACTAGTCTAAGGCCAAAACTATTTTTGAAAGTCTAAGAATGGAAAGTTTGAAAACAAACAAGTTTAGCCTATAAGTTAGTAAAATCATTTTTGAAAGTATTTTTGAAAGATCCTAGTCTATTAAGCACATCCCTAATTTTCGTCGTAAGTTGCTAAATTCACTTTCAGGGAGAGGTTTTGTAAAAATGTCAGCTAAATTTGATTTGGACTCAATGTACTTGAGTTCAATGTCGCCTTTAGTAACATGATCCCTGATGAAGTGGTGTCTAATTTCAATATGTTTGGTTCTTGAATGATGCACAGGATTCTTGGTTAAGTTAATTGAACTTATATTGTCAATTAATACTTTTACATTTGTGATATTTAAGTTGAAGTCTTTTAGAGTATGCATCATCCATAATATTTGTGCAACAGATTCGCCTATAGCTATGTATTCTGACTCAGTTGTAGACAGAGCAACACAATGTTTCTTTCTACTAAACCAGCTAACAAGTGATGAACCTAATAATTGGCATCCACCACTTGTGCTTTTGCGGTCTAATTTACATCCAGCATAATCTGAGTCAGAATACCCTATTAGTTCAAAATTACTTGTCCTAGGATACCAGATTCCTACATTTGTTGTTCCTTTAAGATATCTAAAAATTCTTTTAACCTGTGTCAAATGGGATTCCTTAGCACAAGTTTGGTATCTAGCACACATACTAACTGCAAATAAAATATCAGGTCGGCTTGCAGTTAGGTATAGTAGGCTACCTATTGCACTTCTATAATATTTTAAGTCAACTGGTTTTCCATTTGGATCACTATCTAAGATTGTGTTTACAGCCATCGGTGTTTTTATTTCTTTTGTATTTTCCATTCCGAATTTTTTAAGTAATTCTTTGGTGTATTTATGTTGAGAGATATAGTTTCCTTCATTTGTCTGTTTGATTTGTAATCCTAAGAAATAGGTTAGTTTTCCCACTAAGCTCATTTCAAACTCTTTTTCCATTAGATTAATAAATTCTTCTAAAAATTCTGAATTTGTTGAGCCAAATATTATGTCATCCACGTATATTTGTGCAATAAATATATTTGTATTTAATGATTTGACAAACAAGGTTGGGTCAATTTGACCTTGTTTGAATCCTTTAGATGTTAGGTAAGATGTTAGCCTCTCATACCATGCCCTGGGTGCTTGTTTAAGTCCATATAGGGCTTTCTTTTAAAAACATAATCAGGGTGTTCTAAGCTTTCAAAACCAGGAGGCTGACCTACATAAACTTCTTCTTTGATTAGTCCATTAAGAAAGGCAGACTTAAAATCCATTTGGTATAGTTTAAATCCCTTATGGGCTGCATAACTTAGTAACATTCTAATGGATTCTAATATGGCTACTGGGGCATATGTTTCGTCATAGTCAAGTCCTTCAACTTGACTAAATCCTTTGGCAACCAGTCTAGCCTTATTTCTAGTAATTTCCCCAGTTTCACTTAGTTTGTTTCTGAATACCTATTTTGTTTCTATTATTTTCTTATTCTTAGGTGGTGGGACTAGGTCCCAGACCTCATTACGCTCAAATTGGGCTAGTTCTTCTTGCATAGCTATAATCCAATCTGGGTCTAGTAGGGATTCATCCACAGTTTTAGGTTCAATTTTTGAAATTAATGAGATTTGAGTTAGGTTTCTAAAGGATGATCTGGTTTGAACTCTTAAGTCTGGGTCACCAATTATTTGATCAGTTGGATGATTTGGGTGTACCCTTATTGTTTTAGGAGGTTGATTCTCTTGATGTTGTTCCTCGTCTTCATGATCTAGAGTTTGGTTGGTTTCTGGAACAGACTCTGGGGGTTGTGTAGGTTCTATGTCTTGTTTAGTTTCTTTAAATTTTACATTACTAGTTTCTTCAATTTTTAAGGTAACTTTATTATAAATTCTGTAGCCTCTACTGTTGAGGGAATATCCTACAAAAATTCCATTTTCAATTTTAGAGGTAAATTTTCCTAAGTGTTCTCTTGTATTTAAGATAAAAACTGGGCACCCAAATACCTTAAAGTATTTTATGTTTGGTCGTTTATTATAAAATATTTCGAAGAAAGTTTTGTTTTGAGTTTTATTTATTATAGCAGGCTGTACTAACAGCTTCTGCCTAAAAGTATTTAGGTAGGTTATACTCATTTAACATTGTTCTAGAAGCTTCAAGTAAGGTTCTATTTTTTCTTTCTACAATTCCATTTTGTTGGGGGGTTTTAGGGCATGAGAACTCATGATGGTAACCGTTTTCTAGACAAAAACTGTTAAAGTTATGATTTTTAAATTCTCCCCCATTGTCACTCCTAATTCTTTTAATTTTAATATCTTTTTCGTTTTCAATCTGTTTGCAAAAATTTGTAAGAATTTCAAAAGTTTCATCTTTATGTTTTAAGAATTTTACCCAAGTAAACCTAGAGTAATCGTCTATAATTACTAAACAGTATAAGTTTCCATTAATGGATTTAACTCCATGGGAGTCAAAAGATCTAAATGTAGAAGTTCTAAGATTGAGTTAGTTTGTGGTTGATTTGTTTGTTTGTGGGTTGACTTAGTTTGTTTTCCTTGTTGACAAGCATTACATATAGTTGAATCTAAGTTAGGTAACTTCGGTAAGCCTTTTACAAGTCCATTTAGTTTACTTATATTTCTAAAGTTGGTGTGAGACATTCTCCTATGCCATAACCAAGTTTCTTCTTTTTGTGTTAAATAACACTTAATGGAAGAAATGGTTAAGTTGATGACATAGATGTTGTCTTTTCTAAAACCTTTTAGGCTTATGGTAGGATTATCTAGATGTTTGATTGAGCATTCTGTAGATAGAAACGTGACCTTATACCTAGTATCACACAATTGACTTATACTTAGAAGATTATATTTAAAGGTTTCAACAAGTAAGACATTTGTAATTATAAAGTCTGATTTTAATTCAATATTACCTATACCAATTACCTTGAGTTTGCCGTTGTTTCCAAAGGCAACTGTTCCTAGGCTTTTGTAAGTGAGTTGAGTGAACTTGGTGTGATCTCCAGTCATATGTTTGGAGCAACCACTGTCCAAAATCCACTTGGTTTCCTACAGTAAGTAGGATTTTGAGGTTAGTCTTTCGAGCATGCATTAATTTAAGTTTAAAATTAAGATTTTGAGATTAATTTAAGTTTTAAAATTAAAATTTTGAAATTAATTAAGTTTTAAAATTAATTTAAGTTTTTAAAATTAAAATTTTGAAATTAATTTAAGTTTTAAAATTAAAATTTTGAAATTAATTTTTAAGTTAAGAATTAAAATTTTGAAAATAATTTTTAAGTTTAGAATTAAAATTTTGAAATTAATTTTTAAGTTTAAAATTAAAATTTTGACAATAATTTTTAAGTTTAAAATTAATATTAATTTTTGAGTTTAAAATTAAAATTTTGAAATTAATTTTTAAGTTTAAAATTAAAATTTTGAAATTGATTTTTAAGTTTAAAATTAAAATTTTGAAATTAATTTTTAAGTTTAAAATTAAAATTTTGAAATTAATTTTTAAGTTTAAAATTAAAATTTTGAAATTGATTAAATTTAAAATTAAAATTTTGAAATTAATTTTTAAGTTTAAAATTAAAATTTTGAAATTAATTTTTAAGTTTAAAAGAACTTTTAAAATTAAAATTTAAGTCTTATTCATCTCACCCGATCTGTATTATCAATCAGGGAATCCTATGATTTTGTGAGATGAAATTAGTTTGATTACAGAGTTTTGTTTTAACTTGTGTTAGATTCAAACTTAGCTTTGGTTTCCACAAATAGGCATTCTTCGGATAAACTTCTAAGCTTGGTGAGTCACAAGGACATCCTTAGAAGTAACCAACCTTTCGAGGTTTTCCGAATAGTCCTATCCACGGAACTTAGTACTAAATCTTGGTCTAACTGGTTAGGATTCGTTTAAGGGTAGCTTCGGTCAGTTTCACTTGGCCAAATGCACCAGATCGAAACCATATCTTTCTAGACATGCGATACCCAAGTTTCCCTAACGTACTATCATCCAAAAATTTCACCAATACCATGATTCAAGTTAAACTTGGTCTCTAATCCTAATTACCCTGCCGGGTTAGTTTGTTTTGGGTTACCCTGTCGGGTATGTTAATTTTGGAGGTGCCAGCTACTCTGGAGCCTCCCCCTGAATTATTTGCCATTAATTTAGATTTTGGTTTTAGGTTTGTATCGATTCTTTTTATAGTTATAATCAACTTGGTGATAATCTAAATTTTGTCGAATTTTGAATTTTGGTTTTAATTTAGAATTATATTTTAGTTTTTGATCTGATTTATTCAAGTTTATATAATGTATTTTATCTTTAGGTATATAGAATTGATTAAGTCCTACTTGCGTGGTTAAGCACGCTTTCGGGACCCAAGCTTGTTTAGTTGCTTTGTGTTGGGTTAATAATGATTTAAAGGTTTTGTTTGAGTTTGACTTATATCCAAGTCCGGTTTTATTATAGCATGCCTTTTGGTTATTTAGAATTAAATCTAAATTTTTTGATCTTGTTGTGAATTTTTCTAACATCTCCTTTAAATTGTTTATTTCATTTTTTAATGATAAATTCTCCTCCTCAAGTGTTAGATCTTGAGTTGGATTTGAATTTTTTTAACTGTTCCTTGAGGTTTTGATTTTCCTCAAGAAGTAAGTTGTTTTCATTTTCTAATTTAGTTAATTTGCTATTTAAACAGGAAATAATTCTAAAAAATTTTTTGTTTAAATTAGAGTATACCTCATTCGGGCCTTCGGAAACGAGTACGGACTCGTGGCTTGTTTCGGGTTCAGACCCGTCTTCATCTTCCGACTCATTTTCAGTTTCGGCTTCGCGGGCCATCAGTGCGAGGTGGCTTTGGTGCTTTTGCCTTTCTCCTTCCGATTCGTCTGAGGAGGAATCATCCCATGTTGCTTTGAGGGCTTTCTTCTTTGTTGACTTTGGTTTGTCAAGTTTCAATCTTGGGCATTCGTTCTTGTAGTGCCCCTTTTTGTTACATCCGAAGCATGTGACATTTCTTGAGTCGGCTGGCGAACTGATCTTCTGAAGATCCTGTTTGCTGAAGCTTCTCTTTTTCCTGGTGAACATTTTCCTTACTAGGTTCACCAGGTGTTCTTCGTCTTCAGAGTCTTGATCGGAATCTTCTTCGGATTCGGGCTTGTTCTTCTTTTCTTTAGAGGAACCTGCAAATAAAGCTACACCTTTCTCGACCCCGGCATTAGTTTGCTCATGAAGTTCTAATTCACAAAAGAGTTCGTCCAATTTTAATTTAGATAAATTTTTTGAAATTTTGTAGGCATCTACGATTGATGCCCATAAATTGTTTCGCGGAAAAGCATTTAACGCGTACTTGATTAAGTCTCGGTTCTCCATTTGGTGGCCTATCGCGTGGAGACCGTTGAGGATATCTTTGACCCTCGCATGAAGCTGACTTGCCGTTTCTCCTTCCTGCATTTTTATATTAAAAATTCTATTTAACAGCAAATCTCTCTTTGTTACCTTCGCGTCGCTTGTTCCTTCGTGCAGCTCGATCAGTTTATCCCAAAGCTCCTTAGCGTTTTGATGCGGTCTGACCCAGTTCAGTTCTTCTCGTGTTAGTCCGCAGTGTAGAGTATTGATGGCTTTGTTTTCAATTGATGCCTTTTTCTTCACATCATTTGTCCAGTCTTCAGGATCTAGTATGTTCCCGGAGTTGTCCACTGGAATTTTGTAAGCCCTTGTGACGCTCATCCATTGGTCGTAGTCTGTCTTCATGTAGACCTCCATTCTCCTCTTCCAGTACGAAAAGTCATCCCCGTTGAATAGAGGAGGACGTACTGTGCTGAAGCCTTCTTGTTGAGACATCGTAACCTACACACAAGAAATTAACTGGAAAAATATCCCAAGACTTCGTCTTGGATTAGCAGTGCGGGAGAAACAGAAACTCTAAGTTGGTGTTGCACCAATTTAGATTTTAAATGTAAAAAAAATATCTTCCAAAAAAAATTTCACCCCCAGTCTGTTTGGTGGTTACACCAAATCAGAGCGGTACCTGCTCTGATACCACTTGTAGGACCATTAGATTCGATAGAGGGGGGGTGAATATCGATTCGCAAAACAAGAGTTTAAGCGCAGCGGAAAAAGATAAAGTAGACACAAATATTTTTACTTCGTTCGGAGCCTGTGACGACTCCTACTCGAAGGCCCGTGGTCCTTGACCACTTTCGTTGGGCAATCACTAGCAAGTCGAAATATGATTACAGAAACAGTACAGGAGATGCTAGTAATAATAAAGCAATACCGACAAAGAGAAAATTAAGCAAAAACCGGAAGAGCACTTTTGTCGGAGCGTTGTTGACGTCGCACTTGAACGTCGGCGGCAAGATCGTAAGAGTTCTCGGTCAAAGTTTTTGAAGCTCTGTGGGGCTTCTTTATATCTTTGTTAACGCTGGATCCTTCCGGGCACAGGTGTGACGAATCGCTCAAATCAAGATGCTCCACGTGGCGACGATGTGTTAGAATTATCCTGGGCGCCGGACCACCTTGTTCGAAAGACTCCTTTTCCCGCAAAACAAGGTTAGTCCGAGGCAAATATATATCTGTAAAACAAATGGTTAGCAAAGTTAAAGTTCAACAGATAGATAAAGAGTATGACTTAGATTCCGTCTTTCCGAGACCGGAATCTAGTCACGATCTCGACTTAGACATCCGAAATGGATCTAAGCGGATCGACGCCTAATGTCCCCTTCCCGGAACGCGTCCTCACAGTCACTTACCTCACTTACCTGCCAGACGTCCGGTCAGCCCGTCGACCCGTCTGGACTTCTCGCCAAGCCTCCGGTCAGCCCGTCGACCCGCTTGGACTTCTCGCCAGCTATCCGGTCAGCCCGTCGACCTAGCTGGACTTCTCGCCAAGCGTCCGGTCAGCCCGTCGACCCGCTTGGACTTCTCGCCAGCTATCCGGTCAGCCCGTCGACCTAGCTAGACTTTTCCTGCACACTTGATCAAAGTGTCAGTCAACAACACAACTAACTTAACCTATTTGTCATTCATCAAAACCTGGGTTAGACCGTTAGTGCTACCCGCACCAACAATGAATAGTTTAGATTACACCCCTTAGCATGTGTAGAACCAAGAAATGATGATAGTTAGCAAAATTTTAATTAGTACAACTTCCGCATCTAGATTTAATGATGGTCATGGAATAGTTAGCACAGATTAATGTAACGATCGGCCTCACAGCCTAGTCAGTAGAAGGCGGGGCGTTACAGAGTGGTATCAGAGCAGTTTCCATGCTTCCTACACACACATCTGCATTGAACCTGCAGCTTCCAAGTAAGAAACGTCTCTCACTTTATTATGTTCTTTCTTTCATGTTTATAGATACTGTAGCATGTTGATTGATGATAACACCTAACATGATAATGATAGTAGATATATAAACATGATTGCCTTATGTCCTCTATGTCTTTAGAAATGGCACGAGGACGCCCAGCTAGAAGGGCACCAGCTACTGAGCCCCAGCATGAGGTAGGCAGTCCAGTGCCTCCCCCAGACCTTACAGCATTAGTGGCTCAGTTACAGCAGCAGTTAGCTGAACAGCAATAGGAGATAGCCACCTGAAAGGCTAACCAGTAGAATACTCCCACAGTCACCCCGGAACCAAACTTGGCAACGCCAGTAGTCTTAGAGGTTCCACCAGTCCAGCCTACAACACCAGTAGCCCCAGCAGCAGAGGCAAAAAGAGAGGCCTATCTGATCCAGTGGCAGAGAGTTAAGCTCGAAAACTTCTCAGGAACCAGTGAACCATGGGATGCTAAAGCCTGGTTCAAAACATTGGAGAGTACGATGGAGCTCCTGGACTGGCCAGAACACTAGAAGGTGAAGTGCGCCTCCTTCTGCCTGACAGGAGATACACGCATGTGGTGTGAGAGAATTAGAGCGAAGCACCCAGTAAATCAGATGACATGGGCTGACTTCGAGAAAGAATTCTTCGAGGAGTTCTTTCACATGCGGGTCACAAACCGCCACTACGACGAGTTCACTGAGTTTCGTCAGGGCAACCTATCAGTTGAGGAAGCCGTGAAGAAATTCAATAGATTGGCTCGTCTATGCCCTGAACTAGTCGGCACAGAGAAAGAAAGAGTCCGGTTGATGCTCAAGATGCTGAGGCCAGAAATAGCAATGAACGTGGCTGGCGGCGTTCACAGGCCGCAAACCACCGAAGAACTAGTCAGCAGTGCTCTGACCACCGAGCACTACCAGAACAATATCAAACACCAGAAGCAAGTCCTCTCAGAGTCAAAAGGGCAAGGAAGCTCAGGCACTCAGAAACAACAGGGCCACAGCTCCAACTGGAAAGGGAACTCCAGCAATAAGCGCAAACCAGGGAGTTACCCAAAAGGAGGGCCAGCTAGCAAACATCCAAGTTATCCAAAGTGTGCTACTTGTGGGAAATTCCACCATGGAGTTTATCGTAAAGGCACATGAGGATGCTTTGAGTGTGGACAGGAAGGACATATGGCTAAGCAGTGCCCGAACAAGACTAGGCTTCCTCCACCACAGCCGATTCAGTACGGAGGCCAGCTAGCTCAGTTACATCAGATGCAGGCCGCTCTAGATGGTCCACACATCAGCCAGGACAGACTAGAAGCCCCTCCAGCTATGACGAATGCAAGGATCTACTCCTTATCCAGAGAAGACGTAGCAAATGCCTCGACAGTGGTTACAGGTCAGATTAGTATTTTACAGCAAAGTACAACTGTATTATTCGATACTGGGGCAACCCATTCTTATATATCCAGGGCATTTGCTGAGAAGTTAGCAAGACCTCCAGAGGTACTCAGTAGTCAGTTTCTGACGACCTTACCTTCAGGAGAAATTATGGCATCCACGCACTGGCTCAGAGCAGTGCCAGTCATTATAGCAAACAGAGAGCTCTTTTGTGATCTGATAGTGCTAAATATGATCCTTGGAATGTACTTCTTGATCAGATACGGTGCTTCCATCAAGTGCCGTAAACAGAAAGTCGTATTCCAACCTGAAGCAGAAGCACAGTTCGAGTTCATCGGAGAACCCAAGAGAAAGGCCAAAAAGTTTCTCTCCGCTATGAAAGCACAGAGATTAATGGATTCAGGATGTACGGGATTTTTAGCACATGTGGTCAGTACCGGTCAGGACAAGGACCGATAGCTAGCAGAGGTCCGAGTCGTACGTGACTACCCAGCAGTCTTCCCTGAAGAGTTACCAGGCCTAGCACCAGACAGGGAGATCAAATTTGAGATAGAACTCATTCCCGGTACAAATCCTATCTCTAAGGCACCTTACCGCATGACTCCAGCAGAACTGAAAGAACTTCATGAGCAACTACAGGAGCTGCTTGACAAGGGCTTCATACGTCCGAGTCACTCACCATGGGGAGCGCCTGTATTGTTCGTGAAGAAGAAGGACGGGAGCATGCGTCTGTGCATAGATTACAGAGCACTGAACCAAGTCACGATCAAGAATAGGTATCCTCTTCCCAGAATTGATGACCTGTTCGATCAGCTGAAGGGAGCAGCAGTGTTCTCTAAGATAGACCTCAGGTCAGGTTATCATCAGGTGAAAGTTAGAGAAGGGGATATACCTAAGACAGCATTCAGGACTAGATACGGACATTACGAGTTTGTAGTCATGCCCTTTGGCATGACAAATGCTCCAGCTACTTTCATGGACCTCATGAACAGAGTATTCAGAGAGTACTTAGATAAGTTCGTTATCGTCTTCATCGATGACATCCTTATCTATTCAGGAACTCAGGAAGAACACGCAGAGCACCTGAGACCCTTCAGCAGAACCTGTTGTACGCCAAGTTCACAAAATGTGAATTTTGGTTAGATCAGGTGTCCTTCCTGGGTCACATCATCTCAAAGGATGGTATTATGGTAGACCCCAGTAAGATAGCAGCTGTGAGTAACTGGAAAAGACCCAAGAACGCTAGTGAGATCAGAAGCTTTCTGGGATTAGCAGGTTATTACAGAAAATTCGTAGAGGACTTCTCCAGGATAACCTCCCCACTGACAGCTCTCACCAGGAAAAATAAGAAATATCAGTGGACAGAGGACTGCGAGAACAGCTTTAGCGAGCTAAAGAGGAGATTGACCAGTGCACCTATTTTGACTCTACCAGAGAATACAAACAGCTTTGATATATATAGTGATGCCTCTAAGTTGGGACTAGGAGCAGTGCTGATGCAAGACGGCAAGGTAATCGCCTACGCCTCCAGACAACTCAAGGATTATGAGAAGAACTATCCTACTCATGACCTTGAGCTTGCAGCAGTGGTGTTCGCTCTCAAAATTTGGAGACATTACTTGTATGGAGCTCAGTGCAGAGTGTATACAGATCATCAGAGTCTGAAGTACTTCTTCACTCAGAAGGATTTGAATATGCGACAACGCAGATGGCTAGAGCTGGTCAAGGACTACGATATAGACATCCTCTACCATCCAGGAAAGGCAAATAGGGTAGCAGATGCACTTAGCAGAAAGTCCAGTGCTGCCCTATTATCTTTGGCAGTCATGTCACCGCCCCTACAGAAAGAGATCACAGACTTCGGTCTTGAACTCATAGTTGGACAACTCTCTACTATGACGTTAGAGTCTACCTTGCTTGGTGACCTTCAGACAGCTCAGGAACAAGATCCTGAAATTCAGAAAATCAAGTAAGGGATAGCAGAATCAAAAGGTAGAGAGTTCAGAATATCAAATAGCGGGGTATTATATTTTGGTGACAGATTATGTGTTCCAGATCAGGAGGAAATACGCAGGAAGATTTTAGATGAGGCTCACAAGACTCCCTATGCGATGCATCCAGGCTCCACCAAAATGTACCAGGACTTGAAGAAGCGCTTTTGGTGGCCTGGGATGAAGAGAGACATCGCTCGATATGTCAGCATCTGCCTAACCTGTCAGAGGGTTAAGGCAGAACATCAGAGACCAGGAGGAGTTTTGCAGCCCATTCAGATACTCGAATGGAAGTGGGAAGACATTTCCATGGATTTCATAGTGGGATTACCCAGAACCACGAATGGTTTTGATACCATCCGGGTAATAGTTGACAGGTTGACTAAATCAGTCCACTTCTTAGCTATCAGGATATCCTACTCCATGGAACAGCTAGCACAGTTGTATCTCAAGGAGATCGTTAGACTACATGGAGTCCCATGAACCATTATATCAGACAGAGACAACAGATTCACATCACACTTCTGGGAGTGTGTACAGTCAGCGTTGGGCACGAAGTTAAAGTTCAGCACAACTTTCCATCCTCAGACAGATGGACAGACGGAGCGAGTAAATTAGGTACTTGAAGATATGCTCCGAGCATGTGCCCTAGATTTCAAAGGAAGTTGGTGTAAATATATGAGTTTAGCAGAATTTGCATACAACAATAGCTATCAGGACACTATCGGTATGACACCTTACGAGGCTCTCTACGGGCGGAGGTGTAGATCTCCAATCTGTTGGTATGAGAGTGGTGAACAGAAAGAACTAGAGCTTCAGACAGGTCTAGTAGCAGATACCACAGCAGCTATACAGCAGATCCGCCAGAGGATAGAGACAGCTCAGAGTCGCCTGAAAAGCTATGCTGATACACGGCGCAGACCTTTAGAGTTCTCAATTGGGGATTCAGTGTTCCTCAGAGTAGCTCCCATGAAGGGAGTAATGCATTTTGGGAAAAAGGGCAAGCTAAGTCCCAGATATGTGGGACCACACCTTATTAGCAGAAGAGTGGGCAAGGTAGCATATGAGTTAGAGCTACCCCAGGAAATGTCAGCTGTCCACAACGTATTTCATGTCTCTATGCTGAAGAAGCATATCCCAGATGCCACCCAGGTGATTGAGCCCCAGTCGGTACAAGTCCGCGAAGACCTTAGCTATGACAGTCGGCCTATTCAGATAATAAACCGAGCAGTTAAGAAATTGTGGAACAAGGAAGTACCATTAGTGAAAGTTATTTGGCACAGTCACACAGCAGAAGAGGCAACCTGGGAGACAGAAGTCAGTATGAGACATAACTACCCAGAGTTATTCTAAGTTCGAGGATGAACTTTTTATAAGGTATGGGGGATTGTAACGCCCAAAAATTCTCAAAATTATTTTAGAAATATTCTATGATTTTTCTAGAATTTTAGGATATTTTTATAGAATTTTTAGAGCAGCGAAGGTAGCAAAAATAAATAGAACCGTAAAATAGCCTACGCGGGAATTGAACCCGAGACTTATTGGGTTCTATGACTTATGGTGAACCTTAGTAACCAGGTGAACCCAGCAGGGCCGTGCTGAAAGTAAAGGAAAACAATTAAATTTATATTCAAATTGGGCCGAAATTACCACTTAATATAAATAAGAAATTATTAAGTGAGGGTTTTATTTTTAATCGTGATTCTCTTCTCCTCAACCCTCACCTCCGCCCACTCCTCCTTCCCCTCCCTCTCTCGGTGCACCAAGCCAAGGGTTCTAGGAGCACCTCCCGGCAACATCAAGGGCACGAGGGCGCTCCCCTCCGCGAGAGGAATGCATAGACGCGAGAAGATCGTTGAAGAGATCTCTCCTCCGTGAAACCTAGCGATTAGAATCGTAAGAAATTACGAACAGGAGGTAAGAAACCCCTCACCTGCAGTATAAGTAGCTCTCGTGTGAATTTCATGTATTAGTTTAGTAATATATAGACTATCGACACAAAGGATGCGAATTAGCGCATACCAAGTGTTCGATTTAAATTGTTTAGCACAGAAAAATGCAGCTTAGGCATTTTAGTAGCCTAAATAAATGCAATAGAAGCATTTTATAGCTTATTTAGTCTTACTCCAGCTTTTACAGGACTAGATGTCCAATGGGTGGGCTCCCATAGTCGCCTCTAGGTTTAGATAACCTAGTTCTAGGTTTAGACAACCTAGTAAAAGCAAGACAAGAATTTATTAGCTTATGTTCAGTATTTTACTTTTCAGTGGCACTGTACTGGATTAGATATCCATTGGGTTGGGCTCCCACAGTCGTCCCTAGATTCAGATAACCTAGTAACCCTACTAAATTCGGGACTTGCAAACCCGGGTCTAGTTAGGGATGCGCGTACAGCACGTACAGTTGCCGGGCCCATTAGCAGCATGATTATGTATTTTCATCTACTATATGTATAGTTTTTAAACTCTCACAAATCAGTTGCGTATACAGTTTAATTTAGCACTAGCTTAGTTAGTTTAGTTTAGTTCATGTTTCAGCTCAGCTCTTTCACATGAATATGTATGATAGCTCTATGTTCAGTTTCTGTTACACATGCTTTAGATAATAGTATGCCATGACTAGCTTTGATTTCTACGTATGATAGCATGCCAGGTTTCAGTCTAACCAGTGCATTTTTTCAAATAGCATGTTTAAAAAGCATATTGCATCGAATGCATGTTTTTGTGAGGTAGATGGTTTCTTACTAAGCGAAAGCTTATAGATACTTTTTCCTTATACTGCAGATAAAGGTAAAGGAAAGATGGACTAGCGGAGGCTGGAGGGCAATGCGATGAAGATGTGTGTGGATGGAACTTGGAATAAAGATCTTAGAGAATTTTAGCAAGTTTTGTTTTAAGCATTAGAACTTTTCAGTGTTTTATCATTCGCACTTTAGTATGTTAATTGCTATGAATTAGTAACCATGCACTCTATTAAGCTTAGAACACTATTTGTATGACGTTAGAATGTTAGTTATTATTGTTAGGGTGTTCTTAGTCATTTTTGGAGTCATTATATGTGATTTGGCACGAGACAGTGCTGAAATAAGACCTTTGGCACGAAATCAGAAACTCGAATCGATCAGCTGATCGATTCGAGGGTTTCCAATCGATCGATAGATCGACTGGGCAACTCGTCTCGCGAACAGTAGGTGTCTGGATCGATCAGCTGATCGATCCAGCCAATTCCGTCGCGAACAGAAGGCTCTGGGATCGATCACTGGATCGATTGGCCGCTTGGATCGATCAGCCGATCGATCCAGAATATTGGTCCGAGCACAGTAGCGTGCTGGATCGATCACTGGATCGATCCAACCTGACTTCCGCATACAGTAGCCACCTGGATCGATCAATGGATCGATCAAGCCATTCCAATCGATCCGTGGATCGATTGGGAGGCCTGATATCAGCAAGAAACTCTTAGTTAAGTTCCTTGACAATTGGGGGATGTAATACATGTCATGAATAGTTTAGATTACACCCCTTAGCATGTGTAGAACCAAGAAATGATGATAGTTAGCAAAATTTTAATTAGTACAGCTTCCGCATCTAGATTTAATGATGGTCATGGAATATTTAGCACAGATTAATGTAACGATCGGCCTCACAGCCTAGTAAGTAAAAGGTGGAGTGTTACATAGAAGCTCAGAACTATTGCTAGGAATGATTACAGAGTTGATTGCTTGAATGAATGATAATTTTCTAGTTCCAGGGGCCTTTAAATAACTCCTGGAAATCCTATCTCGAAGTTCCAAGGCGCCTCCAACAAGGTCCAAGGCGCCTCCAACCAAGTCAAGCGGATAAAACTCTATTCGTGCTCAAACAGTCGAATTGACCCGGGCTGAGGCGCCTCAAACAAGATTGAAGGCGCCTCCAATGTGGAGGCACCTCCAATGTTGATTGAGGCGCCTCCAATGTTGAGGCGCCTCCAATATCTGATGAAGGCACCTTGAGCTGCATTTCCAGCATCCTTTATCCTTTATTTTGACTCCCGAAGCTTCATGAGTTTGGGTGATTCCGACCAACCGAAATAGGGCTCACCCGAACCCAATTTTCGGTTTTCTCCTCGAGCAGGCTTCTGTCCGGCTTCTCATCCCTCAAACGTCGCGCACGTTCTTCTCGTCCACCGGAGTACTCTTCCACAGCTCTCTCATCCTTCGGACGCACCGATCCCGTCGGCTCCCTTCCCGTGTCATCCTTCTCGCTAGCTGCATCTTCCGCTCGACTTCCTGCACTCCTAAGTTCCTGCACACTTAGATACAGGGATCAAATAACAAGCAAAACTAACTAACTTGGTTGATCACATCAAAACAACCACGGGGTCCAACAATCTCCCCTTTTTTGATGTGCATCAACCCAAGTTCAAGTTAAACTTAGAAAAAAGAGTGGGGAACAAAGAAAAAGAATTATAATTTTTAACTTAGAAAAATTATAATTTTCTTAACTCCCCCTAAACTTAAACTTGTACTTAACTATCTCCCCCTTTGATCACCGCAAAAAGAGTGGGGAACAAAGAAAATTTTTTTCTAATTAGTTAAAAATTTTCTAAGAGAAAAATTCAAGCTTTCTAAGTACAAGATCAGACTAAAATATTTTAAGTATAAAAAAAAATTTAAAACATTTGCTAAGTAATAATAAATCTTTTTCAGAAAAATTTAGTTAAGATAATTTCAGAAAAAAAATTCTTATTGAGAATTTTTCTAAGAAACAAAAAAAAAATGTTTTTGAAGAATTTTCAGAAAAAATGTTTAAAAACTTTTCAAAGTATTATCTATTTTAATACTTTTATCAGAAAGTTAATTAAACATTTTATTTTCAATATTTTGGCTTCCATGTTATGGCGAGGCACTAGACCTTTTTGATTATTGGAGCAACAACCACTTCCTTAGTCAAAGCCTCATAAAGAAATTTTAATGTTTAATTTTCTTCTGAAAGCCTTAATCTTAAAGAGATTTCAACCTAGTAAAGATTTTGGAACCCAGTATAGATTCCTTGCTACAGGGTTAGTTAAAAACTTAGGGGGTATATAGCCTTTAGGTATTCTTCTAAGTTAACCCTGATTCTTTCTTATATACCAATTTAATTTTCTATAAACCTTGATTTTTGATTTTTGAAAAACATTAGTATTTGAACATGTATCAGATTTTAACTTTTCAATTTGGAGTTTCAATTTATCATTTTCAGATTTCAAATTATCTAACATTTTATTTAAGTTAGCAATTTCTTTTTCTGATTCAACTAAGTCTTTAGAAAGAGCTTTAATAAATTGAAACGACTGTTTAGGGTTCAGAGCACGTACCTTACTTACCTTACTTTGTGGTGCTCTCCCTTCATCATAGCTTTCCTCTTCTGATATTCCTCCCCCTTCATCTATGTTCATTTCTGAGCTTAATTCTTCTTCTGGCAGATGGTTGGCTATTAGTTCTAGTCCCGAGAAGGCTTCGTTTTCATATTCCGAGGATGATGATTCATCCCATGTAGCCTTCAGACTCTTGCGCTTTGAGGACGTCGATCTTTGAGACTTTTCGTTATCTTTTTTCTTTAATTTAGGGCAGTCATCCTTGATGTGCCCTTCCTCGTTGCAGTTGTAGTACCGGACTACCCTTTTGTTGCGCTGATGCTTCCTCGATTGTGATTTAAATTTATTAGTTTTAAGAAATTTATTGAAATGTCTTACCAGTAGCGCTACTTCGGTTTCGTCGATCGACGCTTCGGAGTCAAGATCGTCCTTTTCGGCTTGTAGGGCAATGTTGAGGTTTGACTTTTCTACTTGTTTAGGCTCTGCAAGTTGTGACTCGTGAAGTTCAAAGGTAGAAAATAAACTTTCTAGACTACTTACCTCAAAGTCCTTAGAGATGTAGTAAGCATCTACTAAGGACGCCCACTCTAGAGTCCTTGGGAAGGTGTTTAGTACATACCAAATGGAATCTCGGTTTGTTACCATTTCGCCGAGATTTGTCAGTTGCACTATCAACTCCTTGATCCTCGCTTGGAGTTGCGCATCCTTCTCGCCGTTGTTCATTCGAAGATTTGTTAGTTGTGTCCGGAGGACGTCGCGCCTTGCTAGCTTCGCTTCTGAGGTGCCCTCGTGGAGCTCCAAGAATTTATCCCGGAGGTCTTTTGCGGAGTCGTAGCTTCTGATCCGACTTACCTCCTGGGGCGGCAGAACACTTAGCAAGTGAAATTTCATCTTTCCGTTGGCTACGCAATCGGCCTGCTCCTTCTTCGTCCAGTTGCATTCTTCTTTGTCTTTTGACGTTGTATATCCATATTTCATTATTAAAAGAATATCGAATTCGGTCTTAAAAAATACCTCCATTTTACGTTTCCAAGTAGCGAAGTCTCCGTCGAACTCCGGGGGATGAATGTTTGATCCGATTATCGTCCTGATCTTTTTGCTTCAGTTGGCAGTTAGTCCTTCTGAGGCGGTCGGGCTCTGATACCACTTGTTGGTACAGCGGGGCCGGTAAGAGAGGGTAAATTGCCTATAAAATAAAAGTATACCCTCCTCAAGGCTTTTCAACTCAAAATAGATAGCAATAATAATAATAAAACAAAAGAATTAGAGAAGACCAGAAGTTGACTTGGTTACAACCAAGACGGTTGTTAATCTAAGGCGGTGAAAAGTGCATTAACGATCTCCTTCTCTGAAGGCGGAGAAGCCTTTTACACATTTAGAAGCTCATAACTATTGCTAGGAATGATTATAGAGTTGATTGCTTGAATGAATGATAATTTCCTAGTTCCAGGGGCTTTTAAATAGCTCCTGAAAATCCTATCTCGAAGGTCCAAGGCGCCTCCAATAAGGTCCAAGACACCTCCAACCAAGTCAAGCGGATAAAACTCTATCCACGCTCAAACGGTCGAATTGACTCGGGCTGAGGCGCCTCAAACAAGATTGAAGGCGCCTCCAGTGTGGAGGCACCTCCAATGCTGATTGAGGCGCCTCCAATACCTGATAAAGGTGCCTTGAGCTGCATTTCCAGCATCCTTTCTCCTTTGTTTTGACTCCCGAAGCTTCATGAGTTTGGGTGATTCCGGTCAACCAAAATAGGGCTCACTCGAACCCAATTTCCTACCTTCTCCTCGAGCAGGCTTCCGTCCAGCTTCTCGTCCCTCGAACGCCGTGAACGTTCTTCTCGTCCACCGGAGTACTCTTCCGCAGCTCTCTCGTCCTTCGGACGCACCGAGCCCGTCGGCTCCCTTCCCGTGCCGTCCTTCTCGCTAGCTGCGTCTTCCGCTCGACTTCCTGCGCTCCTAAGTTCCTGAATACTTAGACACAGGGATAAAAAACAAGCAGGACCTAACTAACTTGGTTGATCACATCAAAATAATCACGAAGTCCAACAATCCGTAACCAAGTACAATTCTATTTAGGGGGCATTTGGTTTTTTCCTAGGAATAGGAATCGGAATGAGAATCATTGTATTGTGGAATGAGAATGAGTATGAGCATGAATATCACTCTTAAAAATAATGTTTGGTTAGTTGCATATTTTCTATCGGAATAAATCAAAATTTTCTTTTTTACCCTTAAAGGAAAATAAAAGAAAAAATTAGATGTGAGAGAAAAATATGATGAAAGAGAATGATGAGAGAGAAAGTATGATGAGAAAGAATAAAAAGAGAAAGTGTGATGAGAGAAAATGAGAAAAGAGAGTGTGATAAGAGAGAGCATGATGAGAGAAGATGAGAGAGAAAATATGATGTGAGAGAAAGTATGATGAGAGAGGATGAAGAGAGAGAAAATGTAATGAGAAAAAAATGAAAGAGAGTGTGATGAGAGAGATTGATGAGAGAGAAAGTATGGTGAGAGAGAAAAGTATGGTGAGAGAGAAAAGCCAACCCATGCCTACTACCAGAGAAGAATTGAGCTTGCTTGTACCTTGAGTCACGACCATGCCTCCAGGGAACCAGAAGATCCCCAGTTTTGAAGACTGGCCATGCCAAATGACACGGCCAAAGAAGACAAGACAGAGTAAGCTCTGCCTGGGCCGTGCCAAATGGCACGGTCGTGTGCTTGAAGACAGAGCCAAGTTGGCTCTGGTCGTGCCAAAAGGCACGACCAGATGCCCAAAATGCAAGATGGTCGTGCCCAAAGGCACGGCTAGCCCATGTGTCACCTCTATAAGAGGGGCACTTCATCTCCTTCAAGAGGAGGAAGTTTGGTGGACGGGAGGATACCATTTAGGTCAAATCCTTGCATTCAAAGGCGTCATCTGGACGATTCGAGGCTATTTTGTTGCTCCATCCTCGTCAGTACACCAAGATTTGTATTCAAGGCTTCATTCGACGTCAAAGGATAAGATTTCCTCTCCCTACTCTTGGTTTTCTATGTATTTGAGTCTTTGGATTGCATTTCTAGCTATTATGGAGTAGATTTATACCATTCTAGGATATAGGATGTAATTATAATATATGGATGATGTAAACTCTATGAATTGCCAATTTTCTAGTTTGATGAAGCTTGTATGTACTTGTTCTATTTGATGAAATACTTGTAGGAAGACTTTTTTTATGAACATTAATTCGTCTATCTAGATTGTATTTCTGTATTGGATGCATTACTGTGTATCCAAATTTTAGCATGAATATGAATTTTCATTGGATAGCTACATAAATTGTTACCTCTTCAGAGTGTACATTTCGATATAACTCGGCATAGCCTTAAGATACTTGTTTGGAGTTGAGTATCTAAGGTAACTATCCTTCTATATGGAACGTAACATCCTAAGAGAGAATGATTCTATGTATGGATAAGTCTATCACTTTACCTAATGGATTTTTCTTAATCATGTGCTACGCAAGTGACCTACGTAATCTAGAAACATATACCCAGGGGAGACCTTGTGACAGGAGGTACTCTACTAAAATCTAGACTCTCTAAGTTACTTCTTCACTTGATGGCATACTTGGTTACTGGCAGGGGAAGTACTCTAATACACCGTCATGGGATGGAATTTGGTAGCCGTTTAGATTGTCTAGCAAACATACAAATTGAGGACTTGGAATAGGCTAATTCATAGCACAACATCCACTATTACAATGAAACCTTCAACCTAGAACATTTGCTGAATTAGAGACTTCCTCAATTTATTTTCTTTTACTTCTTCATTTGATCGAAAATCTCAAAACAATCTATTATCGATTTTGTCTAATCAGATTCGAAGTGTAGGACCAACTAGCATTTTAAGCTTCAATTCTCGTGTGATCAACTTATAAATTTTATTGCTTGATGGCAACCATGCTCTTGCGGTTACCACATCAAATTTTTGGCATTGTTATCGGCAATTGAATGTTTTAAATCTAGTTAGTTTACATTAGAGTTTATCTAGATAATTCTTTAGTTCTTTAATTATTTAGTTCTTTTTTATCTTTCCTTATTGCATTTTAATTCCGTATTTTGTTTTCTTCAAAACAAACAACAAAATTCTAGCTTGTTTCCTATTGGTGTATATGTGTATACGAAGACATTCTACAGATATTTTGCCCGTTGATCCTGAGATTGACTGAACATTTCATCGAAAATTAAATCTGTAAAAGAACCAACAAGAACAAGAGCAAATAACCATGGCAAACAAACCTTTGAAGGATTATATTGCACCTTACGCAAGAGGACCTAGATTCAGTATCTCCAGACCTATAGTTGAGGCCAATCAGTTTGAATTGAAGCCAGCTTTCATTTCCATGATTCAGCAACACCAATATGGCGGTGGTCCGATGGTGGACCCAAACCATAGCCTTGATAATTTCAATGAATTATGCAGCACAATGCACATCAATGGGGTTCCTCCAGAAGGCATCAGATTATAATTGTTTGAGTTTTTTTTTTGAGAGACAGAGCAAAGACTTGGTTGAATTCCTTGACTCCAAACAATATCACTTTTTGAGCCCAGTGTGAGCAAGTTTTTTTGGACAAATTTTTTCCACTAAGCAAGATAGCACACCTCAAAACTCTAATTGCAAGTTTCAAGCAAACAGATTCTAAATCTCTCTATGAATCTTGGGATAGGTTTAAGGGAATACTGAGAGACTGCTCACCTCATGGATTGGAGAAGTGGCTCGTGATTCACATCTTCTACAATGGTATTAATTATCAGACAAAGGTTTTCTTAGATTTTGCCGCAGGTGGCGCACTAATGAACAAGAGACTTGATAAAGCCGAAGATATCATTGAGAGTGTGGCTCAGAATCACCACCAATGAGCCCCAGAAAGGAGTTCAGGAGCAATCAAGATACCAGGGAAATATAATGTGGATGCCCTAGACTTAATTACTGCAAAGCTTGATTCATTGTCTAAGCAATTTAAGAATTTGAATTCATGCCCTGCAAATATAATTTCTATATCTTGTGACGTGTGTGGAGCCTCAGAGCATGTAAAAGATTCTGTTGGTGCAGCAGGATCGGCAAGAGGGGGTGAATTGCCTGCACAATAAAAGAGTATACCTTCCTCAAGACTTTCTGTTGGTGCAGCGGAGACCGGCAAGAGGGGGGTGAAATGCTGTAAACAAAAATGAAACTACCCTCCTCGGATTTCAACTCAAAATAAATGCAGTAGTAAAATAATAAAGACAGAAAATAAAAGCAGAAACAGGAGTTTAACCTGGTTACAACCAAGAGGGTTGTTAATCCAGGACAGTGAAAAGCGCACTAAGAAAATTCTCCTTCTCTGAAGGCGGAGAAGCCTTTTACACTCTAATTGCTCAGAACTACTGCTAGGAATTGCTTACAGATTGATTACTTGAGTTGTTGTTGAATTCCTAGCTCCAGGGGCCTTTATATAGCTCCTGGAAAGTCTATCCTGAGGGTCCAAGGCGCCTCCAACAAGGTTCAAGGTGCCTTCAGCTCGGTCAGCGGATAAAACTTTATCCGCAACGTAAACGGCCAAATCTGACCTGTTGAAGGAGCCTTCAACAGGGTTGAAGGCGCCTTCATGATGGAGGCGCCTCCAAGCTGGCAGCACAGTTTCCAGCTTGGTTTTTCCAGCTTCCGACGCTCCGTTCTTTTGGGTGATTGCAGCCAACCGGAATAGGGCTCACCCGAACCCAATTCCCGACCTTTTCCTCGAGCAGCCTTCCGTCCCGGCTTAACGTCCCTCTTCACGCCGCGCACGCTCTTCATGCCCACCGGAGTACTCTTCCGCAGCTCTCTCGTCCTTCGGACGCACCGAGCCCGTCGGCTCCCTTCCCGTGCCGTCCTTCTCGCTAGCTGCGTCTTCCACTCGACTTCCTGTGTTCCGAAGCTCCTGCACACTCAGACACAGAGATCAAACACAGCAGGACCTAACCAACTTGGTTGATCACATCAAACCAACAATCTCCCCTTTTTTGATGTGCATCAACCGAAGTTCAAGTTAGGGTAACAAATAGACATAAAAAGTAATTTTAAAGAAAAATTACTAAACTAACAAGTTTAAGCATAATTTTGCAATAATTAAAATTACAACACATTTTCAAAAAATAGGTAACTTCCCCCTTAACTTGTACTTTTTGCAACACATTTTCAAAAAATAGGTAAAATTTTCATTTTCCTTAACTTCCCCCTTAACTTGTACTTTTCTCTCCCCCTTTGATCACAGCAAAAATGGGGTCCTAATTAGAGGGAACCTTTTAAATAAAATTCTAAGTTAAAAGACTTTTTGACTTTTCAAAAATTCAAAAATGTTTGATTAAACTTTCAAAACATTATTTAATTCTAATTTTTTAAATACTTTTTCAGAAAGTTAAGTAAACCTTTCATTTCAGTATTTCAGCTTGCAGGTCGTGGCGAGACATTAGGCCTTCTTGGTTATTGGAGCAACAACCACTTCCTTGACAAAACATTATAAAGAAATTTACTGTTTAATTTTCTTCTCTGAAAGCGCTAAGTCTAATATTCCAACTAAGATCAAATATCATGATTTTTAAATTTCCATTTTAACTTCTCATAAGTTCTTAATTCACAGTTTTTTAGAATTATGGCAACAAATATTGAGCATGCAAAAAATTGTACATTTTCTATTGTTAGTGATCCGGCAGTAAGGAGGGGGGACCCCCTTTTAAGCAGAGTCAATGCCACGTGGAGGTTGAAAGGTAAAAGGCCAATCAGGGGTTTAACCGAGCGGATAAAGATTGGGGCGACCGACCGACCGACCGACCGAACCGAACGGAAGCAAAGACAGCCCGGTGGGGAGTCGGGGGTTTCGACGCTCATGCTGAACAGGGTTGTATGGCCGAGCGGGCAACGCGCTCGGCCGAAGGCTTAAAGTAGTAATACTGCGAACAGTCTCCGCAGAGCACACAACCGTGAATCTCCCGAGCGGACTAGCACATACGACCGACCGGACGTGAGGTGAATGCCGACCGGCCGGATGCTCGAAATGAGGTAAGAAGAGACAAAAGGACAAGGGAACATTCTCTGACAGCAGGTATGTTCAACGACCAGGCCATACGCAGGATCTTACGACAGAGGGTTCCGCTGTCCCATCAGAGATGTGCTCGGACTGTAGCAGTATGGTGTCAGGTAAGCTCTTCTGACAAGCCCATACTGAGGTATGGTTAGTGGACACGTGTTCACCTCGGTATACGTGCGTAAGCCTCTTCACAGCTCTATATAAGGAGCCTCGCACCTCGCCGGAGGTATGCATTCTCGCATATTCAGAGCCATTTTCTCGTCTTCCTCTTGCCTGACTTGAGAGTCGAAGGGTCATCGCCGGGAACCCCCTCCCGGCCCGACTTCCTTGCAGGTTTGCCGGAGGTCCACGCGACCGGTCGAAGATCTACGTCAGCAGTTGGGAGAGCGCCACGTGCCCAGAGTTCGTTGATTCATCGTTCGGACAGGATCAATTTGGCGCCGTCTGTGGGAACGCTCCTGTATCCGATTGGAAGCAATGGACGAAGCTGGACGACCGCACTCGGTGATGCTCTCCATAGAGGAGCTCGACGCTCTGATCGAGACAAGAGCAGCTAAGCTTGTGGAACAAAAATAGAAGGCACAAGCCGAGCGGATGGAGCAACAAGCGACGTCCGCTTCGGGAGGCCGAGCGGAAGCACCCGCTGCCACGGTTCCGTTTCATCAGGCCCTATTCCGCACGCCTTCGGAAGCCGCAGCAGTCAATCGTGATCGAGGATCTTCATCAGACGAAGTACTCATACGAGACAACAGAAAAGGCAAGGCCCCCCGAGCGGACACCTCCCCCGAGCGGATCAACCGTCAATTCTCGGAGGCCATCTTGTGGGACTCTCTGCCAAAGCACTATGTGCCCCCGGCGATCGGTGAATACAATGGAACCACTGACCCGGAGATCACCTGGGTAAGTTCGACAATACAGCCACCCTTCATCAATACACAGATGGAGTAAAGTGCCGAGTGTTTCTTACCACCCTCTCGGGATCGGCGCAACTGTGGTTTCGAAGGCTGCCGGACGGATCCATCACAAATTTCAAGGACTTCCGCACGGCCTTCCTCCACCATTTTGCAAGCAGTCGGCATTATCAGAAGACTAGTGTGAGCCTATTTTCCATCAAGCAAGAGCCCAGAGAGCCGCTCAGAGCTTATATCCAACGGTTCAACCGGGTGGCCATAGATATTCCAACGGCCATCTCAGAAACGATGATGAACGCGTTTACACAGGGCCTCGTGGATGGTGACTTCTTCCGTTCACTTATTCGAAAGTCGCCCCGAGACTACGATCATACGTTACACTGGGCTAATGAATATATCGATGTGGATGAAGCCCAGGCGGCCCGAAGGAAGGAAGCTCCAACCGAGCGTCCACCCCCTGCCGAGAGGAAGACGCACACTGCTCATCAGCCGCCCAGAGGACCGCGAGCTGAAGTCCGCCCCCAGCAACATGCAAGATCCCACGCCATTCAAGAAGTGTCTGCCGAGCGGCCCAAACCTAAAAAGAAGGTATGGACCCCAATGTTTTGTTCATTCCATCGGACAGACACGCATAATACAAGAAATTATAGGAGCCTTCCCCTGATCGCCCACCCCGTGCCCCGGGGTGGCCACCGTCAATCACCATCATCCGATAGGAGACAACGACATCATGAGGCCGATCGGCGGATACCCGACAGGCGACAACAACAGTCTCCCGAACGTCATTACCCTCAAAGGCACGAGGACAATCCCCGGGTGTCTAGGGAGCGGCCTAGGCCATCCGCTCGGGAAGAAGAAAACAGAAGTAACACTTCCCGAGGCAAAATCAACATTATTGCTGGCGGGCCGACCGGAGGCGACTCCAACAGAGCAAGGAAGGCGAGCGTCAGGCAGCTTCAGATCCATGCGGTCGGCTGCAGCCAAGAACGGACGAGCGGTCCCGAAATCAGTTTCGGGCCCAGGGACTTGGAAGGAGTCGAAGTGCCACATGACGACGCTCTCCTCATTAAAGCGGTAATAGCTAACTATACTATTCACCGCGTTTTCATCGATACAGGAAGCTCGGTCAATATTATATTCAAAAAGGCCTTCGACCAACTGCAAATTGATCGAGCCGAGCTGCTACCCATGACAACCCCCCTCTACGGGTTTACGGGCAATGAAGTTCTGTTGGTCGGACAGGTCCGACTGGCTATTTCGCTGGGAGAGGAGCCGCTCAAAAAGACGAGGACTGCCAACTTCGTCGTGGCCAACTCTCCTTCAGCATACAATGTCATCTTAGGACGACCGGCGCTCAACGAGTTCCGAACGACCGTCTCCACCTTCCACTAGAAAATCAATTTCCCGGTGGAGGATAAAGTAGGAGAAGTAAGAGGAGACCAGCTGGCTGCTCGGCGATGCTACGTCGAGATGGTCCGAGCAGAAGCTAACTCCGCTCAGAAAATGCCACGGATCGAGGTGAACTCCATAACCGAAAAACCACCCTTTTTGGTTTATGAAGAAAAAGAGGAAGTGCAAATTCAAGTAAATAAATATTATGTAGAAATTAGTCAACCCATTAAAACTATGTATCTCGATTATGGATTTGGTGTTAGTCATTCATGAATAACCTTAACCTTCTCTTCATCAACACAACTATTCTCTTAACACTAATAATATGATCAAGGAACACAATTTGGCTAGAGTTGTCAGACAGGCTAACCCGTGGCAGGGTGGATCAACTCGTGGTGCCATTTGGCGGGGTGGGACGAGGTGAGGCGGTTTGGCCCGCCATCTTGCCAGGTTGGAAAATCCCCAACCTGAACCAATCCAAGACGGGTTGCGAATTAGGCGGGCCAATCCGCGGGTCCATCAACAACGTTTTACTTCGGAAAGATTTCATCAATCAAATATATCAAGAAACAGATATTTTAAATGTAAATAGATACAAATGAGTACACATATTTGATAAAAATACTATTTTTATCTTAAAATTATAATAAAAAAAGATAATAAATTGACATAAAACTTAGCTTACATGTATTTCTTAACCTGCGGGTCAACTCGCGAGGGTCGCGGGCCTAGGCGGGTCGGACCACGATGGACTTGGGTTGATAAAATTTCAACTCAACTTGCTTAAATTGTTTGACGGGACGAGTCAATCCAATGAATCCAACCCAAATTGACAGCTCTAAATCTGACTAGCGGAAAAAAAAAATACCATTTCAAAGTCTTAGCATGTTAACAATAAGGTGCAATGATAATGTGCTTTCACAATTAATCAAAAATTTTGATGCTGGGCAGGATAGCGATTATCCTACGGACATATGATAAGAGACTAATTGAGAAGAAGATAAGAAAAGAATCCAAAGAAAATAAAGAGAAAATCCACTATTGCCAAAAAAGAAAACTTTGTTGATAATAGATAGTTGATTCCTCAAGCAGCTGAATAGGTGTTTACATAGACTTTAGACCCTAAGACTAAAAAGAAAAGAATTCCTAATTTATATATCTCAATTCATATCCTATAAAGAAAGGAAAGAAACTTTATCAAAAATGAAAAAAACTCATAACTGAAATAAATTAATAAAATAAGACGCTGATATAGATAAATTCTAATCCATGAATACTAGAAATATAAAAATATCATAAATATTATAAAAATAAAAATTACTTAAAAAAAGGGAAAAGATCTAAGGAGGCTCCAAAAAAGGGATTAAACAGCTGGTTTTGCGCCCGAAATTGACGGTTATAAGTTTTCTTGTAACAAACGTAAATTTTTTAATTTTGCATGCTTGAGTGCTGACAGAGCATGATTCCGAACCCCGATTCAAAAGTTATGTCTTTCGAAATATTAGGTCCTCCTAGGTTGATCCTGCATCACATTCATGGGTTGATTTCTATCTATGGAATACTACAGATTAATTTCCTCTAATCGAACACAACCCTGGAATGCTGACTATGGAGCGATATGCATCATTCGCACTTCCCAATTTACTTTGATGACTATATATATATATATATATATATATATATTATTCATCAAAATGTACTACAACAAACTTTCTAATATAGACACATAGGATATTATTCATTAATATCATGAAAGTAGTACTATAGGATTGTTTATAACCGTTAGAGAGGGCAAATAGAAGCTTTTGTAGCTCAACCTTGTTCCTACACAACTTATTACACGACAAAATATGGAAAACAATGAAATCAAAGATAAGCAAACAAATTGGGCTTTTAACATGGTTTGCTATGCTAGTCCTCCCTTAGGTTCCTACTCCACTACTATGATCTTGTAGGTGAATCTGTCCTCACCTATAATTTTCTCATTCGAGTCAGCAACCACCTGAGGTGGAGAAGTCTCTAATAGTATCTCTTTATAATAAGTTCAAAGATGAGCATAAGAGATTACAATGGAAACACACTTGAGAGCACAAAGGAACGAGACTTCACGCTCTCTCCTTGAGTTCTTAAACTTTAATTTTGAATTATTTGGCTTCAAAATTAGCCCTTTTTTATCATCAAGTTAGTTGATTTAATGACTACTGGATGCATTTGTCATCTTTAATTGTAACTTTGATGAGTTTCTATTGGCTATCAATTGACTAGTCTTGTAAACTAGTTGACTAGAATTAGGTTCAGTAGTCAACTGATTCATAGGATCAGTCAACTATGCGCCCAATAGTCAACTGCTCTCTAGAAGTGAGTATTCCGCTTCAATTCTAAATCAATTCCTTAATCGACTGAATACCATTCTGATTATCTAGCCATTTCTAAGGTTGAGTACATGCCTTATTAAGTCTTATCTAGTCATTCCCCAAGGTACATGTTCACTTGGACTCATCTCACAAAGTTTTTACTTTGGTGCTAGTCTATCCCAATACTTCTTGGACATCCATTCCTAGAAGCTCCTTGCCTTTAGGACTTCTTTACCTTGTTTAACATCCGATTGACCATGTCTAATTGAGACTTCATTGCCTTCCTATGTCTTTAGTGTTGAACTTCCTTACCCTTTCTGTCACGCCCCGGAGGAGTCTCTGTCCGAAGAAATTTCGGCAGCATCTCCCCTGTACAGCGGACAATCTGAAATTTTCTACATCCCCATATACCTCAGCCGCATGCGGCTGGAATAATAACAATAATAAATAGACAACAACACAGACAACCACGCAGTTTATATAAATTTCAGCCTCTGGCTGACACAACCACGCAGTTTAATAGTAATCAAACTGAACAGTAGTATGATGACTCGAAAACAACCCTACTCCACTACACTCGTAAAGCTCAAATCCGACGATAAAACCAACTTACCTCTTCTGCCATCTAGGCAGGCATATAGTAAAACATATCGAATAAAAATCCATCGACAAATACAATCCATACATTATCCAAGTATCAAAATAAACCAATTCTAAACATAGTCATATAAGAAGAAAAACTAAAAGGTCAATAAATCCTCGTGGTCTGCAGGGGACCAGCAACTGGAACTCTCTCCTGACAGCATCAACCTGAAAAATAACAACAATGGAGGCGGGGTGAGTCCAACACTCAGCAGGTACAACTGATATACAAAGTAGGGAAATAACACCTAGCACTAATCATGCGTACAGTCTCCTGATATAAGAAAGATAAAAATGCATCTGAAGTAAACAGGAGAGAAACTGTACTAACCAGAACCTGGGTATAAGGACAAACAGTCCGAGTGGTATAGAAATCCTGTATGCATGTCAAACATAGGTATCCAAACAATATGCAGCATATAAATGCAGCAAACACAAACACAAGCAATAAATGTATCATGCATATGATGCCAATGATGCGTCCTGGTCACCCCTGACGCCAGTTGATCATCTCACACTCAATAGTGAGGCCGAGTGGGTAGGGCTGTGACAACCGTGCACTCTGTCGTCACTGCTCCTTATGAGTGACCGAGTGGACGGGATGCTGTTGGAGTACACGTATCCTCCTACCCCAAATCATAAATGGGGAAGCGCAATGCTCTCAACTCCCGGTACACGATGATGGGGAGGAATCCCTGCTGGCTAACACGTTGCATTACGCTACCCATGAGCAGTCCAACGGAGCCAAACAAAGTCCCTGCTGCAACACACACTGTCTGAATCGACCACTAACCCATGAGTGGTGGTGTGTGCAGATCCATGTAACTGGCGATGTGCTCAACAATAATGGAGCGGACTATCACACAGCATGCAATCATGCAAATGGTGCATGACACTAACCACAAAATATCCTGAGCTAAACCATGTATATATATAGAAAGTGCACCATAAGTCAATAAATCAAAACAACGGTACACAGATTAGATAAGGTATACAATCTAGGTCCTGAACATGGTGAAACATGGTATATCACTACCCCTACAAGCATGTATAAACAGGTAAAATATACATGAGATGCAAACTAAGCAATCAATCAATCATGTAACAAGTATCGGGTAGTGATTAACCGGAACAAATAAGAACATAATTAATGCAACTTGTTAAATTCACTACTATGTATATCAAATGACATAAGTCAAAAGTACCCGCCTCCGATATAGATCGAATCGAATCAATCCGATGTCGAGACGCCCATCTCGAATCACAATCCTGTAACAACATGATATACGGGTTTAGCTAATTACATATAAATTAATTAGCTAAATCATATCCCCGAGAAACTAACCTAAATCCAAATCCAATTATATATGTAACAATTCATACCTAAAACAACATGTATCAAGAGCGTGCCAACTCAATCCATACACCACAACCCTTACCTCAATATATAGTTCTCGCTAACACTGCTCACGATTCCAGCTTCACAGAAAAACATCTATACCTGCTGACCACCCAACGAATGCCCCAAATAAAATACCTAGCATGGATCCAATGCCTAATTAGTAATCAATACAATACAAGAAATCAGAAATAAGATGGAGCTGCTGTCTACCAAATCAAATACCCAAAATCAGCATTTGTTGGTTGAAATTCAGTAAGTTCACAGTGTTTCCGAATACATCTGCCCCCCCCCTCCTTATACAAATCGGATGGAAAGGTAAACAAGATAAAAATACTCACAGCTCAGGTCTTGGGCACATGGAAGACAGAGCAGAGACTAGGGCAAGAGAGGCAGCGGCGCTAGGGCAGAGAGTAAGTCTCGGTCACGTCGGCTGTGGCGACGACAGCGACGCTAGGGCACAAATGCCGGCGGATCGAGAGGTTGACGTCGACTGTGGAGAGGGCGACGAGGACTGGGTGACCGGCAACACCCTCAACGCCCGACGGTGGCTGCTTCCGGAATGCAGAGGCGACGACGGCTGCTCAACCTAGGGCTCGGCTCTCCTGTGCAGTAGGGGCGACCGACACTAGGGTAGAGGGAAGGCGTGACAGAAAAGATCGCGACCGGCGCTAGGGCTCGGCCGTGAGTCGTGTCGGCGTTGCTCCGTGGTGGGGGGGGGGGAGAGGGCGACACGATCCAAGCCAGAGAAGAGGTGATTCGCTAACTATTGGCGCTCGGGAGAAGAGAGGAAGAGAGGAAAGGTACTGGGCTCAGGGAGGAAGAAGGAGAAGAGAAGAGATCTGCGGCGGAAGAGGAGAATCGGGGAAGAAAAGAAGGAAAAATGAAACCGTCGGGTGAGGGCACGCGGGCACAGTTCGGCGGAGGAAATAAAAGAAAGAAAAAAAAGAAAAAGAAAAGGATTTAAAGAAAATAAACATTTTCTCATTAAAACAGGGTAGCCTAAACAGGCTTTCCCGGGCCCAGTTTTTATCCCCGTAAACTCGTCCATACGAGCTCCGAAAAATTCCCAGAAAATTTCTAAAAATTTCGGAAAATTCCCTTATCGTTATTCGCCATTTTTTTCGTTATTTTACATTCTCCCCCACTATAAAAATTTGGTCCCCAAATTTCGTTATCTACCATCAGCAATACTATCAACAGGTAAAGAGTACAAATATTGAACAGTAAATTAAATCACTTACCTCAAGTATAAAGATGGGAGTATCGAGCTCGGATAGTATCCTCGAGCTCCCAAGTAGCCTCCCCGTCAGAATGATGCTGTCATCCGACTTTAACCAGCCGGATAGTCTTATTCCTCAACTGACGCTCTTTCCGGTCCAGAATTCGTACCGGAATCTCCTCATAAGTGACGTCAGGCTGAACTGGATCTGAGACATCTGTCAACACATGCGTTGGGTCAGGTACGTATCTCCTCAGCATAAATACGTGGAATACATCGTGGACGCCTGCTAGGGACGGTAGTAGTGCTAGCCAGTAAGCAACCGCCCTAATCCTCTCCAAGATCTGGAAATGTCCAATGTATCGCGGAGCTGGCTTACCTCTGAGGCCAATCTCTTCACTCCTTTCGTGGGTGAAATTCGCAGAAATTATGGTCACCAATAGAGAACGCTAGGGTCTGCGTCTTCGATCAGCATAACACTTCTGGCGATCCTGCGCCTCTAACATCCTCCGTCTGATAGTACGGACCAACTCTGCGTCATGCTAAGCTCTATGAGGTCCCAACAACTGGGCCTCCCCAACCTCATCCCAGAGGGTGTGTGTCCGACAAGGCCTACCATACAACGCTTCAAACAGTGTCATATGGATAGCCAAATGCAAACCGTTGTTGTAGGCGAACACTACCAATGACAAATGGTCCTCCCAACTGCCTCTAAAAATCCAACATACATGACCTCAGCAAATCCTCTAGAATCTGTATGGTCCGCACTGACTATCCATCTGTCTGCGGATGGAAAGTTGTACTGAAATGGAGCTGCGTTCGCAAGGCCTGCTGCAGACTCTGGCAGACACGAGACGTGAACCGGGGTCTCTATCCGAAATAATAGTCAAAGGGACACCATGTAATCTGATGATCTTCCGGTAATACAGATCTGTCAATCGATCCAGGAAATCAGTCTTCCGAATCGCTAATAAGTGCGTGGATTTGGTTAATCGATCAACGATTACCCAAATCACGTCATGACCTCGTCGTGTTCTCGGCAAACCCACCACAAAGTCCATGGTAATGTGATCCCACTTCCACTCAGGAATAGGAATCCGCTGAAGTAATCCTACAGGTCTCTGGTGCTCAGCCTTCACCTGCTGAAAAACAAGACATCTAGCTACAAAATCCGCGATGTCTTCCTTCATGTCGTTCCACCAATAGGAACGCCTCAAATCTTGATACATACGGGTACCGCCTGGGTGGACAGCAAATCATGAGCGATGAGCCTCCGGAAGTAACTCCTATAAGACCGGATGAGACTGAAGTACGCAAAATCTGCCTCGGAAGTGTATAACACCCTCCTCGTCTCGTGTGAACTCGGTCTGCTGCCCGGAAGCTATCTGACTGCAAATAAACTGCAAATACTGATCAGCAGCCTAGGCTCTCGTATCCTCGTCCTGATCAACGACTGAGCAACCATGGTAACCAGAGTACCCTGCTCTGTCTGTCCTTACCCCTCAAGGCCCAAATCGGAGGAACCTTAAATCAAGTCTGTAACCACAACTCGGTGGCAAGCTAAAATCCCTCCGGACTTCCTGCTAAGCGCATCGGCAACCACATTAGCTCTCCCCGGGTGATAGCTAATGGTACAATCATAATCCTTCAGGAACTCCATCCATCTCCTCTGTCAGAGATTAAGTTCCTTCTAAGTAAACAGATATTTGAGACTCTTATGATCAGTTAGAATCTCAAATGTAACGCCATATAAATAATGTCGCCAAATCTTCATGGCAAAAATAATGGTGACTTGCTCCAGATCATGTACAGGGTAGTTCTTCCCATGTTCCTTCAACCGACGAGAAGCATAGGGGACTACCATATCGTGCTACATCAGAACAGTGCTCAAACCCTGAATAGATATGTCGGTGTAGAGGACATATTCGTCCTCTCTAGAAGGTAAAAATCAAAATCGGAGCCGACATTAGTCTCCGCTTCAGCTCCTAGAAGCTGGTCTTGTCATTATCAGTCCAAGTGAACTTCACGTCTTTCTTAGTCAGGCATGTAAGTAGTATAGCAATCCGTGAGAAACCCTCAACGTATCTCCGGAAATATCGAGCCAAACAAAGGAAGTTGCGAGCCTCTTCTATAGACTCCGTCTACTCCCAACGGTAACAACCTCGATCTCCTGTGGAACCACGGTATACTCCTACTGATGACCGTGTGTCTCAAACATCTCACAGAAGACAACCAAAATACGCACTACTGATCTTCACATCTAGACGTTTCCATCGAAACATCTCTAGAACTATGCAAAGATGATGTGCGTGACTCACCGTGGATCCGAAATAGATCACAACATCGTCAACAAAGACAATGGTAACCGATCCAAACATCCTGGGAATACCAAAATCATCAAGTCTCTGAAAACATCTAAGGCTTCCCAAACCCTAATGGAATCACCAAGACACATAATATTTGTATCACAGGCATTCCTAACCATAAGGCTCCTAACAATAAGTCTGAAATATGATCACCAACGATAGAAATCATCTAAGCATAGATCCTCCAGTATGAGAGCAACGCTCCATCACAGAAAATACCACATATGTGGGAGCAACACTCTACCACAAGAAATCCTCAATATGTAGGAGTAACACTCCACTACAAATAATCCATAACATGTATCTGCAATAGATATGGGAGCAATGCTCCGCTACAAGCAATCCGAAATATGTATTTGTGGGAGCTCCGCTCCACCACAAACGATCCATAAGTGTCCAAGGCACCTAACTATCCAACTAGAGGCTGCACGAGATCACTCAACCACATATCACTGTGGGCAGCCAAAGGTATAACAATCCAGCAATCAAATTAAACTCATCGTCAAATCTATTAAGATCGTAGTGAATCACCCACTGATAAGAAAATGGGTTGATAGGGTAATCCAACAAATGACATAATGCAGACACTCCATATCCTGCATTCAACATAAGTAGAATCATCATGCTGCTACCAACAATATACCTGGCACACTTGCTCACACAACATATGTATGATCGACATAATCCTCCAATTTGTACACATCACACATACTCACAACATAGGTATAATTCATCGTGATACCTCCAACAATGCATACCAAACCCGTGTGCATATATCAACATAGGTATAATCAACAATACACCTCAAACAACACTCAAATGATATATATACACCTATGCCAAGAGTATAATCAACGTAATACCTCCAACAAATCATAATCGACACAAGTATACACTCAAAACAATCATATAATAAACAAGATACCTCAAATATTACACCAAATACATCTGCACATATCACAACTCAGATTAAATCGATAAGATACATCCAATAAAACACTCAAACATATGTGCACATTCCACAACATAGTTTTTAATTGACAAATACCTCCAATAAACAATCAGACATGTAGGTCTAACCACTCGGGTATAATCTACTAGAAACCCACAATAATCATATGTATAAATGTGTATGACCCAAAAGAAAATGTCAGAATTCAAGAACATCAAGACACTCTCATTTTATCCTCAAAAATATCAGCCCACATAATATCAGATGAATCAGTCTCTACTCCCCATGAGAGCAAGTCAACATTCAAAACATCAAATCATTATTTATCCACATAGCCCAATATCAGAGGAAGCAAATATCAATCTTATCATCCTGTTAACTAACCACAACTAACCAGATTTATTAACATCTCATAGGCACACTCAATCGTAAACTCTCTAGCACCCGATTTATAATCTGATCACCAACTAAAATCATCAAACCTGTGAATATCATACATGACACTCACTATGTCACCATCAACGACAACCCAAATAATAGATCATCAAAATAGTTATCCACTAATAGATCATCAAAACAAATATCTAGTAATAGATCATCAGACAACCACATAACATTTACTCTCATACATCATTAGAAATCAACACATCACAATATCTGATCTCACAATACTCCTCAACCTCAAATCATTCTCAACAATGATCAAACATGATAACTCCCCAATGACCAATTTTCATCGTATCGGGTACCCTAATATCCAAAAGATATGAGTATAAAAACTATACTGGCTAAGTCAACAGAAATATGTAGGTATCATCCATTATCCAGCTAACAATAGCAGAGGCTGGTATGTGCCTCCATCTCCTACTAGTAGTAACAGAAGCTAAAACTACTGATGGTATGATATGAAAAATCTCCAGAGACTATAATCCTTGATCTCTATTAAGGTCAACCATGCTCAATGGCTAACCCATCACATGTAATATGTGTTATAACAACCAGAAAGGTACTAAACAAAGAATGCTAATACATGTCATAAACTATAAAATTAAACATCATACCTATATGCCGTCTGGAGATGTTCCATCGCTGTCTAGTCCCCAACTTCTGACCTCTAAATTCCGAACATGAAAATCATCGAAAATCCATATAAATCCGATACGGAGTCTATAACATATACATAATGGAAAATCCGTGAAATCCAAAATAACTACCCAGTTTGACTCGCAAACTTGGGTTAACCCAAAAATCTAGAATACCAAAAGCAGGTATCATAACCCACTCTGATACCAATAAATTGGTATCAGCCAAATCTCAAAAATCCGTAACACGAAAATCAAACAAGTATCGCCAACCTGGCGCTCTGATACCAAATAAATTGATATCAGGTTATCCCAAATATCCAAAATACGAAAACAAAGATCGTAAAACCTAGGCTCTGATACCACTAAATTGTCACGCCCCGGAGGAGTCTCTGTCCGAAAAAATTTCGGCAGCATCTCCCCTATACGGCGGACAATCTGAAACTTTCTACATCCCCATATACCTCAGCCACATGCGGCTGGAATAATAACAATAATAAATAGACAACAACACAGACAACCACGCAGTTTATATAAATTTCAGCCTCTGGCTGACACAACCACGCAGTTTAATAGTAATCAAACTGAACAGTAGTATGATGACTCGAAAATAACCCTACTCCACTACACTCGTAAAGCTCAAATCCGACGATAAAACCAACTTACCTCTTCTGCCATCTAGGCAGGCATGTAGTAAAACATATCGAATAAAAATCCATCGACAAATACAATCCATACATTATCCAAGTATCAAAATAAACCAATTCTAAACATAGTCATATAAGAAGAAAAACTAAAAGGTCAATAAATCCTCGTGGTCTGCAGGGGACCAGCAACTGGAACTCTCTCCTGACAGCATCAACCTGAAAAATAACAACAATGGAGGCGGAGTGAGTCCAACACTCAGCAGGTACAACTGATATACAAAGTAGGGAAATAACACCTAGCACTAATCATGCGTACAGTCTCCTGATATAAGAAAGATAAAAAATGCATCTGAAGTAAACAGGAGAGAAATTGTACTAACCAGAACCTGGGTATAAGGACAAACAGTCCGAGTGGTATAGAAATCCTGTATGCATGTCAAACATAGGTATCCAAACAATATGCAGCATATAAATGCAGCAAACACAAACACAAGCAATAAATGTATCATGCATATGATGCCAATGATGCGTCCTGGTCACCCCTGACGCCAGTTGATCATCTCACACTCAATAGTGAGGCCGAGTGGGTAGGGCTGTGACAACCGTGCACTCTGTCGTCACTGCTCCTTATGAGTGACCGAGTGGACGGGATGCTGTTGGAGTACACGTATCCTCCTACCCCAAATCATAAATGGGGGAGCGCAATGCTCTCAACTCCCGGTACACGATGATGGGGAGGAATCCCTGCTGGCTAACACGTTGCATTACGCTACCCATGAGCAGACCAACGGAGCCAAACAAAGTCCCTGCTGCAACACACACTGCCTGAATTGATCACTAACCCATGAGTGGTGGTGTGTGCAGATCCATGTAACTGGCGATGTGCTCAACAATAATGGAGCGGACTATCGCACAGCATGCAATCATGCAAATGGTGCATGACACTAACCACAAAATATCCTGAGCTAAACCATGTATATATATAGAAAGTGTACCATAAGTCAATGAATCAAAACAACGGTACACAGATCAGATAAGGTATACAATCTAGGTCCTGAACATGGTGAAACATGGTATATCACTACCCTTACAAGCATGTATAAACAGGTAAAGTATACATGAGATGCAAACCAAGCAATCAATCAATCATGTAACAAGTATCGGGTAGTGATTAACCAGAACAAATAAGAACATAATTAATGCAATTTGTTAAATTCGCTACTATGTATATCAAATGACATAAGTCAAAAGTACCTGCCTCCGATATAGATCGAATCGAACCAATCCGATGTTGAGACGGCCATCTCGAATCACAGTCTTGTAAGAACATGATATACGAGTTAAGCTAATTACATATAAATTAATTAGCTAAATCATATCCCCGAGAAACTAACCTAAATCCAAATCCAATTATATATGTAACAATTCATACCTAAAACAACATGTATCAAGAGCGTGCCAACTCAATCCATACACCACAACCCTTACCTCAATATACAGTTCTCGCTAACACTGCTCACGATTCCAGCTTCATAGAAAACATCTATACCTGTTGGCCACCCAACGAATGCCCCAAATAAAATACCTAGCATGGATCCAATGCCTAATTAGTAATCAATACAATACAAGAAATCAGAAATAAGATAGAGCTGCTGTATACCAAATCAAATACCCAAAATCAGCATTTGTTGGTTGAAATTCAGTAAGTTCACAGTGTTTCCGAATACATCTGCCCCCCCCCCCTTATACAAATCGGATGGAAAGGTAAACAAGATAAAAATACTCACTGCTCAGGTCTTGGGCACATGGAAGACAGAGCAGAGACTAGGGCAAGAGAGGCAGCGGCGCTAGGGCAGAGAGTAAGTCTCGGCCGCGTCGGCTGTGGCGATGACAGCGACGCTAGGGCACAAATGCCGGCGGATCGAGAGGTCGACGTTGACTGTGGAGAGGGCGACGAGGACTGGGTGACCGGCAACACCCTCAACGCCCGACGGTGGCTGCTTCCGGAATGCAGAGGCGACGACGGCTGCTCAACCTAGGGCTCGGCTCTCCTGTGCAGTAGGGGCGGCCGGCGCTAGGGTAGAGGGAAGGCGTGACAGGAAAGATCGCGACCGACGCTAGGGCTCAGCCGTGAGTCGTGTCGGCGTTGCTCCGTGGGGGGGGGGGGGGGGGGGAGGGGGCGACGCGATCCAAGCCAGAGAAGAGGTGATTCACCAACTGTTGGTGCTCAGGAGAAGAGAGGAAGAGAGGAAGAGAGGAAAGGTACTGGGCTTAGGGAGGAAGAAGGAGAAGAGAAGAGATCTGCGACGGAAGAGGAGAATCGGGGAAGAAAAGAAGGAAAAATGAAACCGTCGGGTGAGGGCACGCGGGCACACTTCGGCGGAGGAAATAAAAGTAAGAAAAAAAAAGAAAAAGAAAAGGATTTAAAGAAAATAAACATTTTCTCATTGAAACAGGGTAGCCTAAACAGGCTTTCCCGGGCCTAGTTTTTATCCCCGTAAACTCATCCATACGAGCTCTGAAAAATTCCCAGAAAATTTCTAAAAATTTCGGAAAATTCCCTTATCGTTATTCGCCATTTTGTTTTCAATATTTTACACTTTCTAATAACAAGTACCTACTTGAACTTCTTTCATGCCAAGTGTTTCTTTGTTGGTGCAATCGTCCTCATATCAAAACTGACCAGTTTGATTAAACTTAAGTTGGCTCAAGTTTGAGTTTTAATATTTGATAATATATGAGAAAGAAGTTAACTAAGTCAAGGGAGGTCTAGATACTTGTATAGGAAGTGCTAACTAAAGGTTAGATAATAGAAAGTTCTATCTAAAGTTAGGCAACAGAAAATCCTAATTGAATGTTAGGTAATGGAAAAACTCTAGTAAGTGAGTCTAGGTATTGGAAGTCCTAGCCGGGCTAGGTAGTGAAGACCTACATAGTGGAAGTCCTAGTGGAGCTAGATAGTGAAGATCTAGTTGGAAACTAGACAGTGAAAATCCCAGTGGGGCTAGGCAAGGGAGGGTCAAAGGTTGACCAGACACTTGATGATCGAAGGTCCAACAGAAGTTGACACGAGATAAAGAGTCCAAGTGGGTCAAGGCTCAAGGGTTGACCGAATACTTGGTGAAGAAGCCCTAGTAGGTCAAGAGTGACAGAATGCTAGGCAACGGGAAGTCCAAATGAGTCATGGATGACTTTAGGGTTAGACAAAGGAACCTAAACTCAAGATCAGAGTTTAGGATTAGACAATCAATTAGCTCAATCGATTAACTCAAAGACAATCGATTATGTAGACTTCCTAATTGATTAGGCAGACTTCTTAATCGATTGGGACCTACTCCAATCGATTAAGCTGATTGACTAATCAAATGGGAATTTTGTGAAGCATGGTAAGGTTGGGAATCAATTGGTCAATCAATTAAGCCTCATGTGAATCATTGGTTTCAATTGATCAAGAGTTTTTGTGTGAGATTAGAGAGGTTTAGAATCGATTGGGGCAATAGATTCAACCCTGTCAATCAATTGGGCTAATCGATTGGGTAGTGATTCTCTGTAAACAGAAGACTTTTGAATCGATTGGAGTAATTAATTAGAAGTTGGTGAATTAATTGGTATGACTCACCAATCAATTAGTTGATGGGAAAAAAGAGCCATTTTACATGTGTTTGAATGGTCGTCTACCATGTCAATCGATTAGGGGTAAGCCTAATCAATTAGGAGGTGTCGAAGTAACCCTAGAAAAGGAGTTTCACGAAGATTTGAAGACACTCTTGTTTATGCCAATTTGTGGGGATTCTGAGGCAAAGTTATATTGCATTTCCAAGTCAACAAGAGGCATTTCCGAGCAAGAAGAGATCAAACAAGCAAAGTTTTCATTGTATTGTGTATTATTTTCTTATGCTTGTTGTATACTTGTTTTGTGCTTGTACGAGGCTTCTTTGCCTCTAGAAAGTTTTCAAGAATGAGAGATTTCATAGTAAATGAGATTGTGAGAGTCAGATCCTTAGATTAGTCACCTCAAGGAGATAGAGATCAAGTAAAAATGAAGGTGTTAGCATTGCTTCATGTTTTCCGTTGAAAATCAAGTTCAAGAAGCAATTGAGGCTATTCACCCCTCCTAGCTCTCTACATGTCCTAACAACTGGTATTGGAGTGAGACCGCTCTTCATCTGACTAACTACCGAAAGAAGTAAGATCTAGAGAAGAAGAAGTTGAAAGTCGAAGCCCTAAATTTCAAAGTGAAAAGACTCATCATTAAAGGAGCTCAGCTTCAAAATATATTTTTGAGATGGGTTCAGATATGACATCCGAGCACCTCCATCATTCAAAATAGGAAGCCTCAATCTTTGAAAACCAAGTGTAAAAAATTTCTTGATGATGGACATAGAACAATGGTTTGCTATAATGGAAGAATTTCAAGCTCCAATGATTATCAAATGGAAGCTCCTCAAGAAGAAGAAATGGACCCAGGAGCAAATCAAGAGATGTGAGGCTAATGACAAGGTAACTAAATTATTGGTTATTTAATACCAAGAAACATCTTGTGTAAAATTAGTGAATATCAAGATGTCAATGAGCTATGGAGTAAGTTGGCAAAACATCATGAACATCCAACCTTAATGCAAAGTGAAGCCAAATCCAAGGAGGAAATCTCATTGGATCAAGAACAAAAGGTTCCAGAGATTGAGAGATGCTTAACATTCGAGGATGAAGATGAAGAAGAATCCACCTCAAGGATCAAGGGGGAGAGCTCATTAACACTGGAATGAGAAGAAGTCTCAACTTCCAGAGCGAATGAAGACAAGGAGTGCTCCACCTCTATAAGTCAAGAGAGCATAAATCATGAAGGTATAATAATTTCAATTATTAAAAATAAAGACCGTATATTGTGCTTTGAATATAGGGAGAAGGACGCTATAAGAGCAAGTGCTCTAATTTGATGAATACAAAGGTTCAAATGGCACCCAAGATGAAGGAAAAATCAAAGGATGTTGAAATATTAATATGAAAGAGCAAGAATCACATTTTGTGCTTTTTATGCAATCACAAAGGGCATTATCAAAGTTAATGTCCAAAGAGGAAGCTTCAAGGCTAAAACAAGGAAGGAAGCTCAAATCAAGGGGGAGCTTCCAAGGGTAAAATTAAGGTACCATTAGTTAATTGTACTTATTTAAGTCAAGATAGAAAACATACTAGAAATAATTTTTATCATTTCCATACTTGTTATCATGAAAATAGGAAACATGATAATCCTAAGGAAAATTATAGAGCCTATCATGCCAGAACAATCTTACCTAAGGATAATAGGAAGAAAAGGATTTAGGTAAGAACCCTAAGCAATTTAGATATGTGTCTATGGTAAGAGAGGATTGAGATACAAACCAAAAACTAAGAAGAATATGTCCTCATACCATAGAGTTCCATTTAGCTATATGACTAACCCTATGTCTAGAAGTTAAAGTCAAGGTTACAAGGGAGGCTGCTCCTAGAGTTGACCTAGAGGAGACTAGCATGACTGAGGCTTCTAAGAAGCCTAGGAAAGTCATTAGAAAGGTTTCAAGGGAAGTTATCCCTAGTGAGTACTTGAACACCCAAAGAGCACCAATAGATTTTGGGTTCCTAAGATTATGTTCTTTACACACTAAATGGATTTAAAGTATGTCAACTTTAATTGAAAGGGTAGTTAACACAATCATAATGTAGTTGACAGTTTAGGAAATTTTCAAGGGATTGTGACACCTTGAAAATAAAAAGTTAATTTTTACTCTTGAAGATTAAAAGTGTACCAATTAAAATTTTGAAATATTGAGTTTGATTAAATTGACACAAATAAGATAGAATTCAAAGGAATGCCAAATTGGCACTTTGACATTTTCTAAGGAGATAAGAGCAATTTAGACTTATTTTGACTTGGCAATTAGTTGATGATATTTGATAGAAAATCTAGAAAATTTCTTTATGCTATATTTATCATGTTTTATGTGTCCTATCTGTTGGTTGCTACTCGGAAAACCTAGAGGTTACACTGTACAAAAATTTTGTACAAAGGTCTGAACCTTTTCCTAGCTACCATGTGTTCTTTTAAATTAAATTTTGAATCGCCTGCGGAACTTAACACGTTTGATCCAAAACTTAATCTATTTGTTCTTTTAGGTTTTGACTTGGATCTCCTGCGGAACTTAACACGTTCGACCCAAGTCACCTTAAGTTATTAATTCCATTAAATATTAATTTCCATAATTGGTTCCTAGTACTGACGTGGCGAGGCACATAGCCTTCTTGGATATGGGAGCAACCACCACCGACTAGACAAAACCTTTTATAGAAAGCTAATATTTAATTTCCTAAAATAACTTTAGGTTAACTGAAAAGAACAATCAAATCACAAGGGAAAGAAAAACAAAAGAACACTATATCGAAAACAAATTCGAAACTCTAGAATCGTATGCCTCTTGTATTTAGTATTATTTCCAAAAATAACTAGTATGATGCGGAAACAAAAATTACTAGTTATACCTTTTAGAAAGACCTCTTGATCTTCTACCGTATTCCTCTTCTAACCTCGGACGTTGTGTGGGCAACGATCTTCCGAGATGAGAACCACCAAGCACCTTCTTCTTCCTTACAAGTTTCGGCCATCAAAACTTCTCCTAGGATGAAGAGGTTCGGCCACCACCACCATGCACCAAGGGATGCTAGAAAAGAGGCTTCTTTTCTCTCCTTCTTCTCCTTCTTAGATCCGGCCACCAAAGATATCTCCACCATGAGAAGGTTTCGGCCATACAAAGGAGAGGAGAGGAAAGAAAGGGCCGGCCACACCCAAGGAGAAAAGAGAGGAAAAATAGAATAAAGTCGTTCACCTTGAAGCCTCCTCTACCCTCTCTTTTATAATCCTTGGTCTTGGCAAATAAGGAAAATTTAATAAAAACTTCCTTAATTCTTTTGCCATTGAAAAGGAAAATTTATTTAATTAAAATAATTTTCTCTTTTCAAATTATAATGGCCGACCACTCTTCTCCCCAAAACAAGGAGAGTTTTAATTAAAACAAAAATTAAAACTTCCTAATTTGTTTCTAGAAATTTATAACAATTTCTCAAATAATTTTAATCCTTCATGATTGGTTAATAAAAGAAATTTTATAAATTAAAATCTTTCTTTTAAACATGTGGATAATTTCCAAAACGGAAAGTTATCTCTAAAAATTAAAATCTCCTTTCAATCTACAAATAAGGAAAGATATTAAATCTTTTCTTAATCTTTTGTAGAAACTAATAAAAGAGAATTTTTAATTTTCAAACTTTCTTTTAAATCATGAATATAATTAAAAGGAAAGTTTTTACCAAAATTAAAATCAACCTTTTAATCTACAAATAAGGAAAGAGATTTTAACTCTTCTCTTAATCTTTTGTAGAATCTTATAAAAGGAAGGATTTAAATTTTTAAACTCTCTTTTAAATTATATTATCCACATAAGAAAATTTTAAAATTAAAATTCCTTTTTATTTTAATAGGGACGGCCACATGAATTCACCCATGAACATACCCATGGTCGGCCCTAGCTTGGTCTCCAAGCTAGCTTGGCCGGCCCCTATAGGATGGGTAAGAAGGTGGGTATAGGTGGGTATAGTACTCTATAATTAAGAGGCTACGATAGGGACCGAGAGGAGAAATTGATTTTGGTCTCCCGATAAAATTAAGCATCCCGTGCTCGCCCCGAACACACAACTTAATTTTATCAATAATAATTCATTCCACTAGAGAACTATTATTGAACTACCGCACCAATCCCAAATTACATTTTGGGCTCCTTCTTATCATGAGTGTGTTAGTCTCCCTGTGTTTAAGATAACAAATGTCCACTAATTAAGTAAGTTACTGACAACTCACTTAATTAATATCTAGCTCCAAGAGTAGTACCACTCAACTTCATCATCATGTCGGACTAATTCCACCTGCAGGGTTTAACATGACAATCCTTATGAGCTCCTCTTGGGGACATTCTCAACCTAGATCACTAGGACACAGTTTCCTTCTATAATCAACAACACACACTATAAGTGATATCATTTCCCAACTTATCGGGCTTTGTAACGACCCGCCTTCTACTACTAGGCTGTAAGGCGAATCGTCACAATAATGCTAAACTATACTGTGCGGAAAGCTGGGCTAATTAAAATTTTACTCTACTAATGACCGATACAACTGATAGAAAGGTCCAAAGACCTTCTCTGCTAGTGTACATATGCTAAGGAGGGGAACCTGAACGCCCCAACTGAGCTAGGGGCTAGAAACTAACTTCCCAACTACCTGCCGGCCTGCTGATCGATCTACAGATCGATCAAAGCTGAGAAGCTCTGCTCCCAACGGATCGGTCGGTGACCGACCGATCCGGAGGTGGATCGGTCTGACCGATCGGAAGAAGGGATCGGTCGGCAAGACCGATCCGGTGGGTCTGATTGATGCGAGGCCGATCCGAGCACTGGAGACGCTGGATCGCTATTGATCGCTACCGGATCGGTCGGTTGGCATCCGGGAGGATCTGATAGCCTATATATATGCGGATCGGTCGGTGACCGATCGGTGACAAAGCCACGATCGGTCGGGAGACCGATCAGAGTCTGATTTCACCCGGGGACTCGGATTTCAGCACTTTGGCGTGCCACAACCTCACACAACACTTCTAAAATCTATAGAACATATTCTAATGACATAAAGCTAGCATTCTAAACTGAATATAACCATGGTCTACTAATTTGTAGCATTTAATAACTGAAAGTGCATAACACAGAAATACTAAAAGTCCAATCGTTTAAACTTGCTAAATCCCCTAAGGATCTTTGATTCCAGTTCCATACACACACTTCCTCATCTGCATTGACCTCCAGCCTCCACTGCTAGTCCATCTTTCCTTTACCTTTATCTGCAGTATAAGGAAAAGTAAAATCTGTAAGCTTAAAGCTTAGTAAGAAACCATCTACCTCACAAAATCATGCATTCGATGCAATATGCTTTTAAATCATGCTATTTGAAAATATGCGCTGAACTTGCTAAGACATGGCATACTGAAATCATAAAGCATAACATATAAGCATGGCATAAGCACTGAATCATATCGTAGCAAGCAATAAAAGCACTGAACTGAACATAAGCTAAACTAACTGAAACTAAATCTGTAACTGGAAACAAACTCAACTAGCATAATTGATTTTGAGTTTTTGAAATCTAATACATAATAGGTGAAAATACTAAACATGTTGTTGGGCCCGGCAACTGTACTTGCTGTGCGCGCATCCCTACTAGACCCGGGGTTGCAAGTCCCGAATTTAGCAGGGTTGTCTAGGCTATCTGAACTGTGGGAGTCCAACCCAATGGATATCTAATCCAGTACAGTGCCACTGAAAATAAAATACTGATATCTATAGCTAACTGATATAACATGCTGTTTCTAGGTTACCTGAACCTAGAGCTAGGTTATCTGAACCTAGAGGCGACTGTGGGAGCCCACCCATTGGACCGTAGTCCCATAAAACTGAACTAAACTAATGTGCTGGTTTAAATGCCTCTAATGCATTTAATTGAGCTATTAAACATAGCTGAGGTGGTAATTAGCTACACTAACATTTTACCGAACACTTGGTGTGCTCCAACTCTCTCCTCTAATAGGGAGATCACCTCTAGGCACCCGACAACGTCTAAAATCTCCAACTGAAGGAGAACAACGTGTCCGGCCCGTCTAGGGGTGCTCAACTAGATCCCTAATCCTCGAGGAGGGTTTAAACACACCCTATGTGCCGAAAAACTTGCATATAGCTAAAACTAATGCGTAGGAAACCAAACGGAGCTATTATACCGCAGGTGAGGGGTTTCTTACCTCGTACGCTAAATTCCTTACAATTCTATTCGCTAGAATTCCGGTGGAGATGACCTTCTCGACGACCCGCTCACGTCTTCGCGTTCCTCTCGCGGAGAAGAACCTCTTTCGTGTTGGAGTCGTCGCTGGAAGATGAGCCGAGAGTCCTTGGGTTTGGGCGCCGAGAGAGGAGGAGGAAGAGGTGTGGGCGGCGGTGAGGTTTTTGGAAGAGGGATAGGTCACGGTGAAAATAATGTGCCGAACCAAAACAAAATAACCCAACTCCCACTTAACCTTCCTTTTTATACTAAAGACTTAATTCGCCCAACTCCAATATAAATTTTATTGGTTCCCTTTCCTTTCAGCACGGCCCTGCTGGGTTCAACTGGTTCCCAACATTATCCCTAAGCCATAGGTCTCGGGTTCGATTCCCGCCTAAGCTATTTTGCGGTTCTAATTATTTTTGCTACTTCCGTTACTTGGAAAATTCTGGAAAAATATCTAAAAATTCCAGAAAAATAACAGAATATTTCTAAAATAGTTTTGAGAATTTTTCGAGCGTTACAATCTCCCATACCTTATAATAAGTTCGTCCTCGAACTTAGAACAATTCTGGGTACTTCTGTCTCATGCTGGCTTCTGTCTCCCAAGTTGCCTCTTCTGCTGTGTGACTGTGCCAATTGACTTTGACTAATGGTACTTCCTTGTTCCACAATTTCTTAACTGCTCGGTCTATTATCTGAATAGGCCGACTATCATAGCTGAGGTCTTCGCGGATCTGTACCGACTGGGGCTCAATCACCTGGGTGGCATCTGGGGTATGCTTCTTCAGCATAGAGACATGAAATATGTTGTGGACGGCTGACATCTCCTGAGGTAGCTCTAGCTCATATGCTACCTTGCCCACTCTCTTCGTGATAAGGTATGGTCCCACATATCTGGGAGCTAGCTTGCCCTTCTTCCTAAAACGCATGACTCCCTTCATGGGAGCTACTCTGAGGAAAACTGTATCCCCAACTGAAAACTCTAGGGGTCTGCGTCGTGTATCGGCATAGCTCTTCTGACGGCTCTGTGCTGTATCTATCCTCTGGCGAATCTGCTGTATGGCTGCTGTGGCTCCTTCTGTTCACCACTCTCATACCAACAGATTGGTGATCTGCACCTCCGCCCATAGAGTGCCTCATAAGGTACCATGCCGATAGTGGCCTGATAACTGTTGTTGTATGCAAATTCTGCTAAGCTCAGATACTTGCACCAACTTCCCTTGAAGTCTAGGGCACACGCTCGGAGCATGTCTTCGAGTACCTGATTTACTCGCTCTGTCTGACCATCTGTCTGAGGATGGAATGCTGTGCTGAACTTCAGCTTCGTGCCCAACGCTGACTGTACACACTCCCAGAAGTGTGATGTGAATCTGCTATCTCTGTCTGAAATGATGGTCCGTGGGACCCCATGTAATCTGACGATCTCCTGGAGATACAGCTGAGCGAGCTTTTCCATGGAGTAGGATATCTTGATAGCTAAGAAGTGGGCTGATTTAGTCAACCTGTCGACTATTACCCAGATGGCATCAAAACCAATCGTGGTTCTGGGTAGTCCCACTATGAAGTCCATAGAGATATCCTCCCACTTCCATTCTGGAATCTGTATAGGCTGCAGAACTCCTCCTGGTCGCTGATGTTCTGCCTTGACCCTCTAACAGGTGAGGCAGATGCTAACATATCTGGCGATGTCTCGCTTCATCTCGGGCCACCAAAAACGGTTCTTCAGGTCTTGATACATTTTGGTGGAACCTGGATGCATCGCATAGGGAGTCCTGTGAGCCTCATCTAAAATCTATCTCCGTAGCTCCTCCTGATCTGGAACACAGAGTCTGTCACCAAAATACAACACCCCGCTATCGGACACTCTGAATTCTCTACTTTCTGATTATGTTAGCCCTTGCTTGATTTTCTGAATTTCAGGGTCCTGATCCTGAGCTGACTGAATATCACCAAGCAAGGTAGACTCTAAGGTCATAGTAGAGAGCTGTCCGACAATGAGTTCAAGACCAAAATCCGCGATCTCCTTCTGTAGGGGTGGTGACATGGCTGCTAGAGATAGTAAGGTAGTGCTGGATTTTCTGCTAAGTGCATCTGCTACCCTATTGGCTTTCCCTGGGTGGTAGAGGATGTCTATGTCATAATCTTTGACCAGCTCTAGCCACCTGCGCTGTCATATTCAGATCCTTCTGAGTGAAGAAGTACTTCAGACACTGATGATCTGTATACACTCTGCACTGAGCTCCATACAAGTAATGTCTCCAAATTTTGAGAGCGAACACTACTGCTGCAAGCTCGAGATCATGAGTAGGGTAGTTCTTCTCATAATCCTTGAGCTGTCTGGAGGCATAGGCGATTACCTTGCCATCTTGCATCAGCACTGCTCCTAATCCCAATTTAGAGGCGTCACTATATATATCAAGCTATCTGTTTTGCAGTGTCGGAATAGGTGCACTAGTCAATCTCCTCTTGAGTTCGCTGAAGTTCTGTCCACCGAAATTTCTTGTTCTTCCCGGTGAAAGCTGTCAGGGAGGCTATTCTGGAGAAGTCCTCTACAAACTTTCTAATATCCTGCTAATCCCAAAAGCTCCCTGATCTCACTGGCGTTCTTAGGTCTCCTCCGGTTACTTACTGCTTCTTCTTGGGATCTACCATAATACCATCCTTTGAGATGACGTGACCCGGGAACACACGACTTAGCCAAAACTCACATTTCGTGAACTTGGCGTATAGTTGGTTGCTGAAGGGTCCGCAATACTAGTTTCAGTGCTCGTGTTCTTCCCGAGTTTCTGAGTAGATAAGAATGTCATCGATAAACACAATAACAAACTTATCTAAATACTCCCTGAATACCATTCATGAGATCCATGAATGTAGGTGGAGGTCACCCAAAAGGCATGACTACGAACTCGTAATGTCCGTATCGTCACGAATCTTCTTGATATCACACTCCTTGACTCGACTTGGTGATATCACGATCCGAGGTCAATTTTGAGAACACCGCTCCTTTAGCGGTCGAACAGGTCATCTATTCGGGAAGAGGATACTGTTCTTGATCGTGACCGATTCGATGCTCGTAGTCTATACATAGCCGCATGCTTCCATCCTTCTTCTTCACGAACAAAGGCGCTCCCATGGTGAGTGACTAGGCGTATGAAGCCCTTGTCAAGTAGCTCTTTGCTCATGGAGTTCCTTCAGTTCTGCTGGAGCCATGCGGTAGGGCGCTTTGGAAATCGGATTGGTGCCGGGGAAGAGCTCTATCTCAAATTCAATGTCCCTGACTGGTGCTAGGCCTGGTAACTCTTCAGGGAAGACTGCTGGGTAGTCGCATACAACTCGGACCTCTGCTAGCTGTTGGTCCTCGTCCTGGCTGGTAGTGACTACATGTGCTAGGTACCCCGTACATCCCGAATCCATCAACTTCTGTGCCTTCATTGCTAAGAGAAATTTTCTGGCTTTTCTCTTTGGTTCTCCGATGTACTCGAACTGTGCTTCTGCTTCGGGTTGGAATACGACTTTCTGTTTACGGCACTCTATGGAAGCACCGTATCTGATCAGGAAGTCCATTCCAAGGATGACGTCGTAGTCAGTCATTTCCAGCAGGATCAGATCACAAAAGAGTTCCCGGTCTGCTATAATGACTGGCACTGCTCTGAGCCAGTGCGTCGATGCCATGACCTCTCCTGAAGGTAGTGCCGTCAGAAACTGACCACTGAGTACTTCTGGGGGTATTTCTAATTTCTCGGAGAACATCCTGGCTATATATGAATGGGTTGCCCCAGTATCAAATAGAACAGTAGCACTATACTGAAAAATGCTAATCTGACCTGTGACGACTGTCGAGGCATTTGCTACGTCCTCTCTGGTGAGTGAGTAGATCCTCGCGTTCGCCATAGCTGGAGGGGCTTCTAATCGGCCCTGGCTGATAAGTGGACCTTCTAGAGCGGCCTGCATCTGATGTAACTGAGCTGGCTGGCCTGCATACTGGATCTGCTGTGGCTGAGGAAGACCGGTCTTGTTCGGGCACTGCTTGGCCATGTGCCCTTCTTGTCCACATTCAAAGCATCCTCGTGTGCCCTTGCGACAAACCCCTGGGTGGAATTTCCCACAAGTGGCACACTTTGGATAACTGGGTCGCTTGCTAGATGGTCCTCCTTTTGAGTCACTCCCTGATTTGCGCTTGCTGTTGGAGTTCCCTTTCCAGTTAGAGCTGTGGCCTTGCTGTTTTTGAGTGTGAGAGTTTCCTTGGCCCTTGGACTCTGAGGAGACTTGCTTCTGCTGCTTCATGCTGTTCTGGTAATGCTCTGTGGTCAAGGCACTGCTCACTAACTCCTCTGTGGTTTGTGGCCTATGTATGCCACCAGCCACGTTCACTGCTATCTCTGGCCTCGGCATTTGCAGCAGCCTGATCTGTTCCTTTTCCGTGCTGACTAGCTCTGGGCATAGACGAGCCAACCTGTTGAATTTCTTCACGGCTTCCTCAACTGAGAGGTTGCCCTGACGAAACTCAGTGAACTCGTCATAGTGGCGGTTTGTAACCCGCATATGAAAGAACTCCTCAAAGAATTCCTTCTCAAAGTCGGCCCATGTCATCTGGCTCACTGGGCGCTTCGTTCTGATTCTTTCCCACCACATGCGTGCGTCTCCTGTCAGGCAGAAGGAGGCACACTTCACCTTCTCGGGTTCCAGCCAGTCCAGAAGCTCCATCGTGCTCTCCAGTGTTTTGAACCATGCTTGTGCATCCCATGGTTCACTAGCGCCTGAGAAGTTCTCTGGCTTGACTCGCTGCCACTGGATCAGATAGGCTTCCTTTCTTGGCTCAGCTGCTGGGGCTACTGGTGCTGGTGCTGGTGCTGGTGCTGGTGCTGGTGCTGTAGGCTGAGCTGGTGCTGATTAGCCTTTAAGGTGGCTATTTCCTGTTGCTGTTCAGCTAGCTGCTGCTATAACTGAGCCACTAATGCTGTAAGGTCTGGAGGAGGCACTGAACTGCCTGCCTCTTGCTGGGGCTCAGTAGCTAGTGCCCTTCTAGCTGGGCGTCCTCGTGCCATTTCTAAAGACATAGAGAAGATATGTATAACTAATACTATCACAGTTCTATAATCACTGATATCATGTTCAAAGGCTATCTCATACTAGCAGGAGTAGGCATATAAACATGAACTGTAACTAGAAAGCAATAACAATAAGGAGAGTAGAGGTATTCTTACTTGGAAACTGCAGGTACAATGCTGATGTGTGTGTAGGAAGTATGGAACACTGCTCTGATACCACTCTGTAACGACCCGCCTTCTACTACTAGGCTGTAAGGCGAATCGTCACAATAATGCTAAACTATACTGTGCGAAAAGCTGGGCTAATTAAAATTTTACTCTACTAATGACCGATACAACTGATAGAAAGGTCCAAAGACCTTCTCTGCTGGTGTACATATGCTAAGGAGGGGAACCTGAACGCCCCAACTGAGCTAGGGGCTAGAAACTAACTTCCCAACTACCTGCCGGCCTGCTGATCGATCTACAGATCGATCAAAGCTGGGGAAGCTCCTGCTCCCAACTGGATCGGTCGGCTGACCGATCCGGCAGAGGCTGGATCGGTCTGCGGACCGATCCAGAAGAGGCTGGATCGGTCGGCAAGACCGATCCAGGTGGGTCTGGATTGGTCTGCAGACCGATCCAGGCACCTGGAGACGCTGGGATCGCTACTGTATCGCGCTGGATCGGTCGGTTGACAGATCCAGGAGGATACAGTAGCCTATTATATATGTCTGGATCGGTCGGCTGACCGATCCAGTGACACAGCCAGGCCCTGATCGGTCGGGAGACCGATCAGAGTCTGATTTCACCCGGGGACTCGGATTTCAGCACTTTGGCGTGCCACAACCTCACACAACACTTCTAAAATCTATAGAACATATTCTAATGACATAAAGCTAGCATTCTAAACTGAATATAACCATGGTCTACTAATTTGTAGCATTTAATAACTGAAAGTGCATAACACAGAAATACTAAAAGTCCAATCGTTTAAACTTGCTAAATCCCCTAAGGATCTTTGATTCCAGTTCCATACACACACTTCCTCATCTGCATTGACCTCCAGCCTCCACTGCTAGTCCATCTTTCCTTTACCTTTATCTGCAGTATAAGGAAAAGTAGAATCTGTAAGCTTTAAAGCTTAGTAAGAAACCATCTACCTCACAAAATCATGCATTCGATGCAATATGCTTTTAAATCATGCTATTTGAAAATATGCGCTGAACTTGCTAAGACATGGCATACTGAAATCATAAGGCATAACATATAAGCATGGCATAAGCACTGAATCATATCGTAGCAAGCAATAAAAGCACTGAACTGAACATAAGCTAAACTAACTGAAACTAAATCTGTAACTGGAAACAAACTCAACTAGCATAATTGATTTTGAGTTTTGAAATCTAATACATAATAGGTGAAAATACTAAACATGCTGTTGGGCTCGGCAACTGTACTTGCTGTGCGCGCATCCCTACTAGATCCCGAATTTAGCAGGGTTGTCTAGGCTATCTGAACCTAGGGACGACTGTGGGAGTCCAACCCAATGGATATATAATCCAGTACAGTGCCACTGAAAATAAAATACTGATATCTATAGCTAACTGATATAACATGCTGTTTCTAGGTTATCTGAACCTAGAGGCGACTGTGGGAGCCCACCCATTGGACCGTAGTCCCATAAAACTGAACTAAACTAATGTGCTGGTTTAAATGCCTCTAATGCATTTAATTGAGCTATTAAACATAGCTGAGGTGGTAATTAGCTACACTAACATTTTACCGAACACTTGGTGTGCTCCAACTCTCTCCTCTAATAGGGAGATCACCTCTAGGCACCCGACAACGTCTAGAATCTCCAACTGAAGGAGAACAACGTGTCCGGCCCATCTAGGGGTGCTCAACTAGATCCCTAATCCTCGAGGAGGGTTTAAACACACCCTATGTGCCGAAAAACTTGCATATAGCTAAAACTAATGCGTAGGAAACCAAACGGAGCTATTATACCGCAGGTGAGGGGTTTCTTACCTCGTACGCTAAATTCCTTACAATTCTATTCGCTAGAATTCCGGTGGAGATGACCTTCTCGACGACCCGCTCACGTCTTCGCGTTCCTCTCGCGGAGAAGAACCTCTTTCGTGTTGGAGTCGTCGCTGGAAGATGAGCCGAGAGTCCTTGGGTTTGGGCGCCGAGAGAGGAGGAGGAAGAGGTGTGGGCGGCGGTGAGGTTTTTGGAAGAGGGATAGGTCACGGTGAAAATAATGTGCCGAACCAAAACAAAATAACCCAACTCCCACTTAACCTTCCTTTTTATACTAAAGACTTAATTCGCCCAACTCCAATATAAATTTTATTGGTTCCCTTTCCTTTCAGCACGGCCCTGCTGGGTTCAACTGGTTCCCAACATTATCCCTAAGCCATAGGTCTCGGGTTCGATTGCCGCCTAAGCTATTTTGCGGTTCTAATTATTTTTGCTACTTCCGTTACTTGAAAAATTCCGGAAAAATATCTAAAAATTCCGGAAAAATAACAGAATATTTCTAAAATAGTTTTGAGAATTTTTCAGGCGTTACAGGCTTATTGATTCATCGAACTAAATCTCACCCATTGATAAATTAAAGAAATAAATATCAAATATATGTGCTTGTTATTATATTAGGATTAAGAGCACACACTTCCATAATAACTGAGGTCTTTGTTTCTTTATAAAGTCAGTATAAAAGAAACGACCTCTAATGGTCCTACTCAATACACTCTAAGTGTACTAGTGTAATTATATAGTTAAGATAAACTAATACCTAATTATACTACGACCTTCCAATGGTTTGTTCCTTTCCATTATGGTCGTGAGCTACTGTTTATAATTTATAAGGTACTGATAACATGATCCTCTGTGTGTGACACCACACACCATGTTATCTAAAATATAAATTAATTAAACAACTACATTTATCATAAATGTAAACATTTGACCAATGTGATTCTTATTTTTAGATAAATGTTTATACCAAAAGCTAGGCTTTTAGTATACACTCTAACAATCTCCCACTTATACTAAAAACTAAGCTGCCGTATCTGCTGCCATACATCTGATTCCCATGCCTTTCAAAAAGCTCTTGCCTTAAGGACCTTAGGTTATCATATGATGTAATCTAGGCGGCAACAACTTCTCCTCGTTTATACGATTTCTCATATTGGGTGGTACTTGCGCTCTATTGTGTTTTCTTACTTTATAGACTTATGGTTTCTTCAAGTTTGCTACTGCACCAATGTTATTACAATAAATTGTAATAATCTTTGGACAAACCAGAAATCATATCTAAGTCTATCTTGAGGTTATTGAGTCATTCAACTTTTATGGCTATCTCAGAGGCTTGCCATATACTCAGCTTCTATGGTGGAGTCCAGAAAAACACGTATGCTTATCACTCTTCCATAGTTATGACTTTACCTCCTAAAGTAAACACAAAACCCCGAGGTTGACTTATTATTGTCCCTATCCGATTGGAAGTCAAAATCCATGCAACCCACAGGGACTAAATTAACTGCCTTGTAAGCTAGCATATAATCTCTAGTTCCTCTAAGGTACTTTAATATATGATTTACTGCAGTCCAATGTCCTTGTCTAGGGTTACTTTGATATCTGCTAACTATGCCCTTGACAAAACAGATTTCTGATCTCGTGCATAGCATACATTAGGTTGTCTAACTGCCGAAACATAAAGAACTGCCTACATGTCCTCAATCTCCTTTGATGTCATCGGAGACATCTCTTTAGATAAAGATACTCCATGCTTAAAAGGTAAGAAACCTTTATAGGAGTTTTGCATGCTTAAAACGAGCAAGGATTTTTCTGATGTATCAAGCTTAGGATAAGTATATTTTTCTTGCGATCCTTTGATCTCAAAAATATATACATTCTCCCAAGTCCTTTATATCGAATTATTTGGACTACCATACCCTTACTTCTGACAACATTTTGATATTGTTTCCAACTACCAAAAATGTTATCTACGTATAGTACAAGAAATACCACCACATTTCCATCACACCTTTTGTATACACAAGACTTATCCGTTTACTCAATAAATTCATAGGTCTGGATTACTTTGATAAACTGGATGTTCCAAGACCTTGAAGCTTTGCATCAGTCCATAGACTGATTGAGCTTGCACACAAGATACTCTTAGCCCTTTGCAATGAACCCTTCTGGTTGCTTTATATGGATGCTTTCTTCAAGACTTCCATTAAGGAATGTTGTCTTGACATCCACTTACCAAATAGATAAAAGTATCCGGATAGACTTAAGCATGGCTACCAGTGAAAAAGTTACCTTTTTCATCTAGCCTTGCTTTGAAAGTTTCTACCTTCCTGTCTATCCCTCTTTTCCTATTATAGACCTTTTTATACCCAAAGGCTTTTACACCATTTGGTGGTTCTACAAGCTTCCAGATTTTATTAGAATACATATATTCTAATTCTGTTATTCATTACTCTTTGCCAAGATATTGCATCTTTATCTTGGAGTGCTTCGTCATATGTCCGGAGATCAGGTTCATGTCCTCCAGGGATCGAGTCCAAAAACTCTCCCAAAACATGAATCTTTTTAGGTTGCCTAACAACCCTCCCACTACGACAAGGCACTTTCTGCAATTGTGTATCATTTGTGATACGTGTTGCAGTTTCCTTGTGGTATCTCATCTTGTACAATTGGTACTAGATTAGACATGTCTTTTATTATTTTCTTAAGAACAAATTTTCTTATGGGCACGTGGTTTATTACATAGTCCTTTTCTAAAAATCGGTCATTGATGCTCACAATGTCCTTCTGATTTTTAAGACTATAAACCTACTTTCATTTCTCTAGGATAACCCACAAACAAGTGAATTCCTGTCCAACTTATCATTGTCTCTCTTCAGCATATGTGCTGGACTACCCGAATCCGAATATGCTTCGAAATAGGCTTACGCTCATTCAGAAATTCTATATGAGTAGAGAGTTCTGACTTTGGAAGGTACTATATTCACTTCCGTTTCCAGAGTATATCCTAAAAATGATTTTGGTAATATTCTAAATAACTCATCAATCTACTTATTTCCATAAGAGTCCTATACCTTCCTTTTTCTACACCATTCTGTTGGGGTGTACCAGGTGCAGTTAGTTGGAATTGAATCCCTACTTCTGATAAGTGACTCCTAAATTCTCCCAAGAGGTACTTGCCACTATGTTCTAACCATAGTGACTTTTACTTTAACATTTCTCCGTATCAGCCTTGTACTATTTGAACTAATCAAAGTACTTAGTCTTGCGGTACATTAAGTAAATTTATTTGTATCTTGAATAGTTATCTATAAAATAGACGAAATATTCAATACTACCTCTTGTCTGGATAGTCATAGGATCACACAAATCAGAATGAACCAATTTCAATATATCTTTGACTCCATACCCCTTAAACTTAAAAGTTTCTTGGTTATTTTTTCTTCCAAGTAAGACTCACAGGTTGGAAAGATTTCCACTACCAATGAATCCAAAAGTTCATCAGCTACCAATGAATCCTACTCAAGTTAATATAACCTAGACTTAGATGCCAAAGATATTAATGGTTCATTTCCGAAGGTTGCTTTCTCTTAAAATTAGAAGATGTGTTACTAATTTCCATTTGTTGCATCGTGGGAGTTATTGGATTTATAAATTGCCAACCAACGTACCAGAACAGATAACTTCCCTCTTTTTCTTAATAACAACTTTGTTATTAAAAGAGGCAGAATATCAAGTTCTTTGAATAGTTTAGAAACTGAAAACTAGTTCTTTCTAAACTTGGTACGTAAAGACAATTACTCAAAAATCCATGTTTTATTCTTATCAAAAGATAAACATCTCCCACTGCAACAGCTACCATTTTTACAGTAGTGCCCATGTGGACGGTGTTTTAATTTTCATTTAGTTGCCAGATTTCCTGGAACCCTGCAATGAATTACGGACATGATTGATGGCATCTGTATCTACACTCCAGGTTCTGGTAGATAACACCACTAAACATGTTTCAACTAATGAATTAAATACACCTATATTGTTCTTAGTTCTAAGAAGACAGTCTACCTTAATGTCCAAGTCCTATTTCCAATCATTACAATTGGGACTACTAAGTCTTTTCTATAGTATAACAACTAGGGGATTGACAAACATTTTAAATCCTAAGAATCACAAAAATATTTGGTCAAGATCAATTCTTTAAAATCCCCATGAATTTTGTATGCCACGATAGTGTGGACGTATACAAAATCAAAGAGGAGATTTTATCCATTAATTTTATTATCTCGTCAACTTTACTTTATGACGAATAAAATTAATAGTTGATCTGTCTTTGATCAAATATTTGGTCAAAACTTTTTGAATTTAAAATAAAATATTGATTCCTCAAACAATATTATTTAAATTCACCAACACCTCAAACACCGTGAATTTTACATGCCACGTTAGTGCGGACGTATACAAATTCAACATTTGTAAAAGGAGGGTTTTACCCATTAACTATCTTGTCAACGTATCTTTATGACAAATAAAATTATCTCAAACACCGTTAATTTTGTATGCCACATTAGTGTGGACGTATACAAAATCAATCATTTGTAAGAGGGGTTTTAACCCTTTAATTTTATTATCTTGTCAACCTAGTTTTATGACAAATTAATAGTTGGTTTCATTTGGTCACACAAATAATAGCAGTGACTCCGATGGGGAGGATACTATTAGATGTGTCTAAGTGTATACCATTACTTGACACTAAGTCCATTAATAAGATTATGCCCCTTCCATTGGGGAAGATCACACGCTCTTAATTAACTTCCTATAGTCATCCAAAAATGGAAGTTTGTTCTAGTGATCCACAAAAAAGCTCATCCGTTATGGAGGAAGGCACTCAGAGCCAACGTGCAAGTTTGTTTGCATCACTTACAAACCAGTAATGGAGACCATGAGATTTATTTAAAAATCCCTCTCCCACTTAGTTATTTATAAACGAGGAATTTTAACTATGCTAGCCTACTAGTCATGTATACTAACATGCACACACAGCACAATATAAAAGCAATAAATAGAAAATCTAATTTTCAACTATTATGGCTTTTATCTCTAGTTGTCCTCCGTGTGTTGTCATCCCAAGCTGCTGCCATATTTGGCCACCGCCACCGGGTCTAGCTGTCGCATCCATCTTGCTCCTAGTTCCGCTGCGCCTCTGGTCCTTAGAAGGTTCCACGCTTTGCAAGATTCGATCCGCAACATAAATAGAATTTTACATTTTGATCCTATATTCCATAAAAGGAATGTACATGTATCTAGATCAAAAATAAAATCCTAATAAAACTAAATACAGCTCCTGTTGTATTTTAATACAATCATGCACACACAGATAAATGCCCTTGACATGTCCAAGGGTCCAATCACACACATAATAACTAAAAGCCATAATAGTTGGATCCTGCATCCACAAAGTTAGCACATCCTACTATTAACCTGCCTAAATTATGTATGACATGTGCATAATTAAACTAATACCAAATACACAGAGGTAAAACCCTAGCTCTGATACCAATTGTTGGTTGCTACTCGGAAAACCAAGAGGTTCCACTGTACAAAAATTTTGTACAAAGATCTGAACCTTTTCCTATCTACCATGTGTTCTTTTAAATTAAATTTTGGATCGCCTGCGGAACTTAACACGTTTGATCCAAAACTTAATCTATTTGTTCTTTTAGGTTTTGACTTGGATCTCCTGCGGAACTTAACACGTTCGACCCAAGTCACCTTAAGTTATTAATTCCATTAAATATTAATTTCCATAATTGGTTCCTAGTACTGACGTGGCGAGGCACATAGCCTTCTTGGATATGGGAGCAACCACCACCGACTAGACAAAACCTTTTATAGAAAGCTAATATTTAATTTCCTAAAATAACTTTAGGTTAACCGAAAAGAACAATCAAATCACAAGGGAAAGAAAAACAAAAGAACACTATATCGAAAACAAATTCGAAACTCTAGAATCGTATGCCTCTTGTATTTAGTATTATTTCCAAAAATAACTAGTATGATGCGGAAACAAAAATTACTAGTTAAACCTTTTAGAAAGACCTCTTGATCTTCTACCGTATTCCTCTTCTAACCTCGGACGTTGTGTGGGCAACGATCTTCCGAGATGAGAACCACCAAGCACCTTCTTCTTCCTTACAAGTTTCGGCCATCAAAACTTCTCCTAGGATGAAGAGGTTCGGCCACCACCACCATGCTCCAAGGGATGCTAGAAAAGAGGCTTCTTTTCTCTCCTTCTTCTCCTTCTTAGATCCGGCCACCAAAGATATCTCCACCATGAGAAGGTTTAGGCCATACAAAGGAGAGGAGAGGAAAGAAAGGGCCGGCCGCACCCAAGGAGAAAAGAGAGGAAAAATAGAATAGAGTCGTTCACCTTGAAGCCTCCTCTACCCTCTCTTTTATAATCCTTGGTCTTGGCAAATAAGGAAAATTTAATAAAATCTTCCTTAAATCTTTTGCCATTGAAAAGGAAAATTTATTTAATTAAAATAATTTTCTCTTTTCAAATTATAATGGTCGGCCACTCTTCTCCCCAAAACAAGGAGAGTTTTAATTAAAACAAAAATTAAAACTTCCTAATTTGTTTCTAGAAATTTATAAAAATTTCTCCAATAATTTTAATCCCTTCATGATTGGTTAATAAAAAGAAATTTTATAAATTAAAATCTTTCTTTTAAACATGTGGATAATTTCCAAAAAGGAAAGTTATCTCTAAAAATTAAAATCTCCTTTCAATCTACAAATAAGGAAAGATATTAAATCTTTTCTTAATCTTTTGTAGAAACTAATAAAAGAGAATTTTTAATTTTCAAACTTTCTTTTAAATCATGAATATAATTAAAAGGAAAGATTTTACCAAAATTAAAATCAACCTTTTAATCTACAAATAAGGAAAGAGATTTTAACTCTTCTCTTAATCTTTTGTAGAATCTTATAAAAGGAAGGATTTAAATTTTTAAACTCTCTTTTAAATTATATTATCCACATAAAAAAAATTTTAAAATTAAAATTCCTTTTTATTTTAATAGGGACGGCCACATGAATTCACCCATGAACATACCCATGGCCGGCCCTAGCTTGGTCTCCAAGCTAGCTTGGCCGGCCCCTATAGGATGGGTAAGAAGGTGGGTATAGGTGGGTATAGTACTCTATAATTAAGAGGCTACGATAGGGACCGAGAGGAGAAATTGATTTTGGTCTCCCGATAAAATTAAGCATCCCGTGCTCGCCCCGAACACACAACTTAATTTTATCAATAATAATTCATTCCACTAGAGAACTATTATTGAACTACCGCACCAATCCCAAATTACATTTTGGGCTCCTTCTTATCATGAGTGTGTTAGTCTCCCTGTGTTTAAGATAACAAATGTCCACTAATTAAGTAAGTTACTGACAACTCACTTAATTAATATCTAGCTCCAAGAGTAGTACCACTCAACTTCATCATCATGTCGGACTAATTCCACCTGCAGGGTTTAACATGACAATCCTTATGAGCTCCTCTTGGGGACATTCTCAACCTAGATCACTAGGACACAGTTTCCTTCTATAATCAACAACACACACTATAAGTGATATCATTTCCCAACTTATCGGGCTTATTGATTCATCGAACTAAATCTCACCCATTGATAAATTAAAGAAATAAATATCAAATATATGTGCTTGTTATTATATTAGGATTAAGAGCACACACTTCCATAATAACTGAGGTCTTTGTTTCTTTATAAAGTCAGTATAAAAGAAACGACCTCTAATGGTCCTACTCAATACACTCTAAGTGTACTAGTGTAATTATATAGTTAAGATAAACTAATACCTAATTACACTACGACATTCCAATGGTTTGTTCCTTTCCATTATGGTCGTGAGCTACTGTTTATAATTTATAAGGTACTGATAACATGATCCTCTGTGTGTGACACCACACACCATGTTATCTACAATATAAATTAATTGAACAACTACATTTATCATAAATGTAAACATTTGACCAATGTAATTCTTATTTTTAGATAAATGTTTATACCAAAAGCTAGACTTTTAGTATACACTCTAACACTATCAGATACCATGACATCATACTTTGTATTAATATTGTTATGAAAAAGTTATATGTCATGTCATATATACATCATTAATCTATGATAATTTTTTCTTTTAAAAAATACACATTTGATGTATGTCATAATTATTATCATACATTATTTTAAAATTCCTTCTAATTAAAGATAATGACATAAATTGATATCCTAGATAGGATGATCAAAACTAAAATGCCTAGATAGAGATGCATGATCCGTTAGTTTAGAGAAAATCTATTTTACATCTCACAAAACTATAGAGTTGCCTTGTATGTGTATTGAGATATATTAGATGTAAGTGAGATGTTAGAAGGATGAACAATAGAACAAAACTCAAGATGTTGATTTAGTGCATTTAATTAAGTTTTGTTACATTAAAACAAATGATTATATGAAGTCCAATCATAGGGAAAGCTAATGTACAAGTTATGTATATTTAGAACAAAGATCGTAGTTGGAAATTTATTTTAAAAATCATTTCAAAATTATTTTATAAAACCTTGGTGAAGTTTATTTATTGATAATAATCACCATTGATTAGTTAAATGTAAAGTTAAAGTGAAATATTATAATTTTTAATGGTTTCTAATTTTGTCATTCTTTAAAAATGAGAGGTATTTTCATAGAAAAATGTGTGCAGATTATATATATTATTTTGTATGGTTTAACGCACATCTTCTTGCTTTCATCACATATGATCTATGTGTTTGCATCCTTTCTATCATATCTCAGCATAATTACTATTTTTCGACCAGAGATCTACTCAGTGTTTATTTGCATTTTTCAAGAGTAGTATGAAGCGGAAAAGGATTCTAAAGGAGCAAAAGAATATCATTTTACGAAGACTGGGACCTAGCTTTGTCTTCGCGTGGAGAGGAAAGGCAAAGGGATGGAGTGCCCAAAACAAAGGAGCAAGCAACAACCCAAAATGACCTTGCCCATGACTTGAGGCACGGGTTGGAGGAGGTTGTCGTGCCATCGGGCACGGCTAAAGAGCAGGAAGAGAAGTTGGTCGTGCCTGGAGGCACGACCAAGGAAGAAATCCAGAGCCAATTTGACTATAGCCATGCCAAATGGTATGGCCGAAAGCCAACCCATGCCTACTACCAGAGAAGAATTGAGCTTGCTTGTACCTTGAGTCACGACCATGCCTCCAGGGAACCAGAAGATCCCCAGTTCTGAAGACTGGCCATGCCAAATGACACGGCCAAAGAAGACAAGGCAAAGTAAGCTCTGCTTGGGCCGTGCCAAATGGCACGGTCATGTGCTTGAAGCCAGAGCCAAGTTGGTTCTGGCCATGCCAAAAGGCACGACCAGATGCCCAAAATGCAAGATGGTCGTGCCCAGTGGCACGACTAGCCCGTGCGTCACCTCTATAAGAGGGGCACTTCATCTCCTTCAAGAGGAGGAAGTTTGGTGGACAGGAGAAAACCATTTAGGTCAAATCCTTGCATTCGAAGGCGTCATCTGGATGATCCGAGACTGTTTTGTTGCTCCATCCTCATCAGCACACCAAGATTTGTATTCAAGGCTTCATTCGACATCAAAGGATAAGATTTCCTCTCCCTACTCTTGGTTTTCGATGTATTTGAGTCTTTGGATTGCATTTCTAGCTATTATGGAGCAGATTTATACTGTTCTAGGATATAGGATGTAATTGTAATATGTGGATGATGTAAACTCTATGAATTGCCAATTTTCTAGTTTGATGAAGCTTATATGCACTTGTTCTATTTGATGAAATACTTGTAGGAAGATTTTTTTTTATGAACATTAATTCGTCTATCTAGATTGTATTTCTGTATTGGATACATTGCTATGTATCCAAATTTGAGCATGAACCTGAATTTTCATTGGATAGATACATAAATTGTTACCTCTTCAGAGTGTACATTCCGATATAGCTCGACATGACCTTAAGATACTTGTTTGGAGTTGAGTATCTAAGGTAACTATCCTTCTATATGGAACGTAACATCCTAAGAGAGAATGATTCTATGTATGGATAAGTCTATCACTTTACCTAATGGACTTTTCTTAATCATGTGTTATGCAAGTGACCTACGTAATCTAGAGACGTATACTCAGGGGAGACCTTGTGACAGGAGGTACTCTACTAAAATCTAGACTCTCTAAGTTACTTCTTCACTTGATGGCATACTTGGTTACTGGCAGGGGAAGTACTCTGATACACCGTCATGGGATGGAATTTGGTAGTCGTTTAGATTGTCTAGCAAACATACAAACTGAGGACTTGGAATAGGCTAATTCATAGTACAACATTCACCATTACAATGAAACCTTCAACCTAGAACATTTGCTGAACTAGAGACTTCCTCAATTTATTTTCTTTTACTTCTTCATTTGATTGAAAATCTCAAAACAACCTATTATCGATTTTGTCTAATCAGATTCAAAGTGTAGGACCAACTAGCATTTTAAGCTTCAATTCTCGTGTGATCGACTTATAAATTTTATTACTTGATGGCAACCATGCGCTTGCGGTTACCACACCAAATTTTTGGCATTGTTATCGGCGATTGAATGTTTTAAATCTAGTTAGTTTACATCAGAGTTTATCTATATAATTCTTTAGTTCTTTAATTATTTAGTTCTTCTTTATCTTTCCTTATTGCATTTTAATTCCGCATTTTGTTTTCTTCAAAACAAACAACAAAATTCTAGCTTGTTTCCTATTGGTGTATTTGTGTATGCGAAGACATTCTACAGATATTTTGCCCGTTGATCCTGAGATTGACCGAACATTTCATCGAAGATTAAATCTGTAAAAAAACCAACAAGAACAAGAGCAAATAACCATGGCAAACAAACCTTTGAAGGATTATACTGCACCTTACACAAGAGGACCTAGATTCAGTATCTCCAGACCTATAGTTGAGGCCAATCAGTTTGAATTGAAGCCAACTTTCATTTCCATGGTTCAGCAACACCAATATGCGGTGGTCCGATGGTGGACCCAAACCATAGCCTTGATAATTTCAATGAATTATGCAGCACAATGCACATCAATGGGGTTCCTCCAGAAGCCATCAGATTATTATTGTTTGGGTTATTTTTTGAGAGACAGAGCAAAGACTTGGTTGAATTCCTTAACTCCAAACAGTATCACTTTTTGGGCCCAGTGTGAGCAAGTTTTTTTGGACAAATTTTTTCCACCAAGCAAGATAGCACACCTCAAAAATCTAATTGCAAGTTTCAAGTAAACAGATTCTGAATCTCTCTATGAAGCTTGGGATAGGTTTAAGGGAATACTGAGACACTGCCCACCTCATGGATTGGAGAAGTGGCTCGTGATTCACATCTTCTACAATGGTATTAATTATCAGACAAAGGTTTCCTTAGATTCTGCCACAGGTGGCGCACTAATGAACAAGAGACTTGATAAAGCCGAATATATCATTGAGAGTGTGGCTCAGAATCACCACCAATGAGCCCCAGAAAGGAGTTCAGGAGCAATCAAGATACCAGGGAAATATAGTGTGGATGCCCTAGACTTAATTACTGCAAAGCTTGATTCACTGTCTAAGCAATTTGAGAATTTGAATTCACGCCCTGCAAATACAATTTCTATATCTTGTGACGTGTGTGGAGCCTCAAAGCATGTAAAAGATTCTGTTGGTGCAGCGGGACCGGCAAGAGGGGATGAATTGCCTGCACAATAAAAGAGTATACCCTCCTCAAGACTTTCAACTCAAAAAATGCAACAGTAATAAAGTAAACTAAAAGAAAAAGATTCAGCAATTTACTTGGTTACAACAAAAAAGGTTCTTAATCCAAGGCAGTAGAAAAAGCTCTGAAAGATCTCTTTCTCTGAAGACGGAGAAGCCTTTTATACACTAGAAACTCAGAACTATTGCTAGAAATGAATACAGAGTTGAATACATGATTGATGTCTCATTCCTAGGTCCAGGGGGTCCTTTTAAATCCCCTGGAAAGTCTATCCCGTAGGTCAAAGGCGCCTCCAACTGAGGTCCAAGGTGCCTCAGCTCGGGTAAATAGATAGAACTATATCTGGTCGACAACGGTCATTTTGACCATGGCTGAGGTGCCTCAAACAAGCATGAAGGCGCCTCCAAGGTGGAGGCGCCTCCAATACTCGATGAGGGCGCCTTGAGCTTCATTTCCAGCTTGCTTTCTCCTTTGTTTTGACTTCCGAAGCTTCACGCGTTTGGGTGATTCCGGCCAACCGAAATAGGGCTCACCCAAACCCAATTTTCGGCCTTCTCCTCGAGCAGTCTTCTATCCCAGCTTTACGTCCCTCGAATGTCGCACACGTTCCTCTCGTCCACCGGTGTACTCTTCCGCAGTTCTCTCGTCCTTCGGACGCACCGAGTCTGTCGGCTCCCTTCCCGTGCCGTCCTTCTCGCTAGCTGCGTCTTCCGCTCGACTTCCTGCGCTCCTAAGCTCCTGCACACTTAGACACAGGGATTAAATAACAAACAGGACCTAACCTAACTTGGTTGATCACATCAAAACAATCACAGAGTCCAACAATCTCCTCCTTTTTATTGTGCATCAACCCAAGTTCAAGTTAGGGTAAAACAAACAAGTAATAATTTAAAGAAATGATTAAACTACCAGTTTAAGAATAAATTTGAAATTAAAATAAATTGCAACATAAAATTTAGTTCTATCTGACACCAATTTTTGAAAAGAATATCATTTTACAAAAATTCAAATGGAATGTGAAAATATTTCTAACTCTCCCTTAACTTATGTCTATCTCTCCCCGTTTGATCACAAAAAAAATGGGGTATAAAACATGTTCAAACTAAATTCTAAGTCTTTTGAAAGAATTTCAAAAAAAACAATTTAAGAATTTTTCTAAGCAAAACTTAGGTAAGACAATTTTCTGAAAAAATTTCTAATTTCAGAAGAAATTTTAACTTAGGCAAAAAAATATTATTTGAGAATTTTCCTAAGTAAAAATTTTATGCAAGAAATATTTTTCTAAGTTTAAAAATATTTTTTATGAATTAAAAAAATGTTTTTTTTAAAAAAAACTTTCTAAAGCATTATTTAATTCCAATTTTAATGTTTTTCCATAAATTTAATTAAATATTTTATTTCAATATTTTGGCTTCTAGGTCGTGGCGAGGCACTAGACCTTCTTGGTTATTGGAGCAACAACCACTTCCTTAGACAAAGCCTTATAAAGAAACTCATTGTTTAATTTTCTTGCTGTAAGCTCTAACTTAAAAAAAAATTAATCTAGTAAATATTTTGGAATCCAGTAAAGGTTCCTTCCTGCGGGATTAACCAAAAACTTAGGGGGTACATATTTTCTATGAACTTTTCTAAGTTATCCCTGATGTTTTCTAATATACCAATTTAATTTTTCATAAGTTCTACGTTTTGATTTTGGAAATTTATTTAAGCATGCATGATTATTCTTCAATTTTTCAATTTCAATTTTTAATTTTTAATTTTCTAATTTTAAATTATCATACATTTTTAGGGAACATGCTTTTGCTAATTTTAATTTCAATTCAGCATTTTATTTTTCTAATTTTGCTAGATCTTTCGTAAGCACTTTGATAAATTGAAAAGATTGAGTAGGGGTTAGAGCACATACCTTACTTACGTCACTTGGTGATGCTCCCCCTTCGTCACAACTTTCTTCTTCTGATGATCCTCCCCCTTCATCTATTCTCATCTCCGAGCTGGTTTCTTCAAAAAGGTGGTTGGCCATCAATGCTACTCCTGAGAAGGCTTCGACTTCATATTTCGAGGATGAAGATTCATCTCATGTAGCCTACAAACTCTTGCATTTAGAGGGCATCGGTCTTCGAGACTTTTCCTTATCCTTTTTCTTTAATTCAGGGCAATCATCCTTGATGTGCCCTTCCTCATTGCAGTTGTAGCATTGGACCATCCTTTTGTTGCGTTGATTCTTCCTTGACTGCGATCAAAATTTATTAGTTTTAAGAAATTTATTGAAACGTCTTACCAATAGCGCCGCGTCGGTTTCGTCGATCGACGCTTCAGAGTCGGGATCGTCCTTTTCGGCTTGTAGGGCAATGTTGATGTTTGACTTTTCTACTTGTTTAGGCTCTGCCAGTCGAAACTCGTGAAGTTCGAAAGTAGAAAATAAACTTTCTAAACTACTTATCTCAAAGTCCTTAGAGATGTAGTAAGCATCTACTAAGGACACCCACTCTGGAGTTCTAGGGAAGGCGTTAAGCGCATACCGGATAGAGTCTGGGTTCGTTACCGATTCACCGAGATTTGTCAGTTGCATTATCAGCTCCTTGATTCTCGCTTGGAGTTGTGCTACCTTCTCGCCGGTGTTCATCCGGAGATTCGTCAGTTGAGTCCGGAGGATGTCTCGCCTTGCTAACTTCGCTTCTGAGGTGCCTTCGTGGAGATCCAGGAATTTATCCCAAAGGTCTTTAGCGGAGTCGTAGCTTCCGATCCGACTTACCTCTTGGGGTAGCAGAACGTTGAGCAAGTGAAATTCTGCCTTTACATTGGCCATGAAATCGGCTTGCTTCTTCTTCGTCCAGTTGTATTCTTCTTTGTCTTTTGGCGCTGCATATCCATATTTCATTATTAAAAGTATATCAAATTTAGTCTTAAAGAATACCTCCATTCAGCGTTTCCACGTAGCGAAGTCTACGTCGAACTTCGGGAGATGAATGTTTGCGCCGGCCATCGTCTTGATCTTTGTGTTTCAGTCGACGGTTAGTCCTTCTGAGGTTGTCGGGCTCTGATACCACTTGTTGGTGCAGCGGGACAGGCAAGAGGGGGGGTGAATTGCCTATACAATAAAAGAGTATACCCTCCTCAAGACTTTCAACTCAAAAAATGCAACAGTAATAAAGTAAACTAAAAGAAAAAGACTCAGCAATTTACTTGGTTACAACCAAGAAAGTTGTTAATCCAAGGCAGTAGAAAAAGCTCTGAAAGATCTCCTTCTCTGAAGGCGGAGAAGCCTTTTACACACTAGAAGCTCAGAACTATTGCTAGAAATGATTACAGAGTTAAATACTTGATTGATGTCTCATTCCTAGGTCCAGGGGGTCCTTTTAAAGCCCCTGGAAAGTCTATCCTGTAGGTCGAAGGTGCCTCCAACTGAGGCCTAAGGCGCCTCAGCTCGGGTGAATGGATAGAACTCTATCCGGTCGACAACGGTCGTTTTAACCAGGGCTGAGGCGCCTCAAACGAGCATGAAGACGCCTCCAAGGTGGAGGTGCCTCCAATACTTGATAAAGGCACCTCCAAGGTGGAGGCGCCTCCAATACTCGATGAGAGCGCCTTGAGCTTCATTTCCAGCTTGCTTTCTCCTTTGTTTTGACTTCCGAAGCTTCACGCGCTTGGGTGATTCCGGCCAACCGAAATAGGGCTCACTCGAATCTAATTTTCGGCCTTCTCCTCGAGAAGTCTTCCATCCCGGCTTTACGTCCCTCGAACATCGCGCACGTTCTTCTCGCCCACCGGTGTACTCTTCCGCAGCTCTCTCGTCCTTTGTATGCACCGAGTCCATCGGCTCCCTTCCCGTGTCGTCCTTCTCTCTAGCTGCGTCTTCCGCTTGACTTCCTGTGCTCCTAAGCTCCTTCAAACTTAGACACAGGAATCAAATAATAAACAAGACCTAACCTAACTTGGTTGATCACATCAAAACAATCACGGAGTCCAACAGATTCTTGTCCCTTTGGAGCTATCAATATGCAAGTATCTCAGGTGGAACAATGTGATGCTATTGGTAACTATATCAGAGGAAAAATAATCCTTACTCCAACGTTTACAACCCAGGGTGGAAAAATCACCCTAACTTCTCATACAAGAGCAGTCAAGACTTTAGGCAACGATCAGGACAACAGTCAAATTCATAACCAAGTCGTTTTGAAAAGCTACTTGAGGAGATATTAGCTAACCAAAATGAGATGAAGTCAGATATCAAGAAAATGAACATCCCACTGGACAACTTGGAAAAGCAGATAAATGCAAGAATGGACAACAAGGATAAGCACATTAAAATGCTTGAAAACTAAGTTGCTCAAATAGCTAGTTCTTCTTCCTCAAGAGTACAAGGAAATTTTCCCGGTTAACCTGAATTAAATCCAGTGGAGCACTGCAAGGCAATCGAGCTAAGAAGCGAGCGAACTTGGGTAATCCCCAAGTGACCGCTACAGTTGAAGATGGAATTAATCATAGTGAAGAGCCATCTACTTCCTCCTTCATCCCAGAGCAGGAAAAGAAGGAAGAGGAGATTACCATTGAGGTTGGAAAGTTCTGACCTGCAACTGAAATTCAAACAGCTCCATTTCCTCAAAGATTGCTCAGAGCACAGAAGGATGCAGAGTTTGAGAAATTTCTGGAAAAGATCAAAGAAATTTGTATTGATATACCATTGTTGGATGCGTTGCACCAAATGCCCAAATTTGCCAAGTTCATGAAGGATATAATTTCAAACAAAAGGAAGAAGGAAGGATTTGAGACAGTTTCCTTAACTGAGAAAGTTAGTGGATTGCTTCTAAACGCTTTACCTCCTAAACTCTAAGATCCAGGTAGTTTTTCGATACCATGCAAAATTAAAGGTACAATTATTCATAAAGCCTTTTGTGATCTTAGAGCTAGTGTTAGTCTCATGCCATATTCCATGTGTAAGAAATTGGGGTTGAGTGATCTGAAGCTGACAACTATTGCACTTCAACTGGCTGATTCCACATGTAGATATCCCTTGGGAATAGTTGAAGATGTGAAAGTAGAGATAGGAAATTTTGTTATCCCCACAGATTTTCTGGTCCTGGACATGGAGGAGGACCCAAAGATCACTATAATTCTTAAAAGCCCCTTCCTCACCACAGTAGGAGCCAACATAGATGTGAAGAATCACCAGCTGTCATTAAAAGTTGGCAAGGAAGAGCTAATTTTCAACTTATTCCCAGCCTCACCATATCCTTCTTGTGAAACAACCTCATACTCTTCTCCAAGTACTTTCATGTTTATTGAAGATGATCATAAGTTTAGAGAAGAAAAATAAGAAATATTTCTGCATCATCCGACTCAACCCTGAACATAATAGTTAGCCCTGGGAGGAAAGATATGGTAATGATAGGAAACAATTTTATTACGCTACACCCCCCTCCCATTTCATTGTAGACTCAGTTGATGGAGGAGACTGACATAGTTGGCCGTGGAAGGGAGCATCTCCCTTTCAAGGCTAAGGTTCCTAGTTGAGCCATGTTAAGGGTCGAGCTAAGGACCTAAAATGAGCGCTGCTTGGGAGGCAACCCAAGAGTTTTCATTTCTTACTTTGTTTCTTATTTGTGGAGTTTAATATTTTCAATCTTTTCATTTTTTTCAGGTCATGGATGAATAAATGTTGAAGGCCAATGAGAACAAACATTCCAAGTCATGGTCAAAAACTTAGGCCATGCATCTTACTTGGAGGAAAATAGGGACCATGTCCAGATTTCTAGACCTGGCCATGCCTTTTGGCATGTCCACCACATTGCCCCTATACTTCCCCATGGCCAAAGCTCAGGTCTTTGACCTTGGTTGTGCCATGCGGCACGGCCGGTTATGCCAATAAATCTATGGCCGTGCTAAATGGCACGAGCATGACAGAAAATGAAGAGCCATTTTGGCTTTGCCTGTGCCATTTGGTATGGACACCAAGTAATAAGGTAGCTAACCATGTCAAAAGGCACATCCTGTGCCATTTGGCACGGGCCATGTTAATGACACACGGATGAGTTATAAATCTAGTCGTGGCCATATCCTAGGGCACGACAGCCGCCCCAAAACACCTCCAAATCTCCAAACCTCTCTTCTTCTTCTTCTTCTTCTTCTTCTTCCATTTTTCACCTCTATTCTTCTTCTTCTATACTCATTTCCTTTTTCAAAACCTCTTTAATTACATGAGATTTACTCTCCAACTTTTAAGGAATTTCTTTTTATTATAAATAAAAGTAGATTTCAAATAAAAAAAAAACCTCTTTTCTTCTCTTAAGATCTAGATCTCTTTTCTTTTCTTACCTAGATCTATTTCCTTACTTGCAAATAATTCTCCCTAATTTTGAATATGTCTAACGTGATGAAGAAAATTCATAGGTTAGTTGGATCTAGAGGAGGGGAAGATCTGAATAAAGGAAGAGGAAAGGGCAAAGCACCCATGAGGGAGAAGGCTCCAACGAAAAGAAAAGGAAAGCGTCCTGTTGTCGATGAAGGTAAAACTAACAAATTCGGTGTTATGCTTAGAAATGAAGATCAGAAATCCAGATTTGATAATTTGCTCAGCCATAAGTTAATTTGTACATGCTACATGTGCAGTACCACCATGGAGTACTTAGGAATTAAAGATGATGTAGATTGGTTGGTTGGTAATATAGACTGGAGTGACATGATGTATACTAGTGAACCAACCTATCCGCGAATTGCCCTTGAGTTTTTGAGTTCTTTAGAGTCGTATTTCACTTCTGATGATGATCATGATAGATAAATTAGTTTTAAATTAATAAATCATGATTACCTTTGGACTCTTTATGAATTTAATAATTATTTTGGATTACCCACAAGGGTGCCTCGTAAGTTTGACTCTAGATATAATGCTAACTCCTTTTGGAGTTTAATCGCCGGTTTAAGTGAACCCTATGACCCATCTAGATCTAAAGCCTCCCAAATGCAGAACCCCGTCTTCCGATATCTCCACCATGTGATGAGCAAGACTATTTTTGGTAGAGGTGAGAGCGACAGAGTGGTAAGAAAAGTGGAGCTTTACTCTATGTGGGCCATGATTCACCAAGTGGAATTTGATGGAGGGTTCTACTTTTTACAAACTATGCAGAGGGTGGGGAAGGTAAATTCGAGAACAATTGTGTTTGGGGGATACATTACAACCATTGCTAAGAAACTTGAACTAGACCTCTCGGGTCTAGAAGCAATATATGTCAATATCAAAATAGATATAGACACATGCTTAGTAATGAAGATGATATGTCGGGATGAAAATGGATTTAGTTTTCTTAGAAGGGATGGTTTTCCTATCCCTTTACTAAATCCTGACTGCATAATAATTCACAACCCAAACAATTAGATTATTAAAGATCTAGTTCCCGATTCCTCTGCTTCCCCTAGAGAACATCACGAGTATCCCTCATCTAGAGGCTCGTCACCGGTAGGATTTCCTGACCTGGCTAGGCATTCATTTGCCTATGGTAGTACGGGTCCTTCTAGCTTTGACTTTTCTTCTTTTTGTACATCATTGGATTCTCTTCATGAGAAGTAAGGCATTTCTCATAAAATATTGGAGGACCACTGTGACTTCACTTATGAGCGGTTCCAATATGTACAGGAGCAGTTTTAGAAGAAGGATAACTTTTATAGTAGGGTATCCAATTTTGTGGGAGACTACTACACTCATCAAGGGAGAATGAATGAGTTTATGGACTCCATGGGTATCACTAGTTGGTAGGTTGCCATTGAGAACAATGAAGTGTCCAAGTCTGGAGGGTTTGTAGAGTTATAGTTTGCATTCTTAGTTTAGTGCACTTTATGTTCTTTCAATTTTTCAGTTTTGAGGCATTTGAGTTACACTTTCCACACTGTTGCTGCTGACTTGTCTATGAGTAAACTTCTAGCACTATTATTATCTAAGGGTCATGAGTTACACTTTTCAGTGTTAGTATAATTAGTAACTTATTCATTATATCTCTTGTGAATCAAAATGAGCATAGCATTTATTTGATAACAAAATTTTTCGCACGTTTATGGTTTAGTTTCATGTGGTTAGGTAATTAGTGCTAGTATGCATGGTGATCTACTTTTCTCTATCTTCAATAGTAGGACATGAGCATTAGATTTCATTAAAAGGACATGATTCTAGTCTAGCTTGAGTATCTCTTTACACTTTGCCTTACTTTGATAGTTGAAAATTCTAAAAATAGTCATGGTTCATTAGACTTGATGAGTACTTGAATTCCCAAGGTGATTTCTTAACTACATCTTGGTCACTAGATTAATGCTTGAATCATTAAAGCTCATTTGGAAAAATAGAAATAATCCCACCAATTCCATCATTACAAATATGCAATTGATATATGAAAAAAAATACATGAAATAAGGGATTGAGAAAAATTTGTAGTCGTGAGTGGAAATTAGTTGTTTGCCCCTTTGATACCGAGTTAGGTTATTGGGGAAATGAACACTAGATTTCTCTTGATATCAAGCACATTCTTTTGACTTTGGGTAGATTTAAGATAGATGAATCAAGCAGCGTTTACTGTTGGGAATAAAAAGAAAAGATGGTTCAATGACGACTTGACTGAGATTAGGAATTGATACTTGAGAAGTGTTTGCATTGAGCACGGAGAACTCATTCTTAGGCTGAGTCAAATCCATTTATGATCATGCTCATTATTGAAATTGTTTGATAGAGTTAGGATGATTCACCAAGAATTATGATGCACTTATCCTTACATATGCTTCTAGACTACATAATTTTATTTGATAACAATTGAGTGCTTAATTTTATATCATTCTAGATTATGCTCATTGGTTTTGCTAGTTTGATAGAAATGAAAAAAGTCATTAGGTATACACATTCTAGCTCATGAATCTAGATTGCAGAGTTTATTTGAGGATAAGCAAAGGTTTAAGTCTGGGGTGTGATGTGCGTAGATTATATATGTTATTTTATATGGTTTAATGCATATCTTCTTGCTTTCATCGCATATGATCTATGTGTTTGTACCCTTTCTAACATATCTCAGCATAATTACTATTTTTTGTCCAGAGATCTGCTCGGTGTCTATTTCCATTTTTCAGGAGCAGTATGAAGCGGAAAAGGATTCTAAAGGAGCAAAAGAAGATCATTTTACGAAGACCGGGACCTAGCTTTATCTTCTCATGGAGAGGAAAGCTAAAGGGATGGAGTGCCCAAGACAAAGGAGCAAGCAACAACCCAAAATGGCCCTGCCCATGCCTTGAGGCACAGGTTGGAGGAGGTTGCCGTGACATCGGGCACGACTAAGGAGTAGGAAGGGAAGCTGGCCGTGCCTGGACGCATGGCCAAGGAAGAAATCCAAAGCCAATTTAGCTCTGGCCGTGCCAAATGGCATGGCCGGAAGTCAACCCGTGTTTGCTACCAGAGAAGAATTGAGCTTGGTCGTGCCTTGAGACACGACCATGCCTCCAGGGAACCAGAAGATCCCCAGTTTTGAAGAACTGACCATGCCAAATGACACAACCAAAGAAGACAAAGCAGAGCAAGCTCTTCCTGGATCGTGCCAAATGTCACGGTCGTGTGCTTGAGGCCAGAGCGAAGTTGGCTCTGGTCGTGCCAAAAGGCAAGACCGGATGCCCAAAATGCAGGATGGTCGTGCCCAGAGGCATGGCAAACCCGTGCCTCACCTCTATAAGAGGGGCACTTCATCTCCTTTAAGAGGAGGAAGTTTGGTGGACAAGAGGAGACCATCTAGGTCAAATCCTTGCATCTGGGGCATCATCTGGATGATCCGAGGCTATTTTGCTACTCCATCCTCGTCGGCACGTCAAGATTTATATCCAAGGCTATACTCGACGTCAAAGGATAAGATTTCCTCTCCCTACTCTTGGATTTTTATGTATTTGAGTCTTTGGATTGCATTTCTAGCTATTATGGAGTAGATTTATATTGTTCTAGGATGTAGGATGTAATTGTAATATGTGGATGATGTAAACTCTATGAATTGCCAATTTCCTAGTTTGATGAAGCTTGTATGCACTTGTTCTGCTTGATGAAATACTTATAGGAAGACTTTCTTTATGAATATTAATTTGTCTACCTAGATTGTATTTCTGTATGCATAGATCTTATATCTGTATGGTATACATTGTTGTGTATCCAAATCTGAGCTTGAACCTGAATTTTCATTGGATAGATACATAAATTGTTACCTCTTCTGAGTGTACGTTCCGATATAACTCGGCATGACCTTTAGATACTTGTATGGAGTTGAGTATCTAAGGTAACTATCCTTCTATATGAAACATAACCTCCTAAGAGAGAACGATTCTATGTATGGATAAGTCTATCACTTTACCTAATGGACTTTCCCTAATCATGTGGTACGCAAGTGATGTGACGACCCACCTCCTACTAACTAGGCTGCGAGGCCGGACCGTCACATTATGCTGTGCTAACTATAAGGTGCTAAAAACTGTGCTAATTAAAATCTTACTCTGCTAATGACCATCACAGTCTGTAAGACTAGGTTCAGAGACCTTTCCATTGACATGCATACACTAGGGAAGGAACCCGAACCTTCGATTTCATCAAAATACTTAAATGAGACCCTTCCAGCTGAAATTAGACACTCCAATCGATCGGCTGATCGATTGGAGTCATCTGATCGATCCGCTGATCGATTCAGTGTGCTACTGTGCACGGACGAAATTCTGGATCGATCGACTAATCGATCCGGCCTGACTAATCGATCCATTGATCGATTCAGCGCGCTACTGTACGCGAGGGTAATATTCTGGATCGATCGACTGATCGATCCAGACTTGCCAATCGATCCAGTGATCGATTCAGAAGCTCTCTGTTCACGAGGCTAATTCCTCGATCGATCCAGTGATCGATTCCAGAGCTTATTGTTCGCGGAAATCAGCTCTCAATCGATCAACTGATCGATCGAGAATTCTCCAATCGATCGGCTGATCGATTGGGGTTTCTGATTTCGTATCAGGAGTCTGATTTCAGCACTCTGTTTCGTGCTCAAATCACATATATCAGTTCTAAATGACTGGGAAAACATCCTAATATCAAATAACTAGTATTCCAAGCATAGCATCGTACATAATTCACTAGTTCATGGCATTCAACATACTAAGGTGCGGAATAATAAAATGCTAAAGAGTTCTAATGCTCAAAACAAAACTTGTTGGATCCCTAAGATCTTTATTCCAAGTTCTTGCCCACACACATCTTTGTAGCATTGTCCTCCAGCCTCCGCTAATCCATCCTTCCTTTACCTTTATCTGCAGTATAAGGAAAAGAAGTATCTGTAAGCTTGAGAGCTTAGTAAGAAACCATCTACCTCACAAAACATGCATACGATGCAATTTATGCCTTTAAAACATGCTATTTGAAATATATGCTAAACATTGCTAAACATGGCTTCTAAAACATGGCATAATCACATATGATACATGGCAATCATAGCTAAGCATAAAACCATCATGTGGATCCATAAGAACTAAACTGAAATAAAAGCTAAGCTACACTACTGCTACCTGATGCTAAGCTGCTCTGTATTCACATAAATTAGGTTGTGAAGTTTTGAAAGCTACTTATCATAAATAGATGAAAAATACATAATCATACTGCTGATGGGCCCGGCAACTGTACTTGCTATGCGCGCATTTCTAACTAAACCCGGGGTTGCAAGTCTCGAATTTAGTAGAGTTACTAGGTTATCTAAACCTAGGGATGACTATGGGAGCCCAACCCAAGGACAACTGGAGTCCTGTACAGTGCCACTGAAAAGTAAAATACTGATTTGTAGCTAATATACCTTATCTTGCTCTTACTAGGTTATCTGAACCTAGAACTAGGTTATCTAAACCTAGAGGTGACTGTGGGAGCCCACCCATTGGACCGTAGTCCCACATAAGCTGTAGCAAGACTAAATAAGCTATTCTAAATGCTCCTACTGCATTTACTGATCTATTAAAATGCCTACTGTAGCATTTTACTGAGCTAAACATTTTATCAAGCACTTGGTGTGCACTAGAACACACCCTACGAATTGAAAATCTGCATACTGCTAAACTAATGTATAAAACACACGAATAACTACTTATACTGGAGGTGAGGGGTTTCTTACCTCTTGCGCTAGTTTTCTTACGATTCTAATCACTAGTTTTCCTGTGAAGAAGATCCCTTTGCCGATCTCCTCGCGTCTTCGTGCTCTTCTCGCTGAGAGGAGCGCCCTCGTACCCTTGATGTTGCCGGAAGATGTTCTTGGAGCCTTTGGGATGGAACCCTAGCCCTTGGGGCTTAGTGCGCCGAGAGAAGAAGAGGAAGAGGGGCGGCGTGTGAGGGTTTTAAGAAGAGAAGAGTTGCGTTAAAACAATTCTCCACTTAATAATTTTCCTATTTATATTAAGTGGTTAAATCGGCCCAACTCTCACATAAATATAATTGACTCCCTTTTCTTTCAGCATGGCCCTGCTGGGTTCACTTGGTCACTAGAGTCATCGCTAAAGCATAAGGTCTAGTAGGTCTCGGGTTCAATACCCGCGTAGGCTATTTTACATTTCTATTTGTTTTTGCTACTTCCGCTACTCTAAAAATTCCATAAAAATATCCTAAAATTCCAGAAAAATCATAGAATATTTCTAAAATTGATTTGAGAATTTTCGGGTGTTACAATCCCCCATACCTTATAAAAAGTTCATCCTCGAACTTATAATAACTCTGGGTACTTCTGTCTCATACTAGCTTCTGTCTCCCAAGTTGCCTCTTCTGCTGTGTGACTTTGCCAAATAACTTTTACTAATGGTACTTCCTTGTTCCGTAATTTCTTAACTGCTCGGTCTATTATCTGAATAGGTTGACTGTCAGAGCTGAGGTCGTCGCGGACTTGTACCGACTGGGGCTCAATCACCTGGTTGGCATCTGGGATATGCTTCTTCAGCATAGAGACATGAAATACATTGTGGATAGCTGGCATCTCCTGGGGTAGTTCCAACTCATAGGCTACCTTACCAACTCTTCTGGTAATAAGGTACGGTCCCACATATCTAGGACTTAGCTTGCCCTTCTTCCCAAAACGTATTACTCCCTTCATGGGAGCCACTCGGAGAAATATTGTATCCCCAACTGAAAACTCTAGGGGTCTGTGCCGTGTATCAACATAGCTTTTCTGGCGGCTCTGAGCTGTCTCTATCCTCTGGAGGATCTGCTGTATAGCTGCTGTGGTATCTGCTACTAGATCTGTCTGAAGTTCTAGTTCTTTCTGTTCACCACTTTCATACCTGCAGATTGGAGATCTACACCTCCGCCCATAGAGAGCCTCATAAGGTGTCATGCCGATGGTGGCCTGATAGCTATTGTTGTATGCAAATTCTGCTATACTCAGATATTTGCACCAACTTCCCTTGAAATCTAGGGCACACGCTCGGAGCATATCTTCGAGTACCTGATTTACCCGCTCCGTCTGACCATCTGTCTGAGGATGGAAAGCTGTGCTAAATTTTAACTTAGTGCCCAACGCTGACTGTACACACTCCCAGAAGTGTGATGTGAATCTGCTGTCTCTGTCTGAAATGATGGTCCGTGGGACTCCATGTAATCTAACAATCTCCTTGAGATACAACTGAGCTAGCTGTTCCATGGAGTAGGATATCCTGATAGCTAGGAAGTGGGCTGATTTAGTCAATCTGTCAACTATTACCCAGATGGCATCAAAACCATTCGTGGTTCTGGGTAGTCTCACTATGAAATCCATAGAAATATCCTCCCATTTCCATTCCGGGATCTGAATGGGCTGCAGAACTCCTCCTGGTCTCTGATGTTCTGCCTTGACCCTCTGGCAGGTCAGACAAATACTAACATGTCTAGCGACATCTCTTTTCATCCCAGGCCACCAAAAACGTTTCTTCAGGTCTTGGTATATTTTGGTGGAGCCCGGATGCATCGCATAGGGAGTCCTGTGAGCCTCATCTAAAATCTTTCTCTTTAGTTCCTCCTGATCTGGAACACAAAGTCTGTTACCAAAATATAATACTCCACTATCTGAGACCCTGAACTCTCCCCTTTCTGATTCTGTCAACCCTTGCTTGATTTTCTGAATTTCAGGGTCTTGACCCTGAGCTGTCTGGATGTCACCAAGCAGGGTAGATGCTAAAGTCATAGTAGAGAGCTGTCCTGCTATAAGTTCGAGACCAAAATCTGTAATATCCTTCTGTAGGGATGGTGACATGGCTGCTAGGGATAGTAAGGTGGCGCTGGACTTCCTACTAAGTGTGTCTGCCACCTTATTGGCTTTTCCTGGGTGGTAGAGGATGTATATATCATAATCTTTGACCAGTTCGAGCCATCTACGCTGTCGCATATTCAGATCTTTCTGAGTGAAGAAGTATTTCAGACTCTGATGATCTGTATACACTCTGCACTAAGCTTCATACAAGTAATGTCTCCAAATTTTGAGAGCGAAGATAATTGCTGCAAGCTCAAGATCATGAGTGGGGTAGTTCCTCTCATAATCCTTGAGTTGTCTGGAGGCATAGACCTCTACAACAAAAACTGCAAACGACAACGGATATTATCCGTTGTCGTAGGGTAAAAAAACCGTTGTAACTGAGGGTGTTGTAGAATGTATTGCCCTACGACAACGGTTTTGAATCCGTTGTCTTTGTAGACATTTGACAACGGTTTTTATCCGTTGTTGTTTATATGCCCAAAATTTGGCTACGAAGGATACGACAACGTTTTAAAACCGTTGTGGTAGATAATTTCAACAACAGAAATAAACCGTTGTGGTAGATATGTTTTACAACAGATATAAACTGTTGTGGTAGATAATATTTACTCGTTTTGTTTTTTTTAATATAAGCAAGCCACCAATACAAAACTAAATATTTACTACATTAAATCCAAAATAAACATCCATATATAATTCATCTTGTAGCCACACATATACAAAAATCTACAAAAATGAGTTGTTACTTATCAAAATACACATGTTTTCCATTACTGTTTTCCATATACATTAAATCACATGTTTTCCATTTGCTGTTCTCCATATGGCTTTTAATTTACAAATTAGCAAGGCAAGCTACATCCTAACAAAGCTCACTTCTTGCATAAAAAAAACTCAAGCCTCACGAATTGCTTGACCTGCAAGAGAAAAATTTAACAAAATTTATCAAATTTCAGAATTCCATATTATAGTCTACATGACAACACGAATTTTTGGAAAACAAGCAATACAAGATAGAACAGATATTAGGTGTTGTTTCATGCTACACAAGTCAAACAAAATGATACAAATCAGTGTGTATCAAGAAACAATCGACAACATCCATTCACGTGGGACAAAATTCCATTATACTCAACACAAAAGAAGGAATGATCTTTTCTTCCTTGAGAATTATACCTCCTTGTCACTCGTTTGACGAAACTAACATGCAGTATATAGAGCGAACTATTAAGAAATCAAACTGCAGTATATAGATGTTTTCTATATCAATATACTATGCATCATACACGAAATGCCTTTACAAATTCTTCATTTCATTCTCAAGCAATCACTAACATGCATAGGGCAAGCTCATAGGGTAAATCAAGGTTTCACATCTACCTCAGAACATGCTTGTTTAGTGAAAGGTAGTTCATTTGGTAAAACATGCTTGCTATAAATCTCTATGAACAATAATATTTTAATATTATCATACAGAACACTGTGAAATGCAAATCTCAGTATTAGTGGAGAGAGAAAAATGGCAATCCAAGTCATATTCATGCCACATGAACAAAATGACATTTAGTATTATAACACTATGATTCTCTATATAAGTTCCATCGGATTTGAAATTCTTTGTTCAAATCAAAATATTTAAAAAAAATACTATTTATCCTACATGGAGTATATACAATCAAATCCAGCATAAATATGCACAAGTACAGGTAAGATCACCTTAAGAAGAAATGAATCAAGTTTAAATGGCATCCAGATAAAAATGAAATAAACTTACCTGTGGTATTAGACTCTTAAGATGCACTTCCCAAATTTCTTCTCCTTGTGCAGTCCATGCTGCAACATTTCCATGAGTGTCAACTGTCACTATTTCAATTTTGCCATCATCATTAATATCAGCTGCCATAGCTGGTGCTTGAATCTCAGCCATCTCAAGAGAAAATTTGTTTCTCACTTGGCCTGCACGAAATTGCTTTCATAAATAAAATCAAGAAATCGAAGCTTTGTGCTCGGTTCTGATAATTTAAGATTACATAATTGCATATTTGAGATAGAGAAAGAGCAAGAGACATGTTAATAATATCCTTTAAATTTACATTGTCTTCTCTTTTTGAAAATGAAATACAAGAGATATTAATGTCACATAAGTGTCACATATAGGAAAGTCTTAAGTAAATAAAGGCACGAGTTTGCCATTAGACCTAGTCCATTTCAGTTCAAGATTAGTGAAACTTGGTGAGGACCCTAATTCCCAAATATATACCACAAACTCTAATGTCAGCAACTAAACTAAATCCACCCTTAGGATACACAACCACAAAATTTGATCTCATGTCAAATTCCTATTTCTGCTAAATAATTCACTGACTTCTATTCAGAGAGGTTTCAGTTTGTATTCTAAATTTCTACGTACAAGTTCTAACAGAAAATCCTACTCAAACTATAAAATTTACCACGATAGTAAAGATGCAATTCCTCCAATATATATTGGGTAAATTGCAGTATATAAACATGAAGATGTTGCAGTTAATAACATTACAAAGAACACATTGACTTACCAAAGATAATAATTACAACTATAAAATGAAACCCAAAAAAATTACCATGATGATCAAGAATAAAAACAAAAAGTTGAGATGAATTCTAGTCTTATTCCATGGCATGTACAGTAGAAGTTGCGCAACAGCAGGAGAGGCACATTACAAGTTTAGCCCAGTCTTCTTCAAGATCAATTGCATCATTGTCTTCATCACCTTGCAAGAGTTGAGGTGAGAATGAACCTGCTTCTTCCGTTCTTCGGGTTCATCAGCTTCCTCAATTACATTCTCACGAGAATAATGCTTGTAATCTAGAAAAAATAATAATAATAATAATATTAATAATAATAATAAACTTATAGCATAAGTATAGGACTCAAACAAGTTCAGATAACTAAGTTAATTAAATTCCCAAGTTATTTACCCTCTGGATCCTGCAACTCTTCCTTTTCTGCTTTTGCATCTTCATGTTCATGTAGATGCTTTTGGAGAAGAGAGGCATGGATTTCTCTAAGAGTAGCCTGCATATAGTGTTTGAGCAATAATACCAAGAAATTAAATGAGCTAATTTCATCTTAATAGAAACAATAGATCGAGAGAAACACTTAAAATGCACAGTATAGGTTTAGATTACATAAATCCTAAAATTTTAATTTTAAATAATATAAAATTAAAATTCCAGTTGAGGAATTGGTAATTCACAAATACCTTGTATCATTCAGATGGCATATTAGGTTCTATGAGGAATTACATCAAACACTTGATGTGCATGTGTACCTTATCCAAAGAGTTGAGGTAATCGATAGCCCTCTCCCTATTCACTAGGAAGGTGTGCTCATCCATCTCTATGTTCGGTGAGCCTCTGCGTGAATAGTGCACATACATTTTGAGAAGGAACCATCAATGGAAGGATCATGAATTAGTTGTGTGGACTTACTTTCCCCACCAAAGCTCATTGGCAGTGGTTTCATCCTTGACGATGCGCTTGTCCCTCGACGAACGGCCAGTCTTCGCGTCGGCCAAGGTAGCCAAGGCTCCTGTCGATGTTATGAATGATCCATGTTCATGTTTTATGGCTTGCTCGTAGAGTTCTACAAGGAATTCGTGATTCTTTCAATGAGAATGAAATGTGATGATTTGAGTGATGAAGAGGAGATGAGAGCAGATATAGGCCGGGGAGAGGTTGTAGAGGACATGGGTAAAATTGAGGGCGTTGTCGCTGATGTTGATGGTCGGCGTCAAGTAGTGGTGGTGCTCGGCGCCAACCTCTTCTTCTGCAGGGAGTGCAGTTCGTCGATGGTCTTCGCCTTCACCGGCGGCGCGCTGTCGTCATGGCAGATCCCGTTCTCCGGTTTCTCCCTCCCGTGCGTCTAGATCGTCGGCAGCCCATTGAAGAACGCCTCCGCTCACTAGGAAACGAGAAGGAGCGCAACGTCGTATGAGGAGAGGGAGCAACGTCGTATGAGGAGAGGGAAAGATAAATGGCTTAGGTTTGGGAACGCGAAAACACGGCGCCGAAAAGAAAATAGCGAGGGAAAGGAAAATAGCGAAGGGGGGAAATGACCAAATTCAATTACAACGGTTTTTTCAAAACTGTTGTCGTAGCCGCTAAAAACGTGGATAAAGACAACGGTTTATAAAACCGTTGTAAAAAGTGTTGTCGTTTTAAAAAAAAGTCACTCAATGACAACAGTTTTGCCAAAACCGTTGTCTTTTATATTTAATGGGGAGTTCAAAGACAACGGTTTTGGCAAAAACCGTTGTCTTTGAGCAAATACGCAACGCTCTCTTAAAACTGTTGTCGTAGGGGTGTTGTCGTTTGTAATTTTTGTTGTAGTGGACGATCACCTTGCCATTCTGCATCAGTACTGCTCCCAGTCCCAACTTAGAGGCATCACTATAAATATCAAAGCTGTCTGTGTTTTCTGGTAAAGTTAGAACGGGCGCACTGGTCAATCTTCTTTTTAGCTCGCTGAAGCTGTTCTCACAGTCTTCTGTCCACTGGAATTTTCTGTTCCTTCTGGTAAGAGCTGTCAGTGGGGAGGCTATCCTGGAGAAATCCTCTACAAACTTTCGGTAATAACCTGCTAGTCCCAAAAAGCTTCTGATTTCACTGGCGTTCTTGTGTCTTTTCCAGTTACTCACAGCTTCTATCTTACTGGAGTCTACCATGATACCATCTTTGGAGATGATGTGACCCAGAAAGGCTACCTGATTTAGCCAGAATTCACATTTCGTGAACTTGGCGTACAGCTGGTTCTGCTGAAGAGTTTGCAATACTATTTTCAGGTGCGCTGCATGTTCTTCCTGAGTTCTGGAATAGATAAGGATATCATCGATGAACACGATAATAAACTTATCTAAGTATTCCCTGAATACTCTGTTCATGAGGTCCATGAAAGTAGCTGGAGCATTCGTCACGCCAAAGGGCATGACTACGAACTCATAATGTCCGTATATGGTCCTGAAAGCCGTCTTGGGTATATCACCTTCTTTAACTTTCACCTGGTGATATCCCGATCTGAGGTCTATTTTAGAGAACACTGCTGCTCCCTTTAACTGATCAAACATGTCATCTATTCTGGGAAGAGGATACCTGTTCTTAATCGTGACTTGATTCAGTGCTCTGTAGTCTATACACAGGCGCATGCTCCCGTCTTTCTTCTTCACAAACAATACAGGCGCTCCCCAGGGGGAGTGACTAGGACGTATGAAGCCCTTGTCAAGCAGCTCCTGTAGTTTCTCATGAAGTTCCTTCAGTTCTGCTGAAGCCATGTGGTAGGGTGCTTTGGAGATGAGATTTGTACCGGGAATAAGTTCTATCTCAAATTCTATCTCCTTGTCTGGTGCTAAGCCTGATAACTCCTCAGGAAAGACTGCTGGGTAGTCAAATACGACTCGGACCTCTTCTAACTTTCGGTCCTTGTCTTGGCTGGTACTGATTACATGCGCTAAAAATCTCGTACATCCTGAATCTAGCAATTTATGTGCTTTCAGAGCTGAGAGAAATTTCTTGGCTTTTCTCTTTGGTTCTCCGCTGTATTCAAATTGTACTCCTGCTTCAGGTTGGAATATGACTTTCTATTTACGACACTCAATAGAGGCACCGTATCTAATCAGGAAGTCCATTTCAAAAATAACATCGTAATCAGTCATATCTAGCACTATCAGATCACAAAAGAGTTCTCTATCTGCTATAATGACTGGCACTGCTCTGAGCCAGCGCGTGGATGCCATAATTTCTCCCGAAGGTAGTGTTGTCAGAAACTGACCACTGAATATCTCTGGGGGTACTGCTAACTTTTCAGAAAACACCCTGGATATATAAGAATGGGTTGCCTTAGTATCGAATAAGACAGTTGTACTTTGCTGTAAAATACTGATATGACCTGTAACAACTATCGAGGCATTCGCTACGTCCTCTCTGGTGAGTGAGTAGATCCTCGCATTCGTTGTGGCTGAGGGGGCTTCTAATCTGCTCTGGCTGATGTGTGGACCGTCTAAAGCAGCCTGCATTTGATGCAACTGTGCTGGCTTGACTTCGTACTGAATCGGCTGTGGTGGGGGCAAGCTGGTCTTGTTTGGGCATTGTTTAGCCATATGCCCTTCCTGGCCACATTCGAAACATCCTCGAGTGCCCTTGCGACAAACTCCTGGGTGAAATTTTCCACAAGTGGAACACTTGGGATAGCTGGGCTGTTTACTAACTGGCCCTCCTTTTGGGTAACTCCCTGGTTTGCGTTTGTTGCTGGAGTTCCCTTTCCAGTTAGAGCCGTGGGAGCTGTGGCCCTGGTGTTTCTGAGTACCTGAGCCTCCTGGGCCTTTCGACTCTGAGAGGACTTGCTTCTGCTGCTTGATACTGTTCTGGTAATGCTCGGTGGTTAAAGCACTGCTCACTAGTTTTTCTGTGGTTTGCGACCTACGGACACCGCTGGCCACGTTCATTGCTATTTCCGGCCTCAACATCTTGAGCATCAACCGGACTCGTTCCCTTTCAGTGCTGACTAGTTCTGGGCATAGACGAGCCAGTCTGTTGAATTTCCTCACAGCCTCCTCAACTGAAAGGTTGCCCTGACAAAACTCAGTGAACTCGTCGTAGTGGCGGTTCGTGACCCGCATGTGAAAGAACTCCTTGAAGAATTCTCTTTCGAAGTCAACCCATGTTATCTGATTCACTGGGCGCTTCACTTTAACTTTCTCCCACCATATACGTGCGTCTCCTGTCAGACAGAAAGAGACGCACTTCAACTTCTCATGCTCTGGCCAGTCCAGAAGCTCCATCGTACTCTCCAGTGTTTTGAACCAGGCTTGAGCATCCCATGGTTCACTTGTGCCTGAGAAATTCTCCGGCTTGATCTTCTGCCACTGGATCAGATAGGCTTCCCTCATTGCCCTTGCTGCTGGGGCTACTGGTGCTGCAGGTTGGACTGGTGGAACCTCTATCACTACTGGAATTGCTAAGTTAGATTTTAGAGTGACAGTGGGAGTGTTCTGCTGGTTAGCCCTTAAAGTGGCTATCTCCTGTTGTTGTTTAGCTAGTTGCTTCTGTAACTAAGCCACTACCTATGAAGGGTCTGGAGGAGGCACTGAGCTGCCTGCCTCATGCTGGGGCTCAGCAACTGGTGTCTTTCTAGCTGGGCGTCCTCGTACCATTTTCTAAACAAATAGAGGACATACATAACTAATAGGATCATATTGCATAACTATTGTTATCATGTTAGGTACTATCATACATATACAAGCATGCTTTAGTTATCTAGGAACATGAAAACAAACAAAACATAAATGAAGTGAGAGATGTTCTTACTTGGAAGCTGCAGGTTCAATGCTGATGTGTGTGTAGGAAGTATGGAACTTTTGCTCTAATACCACTCTGTGACGACCCACCTCCTACTAACTAGGCTGTGAGGCCGGACCGTCACATTATGTTGTGCTAACTATAAGGTGCGAAAAACTGTGCTAATTAAAATCTTACTCTGCTAATGACCATCACAGTCTGTAAGACTAGGTTCAGAGACCTTTCCATTGACATGCATACACTAGGGAAGGAACCCGAACCTTCGATTTGATCAAAAGACTGAAATGAGACCCTTCCAGCTGAAATCAGACACTCAAATCGATCGGCTGATCGATTGGAGTCATCTGATCGATCCGCTGATCGATTCAGCGTGCTACTGTGCACGGACAAAATTCTGGATCGATCGGCTGATCGATCCGGCCTGACTAATCGATCCATTGATCGATTCAGTGCGCTACTGTATGCGGGGGTAATATTCTGGATCGATCGACTAATCGATCCAGACTTGCCAATCGATCCAGCAATCGATTCAGAAGCTCTCTGTTCACGAGGCTAATTCCTCGATCGATCCAGTGATCGATTCCAGAGCTTACTGTTCATGGAAATAAGCTCTCAATCGATCAACCGATCGATCGAGAATCCTCCAATCGATCGGCTGATCGATTAGGGTTTCTGATTTCGTATCAGGAGTCTGATTTCAGCACTATTTCGTGCTCAAGTCACATATATCAGTTCTAAATGACTGAGAAAACATCCTAATATCAAATAACTAGTATTCCAAGCATAGCATCGTACATAATTCACTAGTTCATGGCATTTAACATACTAAGGTGCACAATAATAAAATGCTAAAGAGTTCTAATGCTCAAAACAAAACTTGCTAGATCCCTAAGATCTTTATTCCAAGTTCCTGCTCACACACATCTTTGTAGCATTGTCCTCCAGCCTCCGCTAATCCATCATTCCTTTACCTTTATCTGCAATATAAGGAAAAGAAGTATCTGTAAGCTCGAGAGCTTAGTAAGAAACCATCTACCTCACAAAACATGCATACGATGTAATTTATGCCTTTAAAACATGCTATTTGAAATATATGCTAAACATTGCTAAACATGGCTTCTAAAACATGGCATAATCACATACGATATATGGCAATCATAGCTAAGCATAAAACCATCATGTGGATCCATAAGAACTAAACTGAAATAAAAGCTAAGCTACACTACTGCTACCTGATGCTAAGCTGCTCTGTATTCACATAAATTAGGTTGTGAAGTTTTGAAAGTTATTTATCATAAATAGATGAAAATACATAATCATACTGCTGATGGGCCCGACAACTGTACTTGCTATGCGCGTATTTCTAACTAAACCCGGGGTTGCAAGTCTCGAATTTAGTAGAGTTACTAGGTTATCTAAACCTAGGGACGACTATGGGAGCCCAACCCAAGGACAACTGGAGTCCTGTACAGTGCCACTTAAAAGTAAAATACTGATTTGTAGCTAATATACCTTATCTTGCTCTTACTAGGTTATCTGAACCTAGAACTAGGTTATCTAAACCTAGAGGTGACTGTGGGAACCCACCCATTGGACCGTAGTCCCACATAAGCTGTAGCAAGACTAAATAAGCTATTCTAAATGCTCCTACTGCATTTACTGATCTATTAAAATGCCTACTGTATCATTTTACTGAGCTAAACATTTTATCAAGCACTTGGTGTGTACTAGAACACACCCTACGAATTGAAAATCTGCATACTACTAAACTAATGTATAAAACACACGAATAGCTACTTATACTGCAGGTGAGGGGTTTCTTACCTCTTGCGCTAGTTTTCTTACGATTCTAATCACTAGTTTTCGGTGAAGAAGATCCCTTTGCCGATCTCCTCGCGTCTTCGTGCTCTTCTCGCGGAGAGGAGCGCCCTCATACCCTTGATGTTACCGGAAGATGTTCTTGGAGCCTTTGGGATGGAACCCTAGCCCTTGGGGCTTGGTGCGCTGAGAGAAGAAGAGGAAGAGGGGCGGCGTGTGAGGGTTTTAGGAAGAGAAGAGTTGCGTTAAAACAATTCTCCACTTAATAATTTTCCTATTTATATTAAGTGGTTAAATCGGCCCAACTCTCACATAAATATAATTGACTCCCTTTTCTTTCAGTACGGCCCTGCTGGGTTCACTTGGTCACTAGAGTCATCGCTAAAGCATAAGGTCTAGTAGGTCTCGGGTTCAATACTCGCGTAGGCTATTTTACATTTCTATTTATTTTTGCTACTTCCGCTACTCTAAAAATTCCATAAAAATATCCTAAAATTCCAGAAAAATTATAGAATATTTCTAAAATTGATATGAGAATTTTTGGGCGTTACAAGTGACCTACGTAATCTAGAGACGTATACCCAGGGGAGACCTTGTGACAGGAGGTACTCTACTAAAATCCGAACTCTCTAAGTTACTTCTTCACTTGATGGCATACTTGGTTACTAGCAGGGGAATTACTTCGATACACCGTCGCGAGGTGGAATTTAGTAGCCATATAGACTGTCTAGCAAACATACAAACTGAGGACTAGGAATAGGCTAATTTATAGCACAACATCCACTATTACAATGAAACCTTTAACCTTGAACATTTGCTGAACTAGAGACTTCCTCAATTTATTTTCTTTTACTTCTACATTTGATCAAAAATCTCAAAACAACCTATTATCAATTTTGTCTAGTCATATTCGAAGTGTAGGACCAACTAGCTTTTTAAGCTTCAATCCTCATGAGATCGACTTAAAAATTTTATTACTTAACGACAACCGTGTGCTTGTGGTTACCACATCAGAAAACCTTGGTGAAGTCTATTTATTGATAATAATCACCATTTTTTAGTTAGATATAAAGTTAAAGTGAAACATTATAACTTTTAATGATTTCTTATTTTCTGTCATTCTTTGGAAATGAGAGGTATTTTCATAGAAAACTATTTTTCTATTATAATATATGACATATGTGTAAGTACCCTGTGGTATTTTTGATGTGATCAACCAAGTCTAATTATGTTATATGTATTTGATCCTTGTGTTTAAGTGTGTAGGAACTTAGGAATACAATAAGTCAAGTAGAAGACACATCTAGAGAGAAGGATGGCATGAGAAGGGAGTCGATAAGCTTGGTGCGTCTGAGGGATGAGGTGTTATGGAAGAGTATGATGGTGGACGAGAAAGAAGCACATGACGTTTCCAAGGGACGAGAAGCCAGAGTGTAAGACTGATCAAGAAGGGAAGGTCAGAGTTGAGTTCGGATGAGCTCAACTCTGGAAGGCCAGAGGATCACCCAAGCCATCAGAGAAGAAGGCAGCGACTGGAGAAGGCAACGACTGGAGAAGGCACCGGATGGTCAGCTCATGGCTGACCGATTCAGGCGCTCGAACCATGTCACGTCAGCAAATTGTCAGATCTAACCAACAAGCTATAAATAGAGTCATGGTCTCAGTAGTTCAGTACAACATTTTCTGCATTTGAGTTCTTTACTTTGTTCTTCAAATTCTGTACTGTCAACATCCTGTACGAGGCTTCTTCGCCTCTAACTCATGTCGAAGAATGAATCTGCTACTTGAGCTTCACTTACCTTTGATTAGCAACCTCCCCGATTGTAAATCAAGTAAATATTTTTTCTCATACTTATTTTTATACATTTTAATTTCATTATTTAAAGTGTTTGTCTTAATTAAAGTTGAAAGTTTCGGAAAGGATATTTTTATAATTTCAAGAAATTCACCCCCTCTTGCCATCCACCCGAGGACCTACAATAACTAATGTCTACATGAAGTTTCATGATTTTTAGAAAATCATAGAATTATTTATGGATTTCTAAATTTTAGTCTGAAATTGATTTCAGAAATTAGAAACTCCAATCGATTAGGCAATATTGTCAATCGATTGGGACGTGCTATAATCGATTGGTAGTGGGCACCAATCGATTCGGCTGAGCTACAATCAATTGATAGTTGAAACCAATCGATTGAAAGAGTTATTTTTGGATGAAATGGTTTGATTTCAGTCCATTAAGTGATGTTTAGGACATTTAACTATCCCTAACCATATGAAGTGTTTAGGTAAGCATTTAAGGATAATTTTCTTGATGAAAATGAGAAAGGAATGGTTAAAGAGAACTAATGTGAGTTAAGGAGGAGGTTTAGATTCAAGGTGATATTTTTTTACCTCCTAACTTCAAATTTTGGAACTTCTTGAATGTTTAGGAACTCTAAATCATTATTAGTGCAATGATAGAAGTTGGAGCATGCTTTGAGGGGGAGGTTTTTCTTAAAGGCATAATGATGGATGGATGCTCAAGGTTGATCATTAGAGTAAATGGAAGAGTATGAGACCTTTATTGTGAAGTTTAAATGACAAGAGGATGAATCTTCGGGAGAAGATTTTGATGTGTGTCAAAGAGGGAGAGAAATGCAGGGTTTAAGTTAGAAACCCTTCATTTATGTTTTGATATGGGATGAAGAAGGAAGTTGGGTTAATATGAGTTAGTTTAACTTAAACATATTGTCAAATATCAAAAAGGGAGAGATTGTTAGTGCAATCATCCTCAAGTTAAGGTTGACCAATTTGACTAAGCTTGAGTTGGCTCGAATTTAAGTTTTGATATTTGACAATATGTGAGAGAGAAGTCAAATAGGTTAAGGAAGGTTCAGATACTTGTCTGGGAAGCCCTAATTAGAGGTTAAACAACAAAAATTCCTAATTGAAGGTTAAGCAATGGGAAGTCCTAACTAGAGGTTAGACAATGAAAAAGTCCTAGTGAGTGAAGTTATGTAGTGGAAGTTCTAGTAAGGCTAGGCAATAAAGACCTAGTTGGGAACTAAGCAGTGGAAGTCCTAGTGGGGATAGACAGTGAAGACCTAATTGGAAACTAGACAATAGAAATCCTAACGGAGCTAAGCAAGGGAAAAGTTCAAGTGGATCAAAGGTTGACCAAACACTTTATGATCGAAGTTCCAACAGGAAGTTGTCACTAGATGAAGGGTCCAAATGGATGAGGGGTTAACTAGACACTTGGTAAAGAAGCCCTGGTAAGTCAAGAGTGACCAAATGCTAAGCAACGGGAAGTTCCAATGAGTCATGGATGACTTTAGGGTTGGGCAAAGGAACTCTAAACTCGATATCAAAGTTTAGGGTTGGACAATCGATTAGCCCAAGGCCAATCAATTAGGTAGACTATTGGTGCAATTTCCCTAGGTTAAAGTTGACCAACTTGACTAAGCTTGAGTTGGCTTAAGCTTGAGTCTTGATATTTGAGTTTTGATGTTTGACAATATATGGAGATTGCAGCCGCAATTGTCTGTTATGGGAAGATTGGTGAATGTTTGACCAGTTTGATGTGAAGAAGAGTCAAGTAGGTCAAGATTGACCGGATACTTGATTGGAAAGTTCTAACTGAAAGTTAGGCAAGGGTAAGTCCAACGGGAAGGTTGGTAGAATAAAAATTATCCAAGTGGGTCAGTGTTGATCGGACATTTGGTGTGGAAAGTTCGGATGAGTAAAGCCAAGTGAAAGTCCTGGTGAGTGAAGCTAGATACATAGAAATCTAGGTGGGTCAAGATTGACCGGACACCTAGTGATTGGAAGTCCAAGTAGGTCAAGGGATTGACCAGATACTTGACACAAGGAGAAAGTCCAAGTGAGTCAAAGGATTGACCGAATGGTAGGCAAAGAGAAGTTCCAACAGGTCAAGATTGACTGGATATTGGGTAAAAGAACCCTAGACTTCAGTTGAGAAGTTAGGGTTTGGTAATCAACTAGGTTAGTCGATTACCATAGCCTAATCGATTAAGGTAATCGCTTAAGCTTGGAATCATGAGAGAAGCTCTCTAATCGATTGGTGCAATGATTAGGACACCGTAAGCGATTAGAGTAATCGCTTATGGTGCCTTTTGCATTGAATAGTTGGTTCTATTCAAAGCTTAAGTGATCAGGGTGATTACTTAAACTAGATTTCCCAAAAGGAACAAAGAGTTCAGGAATATATTAAGAAGGAATGCTTAATCGCTTACGGGATTTCTCGCGATTAAATAGAGGGTTGTTGAATCGATATGGGTAATCGATTCAGCAATGCCTAATCGACTGGGGTAGTCAATTAAGGTTAAAAATATAGCCATTTATGTAGGTTGCTGACGTGGTAATCGATCAAGTGGATTCTTAATCGATTAAGGCGCCAACAGTAACCCTAGGAAAGTTTTTTTTTTTAGCACTGTTCTCGGTAGCATTTACATGATTCTTCTCCACACATTTTCGCTATATCTTGAGCTTTGAAAGACAAGTGTTGTAGTACTTTCCAACTGGTCCAGAGGCATCCACAAGCAATAAGAGATCAATAAAGAAGAGGTTTTGAGTTGTATTTTTACATTTAGTTCTTGTTTAGAGTTGTATTCGTGTTCTTGTGTTGTATGAGGCTTCTCCGCCTCCAGTTGTTCCGATAAGAAGTTGTTTTCATAGTGGAGAGTGCACCGTGTATGGATCCTTAAATTAGTCACCTCTTCTAAAGGTGGATACTAAGTAAATCTACTTGTTAGCATTGGAGAGCTTGACTTCAATTCTATCCACTACAAATCAACATCTACGAAGCAAGCGAACAAGCGCCATGAGCTATTCACCCCCTCTAGCTCCGAAGTGTCCCAACAAGTGGTATCAGAGCGAGGTCGCTCTTCACTGGACTCATTGCTGGAAAAGACAACGAGTTAGAGGGAGAAGAAGTTTAAGCACAAAAATCAACAAGTCAAAGATTTTAAAAGCTCAACTTCAAGATGGAATTCTAAGATAGATTCGGATTCAACACGAGGGTGCCTCCACCATTTACAATGATAAGCTTCGATTCTTGGAAATCAAGAATTGAAAACTTCTTCATGATGAAGATAGAGCAATGGTTTGCTCTAATGGAAGGATTTGAGGCTTCGAGGGATGACAAAGGCAAAATCATCAAAAGGAGCAAATGGAGCAAGGAATAAGTCAAAAGATGTGAGGCAAATAACAAGGTAACCAAATTATTGGTTAGCTTATTGCCTAGCACTATTATGTGAAAAATTAGAGAATATCAAGACGCCAAGGAGTTATGGAGCAAGTTGGCGAAGATCCATGAAGAACCCTCTGCTACACTAAGTCAAGAAAAATCAAAAGAGGGCAACTCATTAGATCAACAAGAAGAGGAATCCAAAGTTGAGAGGTGCTCAACATCGAAAGAAGAAATTCAAGAAGAGCCATCCTCGGGAGAGTGCAACGTTAAAGGCAAAGAGGGAGCATACTCTTTGTTCCATGTACATGAGGATAAAAATGAAGAAATCTCCACCTCTAGGATTGAGGGGGAGCGTCACTTTGTGACACCAGAGGAAGAAGAGGATTCCTCGTCTGGGTCAAATGAAGAGGAAGATAGTGTCACCTCCATAAATTAAGAAAAATCTAATAGAGGATCATGTGCCACCCCTGCAAATAAGGTATAGATATTTTAATTTATAAAAATAAAAGTCATATCATTTACTTTGATTGTAGGGAAAGAGGACACTACAAGAGTAAGTATCCAAAATTGACCAAGAAGAAGAGTCAACCAGCACCAAAGGGCAAGGAGAAGCCCAAGAAAGTTGGTCCCTCGATACACAAAGGAAAGGAGCACATTGTGTGCTTCTCTTGCAATAAAAGTGGACATTATCAGAGTCAATGTCCAAAAGGGAATAAACCAGCCAACCTTAAAGGAGGAAGCACAAGTCAAGGGGGAGCTCTTAAGAGTAAACCCAAGGTATCTTTTATAAATGTTACTCTCTTAAGTCATGATAAAATGCATGCTAGAAATAATTTATATCATTTTAATGTAATTTATCATAAAAATAGGAAGGATGATAGAATTAAGGAAAACTATGTGGCTTATCATGTCAAAACTACCGTACCTAAGGCTAGTAAAGTAGATAATAAATTAGTCAATAACTCTAAGGATATTAGATACATGCCTAAGAAAAAAAAACTCAAAGTTTTAATGAAAAATCAAAATTTGAAGATTTAAGAAATGAAAATCAAGTCTTGAGATCAAGCCTTGAGAAATTAGAAAAGACCCTTAAGAAATTGATGATTGAAGTCAAAGGGTCAAAGGTATAAAACCTAGGTTTAGAAATAGATAGACAAGAGCCATGCAATGGCCATAGAGGTTTGAGATACAAACCTAAAGCCAAGAAGGATGTGGCGTCATACCATAGAATTCCATATAATTATAGAACCAATCCTAGGTCTAGGGGTCAAGCCAAGATTACAAGGGAGGTCATCCCTAGAGTTAACCTTGAGAAGACCAACGTGACTAAGGCTTCTAAGAAGCCTAAGAAAGTCACTAAGAAGGTCATAAGGAAAGTTATCCCTAGAGTTGACCTAGAGGAGTCTAACATGATTAAGGCTTCTAAGAAGTCTAGGAAGGTCATTAGGAAGGTAACTAGGGAAGTTATCCCTAGAGAGTACCTTGAACACCCAAGGAGCACCAATCGGTTTTGGGTTACTAGGAGTATATTCTCTACACCCTAGATGGGTCTAGAGACTATCAACTCAAATTGGAAGGATAGTTAACCCAATCTTAGTGAGGTTGACACTTAAAGCCATTTTCAAGATAGTTGTACTCCTTGAAAATGAGAAGGATTAAATATTTACTCCTTAGAAGAGTAAAATGTGCCAAAACTTAAGGAATTGGACTTAATTAAAATTTATACAAATAGGAAAAGTAAAAAAAAATACCAAGTTGGGATTTTGGCATAGTCTTAGGAAGATGAGGGCAATCTAGGATTAATTTTAAGTTAGCAAATTATTAGAGGTACTTAGATAGATAATCTAGGTATATTTATTTATACTAAATTATCATGATTGGTTGTCCATCATATGTTATAACATCGTGTTTTGCATTCATTTTTATTATGTAAAATATAAAAAATATCATGTCATGTCATACATAAATCATGTAGTTAAAAGAGTTTTTCTTTTGAAAAATATTCATTTTGATGTATGTTATAAATCATCATGCATTATTTTAAATTTCTTGTAATTAAGGACAATAACATTTATCAACAAGTGATATCCTAAGTAGACAATCCAATTTTACAATTCCTACATAGATATGCATGATCCCTTAGATTAGGGCCAAAACTAATATTTATATTTCACAAGAACTATAAGTTGACTTGTATGTGTGTTAGTGCACATTAGATACAAATGAGATGTTAGGATGGTGAACAAAACTTAACATGTTGATTTAGTGCATCTTTTGAGTTTTAATTTCATCAAAACACATAGTTGTGTGTTATCCAATCATGGAGAAAGCAAATGTACAAGTCATGTACATTTAGCCTGATCCGGTGGTAAGAACGGGGGACCCCCTTTTTGGGGAAGTCAACGTCACGGGGAGGTCAAAGTATCCGACGTCCGACCGGAGAAGCGGAGACCGGTCGGCCGAACGGGGTCACAGCTGAACCAAAGACGACCCGACGGGACTAGGGGTTCCGACGCTCGTTGAACAGAGGCATATGGCCGAGCGGACTCTCATGGGCGGAGGGTCAAAGACACGTGGAGGTCAACCCCAAGTTCACGCCGAACGGAAGCATGCCGGGCCGAACGGAAGCATGCAAGGCTGAACGGAAGCATGCAGGGCCGAACGGAAGGATGCCGGGCCGAACGGAAGGATGCCGGGCCGAACGGAAGGGTGCCGGGCCGAACGGAAGGGTGCCGCGCCGAACGGAAGCATGTCGGGCCGAACGGAAGCATGCGGGCCGAACGGAAGCATGCAGGGCCGAACGGAAGGGTGTCGGGCCGAACGGAAGGGTGCCGCGCCGAACGGAAGCATGCCGGCCGAACGGAAGCATGCCGAGCCGAACGGAAGCATGCCGGGCCGAACGGAAGGACACAGGGCCGAACGGAAGGATGTCGGGCCGAACGAAAGGATGCCGAGCCGACCTGACATTCGGCCAGGAGCTTCTCGGGCCGGACAGAAGACAACCCGACCATGGGCGGGTTTCCGACGCTCATAGTGAAAAGGGTCACCTGACCGAGCGGATAGCCCGCTCGGCCGAAGCATAAAGCATTGTTGCTGTGGAACACTCTCAGCCGAGCACCCGGTCGGACCAATACCTACGCCCGGTCGGACCTATGCCTGCCAAGCGGCTGGTCGCTCGACGCGGGAACAGAAGAGACAAGGACAAAGGAAACATCGGGGGAACATCTCCTGACAGCGGGTATGTTCAACCACCAAGCCATACGCAAGATCTTACAATAGAGGATCCCGCTGTCTCATCATAGATATGCTCGGACTGTAGCAGTATGGTGTCAGGTAAGCTCTTCTGATAAGCTCATACCGAGGTATGGACAGAGGACACGTATGCACCTCGGTATGTGTGCCCGAGCCTCTTCACAGCTCTATATAAAGGGTCCTCACCCATCGCCGGAGGTACGCATTCTCGGAGATTTGGAGCCACTTTTTTTGCTGCTTGCTTGCCTGACTTGAGCGTCGGATGGTCGCCGCCGGGAACCCCTTCCCAGCCTGACTTCTATGCAGGTTCGCCGGAGGTTCGTGCAACCAATCGAAGACCCACGTCAGCAGCCGGGGAGCGCCACGTGCCTAGCGTCCGTTGATTCAGCATTCGGACACGATCAATTTGGCGCCGTCTGTGGGAACGCACCTGCATCCGAGCGGAAGCAATGGACGAGGCTGGACGACCGCCCACGGTGATGCTCTCCACGAAGGAACTCGACGCTCTAATCAAGGCAAGAGCAGCTAAGCTCGTGGAGCAACATAGAGAGAATACGCAAGCCGAGCGGCTGAAGCAACAAACAACGTCAGCATCAGGTGGCCGAGCGGAGGCAATGATCCTCGAGCGGAGGCAATGATCTCCGAGCGGAAGACCGTCGAGCTCCGATGTTAAATATCGAGAGACGGGTCGGCGTCTATAAACCCTCCGAGCGGAAGACCGTCTAGCTCCGACGTTAAATATCGAGAGACGAGCCGGCGTCTATAAACCTTCCGAGCGGAAGACCGTCGAGCTCCGACATTAAATATCGAGAGACGAGCCGGCGTCTATAAACCCTCCGAGCGGAAGACTGTCGAGCACCGACGTTAAATATCGAGAGACGAGCCGGCGTCTATAAATCATCCGAGCGGAAGACCGTCGAGCTCCGACGTTAAATATCGAGAGACGAGCCAACGTCTATAAATCATCCGAGCGGAAGACCGTCGAGCTCCGACGTTAAATATCAAGAGACGAGCCGGCGTCTATAAATCATCCGAGCGGAAGACCGTCGAGCTCCGACGTTAAATATCCAGAGACGAGCCAGCATCTATAAATCATCCGAGCGGAAGACCGTCGAGCTCCGACGTTAAATATCGAGAGACAAGCCGGCGTCTATAAATCATCCGAGCGGAAGGCCGTTGAGCTCCGACGTTAAATATCGAGAGACGAGCCGGCGTCTATAAATCATCTGAGCGGAAGAACGTCGAGCTCCGACGTTAAATATCAAGAGACGAGCCGGCGTCTATAAATCATCCGAGCGGAAGAACGTCGAGCTCTGACGTTAAATATCGAGAGACGAGCCGGCGTCTATAAACTCGCTGAGCGGAATATGCCAATTAAAAGAAGGTAACTGCCCCAGAAATTCGCCTCCAATAGTGTTGGATCATCTCTACGTTCCGCTCGGCCCAGCGCCTAAAGGTACTCGACCGACGTCAAAGTGGAATATTTAGAAATATTACGTATTAAGCCGAGCGGAGGGGCAACGCCAAATACTTGGTAACCTTTCGAATACCCGAGAGGTGACAATAGGCGAGCGGGCAACATACATATTCACTAGCAAAAAGACAGTACGTGAAAGAAAAGCGTTGCATTAAGATTAAAACTTTAGGCCGAGCGGCCTAAGTACAAAAAAGGATCCATTTTTGGCCGAGCGGCCTAATTACATATAGAGACAGTCTACTCAATGTAGTCATAAAGGTCCTTGGGGATACTTTCCAGGAGCACCACTTGATCGCCGGCCGGAATAGTAGTGGACTCCGGAAGAAGACCCTTAGACTTCAGATAAGTGGTGGTGGCGGTCATAGCCAAGTCGAAGGCTGTGTACATTCGCTCGCAGATTTTCTCCGAGAATTCAGGCGAGCGGATGTAGCTCTGCCTTAAGGCAGCGATTCGACTCGGCTCGGCATCTTGATATTCTTTGAAAGCCGCCTAGGAGCTAGTAAGGGCCTCATTCAGATTCTGAAGCTTGTCCGCGTCGGCCGAGCGGCCCGCCTTCTCCCTGTCGAGCTGCTCCATCAGCTCCTTTACCTTCAGCTCCAGGCTCCGAGCCTCCACGTTCTTTTTCTCCAGATCGGAGATGGTCGTATTTTTCCGAGTGGTGGCCAGGGTTAATTTTGTGTCAAGCGACTTGACTTGTCGCTCGGACTCGGCCAGGGCATGAGCCTGATCTGCCGCCTTCCTCTGCTCGGCCGCTAGCAGATCCTGAGCCTTCTTCAACTCCTTCTGCAGCTCGGAGTAAGACGGGCCTTGAGAGTCGGACGGACCGCACGCCGCCTTCAGTTGCCTTAACTCCTCATCCACCAGGGCTAAACGATTGGAGACTACAATCTCCTCCACCCATCTCTGGCAAAAGAAAATTAGAGTTATTAGTGGCCGATCGGAAACAATGTGTACAAAACTTCGAAGAAAGCGAACTTACCCCCGTGGCCTCCTGCATGTGGCTATTGGCCAAGTTCCGGAGGGGAATCAGCGCGATGCGCGCCCGAGCATCAGCCCACATCTCAGCTAGGGGCCCTTTCAAGGTGATGGTGTGCTCGGGAGCGGTTGGCCGGTCGGCCTCTGGCAGCAGTTTTTCAGTCGGGAGATGAAGAGTGATTCGTACAGTGCGGCCATGGTCGGGGGTCGTCCGACTGGCGGTCGGAAGAGGATCAAAGGCCGGCGCTGAAAATTGAGAATGAATAGTCGAGCGCTTAACTGAATGACGAGCGGGCAGAAGGGTGCTCACCGGAGTAGCCTCAATTGGAGCAGCCGGCTCGTCCCACTCAGAAGGAGTCCGGTCGGACGAAATGGCTTCGATCTCTGGCGCCTTGCCCCGAGCAGTCGCAGTAACCCGCTCGGAGGGTTGGACCGCGGAGGTAGCCGACCGAAGGGGAGTCTCCACTCGGCGTCGCTTTTGTACAGGTGGCTCTTCCTCCCGAGCGGAACCTTCCTCGGGGACAGTTGGTTCCCCAGTGGGAGTGGCTACGCTCGCCACGTTCTGTTGAGAAGCCGGAACAGTTGACTCAGCCTGAGTCCCGCTCTCTCCTTCATGCGAGCCGACCGGCGTGATGCCGAGCGCCTCCATCTCCTTGGCTGCCGCGGCTTCGAGCGCCGTCGCCTTTCTCTTCAGAATGCCGGCCATTACCGACTCCATAACGATGTCCGCTGCAAAGGAAAGGAGAGAAATCAGTTAGCAATCAAAATAAAGGACCAAGTAAAATGCTTACCAAAGCCGCTCGGAAGGGGAGTCCGCATTGGACTCAGGCCGAAGATGTACATCACCCCTTCATGAAGAAGCTTGTTGATGTCAAGCCGTAGACCGGCTAGCATATTTGCCGCATAGAGGTAGTCCGGTCGAGTCTTGAACTTCTTCAGCTCGGGAGTGGGGGGCAAGTTGACCTACCACTTGGTCGGGAAGTTGGCCTGATCGGGCATACGGATATAGAAAAAATAATCCTTCCAATGTTTATTGGAAGTGGGTAGTTTGTTGAAGAAGACTAAGCCGGGCCGAGCTTGGAACATGAAGATGCCCGGCTCGGCTTGCTTGGGGTAATAGAAATAAAAGAAGACCTCCGGTCGGAGGGGGATATTGTGAATCTTGAACAAAACAACAACACCGCAAAGGAGATGAAAGGTGTTGGGTACTAGACTGCCGAGCGGCACACCGAAAAAATTACAAACATCTATGATGAAAGGATGTACGGGGAAACGCAGACCGGCGGTAAACTGGTCACGGAAGACACAGAAAGATCCGCACGGCGGCCTGTGCGGCCAAGTGGAAGGACCGGCTAAAAGAAGTTCAAAATCTTCGGGGATTTCGAAATTGTTTGTCAGAATATCAAAATCACGTCAGTCGAATCGGGACTGCATGGTGGTGTACCATGGGCCGAGGGACTATTCTTCGGGATGGGAAGAGCTAGCCATGAGTCGATCGGAAGGAGTCAAAAAGGCGAAAAGACAGGAGAAAAACAATAGCCAACGAAAAGAGGTTTCAAGGATTGGAACTAGGGAAAGAAATGCGGATGAGACACCGGAAATGAGGAAGAAAAGTTATAAAGCCTTACAAAGAGGAAAGGGATCAAGGAAGAGGCGCCGGAGAGCGTCGGAGAACAGAAACGGTATCGCCGGAGCTCCAAGCGCTGGGGGCAGGGGTTGAAATCGCGGAGGCAAATGAGAGAAAGAAGGAAAGGAAGGATTTATAGGGTGGAGGCCGAGCGGCCTCCACCGTTGGATCCAGGTCACGGGAATCAAAGCATTCATCGCGCCGTCCATTTCGAATCTCTTCGATCACATCAAAGCACCAGGCCACTGCCGCCGTACGATGATGGCAATACGCCACGTGGCATTCGACCATTAGAAGCATTTAATGAACGCATACTCAGCCTTAATGTCAAAGATTGGTGCAGCACACGAGGAGACCCGATGAATGCCATTGTTGATTTACTTTTTAAGGCCATTTCGGCGGTAGGCCGATCGGAGGATACTAACACGGAGGAGCCGCCCGACTAGGCTAACAGTCCAGTCAGTCGGGCTAATCGCCTCCTTCGACTAGACTTGAAGGGGAGGTAAGTGATCCGGTTGTAAGAACAGGGGACCCCCGTCTGGTGGGGTCAACGCCACGAGGAAGGCAAATTGGCAGGTGGCCGGTCAGAGAGGTGTCGGTCGACCGGCCGGGCGGCAGGCCGGTATTTAGTGGATGGTCCAAGGCACCCTGACGAAAGTCAGGGTTCCGGCGCTCAATGGACAATATCACAGAGCCGAGCGGATCGCTTGGTCGAACACATGAGGTAGCATACTGCTAAGTCTCCACAAAGCACACCATCGAGAATCTTCCTGGACCGTTATATGTATGTGCCTGATCGGACGTAAGGCGGAGGCGAGCCGGCCGGACGCTCGGAGGCATGCCGGCCGGAAGCTAGTTTGGGAGCCAAGGGGAAAAGGACAAAGGACATCTTTTCCTGACAGCGGGTATGTTCCACATGTAGGCCATACTCCAAAGCTTATGACAGGGGGTTCTGCTGTCCCATCGAGGACATGCTTGGACTGTAGCAGTATGGGTCAGGTAAGCTCACTGATAAGCCCTTACTAGGGTATGGGTCGCGGACACGTGTACACCTCGGTATGTGTACACTCGCTTCTCCGTTGCCCTATATAAAGGCCCTCATCCTTCGCCGGAGGTACACGTTCAATACCTTTGGAGCCACTTGTTTTGCTGCTTGCTTGCCTGACTTGAGCGTCGGAGGGTCGCCGCCGGGAACCCCTTCCCGGCCCGACTTCTGTGCAGGTTCGCCGGAGGTTCGTGCAACCAATCGAAGACCCACGTCAGCAGCCGGGGAGCGCCACGTGCCCAGCGTCCGTTGATTCAGCATTCGGACAGGATCAATTTACTCAGCGATTTGGACAGGATCAATTTGGCGCCGTCTGTGGGAACGCACCTGCATCCGAGCGGAAGCAATGGACGAGGCTGGACGACCGCCCACGGTGATGCTCTCCACGAAGGAACTCGACGCTCTAATCAAGGCAAGAGCAGCTAAGCTCGTGGAGCAACAGAGAGAGAATGCGCAAGCCGAGCGGCTGAAGCAACAAACAACGTCAGCATCAGGTGGCCGAGCGGAGGCAATTATCCCCGAGCGGAGGCAATGATCCCCGAGCGGACGCCTCCCCCGAGACAATGATCCAACCGGCATTCAAGGGGGAGCACCGCCGAGCGGATGAAGATGGATTGGGACTTGGATCAACCATGAAGCACAAATCATCTCCAGCCGTACCGAGCTGGGTGAGAGGTGCGCTGATATAATTTTATATATGTTTTGGTCGCCTATGTCCTTGTAATGCAGGAAGCAGAAATAATTAAAGGATGGCAAATAGCTTCGCCGAACGGCAGTGTCAAAATTAGCCATAATGGCCGTATAAACCCTCCGAGCGGAAGACCGTCGAGCTCCGACGTTAAAAATCGAGAGACGAGCCGGCGTCTATAAACCCTCCGAGCGGAAGACCGTCGAGCTCCGACGTTAAAAATCGAGAGACGAGCCGGCGTCTATAAACCCTCCGAGCAGAAGACCGTCGAGCTTCGACGTTAAATATCGAGAGACGAGCCGGCGTCTATAAACCCTCCGAGCGGAAGACCGTCGAGCTCCGACGTTAAAAATCGAGAGACGAGCCGGCATGTATAAACCCTCCGAGAGGAAGACCGTCGAGCTCCGACGTTAAAAATCGAGAGACGAGCCGGCGTCTATAAACCCTCCGAGCGGGAAAAGGCGATCAAGGGGACTCGTACTCGCCGTCAATATCGTTCGACCACCTACATGTTCCGCTCGGCCCAGTACCCAAAGATACTTCACCAACATCCAGTGAATAACCTCTTCTGTCGAAGCAGAATATATTCGTCCGAGCGGATGGTATTTTCATGGCGCCACTCGGCCGAACTGATGGTCCAATCAGTCGGACTAATCGCCTCCTTCGACTAGACTTGAAGGGGAGGCAAGTGATCCGGTGGTAAGAACGGGGGACCCCCTTTTTGGGGAAGTCAACGCCACGGGGAGGTCAAAGTATCCGACGTCCGACCAGAGAAGCGGAGACCGGTCGACCGAACGGGGTCACAGCTGAACCAAAGACGACCCGACGGGACTAGGGGTTCCGACGCTCGTTGAGCAGAGGCATATGGCCGAGCGGACCCTCATGGGCGGAGGGTCAAAGACACGTGGAGGTCAACCCCAAGTTCGCGCCGAACGGAAGCATGCCGGGCCGAACGGAAGGATGCTGGGCCGAACGGAAGGATGTCGCGCCGAACGGAAGCATGCCGGGCCGAACGGAAGCATGCAGGGCCGAACGGAAGGATGTCGGGCCGAACGGAAGGATGCCGGGCCGAACGGAAGGGTGCCGCGCCGAACGGAAGGGTGCGGGCCGAACGGAAGCATGCAGGCCGAACGGAAGGGTGCCGGGCCGAACGGAAGGGTGCCGGGCCGAACGGAAGCATGCGGGCCGAACGGAAGCATGCCGAGCCAAACAGAAGCATGCCGAGCCGAACGGAAGGACGCAGGGCCGAACGGAAGGATGTCGGGCCGAACGGAAGGATGCCGAGCCGACCTGACATTCGGCCAGATGCTTCTCGGGCCGGACAGAAGACAACCCGACCATGGGCGGGTTTCCGACGCTCATAGTGAAAAGGGTCACCTGGCCGAGCGGATAGCCCGCTCGGCCGAAGCATAAAGCATCGTTGCTGTGGAACACTCTCAGCCGAGCACCCGGTCGGACCGATACCTACGCCCGGTCGGACCTATGCCTACCGAGCGGCTAGCCGCTCGGCGCGGGAACAGAAGAGACAAGGACAAAGGAAACATCGGGGGAACATCTCCTGACAGCAGGTATGTTCAACGACCAGGCCATACGCAAGATCTTACAACAGAGGATCCCGCTATCCCATCATAGATATGCTCGGACTGTAGCAGTATGGTGTCAGGCAAGCTCTTCTGATAAGCCCATACCGAGGAATGGACAGAGGACACGTATGCACCTCGGTATGTGTGCCCGAGCCTCTTCACAGCTCTATATAAAGGGTCCTCACCCTTCACCGGAGGTACGCATTCTTGGAGATTTGGAGCCACTTTTTTTGCTGCTTGCTTGCCTGACTTGAGCGTCGGAGGGTCGCCGCCGGGAACCCCTTCCTGGCCCGACTTCTGTGCAGGTTCGCCGGAGGTTCGTGCAACCAATCGAAGACCCACGTCAGCAGCCAGGGAGCGCCACGTGCCCTGCGTCCGTTGATTCAGCATTCGGACAGGATCATAGCCCAAAGATCATTGTTGAAAATTTGGTCTTGAAAATAATTTTAAATATACTTTAGAAAACCTTGGTGAAGTCTAGATTTTGATAGCAATCACTATTGAAGAGTTGGACACAAACTAGAGCAAAAACATTGAAATTTTTGAAAGTTGCCAAGGTTGTGTTAATCTTTAAAAATAATATGTATTTTCTTATAAAACTATTTTTCATGATAGTATATACCTTACATAATGTCTACAAGAATTTTCATAATTTTTAAAATTTTATAGAATTTTTAGTGCATTTTTAAAATTTGGATAAGATTGAATTTCAGAAATTAGAAATCGTAATCGATTACAACAATCGATTACCAACTCTAATCGATTAGGCTAATTGATTAAGTGAATTCCCGTGAGCACAGTAGCTCACGGAATCGATTATAACAATCGATTAATTAATAGATTATAGTAATTGATTAACACTCAGAATTGATTGAATCCCAACTTCAATCGATTACGACCGGTCTTAAGCGATTAAGAGTTTTGTTTAAATGCTTAAGATCCTGATTTTAACTTAAATAAGTTTATTTAAGTTGAATAAGTCATGTTTAGTCATGTTAACCATCCTTAACCTTAAGAAATTTATTTGTGAACATTTAAGGGTATTTTTCATGATGAAAATAAGATTAGAATGGTTAAGAGAGATTAAGTTGAAGTTTAGAATGAGGTTTACATTCAAATTGATTATTGAATCTCGACACTTCAAAATTTTGGGTTCCTAAAGGTTTAGAAACTCCAAGTCATTGTTGGTGCAATGACAGAAGTTTGGAGCATGTTTTGAGGGGGAGCTACTCTTTAAAGACATGATTTTTTTTTTTAACAACCAAATGGAAGGTTTTTATACCTTTGTTGTTATGCATGCTCTAGGATGAGCATTTGGGTACAATGAAGGGTATGGAACCTTCATTGTGATGTTGTGACCAACAAGTGAGGTTGTGAACAACATGTAGGTAACTCTTTAGGAGGAGAGTTTTTGATGTGTGCCAAAGGGGAAGAATGTAGGGTTTCAGTTAGGAAACCTCCATTACCCAAAAGGAGAGGCTACCCTCTTGGAAAGGGGGAGAATGAAGGAAACCTTCATTCATGCTTTGGTATGAAGAAGAAGTTGAGGTTATGAGATTAACCTAACTTAAATGTATTGTTAAACATTAAAAAGGAAAAGATTGTTGGTGCAATTTCCCTAGATCAAGGTTGACCAGTTTGATTAAGCTTGAGTTGGCACAAACTTGAGTCTTGATATTTGAGTTTTGATTTTTGACAATATATGGAAATTGCAAGTGCAATTATCCGTTATGGGAAGATTAGTTAAGGTTTGACCAGTTTGATGTGAAGAAGAGTCAAGTAGGTCAAGGTTGACCGAATACTTGATTGCGAAGTTCTAATTGGAAGTTAGGCAAGGGAAAATCCAACAGGAAGGTTGGCAGAAGAAGAAAATCCAAGTGGGTCAGTGTTGACCAGACATTTGGTGTGGAAAGTTGAGTGAGTGAATCGAGGTGAAAGTCCTAGTGAGTAAAGCCAAGCACATGGAAATCTAGGTGGGTTAAGGTTGACTGGACACCTAGTGATTGGAACCCCAAGTAGGTCAAGGGATTGATAGGATACTTAGCACAAGGAGAAAAATCCAAGAGAGTCAAAGGATTGATCGGACACTTGGTGAAGAGGTCCTAGCAAGTTAGGGTTGACCAGATGCTAAGCAAAGAGGAGTTCTAACAGGTCAAAATTGATTGGATGTTGGGTAAAGACACCCTAAACTTTGGTTGAAAAGTTAGAGTTTGGTAATCGACTAGGTTAGTCGATTGCCATAGCTTAATTGATTAAGGTAATCGATTAAGCTTGGAATCACAAGAGAGACTCTCTAATCGATTGGTGCAATCGATTAGGGCACCATAAGTGATTAGGGTAATCATTTTCAATGCCTTTTGCATCAAACTGTTGGTTCTATTCGAATCTTAAGTGATTAGGGTGACCGCTTAAGTTGGATTTCACAAAAGGCACAGAGAGTTTAGTAAGTGATTAAGAAGGAAGGCTTAATCGCTTACGAGATTTCTCGCGATTGAACAAAGCGTTGTTGAATCGATCTGGCTAATCAATTTAGCAATGTTTGATCGACTGGGGTAGCCAATTAAGGCTGAAAATATAGTCGTTTATGCAGGTTATTGACATGGTAATCGATTAAGGAGATTTTTAATCGATTAAGGCGCCAACGGTAATCCTAGAAAGGGTTTTTTTAGCACTGTTCTCGGAAGCGCTTACACGATTCTTCTCCACACATTTTTGCCGAATCTTGAGCTTTGGAAGACAAGTGTTGTAGCACTTTCCAACTGGTCCAGGGGCATCCACAAGCAATAAGAGATCAAGCAAGAAGAGGTTTCGAGTTATATTTTTACATTTACTTCTTGTTTAGAATTGTATCCGTGTTCTTGTGTTGTACGAGGCTTCTCTGCCTCCGGTTGTATCGAGAAGAAGTTGTTTTTCATAGTGGAGAGTACATTGTGTGTGGATTCTTGGATTAGTCACCTCTTCTTGAGATGGATACCAAGTAAATCTACTTGTTATCATTGGAGAGCTTGACTTCGATTCTATCTGCTTTAAATCAGCATCTACGAAGCAAGCGAACAAGTGAAATGAGTTATTCACCCCCCCCCCTCTAGCTCCAAAGTGTCCCAACATAGACTTCCTAATTGATTGGGACCTTCTCCAATCGATTAGGCAATTGGGATTTTCACGAAGCATAGTAAGGCTGGAAATTGATTGGTCAATCGATTAAGCCTCATGTGAATCGATTGGTTTCAATCGATCAAGGGGTTTTCACGTGAGACTAGAAAGGTTTGGAATTGATTGAGGTAATCGATTTATCCCTATCAATCAATTAGGCTAATTGATTGGACAATGATTCTCTACAAACAGAAAGCTTCTAAATCGATTAGAAAAATCAATTAGAAGTTGCTAAATAGATTGGTATGACTCACCAATTAATTATATAGGCAAAAAAGAGTCATTTTATCGGTGTTTGAATGGTTGTCTGACATGACAATCAATTAGGGGTAAGCCTAATTGATTAGAATGAGTCGAAGTAACCCAAGAAAAGGGATTTCACGAAGATTTGAAGTCACTCTTGTTTATGCTAGTTTTTGGGGATTCTAAGGCAAAGTGCTACTGCATTTTCAAGTAAAAAGAGATTAAGCAATCAAGATTTTGTATTGTGTTGTGTATTTACTTCCTTATTTTATTGTATTCTTATTTTACGCTTGCACGAGACTTCTCCATCTTTGAAAAGTTTCCAAGATGGAGGGACTTCATAGTGGATGAGATCATGAGAGTCGAATCCTTTGATTAGTCACCTTAAGAAGGTGGAAACCAAGTAAAAATAAAGGTTTTAATATTACTTCAAGTTTTCCACTGAAAATCAAGTTCAAGAAGAGATCAAAACTATTCAACCTCCCCCTTCTAGCTCTTACATATCCTAATATACTTAAACTTCCATTAATTGCATTTGCAACATTCATTATCAAGTTTCCTGCATCTACATATGCATATGAGATCAACAAATATTTGTCTAACTTAAACTTTGTCCGAACATCAAAACCACATGTCAATCACATACTTAGGACATGATTACTTCAATAATCTCCTTAACAACCAGTTTAAGTTATGCCTTATAAAATAATCATAAAGAAATATAATAACAATCAAAGAGGAAATCAGAAAATCAAATGGTTATAGTCATAATTTCAATGGGGATGGATTTACACGTGGACTGATATATTATATTTTCTCTCTCCTCAATTTATCTTCTCTCTCTCCAACCAAATCTTCCTCAATTCACCCCAAAATCCTTGTTGCTACTTTCAACGTCAATTGTGCCATTGGTGATCACCAAAATTTGAAATTGATTACATATTTGTAAAGCCAACGACCTAAGCTTTCTATTGGTAGTTTGGTACCAAAATTTTGAAGTAATATCATATCTTAAGATGAGTCGTCAACCCCTATTTCACATCGGAGTTGTACATGAAATTGTTCGCCATCATTAATCAGTGTGCAACCTGAGATGGTGATGTCTAGGAAATTTTAAGCTCGATTACAACCCTAAATTGAGAATTCAGATGTTTTTTGATGGTGAGCAAATTTTTGGGTTGACTTGTGAGATTTTGGTTCGATTTTGATATCAATAATTAATATTTGTTGTATCTTTGGATATAGGTATGAACTTTGTATATGTTTGAGGTATCAAACGAATTCCCAAGTTTGTTTGGGTATTTTTCAAAAAATTTAGCTTGTTTAATTGGGGATTTTTGAATTTCTAGTGTCATATAATTTGATATTTGAATGTTTTGATGCATTAGAATTTTAAATGCTAAGTTTGGAAATCTTAGTTCAAGTTTTGAAACTAATTAGGAAAAATAGTTGCTTGAATCTTAGTTTAGCATTATTTGAAGCTAAAATAGAAAGTATGTAATGATTTAAACTAGAAATGATTAATTTTAGGTATTTAATCTAATCTTGTGATTTTAGAAATTGAAGAACCTAAATAGTTGAAGTTGAAATTCTTGGTTTAATATTTGATGAAATGATAAAAAACTGGGTGCTTTTTTTTATGATGTTATTGTTATTATTGACTTTTTGTCACTATCTTAGGGTTTGATTTAATGTTGTTGTTATTATTCACTTATTTAATCTAATTTGAGTTTTTCGTTGTCCTAGACTTTATATACTTCAAATGGAAAAACTTGTTACGATTGATAAGTTTTTTTTCAAATAAAGAGAGAAAATGAACTAGATCCAACTACTCCTCTAATCCCATCGACAAAATCAAATAATATTGATCTTCCATTTAAATTTCCTCCTAAAAGATTCAAAAAGACAAAAAGTGGAGACGTTAATCTCAATTCTTTAGAGTGTGATCCAGGATTGCATCGACAAATTTTGGGATATCATCCTAACCAACTAGAGGAGATTCATCGAACTTATTTGAATTTGAAGGCATATCAACCTATTTTTCGAGAATATCCATTAAATAAAAATATTAAGCACCCTCGAAGATTTTAATCTACTTGGTATGAACAATTTCCTTGGAGTATTCACCAGCTAAAGATAAAGCATATTTCTTTTCATGTTTTATCTTCAACAAACCATTAGGATACCCAAATTAAACTGCATTTACTGTTGATGAATTTGAAAATTGGAAGAAAGTTTGAAATGGAAAAGCTTGTGCTTTCCTAGGCCATATATGAAAAGATAATGTATCTTCCCTCATCTTAATGCTGAAAAAGCATGTGAGGATTTGATGAACCAACCACAACATACATCAAGGAAATTCGACAATTTTAATGTTGAACAAGTCACAACTAATCATCTTTGTTTAAAGGCTCACATACATGTAGTGTTGTACCTTGCACTTCAAAGAATTTCATTTAGAGGCCATTATGAGAAATCTAGTTCATCTAATTATAGCGATTTTCTTGAATTTTTGGATGTGCTAACCATGTATAATGATGAATTTTCAAAGGCAATTGCGAAAGCTTGAATAAATATATGGAAAGTATATAAGTCACGATATTTAGAACAAATACTTTATATGCTTTCAGTGAGAGTGAAAAATGAAATTCATGAAGCAATTAGAGTTGTCAAGTATTGCATAATTGTTGATGAAGCCCAAGATGAGTCAAAAAGAGAGCAAATTCTATGGTATTGAGGTTCATGGATACTAATAGATTCATTCAAGAATATTTTTTTGGGCCTGTTCATGTATCTAATATTGCAGCTTTAACTTTAAAGGGTGCTATATATTTTTCTTTGGATCACTACAATTTGGATGTTCAAAATGTTAGAGGTTAATACTATGATGGTGCTAGTAATTAGGGCTGCAAACGAATCGAGCCGGCTCGCGAGCTTTTCGAGCCGGCTCGAAAAATATTCGATTCGTATTCGAATTTATCGAATTCGAGCCGAACTCGAACATGTTCGAACTTTTTTTCGAGCCGAACTCGAATCCAAATTATATTGTTCGAGCCGCTCGCGAGCCGCTCACGAGCCTTAATATTTATTAATATAAGTTAAATATATATTAAATAAATAAATTTCGAGCCTTTCGAACCTATTTTCGAGTAATAATTCGAATAGTTCGCGAACATGTTCGAATATTTCGAGCCGAATTCGAACCCGAACCCTAATTCGAACCGAACTCGAACCAAACATTTTAAAATTTTCGAGCTTCGAATCGAGCTCGAACTCGAATATACCTATTTCGAGCCGAATTCGAGCCTTAAATTTTTCAGCATATTCGGCTCGATTCGATTCGTTTGCACCCCTACTAGTAATATGAGGGGCAAGTTTAATGGATTGTAAGCTTTGATTATAAAATATTGTAGAAGTGATTATTATGTTCATTGCTTTAGTCATCAGTTATAATTGGCTTCAGTTGCAACATCAAAAAATGTGGCACCTGTTCATCAATTTTTTGATACTTTTATAGTTACTATTATTGGTTCTTCATGTATGCGTAATGATAAATTAAAGAATGCTCATGCAGATAATATTTCACATTTGATTGCTATTAATAAACTCGAGACATGGTGTGGACTTTACAGCGAGCTGTTGATATGTGTTGGAGTTCTCATTTGAGATCACTGGCAGACCTAATTAAGATGTTTATTACATTGTGCATGTATGGTATTGCTCAAGGTTATGGAGGATAGACATCCTTCTCAACGAGCAGATGCAACATCTATTTATGATAAAATGACTTCTTCTTTTTAATTTTGTATTCATCTTGCATCTTATGAAAGAGAATATGGGGATCACGGATGTCCTTTGTCAGGAGTAAGTCTCGGGATATTATAAATACAATGAAGCTTGTATTATCTAACAAGAGTTTACTTTAACAAATGAAGGATAACAAATGTGATGATTTACATGTAAAAGCGAAGTTTTTTTGTGAACTTCGAAATATTGACAATCTTGATTTTAGTGCTTTATATATTAATAAATGAGGCCAAGTCTGTCCTCATCAAGACAATTTCATCATTGAGCATCATTATCAAGTAGACCTCTTTTATACTTCAATAGATTCACAGTTGCATGAAATTAATGAGCACTTTAGTGATGATGTTATAAAATTGCTCATTCTTAGTAATACTTTAAATCCTCAAAATGCGGTGGAGTCTTTCAAAGTTGTGGAAATATGTAAATTAGTTGAAAAGTTTTATGTCCAAGATTTTACAAGAGATGAAAAAGAGCAATTAGAGACACAATTGAAGCATTACGAGTATAATGTAGTAAAAGTGTCTAACTATAAATATCTTTCAACCATTTTAGAGTTATGTTAATGGTTGATGAAGACTAACAAGTCTATTACATACAACCTCATTTTTAGAGTGATAATAATTGTGCTTACTCTTTTAGTTTCCACTGCTACTATAAAATGATCATTTTATATGATGAACATCATGAAAACAAAGCTTCAGAGCAAAATGGTGGAGGTTTTTTTCTTAAACGTGTTAATGGTATATATTGAGAGAGAAATTGCTAGAAATGTTAGCATAGAAGCTATCATTGAAGACTTTTTAAATTTAAAAGAAAGTTTAATTCATTTTAGTTAGATAATTGTATTTGATACTTAATTGAATATATCTTTGAAGGAACTTTTATTTTCCTCTTTTGGTAACATTCTAATATTAACTTTGAGTATTCTATTTCTTTTTAAATATTGTGTTTTTGGTATTAAAGATTATTACAATGTATAATAATTATTTTCGTAACTTAGTATGTGGCCCCTTCAAATCTAAAATCCTAGATCTGCCCTTGAGTTTCAAACTACTCACTCTCCCCCATTTTCCTTGATGGTTTGTAACTTAAACCCTTCAATTCACTCCCTCTTTCATTGATGGTTTCTAAATTAAAGCCTTCACTTCTCTCCCTTTGACATATATCAAAATAAATTGCACCTATAAAAGGTGTCTTAAGCATTATTATCTAAGGTATCAAGTATCTACCTTAAAGAATGAAATTGTTCATAATCCCCAAGTATGCGTATCATCTAATGCAATTGTGTCATACATCCTTAAACAGCTATACACTCGACTTATATGGTGGATAATGGAAGACTGCTAGTACTTTTTTTTTTTTTTTTGATTAGCTAATTCAACAATAGATGGACACATTTATCAACTTCAACAATAACTTTGAGGAGTTATCATTGGCTATCAATCAACTGATCCTGCAAACTAGTCAACTAGAAGGCTCACCAGTCAATTATTTCAAAAGAAACTTAACAAACCTGAGCAAAATAGGATTACAATTGTTGGCATTGAAATAAGTTTCATTGTACAAAAGCACAGCCATTGATTATTGGGAATAGAAAACTCTTTTAACTTTTTTCATATAAAAGTTCCCTTTTGTCTTCTCTTTATCTTGAAATTTTTCTTCGTTTTTTTTCGTCATTTTTATCACTTCTCTCATTCTCACTCTTTCTTTGCTCACTCTTTTTTTTTCTTCTCTTTTTCCCTTTTCTCACTCTTTTTTTTTCATTATTTTTTTCTCACAATCATTTATTTTCCCACTCCCTTTTTTTTATCTAATTGATATTTAATTGTACGAATGTTACAGATTTGCTATGCATCACAATAGAATACTTATTCTTAAATCTAATGCATCACCTTCCTTTTAAAGTGTCATATCCTACCCAAAAGCAAATGACTTACTTGCATTAACACCACATCATGAAACATACCAGTAGAAAATGAACAACACTTCCTCATTGACCTTAACTTTCCCACACTAATTCAGCTATTGTATATTATGAGGTCTAAGATGTTTAGTAACAAGAAGCTTAACTTCTCAACCAAAATAGTGCTAGTTACATTAGTGCAACTTCACTTATCTATAATCATACTACATATCTTATCTTTGATGCGATAAATCATTCTTCATGTGCACATTCAAAGCACATCTAGTGACTAGAGCTAACTTCACTTTCAATGGTGGCAAGGCACTATAATCATTTGACACACTTTCACTTTTAACATCACTATTTTCTCTCAAAATCATTCTCTTTTGTTTGGACATTGTGATGCAATATATCACCTTCCCAACTACTTAAAAGAATTTAATATCTTTATTTCTAACAATTTGAGTATGTTCCTTACCTTTGATTGAAGTGGAACTTATATCCTTGTTTTTAGAAAACTTGGTTTTACTCCTAAAACCAATTTTGTCATCTCTTTTGCTCTAGCTAGATTGTCAAATGGATGAACTAGAATTTTGTACATGCTTGATCGAACCCTTCCCTTTTAGCTTTTCAAGTGCCTTTCAACTTTCAAGGATATGTGTGCTTCACTTAATGCTAAAACTCCACTACATTTATAATTTCTAGAATCAAGTATGGCAAAAAATTATGTCGTTGTTGCTTGTTGGTCCTCCTCTTCATTAACTCAAATAATGACAATCACTATCTTTGTTAGGCGCTCCTCTACACTCTTGGACCTTGGGGTGAGACCTTGTAATTGTTGGTATAAATATCGATAATAATATGATGGAACGGGACTCTTCCATTTAAAACAACTTGATCCCACCAAATAATAGCATACCTCTCCTTAGAATAGTTGTGGCAATAAATCACCAATTTCACTTTCTTTTTTCATTTTAAATATGTTTTTAGATCACTTTTACCTTGAAACGAAGAAATCTTCATCTTGATATATCCTAATTTCTATCAATATGATCTTCCAACCTTCTTTTTCCACCACCATCTAGCATGACTGAATTTCTTGTTGAAACCTCTATCATCCAAGTCTTTGTAACCACCATCTTCATCATCATACTCATCGCAGTTTTGTTTTTTAGCCAACCTCTGCACATTAGGAACCCCACCAAGTTTCTTTGCAATCAATTGCAATGGAGGCATTTGTCTCTCTAATCTTTTCAAGATGTGACCATATTTGATTTCCATGTGTATTGCCTCAAAGGATGTTGCTTAAGTAATTCGCCTGTCTTTGGTTCTTCTCTACTTGTTGTTTGTCACTCAATTCACTTCAGTTAGTTGTTTAAGGAACATAGAGCTCAAATTTGAAAATAATCCCTTGCTAAAGTTCAACCAATTTACTCAAGGAAAGTCTAATCTCAACCGATTTACCTAAGGAAAGTCCAAGTAGATTGAATGATAAGGGAATGATAAATTAGGGCAAGAAATAGAAATGAATGATTAGGACAAGATATTTCAAGATAAATGCAATAGAATTGAGTAGAACTAATTATGTAAGATAACTCAAGAAATGAACAAGAAAGTGATAGAATAAAAATGACTTGGAAGAAACACAAATTATTCTTGAAGCAACACAAACATTTTATCACAAAGTGACTCTTAAAGCAACACAAATGATTTGGAAGCAATACAAACTAAAACAAGCCTCAATTTTTTTTCTATTCCTTTTTTCTCTTTAATCTTTTTAACATACGTCCTTTTCTCCTATTCTATTTTGCTTCTTTTTTTGTCTTTTTAATTTTGGCCTTCACTTCTTTTCATGTGTTTTCTTTATCAAAATCATAGTTTTTCTTCTTCTTCTTCTTCTTTTGATAGAAAATAGGGCAAACGAAATTTGATAGAATAGAAATGATAATAATAAACAACAAAAGATGAACAAACAAGATAAAAAATATATATAACAAAAATATAAACTCAATAAAACAAAGATAACAAAATTGTTTTAACAAGAACCAAACTTTGATATCAATTGATGTGAACCAGATGAGAATAATGTTTGATAATACGGAAGATAAAATTTGGACCCAATGTCTAGCAAAATATGAACTTAAGTTATACGAGATATAAGATGCCACAACCTAAAGGATTTAGGTTAATAAGTTGGATGAATGCCATAAGGATTGCCTTAATAAGTTGTGTTTCATTGAAGAATCAACAAGTGGAAGTCTATAGGGTGTCACGAAAACTTTAAAAGGGTTACAGTTAGAATTTAGAAAAAAAGCGTACTTGAACTACTTAGGTAGTTTGAGCTTAAGTCATCATTACAATCCAAATAAAAATAAAATTTAAGCCTATACATTAAAATTATTCCTACTATATACAAATAGGAGTTAGCTAATTAAGCCCATCAGAGACTTGAAATTTAGTTGATTAGACTGCATGACTTGTTCTTGTCCAAATCTACTTCGACTGCAATCTCTTGGCCTTTGCATATTCAATCAACATATTAAGTGTTTACTTCATGTTTTTATCTTAGCCCTAGTAATTGGTGCTCCTTTGTTTCGATGATCTTAGCTTGATTTCTATCCTTACATTGCTTGACCGCAAGTTAGTCTTCTATCTTTGTCTCCGTTAGATAATAGAGGAGATTGGAGAAAAGTTAAAGTGACTTCACAAAGATAATGATTTGAAGTTTTTTTCAAGGGTGAATAACCAATTCTACAAGGAGGGAATTGCCAAAGATTTAACAACATCAAAGACACCTTAATAGGAGGGAATTGCCAAGAATTTAAACATATCAAAGACACCTTAATAGAACGAAGTGGCCAAGTAGATATGTCATAAGCTACTCAAAATTGGTCATGCATACTCTTGTTTTGGATTGCCAACGAAATGCCACTTTTACTAGTGAACAACTCCTCCCATTTAACACTCAACCTGAAAACTCTAATGATATGTCACACACCAAACTCTAGAGGTTTGGTTTCATGTCTATGTCCCAGTAAAGTTTAAGAAGACCTAGTCAAGTCAACAAGTTTGGGATAGTGTGTTTGCAGTACTCTAGTTCTATGTGCATCTGCAACCTATCAATCTTACCAAGTTCTCGTAAATAATTGGCACAAAAGCTATGCCATGCCCTAAGGAAGACAAAATTCTAAATAGCTAGCTAGCTAGCAAGCATGGCTACTATTACTTCACCTTTTGACATATTACCCGCATGATTGGGAATGAGAGTGAAATAGCAGTACACAATGCTACAATCAGAAATCACGGCCGTCATAGTAAAAGGAATGAGAATGAAATAGTGTGAATATGCACCTGTGTGTCTATTACGGTGCTAATAGTTAGAAGGAATGTGGATAAAAATAGTACTAACAGTATTAACAGTGAGTATTATAGGAACTATAGTAAGTTAGTGTTCTTTGTATAGTGCATGCCCCCCCAGCTATGCCAATTCGAACTGTAACAGCTTTTACATAAACACTAAGTAGTTCATATGCTTCTAGTAGATCACACCAATGCGTATAAATTATAATCATTAATGAAGTTTATGTTCAAATTAATTACTGGCTGATGCAAGAACTGATGCCTATACAACCTCCATCTGCTGGCCATTACTGGCCTTAGTTTCAGTGACCGAAAAAAGTTACTGACTTCTTTCACCAGGGAAAGACCACGACAGCAATTATAAAGGAGATAACTATAAGTGCCTTTGTCCTACTCACTGTATATCTACTTGAGTAGTTGAAAATGTCAAAGAGATTGGAGAAGCCAAGAAATGCGCTGAGCAAGACCATGTCAGCAATGATACAGAGGAGATAATTGCAAGGGCCTTTGTCCTACTTATAGAGTTATAGTACTATGTACTCCAGTAACTGAAAATCCCGAGTAATGGGCTAAGGATATGCAGAAAAGTTAAAGTCACATGAGCTTCTTGTTAATAAATCTCATCTAGTGTGTTGATGATAAGTTGTAGACAAGTGTGATAGTGGCACTGTTCATGACTTCATTGACACAGGAAGGATGCAGGAATCCTGAGTTATAAGCACAAACCTTGGAGTGAATGCGCTGAGAATAAGGTCTCAGAGATCAGACAAAACCATATGCTAGCACAGTAAGCTTTGCTTCCAATGCTGGACTGTTGCTTGTATTGGCAGTTGGCACAGTATCAGTAATTGCCTGCAGCTAGCCCTGGCTAGTTCTTGATGCAAAGATTGCCTTTTGCTGCTTTTTGTGATGCATGCTTATGATTTTGAAGACAAGGCGGATCCAATATCAGATGGTACAAAGTTATGTTCACAGTTTCAGTAAATTGTTTGGTTGTACCTTTATTTTCCTTAAGTTTGGCTCTCCCTCCTTTATTTTCCTTGAATGCACTGTGCGTAGTAGTAATTATCACCTTTCTGACCGGGGAATCCTGTTCTGTCTAATCACACCAACAACATTTGACTAAACAATTCGCACCTCCAAACAATCACTCTACTAATTACACAAACGTCAAATTAAGTGTTAATGTTACCCATAAGCACCTGCTAATGTGGCAAATTGACTCAGCATTTTTTTTAATTTTCTTTTAGGTTTTAGGGTTTAGAGATGAGATTTTGTTCAAATCTATCTGATTTTCAATTCTGATATAAAGAAAATAAGAATTTAAAAAATAAAAAATTAACAGCAGATGCTTATAGGTTGGCCATAGATGATTAAATAGGATAACATGACTCAAGACTGCTAAGTGTGTGCACCCCCTCAGGCATGCACATGAGCACTCATCGAGGGGGTGTATAGCGGATCAGCGCCCTACATATATACATACACATTGCGCGTCCCATAGTGCGCGCCTGAGGGCAGCTGTCCACATAGTAAGCGTCCGTCAACGTTGTCATCTGGGCAGCTGCCCTCAAGCACACACACGGATATGTATCACGATGCATAGCGTATCAATTATATATATATTCCCTCGAAATGAATATTGACAAAATTTTCGCAAAACAAAAGCAGCCTAAATTTTTATGGAAGGGCAGCCAATCAGATTTTTAACCCACTAAAAATAACCAAGCCCTTACAAGCGCGAAGTGTTTCCTCATCTTATGTCAAGTCAGCGTCTCCAAAAAAGCATTCCTCTACTCACTCTGTAATGATTATGAGTTGCAAATGCAAATGAATCCTTTTATGAAAGATGTGTACGATCTTTAACCTTTAAATCCTAAATTTGATGCTAGAGTAGGGGAATAGCATTATAAATTTTATGAATTGAAATAACTGGAAAGAATCAAATAAATAAAGTAGGACCGTGGAAATAATTTAACTAACATAAACTTCACCAAGCAAGGCAAGAATATGATATAAATATGTAAGGATGGTTCAACAGTTAACTAGGATAAATCGACACGTAAAATAATTAAAATAAAAATAATTCGTATTTCTTAATATCTCGTTTTCAGAAAGCTTCTGGGAAGGTAGAGAAATTATATAGAAAAAAAATTTAAAAATTAAGCACAATTAAAACAGAAATAACAATATAAAAAATAATGAAAAGTTAGTATTGATGTAGGGAGCACCAGACAATCAAATATGTATTTTGATAGTGACAAATGGGTTCAAAGTTAAGTTGTCTTGTGATCTAACAAGTTGAACTAAGTGTATAGGAAAGCCCTAAGTAATCTTATGCAAAAGAAAGTCCTAGCTGCGATTAAGCAACGAAGTCCTAGTCCGAGGGACTAGGCGAAGTCTTAGCAGGTCAAGGACGTCAAGCAAAATCCTAGAATCACGGATTCTAGGTGGAAGTCTTAGGAGTCGTGGACACAAGGCGGAAAACTAGACGGGCCAGGGATCGGAGATCCAGGGGAGAAGTCCTGAAGCTTCAGATGTTGAGCAATAATTTAGACGGTTTGGAGGACTGATCTGGCAAAAGGTAATTTCTCCTGAGAGGAGTACGTGAGGACGCATTCCCCGTTGAGGGAACAGTAGGTGTCGGTTCGACTTAGAGTTTTCAAGAAATTAAAAAGTCAGAATCAGACAGTCTGAAAACTGTTGAAAATTATTATTCATATTTTATTGTGTCAACTTTGTCTTACAGGTATACTTTGTATTTAGAATAATATGTCTTGCAGGAAGTGAGATGCACAAAGAAAAGCTCGGAGGAATAGTGTCCAAGGTGCCTCCAAGGCTGGTGGAGGCGCCTTGGCTACTTTGGCCGAAGGTCTGTGTGGAAGAGGAGCGGAGGCGCCTTCCAGGCGCTTGAAGGCACCTTGGATGCTGGATGGAAGGAGTCTTCCATGAGCTAAAGGCGCCTTTTGGTGGATAAACAACACATACAACGAAAGTTATCGACATCAAGCATTTAGGGATAACTATCCTAGCTAGCGGCGCCTTCAACAGTCAATAAAAGGACTCCTCAACTAGATGCTCTACACAACAAATTCTTACGATCTCTCGATTGTGCATTGCTCCAAAGACAAGTCCACGAAGCCGTAACACTACTCCGACAACCGAAAGCCCTGATATACAACTCTCTAAAGTCGTCGGTATAGTTTACTGTTATAGCACTTAATCTGTTCCATTATAATTGATTGTACTTGTCTTTGTAATTTGACGGATTGATAGTGAATTGCCCAAAGTAAACACTCAACGAGTGTGGGCCTTGGAGTAGGAGTCGTCATAGGCTCCGATCAAAGTAAAACCAACTTGTGACGTTGTTTTGTTTATCTCTTTATTTTCGCTACGTGCTATTCTCTATTTTTCGAAAAATATGAAAAAAATCACAAGTGATATTCACTCCCCCTCTAGCACGTCTAGACCCTATAATTGCTATCAGAGCTAGACCGTTCTGAATTGATGAAACCACCAATCGAGCAGGTGGTTCCTTTATTTTTTTTAATTAGTAAAACACTCTTATTTTATTTTTCTCCAGCACTACTAATCCAAGACCAAGTCTTGGGACATTTGTCAATTTTTTTTTGTATACAAGATTTTTCTAAATGCCCTGCCAAGAAGGCTACAACATCTCTTGTCCACCTCTCTTCTCCGATTAGGATTTAGGCTACTAGAAGAGCCGAATGGAGTATCACCTCAAGACCCAAGTGGAAATGTGGATTAAAATCTAAACTGGATTCACATTTCCCACTAAAGATGGAGTACTCATCCCCTGTGACAAATGGAACGCACGAATTTGTAAGAAGATCGAACCTGATGCAAAGGCAACCTAGATCTTCTAGTATGGCTTAACCAAAGAAGAATTAAACGGGGTCGGACCCTTCAACAGCACCAAAGAACGATGGGAAAGACTAATCGAGTTGCATGAGGGCACCTCCGACACTAAGGTAAGCAAATGAGACTTAATTTTGAATAAACTATACAATATTAAAATGCAAGATGGTAAGTTGGCAAGTCAACTCCATGCTCGGATCCAAGACCTGCTCAACGGTCTTCATGCAATCAGTAAGAAGGTAGAAAATCGCAATATTATAAGGTATGCTCTCAATGCTTTTCCAAGCAATACTTTGTGGGCATCAATAGTGGATGCTTACAAAGTTTCCAAGGATCTCTCTCAAATTAAATTAGATGAATTCTTTTTGGAATTTGAACTTCATGAATAGACTAATGTAATGTAAGTTGAGAAAGGTATTACTTTGGTCGCAAGTGCAAGCAAAACGAGTGAACCAAAAATCAAGCGCCAAACTGAACTCGAGTCCGAAGACAAATCGAACTCGGAAGAAGATGGCGAAATTACCACCGAACTCGTGAAGCTATTTCAGAAACTTTACAAGAAGAAGAAAGGATTCACCAAAAAGGAGATCAAGAAGGTGATCCAGTCGAAGACAATGCAACCGAGTCCAAAGGCCAAGTCCGAAGTCACCTGCTATGATTGCAATAAGAAAGGACATATCAAGGACGACTGTCTAAACCAGAATGAAACGAAGAAGCAATGAAAGAAGAAGGCGATGCAGGTAACGTGGGATGAATCTTCATTAGAAGATTCTGACGAAGATCTCGAACATACAAGCTTCCTTGCACTTACGACTCGAGAACAAGTCATTGAGTCTGAAACCGAGAGTGAATCGGAAGCCAAGTCCGAGAGAAGTGACATATCCCTATCAGTTTCTGAAGGGTCTGACCACGCTGTAAGTGTTGGGACCTTGACGTTCGCTAGAGGGGGGGTGAATAGCGTCTCACCCAAATCGTCGCTTCCTACGCTTGTTAATGCACAGCGGAAACAAAAATACTAACAAACAAAAGCAAAGCTAACCCTAGAAAATAATAAACAAGAAGCAAACCCATTAACACGTTGTTTAACGTGGTTCGGAGATGAAGCTCCTACTCCACGGCTGTCCGTAAGGTGGACGATCCCGATCCGTCGGTGGATGACTCCCCGGAAAACCTCCGGCTAACTCGTGTAGCTCCTTGTGGGTGGAGAAACCTCGCCACAACCTTGTACAAGCATGCTAGATCACTTGGGCACTAGGAGATTCTAATTAGGGTTAACCACCACTAATTTTGTCAACCTTAACCAAGCTTCCAATGTTTGGTTATATACGCCACAAGTTAGAAAACCCCGCCTACCAGTCGACTGCCAAAACATGCAGTCGACTGCCCTTCGTGGAAATTCGACCGTTGCAGCCCAACGGCTCGATACCAACTCTCTGTTCGCTCCTAGTCGACTGCACCAGTCGACTGATGAAACCACTAGTCGACTGCTACAGTACTACTATAGTAACGCTACAATACTGCTACAGTAAACCCTAATTCTAGGCTTTTACCCCGAGTACATTCTCTCAGCACTCGTTCTCTCCCGACCAACCTAGAACTAGCCTTCTAGCATCCTTCATCAGCCTTGCATCCCTCGGATACCTCCTCATCCTTCGCGTCTTGCCTTCTGGAGCTTCCATCGGTCTTGTCATTGTTTTCGGGTCTTCCTTTGCCAAGAGGTCGCGCCTCTGGGACTTCATCCATTGCCAAGTCACACTTGGACTTACGTTGCCAAGACTACATGCTTGGACTTACACCACCAAGACTCATCCTTGGACTTTTCTCCTTTGCCAAGATCACACTTGGACTTTCCTTGTTGTACCTGTATCCTGCACACTCACAATGCATATCAAATACAATAATAAACCTAACTTAAACCTTTGCCCAAACATCAAAACTTAGGGTACCCAGATTGCTCCAACAGTAAGTTCTTCTTGTAACGCCCCGCCTTCTACTGACTAGGCTGTAAGGCCGGGGGTTACATTATCTTATCTAACTATGATGCGCGGGAAGCTGAACTAATTTAAAATTTCTACTAATTGCTATAAAATCTGGAATTTAGATTCCAGATACACTTTTATTGTGGTACATATGCTAAAGAAGGGAACTTAACTTTCTATTTGATCAAAAGCTGAAATTAGACACTTCTAGCTGAAATCAGACATTCCAATCGATCGGATGATCGATTGGAGTTGTCTGATCGATCCACTGATCGATTCAACGTGCTACTGTGCATGGGGTCAATTCTGATCGATCAGCTGATCGATCCAGCCTGGCCAATCGATCCGTTAATCGATTCAGAGGCTCTCTGTTAGCGGAAATTAAATTCCCGATCGATCAGCTAATCGATCCATGGCCGATCAATCAACTGATCGATTCATCAGCTTTCTGTACGCGGCAGATCGCTTCCCAATCGATCAGCTGATCGATTGAGGGCTCCTCAATCGATAGACTGATTGATTCAATAGCGTTTTGTACGCGGGGATTTCTTCCAATCGATCGGCTAATTGATTGAGGACTCCTCAATCGATCAGCTGATCGATTGAGTTTCTGATTTCTACAGAAATCCCACCCAAACTCGTACAGGACCTTCAGAAATCAACTAAAAGCATAATACCACTACTAGGCATGTCATTACTCATGGTTAGTTGTATCAGGACAACTAATAATCTAAGCACATTTTCATAGTTCAAGACACTTAAACATCTAAGAGTGCGGAAGAGTAACACTATAAGAAATACTAAGTCTTTAGACTTGCTAGTCACCAAGAATCTTTATTCCAAGTTCCTTCCCATACACATCTGATCGCATTGCCCTCCAGCCTCCGCTAATCCATCTTCCCTTTACCTTTATCTGCAGTATAAGGAAAAAGAAACTATAAGCTTGGGAGCTTAGTAAGAACCATCTACCTCACAAAAACATGCATTCGAAGACATCATGCTTTCAAGGATACTTTTTGAAATACATGCTGAGGATCATGCTGAAAATGCTAAAACATGGCATATGGACATACAAGTCGTGCTAATCAAATACTGAACATAAAGCTATTCATTGTATCAACAAGCAACTAAACCAATACATAAGCTAAGCTATTTGTTATATCAATAAGAAAACTAAACTGAAGCTAAGCTGTATTCACATCTCTGGTTTGTGAAGTTTGAAAACTATTTTCATAAATAGGTAAACATAATAATCATGCTGCTGATGGGCCCGACAATTGTACTTGCTATGTGCGCATCCCTAACTAGACCCGAGGTAGCTAATCCCGAATCCAATAGGGTTTACTAGGTTATCTAAACCTAGGGACGACTATGGGAGCCAAACCCAAGGACAACTAAGAGTCCAGTACAGTGCCACTGATAAAGTAAAATACTGATTTATAAGCTAATTTATCTTATCTTGTTCTGACTAAGTTATCTGAACCTAGAGCTAGGTTATCTGAACCTAGAGGCGACTATGGGAGCCCACCCATTGGACCGTAGTCCCATATAAACTGAAGCAAGACTGTATATGCTATTTGAAATGCATCTATAGCATTTAACTGAGTTATTAAAATGTCTACTGTAGCATATAATTGTACTAGTCATTTTATTGAGCACCTGATGTGCTCTAACTCTGCATATGGTTGCACTAAGAACATAAAAGCGAACTAAGAACCTAAAAGCATACGATTAGCTACTTATACTGCATGTGAGGGGTTACTTACTTCCTGCCCTAAGTTTTCTTACAATCCGATCGCTAGGTTTTCGAAGAGGAAGATCTCCTCGATGATCTTCTTATGTCAACGCGTTCCTCTCGTGGGGATGAGCGTCCTCGTACTAGAATCGTTGCCGGGAGATGCTCCTACGACCCTAGGGATAGAACCCTAGGTTGCTTGGGGCTTGGCGCCGAGAGGTGAGGAAGGAGAAGGGGTCGGTGGTGAGGGTTTGAGGGAGAAAGGAAGTTGTCGATCCAATTAATCAATCCCCACTTAATTTCCCTATTTATATTAAATGATTAATACAACCTAACTCGACCATAAATATAATTTCTCTCCTCTTCTTTCAGCACACCCCTGCTGGGGCCCCTTGGTTACTAAAGTCACCCTATAAGTCATAGGGTCCATAGGTTGCAGGTCCATAGGTTACGAGTTCAATTCCCGCTTAAGCTGTTTTACATTTTTTATATAATTTTGCTACTTCTGCTACTCCAAAAATTCCATAAAAATATTCTAAAATTCCAGAAAAATAATAGAATATTTATAAAATTAATTTTCGGACGTTACACTTCTCAAGTAAGTAAGTTACATATACTAGTAAATTATCTCATGAGCAAGCTAGCCAAATCCAACATTTGGGTCAAGTCACTCTAAAAGGAGATAACAACCCTTAAAGAAGTGACTAACCCAATCCCCTTTACTGAATTTGTTCAGACTGGAACTTCATCTCAAGTCCAACAACTCGAGGAAGGAAATTTTCATCTAAAAAGTCAAGTCAAGGAACTGAATGATACATTGGAACAATTCACCTTGGATTCCAAGAATCTTGATTTGATTCGTGGAAAACAAAGAGTCGTATACAATTGATCCAGACTTAGGTATAAGGCTAAACACAAATTTAAATCTTATTTGTCTCTCGTTAATTGAACAAATATAAGAGTAGTCCAAGCATGGATCCCTAAGTCTAACTTGATTAATCAAGTTAGACTTGATCAATATTAGATCCCCAAGGATTAAATCCACTACCTTGATAGACTTTATTGAGGCTATGATCTAGGGAGAGCCAACAAAAATATCATCTTCATTATTAGATAGACTTGCTTGATGTTTACTTTACTGCTTTCTTTATACATGCTTAGACTAGGGTAGATAAGGACTCAGGCTTGATCAACACTTGATTAGCTAGACCTAGATTTTTCAGAAAGAAAAGTAAATATTTAATTTCTTTAAAAGACTTTGTATAGAAGTGGTTGTTGTTCCAATACCTAAGAAAACCTAGTGCCTCGCCACGGCCGGGAAGCCAATCATTGAAATAGATGTTTAATTGACTAACTATTAAATCTTAGTCGAACTCAAATGTAAATCAATCCTTAGATATTAATCTAAGTTAAAGATAAAATTAACCATCTCACAAAACAGATAAAGTTCCTTGATTGATAGTTTAGAAAAGGACGAGATGGATTTAGATTAAAATAAAAATTAGTCAAACTCAAGTCAACCTTAATCTAACTAAAATCAATTTAAATCAAATCAAATTTAACTTAACTTTAAATCAAGTCAAATTAAACTTAAAATCAAATCAAATTAAACTTTAAATCAAATCAAATCAAATTTAACTTAACTTTAAATCAACTTAAATTAAACTTAAAATCAAATCAAATTAAAACTTAAATTAAACTTTAAATCAAATCAAATCAAATTTAACTTAAATTTAAATCAAGTCAAATTAAACTTACAATCAAATCAAATTCAAACTTAAATTAAACTTAAATAAAATTCAAACTTAAATTAAACTTAACTCAAATCAAATTAAATCAAATCAAATTGAACTTAATTGTAAATCAACTTAAATTAACTTAACTTAAATTAAACTTAAAATCAAATCAAATTAAAACTTACATTAAACTTTAAATAAATCAAATTAAATCAAATCAAATCAAATTTAACTTAACTTTAAATCAAGTCAAATTAAACTTAAAATTAAATCAAGTCATGTTAAACTTAAATCTAATTAATCTAACTAAAGTTAAAGTCAATCAACCATCTCACAACCACCCATAGGTATAACATGATTGACAACCTAGATTGGGTGAGATGAAAAATAAGGGGTTGAATTCAATCAATCTATTTTATAATCTATTTAAATTGGATCCAAATCAAATACTTTATGTGTAGAAACATAATGATTTAGACCCATAGATGTTGGATAGTGGATGCTCCAGACATATGACTAGAGACCGGTTGAAGTTTACCACGCTAAAACTTAAGAACTTAGGGTAAGTTACGTTTGGCAATAATGAAAAACTTAAGGTAATCAAAATAAGTATATCGAACTGAGTTTCGATTTTATAATTCAAAAAGTTTTATTAGTTAATACTTAATAAGTTCAATTTTAACTTACTTAGCATAAGTCAACTATGTGTCTCTGGTTATTTAGTAACATTTTCTGACTCTAAATGTATAATTAAAAATATCAAAAATCCTAAAATTATACTTAAGGGAATTAGGAAAAATAATATTTACATAATTGACCTATCAAATTCCTCAGTCAAGTGTCTCTTCACACAATAAGAGAAAACCAGATTGTGGCACAGAAGACTGGGTCATACTCACATTAGACTCATTTCAAACATGAGTCAAAATGGCTTAGTTAGAGGTTTACCTAAATTAAAAAATTTAGAAAATACAATCTGTAATGCTTGTCAACAAGGTAAACAAATAAGTCAACCCACAAATCAACAAACCTGAATCAAACCAACTCAATACTTGAGCTCCTACACTTAGACCTATTTGATTCATTTGAAGATAAGTCACTAAGCAGAAACCAATATTGTTTAGTCATAATTGATGATTACTCAAGATTTACTTAGGTAAAATTTCTAAAAACTAAAGATGAAATTTTTGAAATCTTTAATACTTTTTGCAAGTTAATTAAAAATAAAAAAAGATACCAAAATTAAAAGAATTAGAAGTGATCATGGTGGGAAATTTGAAAATTATAGGTTTAACGAATTTTGTCAAATTAATAGATATAATCATAAATTTTTCATGTCCTAGAACCTCCAACAAAATGATCTAGTAGAACAAAAAAATAAAACATTACAAGAGGCCGCTAGAACCATGTTTGTAACGACCCAACTCCTGGGTTCTAGGCTGTGAGCCGGATCGCTACATTAACTACTGTAACTACTATGTCGTACTGTGCGAAAAACTGGGTAAAATAAAATTTCGCTAGTTGACTCTATTAAACTGACAACTGGTACGCCCATGCTGTTATAAGGAAGGATTCAAGGCCCTTTCCGGTTGGTGTACGTGTGCTAAGGAGGATACTTGACCTCCCATCTGAGCTAGGAACTCAATCTAACTTCCCAGCTAGCTATTGATCGATCCACGGATCGATCAAACTTACTACGATTCTGTGCCCTACTGGATCGGTCGGCATGACCGATCCAGGTGTTTCTGGATCGGTCTGCAGACCGATCCAGGCACCTGGAGACGCTGGATGCCCTCTGTTCGATGCTGGATCGGTCGGACGACCGATCAGATAGCATACAGTAGCATACTGTATGCCTCTGGATCGGTCGGCTGATCGATCCAGGACCCTGATACTGCAACGGATCGGTCGGCAGACCGATCCAACTCTGATATGAAATCAGAGTTCCTGATTTCAGAACTTTCAGGCACTGGAACGTGCCACAACTCACAGACATAGGTTCTAGATACATAAAAAAACATTCTAACATTAACCTACATGCGTCCTAATCTGGACAAACTGAATAGTGCATAGTTTTACTGGGTTAAAACATTTAACAAGTTAAGGACTAAACCATAAGTAAACTAACAACGTAAATGCTGGAATTAAGCTGTTTAGACCCCTAGGATCTTTATTCCAAACCCCTTGCACACACACACCTCCATAGCATTGTCCTCCAGCCTCCGCTAGTCCACTTTTCTTTTACCTGTATCTGCAGTATAAGAAAAGTAGTACCTGTAAGCTAAAGAGCTTAGTAAGAAACCATCTACCTCACAAAAACATGCAACAATACGATTATGTTTTTAAAACATGCTGTTTGAAAACTGAACTGAACATGGCAACATGGCATGGCATACAAACATGTACTGAACTGTTCATGGCATACAAACAAGCTGAGCATAGCATACTATATCTGAAACTAAGCATGAATACTGAACTGATCATGCATATACATCTAGCTGGTCATGAACTCAAATCATGAAACTTAACTGAGATAATTAACTGGAACTGAACTAAGTTAGTGTTTCCTTCACTGATTACATATTTGGAAAAACTATATATAATAATAATAGATGAAAATACTAAACATACTGCTGGGGCCCTAGCAACTGTACTTATTGTGCGCGCATCCCTACGAGACCCGGGATTGCAAGTTCTGAATCCAGCAGGGTTACTAGGTTATCTGAACCTAGGGACGACTGTGGGAGTCCAGCCCATGGATATCTGATCCAAGTACAGTGCCAACTGAATAAAAGTAAAATACTGAATACTGTTTTATTTTACTTTGCTGTTTTAGGTTATCTAAACCTAGAGCTAGGTTATCTGAACCTAGAGGCTACTGTGGGAGCCCACCCAATGGATATCTGATCCATATAGCTGTAATAACTGATAATAAGCTGAATAAAATGTTCCTAATACATTTTACATGCTGTTAGGATGCCTACTGGTGCATCCTCCTGACCTGGGCATTTTACCGAATGCTTGGTGGCCTCTAAAAGCACACCCTAAAACTGAAAACTGTTGAACTACTGAACTAACGCTAAAACTAACAAGCGAGAGCAATTATACTGCAGGTGAGGGGTTTCTTACCTCCTATTCGTAATTTCTTACGATTCTATTCGCTAGAACTCCGGTGGAGATGATCTTCGCGACGATCCGCTCGCGTCTACGTGTTCTTCTCGCGAAGGGGAACGTCCTCGTATCGAAGATCTCGCCGGAAGAAGTTCCCTTGGCCCTTGGGGCTTGGTGTGCCGTGAGAAGGAGGAGGAAGAGGGGCGCCGGCGTGAGGGTTTGAGAGGAGAAGGTGGAGTGAGGTTTTGTGAGGAGAGGGCTGCCGAACCAAATTAAACCAAACCCAACTTAAGTAATTAATTTATATTAAGTGGATTATTGAACCCATCTCTAATATAAATATAATTGGTTCCTCTTTCTTTCAGTACGGCCCTGCTGGGTTCACCGGTTACTAGACTTACCCGTAAGCCATAGGTCTCGAGTTCGATTCCCGCCTAAGCTATTTTGCGGTTCTAATTATTTTTGCTACTTCCGCTACTCGGAAAATTCCGGAAAAATATCTAAAAATTCCAGAAAAATCATAGAATAATTCTAATGCAAGTTTGAGAATTTTCGGGCGTTACAATGTTAAACGAATATAACTTAAGTAACCAATTCTAGGCCAAAGCAATAAATACGGCATGTTATATTCAAAATAAAATATTATAATCAATAAATTTCACAATAAAACCCCCTATGAAATTTATTATAATAAAATACTCAATCTAAATTATCTAAAAGTTTTTAGATGTACAATACATATATTAAACACTAAGGATTATTTAGGCAAGTTTACATCAAAATCCTCAACTGCTATATTTTTAGGGTACTCCACAACTAGTAAAGCTTATCGAGTCTTTAACAAAAATACTCTAAAAGTTAAAGAAATAACAAATGTGATTTTTGATGAAGAAAATAACTTACCAAATTTAATCAATGAAAATGGTAATCAAAATACAAAAAATATAGAAGATGATGAAGATAATCAAATTAAACCTAAACCTAATGAATCCAAAGAACCAATTGTTGACCCTAACATAAGACCATCTAGGGTTAGATCCAACCACCCAACTGACCAAATTTTGGGTGACACAACACTAGGAGTTCGAACTTGATCATCTCATAGAAATCTAAGTCAAATAGCATTGATTTTCAAAATTTAGCCCAAAACTATAGAGGAAGCCCTACTTGACCCAAATTGGACAATTGCGATGTAAGAGGAATTAGCCCAATTTGAAAGAAACCAAGTTTAGGAACTAGTACCTAAATCCACAAATAAATCTATAATTGATACTAAGTGAGTATTTAGAAATAAACTAGACGATAAAGGTGAAATAGTTAGAAATAAAGCTAGACTCATGGTGAAGGGGTTCAGCTAAGTAGAAGGGTTAGATTATAATAAAACCTATGCACTTGTAGCTAGACTTGAATCCATCAAGATGCTGCTAGTCTATGCAGCACCTAAAGGATTTAAGTTATACCAAATGGACGTAAAGTCCACATTCCTAAATGGGTTCATCAAAGAAGAAGTTTATGTAAATCAACCCCCAGGATTTGAAGATTTAGACCTCTCAAACTATGTCCTTAGGTTAAATAAAGTTTTATATGGACTAAAACAAGCACCTAGGGCTTGGTATGAACGACTATCAACATACCTGATATCTAAGGGATTTAACTAAGGACAAATAGACCAAATATTATTTGTTAAAATCTTTTAAAAAAAAGATATTTTTATAGCTCAAATTTATGTAGATGACATAATTTTTGGCTTAACCAATACTAAATTTCTAAAATAATTTAGTAAATTAATGGAAAATAAATTTGAAATGAGCCTAGTAGGAGAACTTAATTTTTTCTTAGGTTTACAAATAAAATAAACAAAAGAAGGAATTTATTTTTTTAAAAAAAAATATGCTAAAGAATTAATTAAAAAATTTAGAATGAAAAATTCTAAAAATATAAATACTCCTATGACAACTAATATTAAAATTGACTCTGATTTATAAGGAAAATCAGTAGACTTAAAATATTATAAAAGTGTAATAGGAAGTCTACTATACCTAACTGTAAGTCGACCTAATATTTTATTTATAGTAGGTATGTGTGGTAGGTACCAATCATGTATAAAAGAATTACACTTAACTAATGTAAAAAGAATACTTAGATATATTAAAGGAACCCTAAGTGTAGGACTCTGGTACCGTAGAACTAACATATTTAACTTAGTTGGGTACTCTGACTCAGACTATGCTAAGTGCAAACTAGATAAAAAGAGTACAAGTGGAAGCTGCCAATTTCTTAGTCAGTGCCTAGTAAGTTGATCCAGTAGAAAGTAACACTGTGTTGTTTTATTCACTATTGAAACATAATATATAGCCATGGGAGAATGTGCATCTCAACTATTATAGATGATGCACACTTTAAAAGGTTATCAATTAGAATATAAAAATATCAATTGATAACATAAGTTCTATCAATTTAACAAAAAAACTAATCCACCACTCAAGGACTAAACACATAAAGGTAAAGCATTGCTTTGTAAGGGATCATATAGTTAGGGGTGATATTGTACTTGACTATATTGAGTCCAAGTTAAATCTATCAGATATTTTCATAAAATCCTTACCTGAACTCGAGTTTAGTACACTCAGAAGATAGTTAGGCATGTGCTTAGTAGAATAAATTCAAAATAATTTTTTAAAAAATCATTTCTTTATTGTTTCTTTAAAATTTATGATTTTTTTAAAAAATGGGTATTTTTTCCAAATCGGCTTGATTTTAAAACTTAGGATAAATCATTTTTATTTTCCTCAAAATTCTCAATTTTACTAGTACTTTCAAAGATTGGACTTATCCTAGATCTTTGCCCTAGAAAGCATGTACCCATAGTTATCAGCCAAAGTATCTCACAAGTACACTAGGAATACCTTGCTTGTGTATGAAAAATACTTAGAATAGTGTGAGATGCATAGCGTATTGCCTAGACTTCAGAATACTTATGTTTGTGCATTAACATAACTTTGAGCTATAAATACCAACTCAAATTGATCAAGTTGAGTCATCATTTTTAGTCAAAACTAACTGGATCACACACTTAACTTAACTAACCAAGTGAACGCTACTACCTTATAGTAAACAACTAGTAAATAAGGGTTAGACATTTACTCTAAGGAAAATAGATGAATGTTTTAAAGTTTTTTATTCCTTTGACCTTTACATGCTTGGAATCTAGGATAAGAACTAGGGATTTCCCCCTCAAACTTAAAAGCATTCACTTAGATCTTTTTAAGGGGGAAGATTAAATTTCTCTCTAAAATTATTTTTCATATATGGCAAAGGGGGAGTAATAGAGTTAAGTAGGTATTTGAGTTTTTAGGAAATCCTATTTTATTTGAGTTTTTAAATTTTAAAAATCCTGTTTTAAAAAATCCTTCTAAACTAAGTGCTTTACTAAAGTCTTTTATCAAAATATTTTCAAAACTAAATTTTTTATCAAAATATTTTTAAAATCTAGTTAAGCACTTAGCTAGTTAAGCACTTTATAGATTTTTTAAAGCTAAGTACTTGTGTTTTTATCAAACTCTTTTTAAGCTAATTAAGTACTTAAAGTGTTTATAAATTTTTTTTAAGCTAAGTATTTAAATTTTTATCAAACTCTTTTTAAGATAATTAAATACTTAAAGTGTTTATAAAAAATTTTAAGCTAAGTACTTAAAGTGTTTATAAAATTTTTAAAGCTAAGTACTTAAGTTTTTATCAAAATCTTTTTAAGCTAATTAAGTACATAGAGTGTTTGTAAAAATCTTTTGAAACTAAGTACTTAAGTTTTTATCAAAATCTTTGTCAAAAGCTTAGTACTTAATAATGGTTCTTAAAATCTAAGAATGGAGCTAATTTTTTTTATTAAAAAGCTAAGAAAATGCAATGTTTCAAGGGAAGTTTTTTTTTAACTCATTAAGAGATTTCTTAGTTTTTGGAGAAAAAAAATTCCTCTATCTACTTGTTCTTCATGTCTTACTATTGTGTATATGTTTACTTAACTTTTGAACTAGGTTGCCATAATAAAAAAAGAGGAGATTGTTGATGCAAGGAGCACTAGACGATCGAACCTATGTTTTGATAATGGCAAAGAGGTTTAAAGTTAAGCTGTCTTGTGATCTAACAAGTTGAATTAAGTGTGCAAGAAAGTCCTAAGTGATCTTAGGCAAAGGAAAGTTTGAGTTACGGTTAGGCAATAAAGTCCTAGTCTAGGGGACTAGGTGAACTCTTAGAAGGTCGAGGACATCAGGCGAAATCCTAGGATCACGGATTCTAGGTGGGAGTCCTGGGGGTCATGGACACCGGGCAGAAGACTAGACGGGTTGGGGATTGGACGTCTAGTGTAGAAGTCCTGAAGCCTCAGATGCTCAGAAAAAATTCAAAAGGTTTAGAAGACTGATCTGGCAAAAGGTAATTTTTCCTGAGAAGAATAGGTGAGGACGCGTTCCCCGTTGAGGGAATAGTAGACGTCGGTTCGACCTAGGATTTTCGAGAAATTTAAAAATCATAACCAGACAGTCTGAAGACTGTCAAATAAATTATTATTCATATTTTATTGTACTAACTTGCTTGAAGGAGCCTTATATGCTGGATGGAAGGCACCTTTAGGTGGATAAACAGCGCATACAACGGAGGTTATCGACACTGAGCATTTGGGGATAACTATCCTAGCTGGAGGCATCTTCATTAGACTTGAAGATGCCTTCAACAGTCCATAAAAGAACCCCTCGACCAGATGCTCCACACAACAAATTCTTACAGTCTCTTGATTGCGCGTTGCTCCAAAGACAAGTTTAAGAAGCTGTAACACTAATCTGATAACCGAAAGCCCCCATCTATAACTCTCTAAAGTCGTTGGTATAGTTTACTATTATAACACTTAATCTATTCCATTGTAATTAATTGTACTTGTCTTTGTAATTTGACAGATTGATAGTGAATTACCCAAAGTAAACACTCAACGAGTGTGGGTCTTGGAGTAGGAGTCACCACATGCTCCGAACCAAGTAAACCCACTTGTGTTGTTGTTTTGTTTATCTCTTTATTTTCACTGCGTGTTATTCTCTATTTTTCAAAATATGTGAAAAGCCACAAGTGCTATTCACCCCACTCCTCTAGCACGTCTAGATCCTACAGTTATGGTAGGTGTTGCCGATCAGAATTAAAGTGAGAGGTTGCATTGTGTCATAGTACAGAAAGCTTGATAGCACTAGAGCACAAGAATGAATGAGAGATTGAGTGAATTAGTTATTTCAAAGCTCTGCGTTGAGGCCATTTATACAACCTTATTTTGTTGCTAACATGTCAAGCTATGGTTAGCTAGAGCCTCCTCGATCGCTTGAATTTTTATTGATGTGGCTGCAATATCTATCAGTAGTTAACATTAACCGAGTTCTCTGGTCTATTGGACACTCTTCAATCAAATCCGATCTTGACCTGACTCACTCTGATGGCTAGATAACATCATCTCTTGGTTGCCTAGAAGCTGCTTCAATCACCCATATACTCCGGTCTCTCTGACCCTGATACAATTGTCTGGACTCTCTGATTTCCCTCATCGAGAGTTATCACCAATTAATCATGCGAACTCTCTCCATTTGCTTGGAACCGTCGAACTTTGCTTCCCTATAATAGTTACACATAATGAGTATGATAGAAAATGTAAAATTACTTACACTTACTTTGGGTCTAGATGTTCAGCTCCCAGCTGACTCATCTAGACTGAGTTGCCAAGCTATAACTCCCAGTTAATTCTACTTGGACTTGTCTATCAAACTTCAACCCCTAGCTTACTCCACTTAGACTTATCTATCAAGCTTCAGCTCTCAGCTAACTCTACTTGGACTTGTCTGCCAAGCCTTTAGCTCTCAATTGGCTTCACTTGGTCTTGATTCACCTAGCTCTCATCAGAACTTCAAATGTCTAGATCCATTAAGATTTAGTCATTATCTAATTATCAACTAAGACTTCACTTGCTTAGCTTCACTAGACTTTGTCACTTGTCAAGTAACCTACTCCTGTATACTTGACATAACTTATTAGATTATAACAAATCCAACTTGAATCTTAGTCATATATTAAAATTTTGAGTTTAATATTATGCACCTAGCACTAACAAGATGAATATTTGAATCGCCTACTTGACATTTATTAATATTTAAATTATATATTATATTCTTTAAATCATACATCTCTTTCTTAAAATATTATTCCCTTTGTGTACATAATTATCTGACATGCATGAGCCATAAACACATTTAAAAGCTTAAAAAATGAGTCACATTGTAGTGAATTTTAAAACCACTATTTTTTGCCCTCAGGGCGCATGATATCTCTAGCGTAATGGACAGGGGTCGATTCTCAGGAACTGACGACCTGGGGTTTACCCCCGCCATGCGCCTATGGCCTGTGTACCTGTATGAACCTCCCTCTATATCCGTGGGGTCGGCACTAGGGGGCCGCTAAGGTAACGGATCTACCTTTTTTTAAAAGCACTATTTTTCTCTTTTTAAAATTGTTAAAATTATTTAAAATTTCACAATGAGCTAAATATGGGTGGAATTAAGATCAAAGGGCATTGTTATACTAAGGAGAATCTAGGATCGAAAGCATTGGAAGGTGAATAACATTCGTTACTTTTTTTTTCATTTTGGAAATCAATCGAAGTAAAATGCAGCAGAATAAAAGGTAATAAAAGAGAAAGAAAACACAATGCTAACATAATCGAGATTTACTTGGTTTAAAGCTTGTGATGATTCCTACTCCAAGACCTACATTCGTTGAGTGTTTACTTTGAGAAATTCACTATCAATTCATAAATTACAAGTATACAGAAGAAATACAAAAATTATAATTTAAGTACTATTGATAAAATTATACCGACAACTTTGGAGTTCGGAGAGTCATGTTTTTGGTCGTTGGAGTAGCATCGCGGAGTCATAGGATCATCCTTGAAGCAGTGCACAAGAGAAGGATTGTAAAAAATGAGTTGTTTTGAAGCATCTACTTGAAGACTTCTTTTGTAGGTTGCTAAAGGTGCCTTCAACACCCTTCAAGGTGCCTCCAGTTGTATATTTTATCCCCTTTGCTTCGGTCATGATAATCACCCTATTCAGCGATTTTATCCTTCTGAAGGCGCCTTCAAGGCACTTGAAGGTGCCTTCTTCCCTAGCTCCAAGGCGCTTTCAGCCACATGGAAGGTGCCTCCATACGGTGCTTCGACCAAGGTAGCAAAGGTGCCTCCAACAACCCCGTAGGGGCCTCAAGCACTGTTCATCAGAGCTTTTCTTTGTACTTCTTACTTCTTGCAAGGCATGTTAATATAAATACAAAATATCCCTTACAAAATAAAGTTAGCACAATAAAATATGATTATTAATTATTTGGCAGTCTCCAGACTATCTGGTTCTGACTTTCAGATTTTCTAAAAATCCTAGGTCGAACCGACTCTTACTGTTCCCTCAACGGGGAATACGTCCTCACATACTCTTAGGAGAGTTTACCTATTGTCAAATCGATCCTCCAGAATATTTGGACTTTTACTCAGTGCCCGAGATATCAAGACTATCCGCTGGGCGTTCGCTCCCTAGCGCGTCCAATCTTTCGCCAAGTGACTGCGACCCCCAGGACTTTCACCTAGTATCCCTGACCTTAGGATTTTGCCCAACGTCCTTGACCCGCCAAGACTTTGTCCAGGTCCCCTAGACCAGGACTTCATTGTCTAACCGTAGCTAGAACTTTCCACCTATCTAGCCTCAACTAAGACTTTTCTTTTCCTAAGATCACTTAGTACCTTCCTGCACACTTAGTTTAATTTGTTAGAACAATAATAAAACTTAACTTTGAACCTTTTTCATAATCAAAACTAATGTTCAATCATCTGGTGCTTCCTACACCAACAATCTCTCCATTTTTTATTATGACAACATAATTCAAAGTTAAGTGAAGCAAAACTAAAAATAATATAACATAAGTAAGGAATTTGAGCATAAATAAAATAATTTGATAATTTAACAAAGTGAAAATTCTCCCCTTTAATTTTTTTTAAAAAATATATTTATGTTTTGACTTAAGTTATGTTTTGACTTAACCTTTAATCTTTCTCTCCCCCTTTGATATATATCAAAAAGAATACTAAGGAGAAAGAAAATTTGCTAACTTATAAATATAGTACTTAATTTTGAAAAACTAACTTTTAATCTTATTCCAAAAAAAAATTAACTTTAAGCTTCCTTAACTTTCTTTTGAAAAACTTAGTTTTTCTTCCTTTTTTGTTAAAAAAAAAAAACTTAGTTTTTTTTTCTTTTTCTTTAAAAAAAAATAACTAAATGCTTAGTTTTGATAAGAACTTCTTCCTTAGTTTTAAAAAATTTTCATTGAAGAATACTTAACTAACAAGAATCTCTTTAAAAAAATTATTTAGCAAAAGTATAACTTTAGGTATACTTTTGAAAACATACTTAACTTTATGGAAAATACTTAACTTATTCTTTTGAAAAACTACTTTTTGAAGATACTTAATTTAATTAACTCCTTTTACTCAAAAATATTTTTTTTACTCAGAAGATTTATTTAAAAGGTACTTGGCCTTAGTCATGCTTTTGAAAATATATTTAGCTTTATAAAAAAAAAATACATAGTTTTTGTAGAATTTAGTCTTTTAAAAAAAATTGACTTAAAATTTTATTAAAAAAATACTTATCTTTTGCAAATACTGAAAATACTTAAATTTTTAACCTCCTTTTTCTCTCCCCCTTGATTAATCCCTTAAAAAAATAAAGTAAATTGTTTAAGTTTAAGGGCTCTAGTGTCCAAGTAAGGAAAAAAAAGATTAAAAACATATAAAATAATCATCTATTTTCCTAATTTTTCATCTTATAATTTCTAAGTTATTAAATATGTTAAGATTATGAGTTTGTGTGAGATGAAGTTAAATTAATCTTAGTTTTGAAGTTAATTTTATGTTTGAGAATATTATCTCTGAATTTGAAAAATATTTAAGTTTAAGAAAACATATTTAAGTTTAAAATTTTAAAAATATTTAAGTTTGAATAATTAAATTTAAAAATTTTAATTGAGCTTTGAAAATAATTAAGTTTTCAAAATTAATTAAGTTTTAAAAATAATTAAGTTTTTGAAATTGATTAAGATTTGAAAATTAATTAAGATTTAAAAATTAATTAACATTTTGAGAATTAGTTAAAATTTGAAAATTAATCAAGAGTTTTAAATTAATTAAGTTTTTGAAGATAATTAATAATTATATTTTTGAATTTTAATTAAGTTTTAGAAATAATTAAGTTTTTGAAGATAATTAATAATTATGTTTTAATTAGGTTTAATTTGAATTTGATTTAGGGTTAATTGAGTTTAATTTGAATTTGATTTAGGTTTAATTAAGTTTGGTTTGATTTGATTTTGCTAATTTTCATTTTTAACCTAAATCCATCTCACCTTTTTCTAGATTTTCAATTAGGAACTTGATGTGTTTTATCAAATGTTTTATCTTCAATTTAAAGTGAAACCTAAGGATTTATTTACATTTGAGTTAGACTTAGACTTAACAATTAGTCAATTAAATATCTATTTTGATAATCGGGTTTCAGGTTGTGGCAAGGCACGGGGTCTTCTTGGGTATCAGAGCAACAACCACTTCTAGACAAAGTTTTTTAAGGAAATCAAATATTTAATTTTCTTTTTGAAAATCTAGGTCTAACTAGTCAAGTGTCGATCAAACCTAAGTCTCTATCTATCCTACTCTAAGCATAAATAAAGAAAGTGATAAATAAAACACCACACAATTTTATTTAATAACAAAAGTGGTCTCTTTATTGGCTTCCCCTGGATCATAGCCTCGATAAGGTCTATCAAGATAGTGGATTTGATCCTTGGGGATCCAATATTGATTGAATCCAACTTAATTAATTAGGTTAAACTTGAGGACTCATGCTTGGACTAGGTTTCTATTTGATCAATTCACTAAAGATAAGTACAATTTGAATCTTTGTTTAGTCTTATATCCGAGTCCAGATCGATTGTATACATCCCTTTATTTTCTAAGAATCATACCAAAGTTCTTGGAATATAAAGTGAACCATTCCAATGAGTTCTTGAGTTCTTTAACTTAAGTTTTTAAATTGGAATTCTCAGCCTCAAGTTGTTGGACTTGAGTTGAGATTCCATCTTGAACTTGTTGAGTCAAAGAACTCATGTTAGTCTCCTCCTTAACGGTTGTTACCTCCTTTTGGAGTGACTTGACCTAGATATTAGATTTGGATAAATTTCTTAGTAAGTATAAAATTAAATTTTATAATTTATCTACTTAAGGAGAACTTATAGTATTGTTTGTCCCTTCAGAAATGGATATGGATCCGTGGCTTCTCTCGGACTCGGCTTCTTATTTAGCTCTGGTTCCATACTCGAACTCGGTTTTGGCAATGTAAGCTTGTACTAGTAGAGCAAGGAAGCTTGCTTGCTCGTGTTCTTTGTTGGGGTCTTCTAAGGATTTAGACCATGTTGGTTTCAAAGCCTCCCTTCTTCTTTGCTTCTGGTTTGGACATTCTGGCCTGTAATGACCCTTCTGGTTACACCCATAGCAGGTTACTTCTGATTTGGGCTTCGTTGTTTGATTTAGACTCGGCTGCTTGCTCTTGGATTGAATCATCTTTTTCTTCTTAAGCATTCTCCAAACTCAATTGACTAACTCAGTGGTGATCTTGTCTTCGTCTTTGGAATCCGATTCGTCTTCAAATATCGATTCAGGTTGGTACTTGGGCTTCACCTTCTTGTTTGGGTGCTTTCCTGTAATTAATGTAATACCTTTCTTGATCGGAGTAGTATTAGTTTGTTCATGTAATTCAAACTCAGAAAATAACTCATCTAGCCTAACAATTGAAAGATCCTTGGATACCTTGTAAGCATCTATCATGGATGCCCACAAAGTGTTCTTTGGAAAGACGTTTAATGCGTACCTTATAACGTCACGATTCTCCACCTTTTGTCCGATCGCGTGAAGTCCATTAAGCAAGTCTTGGATCCAAGTATGTAATTGGCTCGCCGATTCACCATCCTGCATTTTAATATGATATAACTTATTTAAAATAAGATCATGTTTACTTACTTTTGCATCGGAGGTGCCCTTGTGCAATACAATCAATTTCTCCTATAGATCCTTTGCACTTGAGAATGGACCGACTCAGTTTAGTTCTTCTTTAGTTAGGCCGCATTGGAGAGTACATGTCACTTTTGCATCTACCTCAATATTCCTCTTTGTTGGTGCATCCCACTTGACGCAGGGGATAAATACTCCATCTTCGTTGGGAAATATGAATCCGATTTGGATTGTGATCCACATTTCCACTTGCACCTTCAAGTGGTACTCCATCCGTTCATTCTAGTATTCGAAGTCCTCACCGGATAAAATGTGGGATCATTGCGCTAGAGGGAGGGTGAATAGCGCACGTGACTTTTACGTCCGTTTAAAAACAATGGAGAGTAAATCATGCAACTGAAAGAAAAGAGAAAGAGGAAGAAGATCACATAAGAACACAAGTCAAGATTTACTTGGTTCGGAGCCTATGACGACTCATAATCCAAGGCCCGCGATCGTTAATCACTTTTATTGGGCAATCGCTATAATTTCAGAAAACCTTTACAAATAGATAATTACAAGTGCAGTAACTTAATTACAATTGTACTGACAATGATAGTGTTGAAATTACGAGCTTCTGATCGTCGGAGCAGTGTTATAGTTTCGTTGGATCATCTTTGGAGCAACGCACAAGAGAGTAGATGTGAATTCAAGTTGTTTTCACTGCTTTACTCGAGGAGTTCTTTTATTGGCTGTTGAAGGCACCTTCAACCCCATTGAAGGCGTCTCCAGTGGTGTAGCTTATCCCTGCAACATCGGAGACGATAACCTCCGCAATCTACGAAGTTTATCTATTTGAATGTGCCTTCAAGGTCATGGAAGGCACCTTCCATCCAATACCCAAGGCGCCTTCAGGCGCATGGAAGGCAACTCCACACCTCTCTATGCAAGCCTTCAGCCAAGCCACTCGAGATGCCTCCAACTGCCCCGGAGGTGCCTTGAAAATTGTTCATCCAAGCTTGTTTTGCGCTTTTCACTCCCTACAAGCCATGTTAGTCCAAACTAAAAAATATACCCTATAAGACAAGGTTAGTACAATAAAATATGATTAATAAAACTATTTGATAGTCTCCAGACTATCCGATTCTAATTTTCAGACTTTTAAAAAATCCTAGGTCGAATCGACGCCTACTATTCTCTCAACGAGGAATGCGTCCTCATCTACTCCTCTCAGGAGAAATTATGTTTTGCTAGACTAGTCCTCTAGACTGTTTAGACTTTTACTCAGTGTCTGAGACTTTAGGACTTAATGTTAAACGTCCGATCCATAACCCGTCCAGTCTTCCACCAGTTGTCCGTGACCCTTAGGATTTTCACCTAGAGTCCTCGACTCTAGGATTTCACCAAAAGTCCCTGACCCGCCAAGACTTCGCTAATCCCCCAAACCAGGACTTTGTTGCCTAATCGCAGTTAGAACTTTTCTACACACTCAGTCATACTTGTTAGATCATAAGATAGCTTAACCTTGAATCGTTTGTCATAATCAAAACTTAGGTTCGATCGTCTGGTACTTTTTGCACCAACAGAAAAGAGGTGGACGAGCGGTGCTGTAGCCTTCTTGATGGGCCATTAAGATAAGTTCTTGCACACAACAAAGAAAATGATGAATGTTCCATGACTTAGTCTTGGATTAATAGTGATGGAAGAGAAAAAGGCAAAAAATGCGACTCGAGTGGTGTTGTACCAATTTTAAAAACATTTGAAGAATCGATAAATTTGTCAAGAGAGGTTATTAAACTAATTTTAGCTTATGATGAAAAATTAAAAATTAAAAAAAGCATAAGATTTTATTTTTACCAAAAATGGATGAAAAATCAACAAAAAAAAATGCTCAAACAGTAGTTGTACCGATTCAGAGTGGCCTCATTTTGATACCAATTATAGGATCAAAAGCGTTAGAGGGGGTAAATAACGCTAGTGGCTTTGTCACGTTCATTTTGGAAATCAGTCAGAGTAAAATGCAGTGGAATAAAAGGTAATTAAAGAGCAAGAAAACACAATGCTAATATAACTGAGTTTTACTTGGTTCGGAGCTTGTAATGACTCCTACTCTAAGGCCCACACTTGTTGAGTGTTTACTGTGAAAAATTCGCTGTTAATTCACATATTACAAGTATACATATAAAATATAAGAATTATAATTTAAGTACTATTGACAAAATTATACTAATAACTTTGAAGTTCGGAGAGTCGTGCTTTTGGTCGACGACCGTGGAGTCGTAGGATCGTCCTTGAAGCAATGTGCAAGAGAAGGATTATAAAAAGTGAGTTGTTTTGAAGCATCTGCTTGAAGACTTCTTTTATAAACTGTTGAAGACACCTTCAACACCCTCCAAGGCGTCTCCAGCTGTATATTTTATCCCCTCCGCTTCGGTCACGATAATCACCGCGTTATGTGATTTTTATCCTTCTGAAGGTGCCTTCGCCCCTAGCACTAAGGCACCTTTAGCCACATAGAAGGTGCCAGCCCACCTTTCTGTGCGGTGCTTAGACCAAGGTAGCTAAGGCACCTCCAACAGCTCCGGAGGCGCCTCGAACACTCTTCATCCTAGATTTTCTTTGAGTTTCTTACTTCCTACAAGGCATGTTAGTCCAAATATAAAATATACCTTGCAAAACAAAGTTAGAATAATAAAATATAATTAATTAACTATTTGACAGTCTCTGGATTGTCCGATTTTGACTTTTAGATTTTTTAAAAATTCTAGGTCGAACCGACGACTACTGTTCCCTTAACGGGTGAACGTTTTCTTACCTACTCCTCTTAAGAGAGTTTACTTGTTGTCAAACCGGTCATCTAGAACATTTGGACTTTTGCTCAGCGTCCGAGACATCAGGACCTTACGTTGGACATCTACTCCCTGACCTGTCCAGTCTTTCGCCTGGTGTCCGCGATCACCAAGAATTTCACCTAGTATCCCTTACCCTAGGATTTCATCCAATGTCCTAAACCCCACCAAGACTTTGCCTAGTCCCCCGAACCAGGATTTCGTTACCTAACCGCAGCTAGAATTTTCCACCTGCCTAGCCTCAACTAGGACTTTCCACTTGCCTAGTCTCAACTAGGACTTTCCTTTGCCTAAGATCACTTAGGACTTTCCTGCGCACTTAGTTCAACTTATTAGAATAATAATAAATCTTAACTTTGAACCCTTTGTAATAATCAAAACTTAAATTCGATCATCTAGTGCTTTCTGTATCAACAGAGAGTTTCAAAAATAAAATGATCCTGACTTGGATCAAATTTAATAAATTTAAAGCCATTAATGTGTTTTGATTAAAATTCACTATAGGCTTTGACCAAAATTCATAGATGGCGATATACACATTTAAATCCATTCAAATTAAAACCAATACACTCTTAAAAGTTTTCAGAGTCTCACCAACTCCTTAAATCTTAATTTAAAACTGTCGAAATTTTAAAAACTTACAACATGTTATCTAAGTTGCAGAATTAAGATTTGAGGATATAATGAGACTCAGAAGGCTTCTAGGAGTGCATTAGTTCTTATTTTGGTTGATTATGATGTGACTAAGGTCATTAATGAATTTTAGCTAAAATTCATTGATAGTTGTACAATTCCAAATTTTATAATTTTAGCCATGGTTACAGTCAAAAAAGTTTCAAGGATATATTGGCATTGTTGCTGAGTGAATATGATAAATCTTAAGTCTCATAGTGAGTTATGTCAAAATTACAATAAATTGTCTCAATTTAGAACCCACAACATGTTTATTTAAGTTGTAGAATTAAAGTTTGGGACCATTGTGAGACTCTAGGAGTGCATTGGTTCTAGTTTGGGTTGATTCAGATATGTCTAAGGTCATAAGTGAGTTTTGATTAAAATCACTTTTGAGTCATCAATGACTTTAGACTTATCAGATCCGTTCCAAATTAAAATCATTATATTCTCTGAACTTTTATGAGTGTAATCATATCTTTCAATTTTGATTTCATCCCATATTGAGCACATCGTAAGGATTTTTTTTATTTAGTCGTGAAATTTTAAATTTTTTAAAATTTTCTAGAAAGAAAAATATTTTTTTTTTGTTAATTTAGGTATCTAGACCCAACTAATTTTGGAAGATTAGGGTCCTTCCTTATGTTTCACCCACCAAGTAAATCTAAAAGTATCAACTACCAACCTACACATTCAAAAAACCACTGTAAAGTCTATCTTTGCCCTAGTTGAATTTCGAACCGTGATACTCTATGAACTCATCAAATACCTTACCATTAATGTACCATACCAGGGGCAAAAGAAATAATGCTTTTAAAACTCACTATATAATGTGATCCATTTTTTAAGATTTTAAATGTGTTTTATTAATATATGAATCTATAAAAAAATGTGTGTATAGAGGGAGAAATATTTTTTAAAAAAAATGTGTTTTAATAAATATAAAAGTAAAAAATATGGATAATTTTTTTTAGTTGATACGAGATATCTAGCTTAGGCCGTCCATAAATTATAAATTATGAGATAATTGATCTAATTCTATAAAAAAAAAAAAAATTACTAATAAATTGGTAAGTATTGACGGACCATCCATTCTCGTGATTTGATAAATATAGAAATGTGACTCATAAGAGTATACGGATTTTGGCTGTCACGAGTGCGCTGTGCGGTCATCCATTTCAACACCCTAGTACAATGTTGAGGCTCCGTGCAATCTGGCAGTGGCATGCCCGTACGCCAAATTCAATCAGAGTGCAAACACGAATGAGGGATATTATAGAAAAGTTAATATCTTCCATGGAGTTGATCGAGAAGGCGAATCAAAGCTTCGCCCACTATTACAATAGAAGAGAGAGATCGTGCTGTCTATCGCTAGAGGAATCCACTGAGAAGGACCTCCTTACGTGCTGCACGCAAAACTCCTCATCCTTTTCTCTAATGTCAATGCATTCGTCCCCCATGCTTCTGGTTTTCCAATCATTTGTTGAGGTTTGGCCGGTGATTTCGGCGGTTGCATCTGCTACTCCTGCGCTTCGAGTCTCTTCGACGACCGAAATGACTTGGGCCGGCATGGCCGCGGCGGCGGCGGCGGCGACGTCGGAGCGACAGAGGGGGCAGTTGGGGTTGAACTGGAGCCAAGTGTCGATGCAGTCGATGTGGAAGGTGTGGGAGCAGCCGGGGAGCCGCTTGAGGCGTTCCATGTTTTGGAACTCATTCAAGCAGACCGCACACTGGCTGCTCTGCTCGACGTCGTCGTCGGCAGCGGCGGTGAAGCTGACGACGGGGATGGAGCGGATGAGGGAAGGGTCTAGTCCATGAGGCTGGTCGGCCGGGGGAGAGCGGCGGCGGCCGGTGCGGCACTTGGTGACGAAGAGGTAGTAGGAGAGGAGTAGGATGACGGTGGTGAGGATGCCGAAGATGGCGACAGCCAAGATGGGGGGAGGGGGAGAGGAAGGAGTGTGTGGAGCTTCTGCTGGTGGTGGTTTTGCCATTTGAGGTGAAAACTGCCGGCGCGCGCGTGCTGCACAACAGCTAGTGTATATATATAGACGCAGCGGCCGGTGAGATCTCAAGCGTTTGATTTGATGTAATCATTTCTTTAAAAAAAAAAAGGTTTAGCTAAAGAAACAGAGAAAACAGTACATATATACTTAGATCTACACCTTCCCTTCATCTGATGTGGCTTATCTTAGTCAAATCTAACTTCCTCATTGATTGTCTTCTCCTTGCACTTGCAGGAGGTACGCCGCTTCGCTTCTTAATGCAATGATCGAGATACCGATCGAGCAGCTCCAATGATGTGAGTGGGATGATCCTTTCCTCTGTCCTCGTGCCTCTTCATCTTGCTTTCTGACATTGCAGAGGGGGAAACAGCCCTTCAAGTGCGTCAGATTGAATTGCTAGCTAAGACACCATTCTAGTTTTTCTTTCTATTAGTACCTCTCGGCTCTCGGTGGCTTGAGCTCCTTAATGGAGCTTGCATGGCTCTGCTTACGGTGATGAAGCATTAAATGATTGGAGATAACTCGATCCTCCCAAGCTACTAGCCTCATATATATTCACGGCTGCTAGGTAGCTTAAACTCATGCTTGAACGAAAAGACGACCAGTTAAAACACACACACACAACACAATTATAATTGGTAACTAAACCCTTTACTTTCTGAAGGAATGTTTTAGGATATTAAATTTTCGATTAAAACCCGTATACGTGATGGGGAGGTTACGTTGCCTTAACATTTATGGTAAAGGAAGAGGCGTAAGACATTAGATGGAGGCCCTGGGAGCAGAGGATAGCATTGAAAGAGATGTCGAGGAGCAGAAACAGTGGAGAGAGATGAAACGAAAAGGACTGTACATACATCACGTCAAGGGAAACAACAATTCAACCAAAAGAGGAAAAAAGGCCGAGACAAGGAGCAAGTACTGCGAAAGGGCAGGCACGGTTGCGAAGACGCATAAGTTAAGGAGAAACCAGCCATGGGCCAAGTCAGGTGGAGGCTAACTTGTACATCCCCCTCTCGATCGGATACACATTAACTGGGACCTGGGACTACTAGTCATCGACAGTTCTTTCCCTGCCAACGCATTGAGGTGCAGAAAGCAAGAGAAGGGGGTTGGAGGCCAAGACCTACTCAGAGTACTCGCATCGAGAGGAACAGCAGCTAAAGTGGTGTGAGCATAGTCACAAGTCATATTGGAGCAACAGGGGGTGCCGAGTTATGCATGCATGAGATGGAGAGAGGTTCCCTCAGGAAGAAATCACCCAGCTCAAAAAGCTGAAGGTGATTTGAGGCTGGACAATGGCATCATGCATCGCCAGAGTCAACGTCAATAGGATTCCATTCCTATCATGGTCTCATCATTTTCACCTTTGAGTTTTTCTTTGGAGTTGTCGAGATATCACACACACGGTGTTTTGTTGCAGTTTGGGAGTCAGTGACAACAATGGCATCCTTTGTTCGAGTGGCCCCTGTTGAGCCTTTGTACTTTTGCTATTTTTTACCACATGATATCACTTGAACATGTAATATAATGTTTTTGTTTGAAACTGTTCCTGTGGTGGATTGCTTGGAGTCTGATATATTAAGAGCCAAGCTGAGATTAATAGCTTTTAGGCATTTTACTGAAATGAGCAGACACTTAATTTTCATAACATCTATATCACGTACCATATTTTTTAAAATACCCTTCCTTCTTTTTTGGAATTCAAAACTTAGGAGGGATTGAATATATTAAAGAGGTTCCACATTGATTTTTATTTTAATTTTGGTTAGAAACTGATTGATGAACGTAACAAATTAAGAATCAGTACTTCAAATTAAAATCAAATGTAATTTTAAAAGTCTCTTTAATGTATCTATGTTATCTATATTTTTAGATCTAAATTTAATAGCATAAATTGAAGGTAGTGCATTTTTAAATTTATAAAAACTTGATAACATTTGTCATAAGTTTGCTATAAGGCACAAGGCAATGATATTCACTAATCAACATCATCAATGAGTTCTTAAGACTCCACTAATTCGAAAAATATCAAATTTTTAATTTTTCGAATGGAGTTTTTACTCGGTGTCTATTTTTTCACCTGAGGTCACTCCCTCCTTATATAGGAGCTCTGTCATTGGCAATATTAAATGGCCGAATAAAAGTTATTTACTACTTTTACCCATCTGATTCGAAATACTAGCCATTAGTCATCAATGGTCAGTCATTTCTATCCGGATAGTTATAGATAGGGGAGTAATCGAGTTGAGCCGAGCCGAACTCTTGAATATTTGAGTTTAGCTCGTTTATAATCGAGCTGAACTCGAGCTGTATTTAATGAATATATTCAAGGTTCATGAGCTTATTCGACCTTTTATCGAGTCTAAACGAGCTTAATAAATATAAATTATAAATTTAAATATTCATTAAAAATTAAATTATATATTTAGAAAAAATTATAATATTCTTATTAAAATTTATAATTTTATTCTAATAAATAAATTTAATATATTTGTTTATATGTTTCATAAATAGAGTATAAAATCTATAAATTTAATATCAAAACTATTATTTTTTTATTTAAAAGCTTATTCATGAGCTTAACAAACATATTTACGAGCTAACGAGCCGAATATTGTGAAGCTTGAACTTTGCTTGTTTATCTTAACGAGCCTCATTAAACGAGCTCAAGCAAGTTTTTATCGAATCGAGCTTCAAATATCTCATGAGCAGCTTGATTTATTTACACATCTAGTTATATAACCACTATTAATGTCGATCGTTTCAAGCTCAACCATTATTGTGTTCATTATACACTTAAGCAAGTCACAAAATGGATTTAGGTGACAAAACATAAGTATATTCACTTGAATAAATTTTATTTTGGTTAGTTTGACATTCCACCTGTGTAAGTAGTACTTGCACGCGAATCACTTTGAGTTCGGTATAATTTAGACTCTATATTTGTACCCCTATGAATACACATAAGAGAGAGTCTCTTTCTATACATTACAACTTAATTCATTATTAACTAACCTTTAAGCTACTCAATTTTTAATACAAACTAATATCTTATTCACAATCACTCTCATTCCTTCTCTCACTTTTCCATTTATATTTTTTCCAACAGTTTAGGCCTTTGTAGTTGGGTCCATTTGCTTGCAAATGTTCAGGAAATATCTTTGCACGTAGTTTGATAGTATTGAATATTTTTGAGTAAAAAAATGGTGCCATTTAAACTGAGTGAAAGTTTTTGATACCACACAAACGACAATTGTCTACATCCACCATCACCCATCAAGATCCATTGCCCACTATCAAACGAATTGTTGGACTGAATACTATCATTGTGTCTATGGTGACTCATAGAGTCCTATCATTACTCACCAAAGTCGAACTGAGATCGAGTTGTCGCCACCCCTCCGGACCATTGACCTTCACCCACCTTTTATCACTATTCGACAAAAGGAGATATTATTAGAATCTAGGCAAATGATGTCTATAAGAAAGAGAAGAAAAATAATAAAAAAATATCTTCCTTCCTTGTATTATGCTAATTAAGAAAAGCAAAAATTTAATTTCCCTTGAAAAGTCTTCATCAAAATATATTACATGAATATAATGCTTTACGCTAGCAAATAAACCATAAGTGACTCATGAAGAGTCAAACTCAAATGAGCTAGGCTATCTCTTCAATTCATTTCGCTACGATGGAACATGATCAATTTTGACATTAAATGAAAAGTAATCAAATACATTTATAAGTAAAATGCATCTAGAGGTAGCAAAAAAAAAAAAATTATCCCACCTAAAATCCTAAACCCAACTAAAAACACAGGTTAGGCCAGATGATGACCTTGCAATCTTTGAGCTTGGTCAGACATAACCCAACTTCATATGTAGCTCAACTTGGCATGAACCTTTGCACGATCAAGCACATGGGTTGAGTTAGGGATGACCAATGTAAGGATTAAATGATTGTCTATATATAAATAAAATGATTAATACGTCAAGCATTACGAGTTTGTCAGACAAGAATTGAAAGCACAGAGTGAAATGTGCCTTAATAAATATATCAGTGATCTGTAAATTAAAAGGATAAAAGACAATATAATGATGTCATTATGAAGATGATGATGAGCAATGTAATAATCAATTTCAATATGTTTTGTCCGCTCATAAAAAATTGAATTGTGTGTAATTTGAATAGCACTCTAATTATCATAATATAACGGAGTAGGTTGATGAAGAGAGAATACCTATATCTACAAGCAATCAACGCAACTAAACCATCTCACAAGTAGTTGAGGGCATGACACGATACTCGACTTCTGTGAAAGATTTCGAAATAATATCTTATTTCTTACTCTTCCAAGAAATGAGAATCACCAAGAAAAATACAGAAGTCAATGGTAAATTTATGATTCATAGGATTATCAGCTTAATCAACATCAAAGTTGTAGGATCGAAAGCGCTAGAGAGAGATGGGGGGGGGGGGTGAATAGCGTTCGTGGCTATTCACTAACACGCAATGGAATATAAAAATAAAGAATACCATTCAGCAGAATTTCATTCGTTTAGAGTAAAACACGCAGCGGAATGTAAAAATAAGTAAAAAGCAATTACTAACACTTTTGGTTACTTGGTTCGGAGCCTGTGTTGACTCCTATTCTAAGGCTCGCACGTAAGAGTGTTTTCGATGGGCAATCCACTATCAATTCCGAATAAGCACAAGTAATCGATTACAATATTAAAAACAACTCCAAATTAAAGAATACCGACGACTACAAATCAGAAGATTCTTATTCTCGATTGTTGTTGGAGCTTCGGGGTGTTGTGGAAGTTTTTTCTTGATAGCGCGCAAGAGATGAAGTCGTTCTGAATATTGTTTTGAAGCTTCTGGTCGAGGCTGCCTTTATAGGCCATTCCGGGCTCCCGGAACCCCTCCGGGCGCCTAGACCACGTGGCTCGGCCACTCCGCGCACGCCACATCAGCTTAGCCATAACTTTTGGGTTATGGGCGCCTGGACCGACTCTGGGCGCTCGGACCAGCTCAGGGCGCCCCGGACCAGTTTTGGGCGCCCGGACTCCGAGCGCCCGAACTCCTTCAGGGCGCCCAGACCACCTTTCTTCAGCGCTTATTTTCTTCAAAATAAAGTTAGTTCAGGCAAATATAATATACATATAATATGAAATTATGACAGCTTTTGACTGTCCGGTTCTGACTTTGAGTTTCAACGAAACTCTAGGTCGAACCGACGCCTATTGTTCCCTCGTCGGGGAACACGTCTTCACCTACTCATCTCAGGAGAGTTTACCTGTTGCCAGCTTGGTCCTCCAAACCGACTGGACTTTCTGCCTAGGGTTACTACCCCTTAGGACCTAGGGTTACCACCCCCTAGGGTTTTCCTCAGCCTAGGGTTACCACCCCCTAGGACCTAGGGTTATCACCCCCTAGGGTTTTCTCTAGTTTAGGGTTACCACCCCCCTAGGACCTAGACACCTGCCGAACTGCAACTAGGACTTTCCTCCACCTAGGGTTACCTCCCTCTAGGAGCTAGGGTTACCACCCCCTAGGGGTTTCCACCTGCCTAGAATTGACTAGGACTTTTACCTAAGACTACTTAGGACTTTCCTGCAATCTCAATGAGCCTTGTTAGATAACAAATAACCTTAACTTTAACTCTTTGCTATTATAAAAACTCAGGTTCGATCGTCGGATGTTTCCCGCACCAACAATCTCCCCCTTTTTGATTATGGCAATACGATTCAAAGTTAGTCAAACATAATTCGATTATAAGAACATAAATGTGTATAAATTAAAATGTGCAAAAAAGATGCAATATTTATAATAACTTAGAACACTTGTTGCAGCTTTGTTGTAGCTCCCCCTTAATCACTTATTTACTTTTTAATTACTTAACTTTCACTTTTCTCTCCCCCTTTGCCCTATATCAAAAATACTAAATAGAGAGAAAAAAAAAATTTTAGCTCCCTTGAAAGGTAATTCTTACTTGAAAATATTGGCAAGGTTTAGCTTTGAAAGTAGACTCTAAGAAGGAAAAAAAACTTACCAAATTTTTAAGCTTTGAAAGTGATTTGGGTTTACCAAAAACTTAGCTAGATTTAAGCTTTGAAAATAAAATACTTAGTTTTCAAAAGAAGTTGAAAAAATTTGATACTTAGTTTAAAAAATTTGAAAAAAAAACTTAGTTAAAAGGATTCAGCATAAAAAGGATTTTGATAAAATCCTAAAATAATTTTGCTTAAACACTTAGTTTAAAAATAATTTTACTTAAATACTTAGCTTTTTAAAAATAATTTCTTGTAAAAATACTTAGCTTTTAAAAATAATTTCTTGTAAAAATACTTAGCTTTTAAAAATAGTTTTGCTTAAACACTCGGGGTGTGTTTGGTTTGTGCGTTTTTCGTTTTCATTTTTGAAAAACGCGCATTTTTGAAAAATGGTGTTTGGTTTGCATTTTCCATGTCTATTTTCTAAAAAAAAATAGATAGCATTTTCTGGAAAAATAGAGAATGACTAAAAGTCATTTTCTATTTTCTAGAAAACGCGCATTTTTCAGAAAATGAAAATGAAACATACGTAAACCAAACACACCCTTAGCTTTTCAACATAATTTCTTGTAAAAATTCTTATCTTTTTTCAAAAATAATTTTGCTAAAACACTTAGCTTAAAAAAAACTTTAGCTTAAGAGAATTTCTGGAAAAAAAAATTGATAAAATCTTAGTTAAAAAAATGATCAAAACTTAGTTTGATAAAAGCTTAGTTAAGTACTTAGATTTTGATAAACACTAAGCATTTAAAATTAGAAAAAAAAAACTTAGCTAAGTAAAAGTTTTCTTTGAAAAATACTTTACTTAGTTTTTGTCTTTTAAAAAATAGTTTTAAAATTAAATTTCCTCTTTCACTCCCCCTTAATTAATGTCAAAAAATTTAATTAAGTTTTAAAGTCCTAGAGTCCAAGCATGAGTAACAACATATTTTCATGCATAAAGATCTACTTTTAAACAAATATCTAACCGTTAGCTACTAGCTGTTTACCATGAGGTAGTAGCTTTCACTTGGTTAGTCAAATTAAGTAAGTGTTTCAGTTAGTTTGACTAAGCATGGATAACTTAATTTGATTAATTTGAATTTGGTCTTTATTACCCAGATTTATGTTGATGCACAGACATAAGCATTCTAAAGTCCAGGCAGTATCCTATGCATCTCACACCATTCTAAGTATTTTTCATATACAAGCAAGGTAATCCTAGTGTGCTTGTGAGATGAACTAGTTGAGACCTAGGGGAACGTGCTTTCTGGGTGTAAATACCTAGGCTAAGTCCAAATTTTTGAAAAAAAACTAATAAAATATTTTGAAAATATTTTTCCTAGAATTTTAAAATCAAGTTGTTTTAAAAATAAAGAGGAATATTTAAAAAATAAGCTCTATTCTACTAAGCAAATTCTTATTTATCTTATAAGTGCACTGAACTTAAGTTTAGGTAAGAGTTTTATGAAAATGTCAGCCAAGTTTGACTTGGACTCAACATAGTTAAATACAATGTCACCATTAGCTACATGATCCCTTACAAAGTGATGTTTTACTTCTATGTATTTAGTTCTTGAGTGTTGGATTGGATTTTTTGTTAAGTTAATTGAACTTATATTATCAATTGGAATTTTTGTATTTCTATATTCTAATTGATAGTCTTTTAAGGTATGCATCATCTATAATAACTGAGATGCACATTCCCCCATGGCTATGTACTCAGCTTCAGTAGTGGATAAGGTAATACAGTGTTACTTTCTGCTTGACCAACTTACTAGGCACTGACCTAGAAATTGACAGCTTCCACTTGTACTTTTTCTATCTAGTTTGCACACAACATAGTCTGAATCAGAATAGTCAATTAGGTGATGTGCGTAGATCTTATGATCATTTATGCATGTTTGGACGCACATCTACTTGTATTTCATAGCATATTCTATGATTATTGCACCCTATTTCTTTATAATGTCATACTTCCATTATATTTGTTCGGAGATCTGCTCTTTGCTTGTTTTCTTGTTGATAGGACGTTATTTGGAGCGAAAATGGAGCAAAAGTGCACATAGAAGCTTGGGTCATGCAAGCACCACACGACCGTGTGGCCATGAGCACGTTCCGGCCGTGCAAAATGGCACGGTCGTGCCAACATTCCAGAGAGGGAGAGGGTCATGGCCGTGCGATTCCGCACGGCCGTGTGACCCTAGGCAGAGAAGTAGAAGGCCACGGTCGTGCAACATTGCACGGCCGTGTGGCCACTCTAGTGCAGAAAGAAGACAGCCATGCGGAATCGCACGGTCATGTCACCTAATCAGAAGAGAGGATGGGCATGGCCGTGCCAACCTCGCACGGTCGTGCCACGGGCCGCGGCACCCGTACCCTAGCGTATAAAAGGGTTAAGAAACCCTATTCAAAGGGGATCTTGGTTCGGGGACTTCGTCCCTCTCCTAGGGAAAGGGTTTTCTCCTTCGGGGGAAACCCTAGAGTTTCATCCACCGCCGTCCCTTGACGATCTGTCCATCTCCGGAGCAAGGAAGCATCCCCAAGACATCAGAATCATCAAGCATCTCTTCTTCCTTTTCTTCTAGAGTTGTAAGTATGCTTTTCTTTATGTTCTGGGGTTGTTCTTCCCCCACAATGGAGTAGACATCTTGTTCTAGGATTAGGACGTATTTGTAATATGATGGAGATGTAGAACTATGTAGATTCACCTTGTTTCTATTCAATGACCTGTTGATGCCTTGTTCGTGTTTGATGAGTTGCGTGTGTGCCATGTTTACGTTTCTATGCTTTGATTGCTTGATGTGGAGGATTGTTGATCCCGCAAAGGGGATACCTTAGAGCGTATTGACCAAGGTACCCTAGTGACAGGGGAAACCCTTTCCGGACGTCTAAGATGTTTCCTTAAAAGGAGAAACAATCCCCTAGGAACTGCTGCTCTCGTAAAGAGAGTGCTCTAGATCGTATACCCGAGGGGCCCTAGTGACAAGGGTAACCCGTTCACGGACGTCTAGGACATTCTCTTGAAGGGAGAGACAATTCCTCCATAAGGAGGTAGGTAACCCTTATCCTTATTGTTATTTACTAGATGTGTATCCCAGTGATCTACCGAGGCGCCCTCGTGACAGGGGGGTTAACCGTTACAGGATTTTACAGGGATCATCTCTATTCGATACTTAGGGATATTGAACAATCTAACTTCCTACAAGAGCGTGGATATAGAGGGTAGAAACTAAGCAATCCATGTAGTATCTCATAGTATTACAATGAAATCGAAATCCTAGAATCCGTCTCCTGAAGCTCATTCCATCCAAGATCAGTTCTTTCTCTTTCTCTCATCCTTCTCTTTCCCTTTTCAAGCACCCTCGTTAGTTTGCAAACGCCAAAGTCAGCTTTCGACCGTCTAGATAACTTACCTTGTGACATCTCTAGTGTTTAATCAATAGCCCCTGTGGATTCGATATTTTTATTACTAACGACAAAACCGTACGCTTGCGGTTGCGTAACAAGTTTTTGGCGCCGTTGCCGGGGACTGTTCGCATTAACATTAGTAGATTAGCAATTTAGTTAATCTAGACTTGTAAATAGTTTTTTTGTTTTTTTTTTCCATTTTCATAATTCAAAAAAAAATCTACATTTCCTTTCTTGTCTTTAAATTCTGCATTTATTTTTTTCATATAGCATTTTACTTCTTGTCTTTCATTTTTTTCTTTTTTTAATTCTTCTCATAAATATTTTTTCTTAGATACCATGAGCCTAACATGTCAAGCAGGTCCTTAAGAGATTTCTCTGCACCCATTTCCGCAAGATTTTTATCTCCCATTATGCAGCCTCATATTGAAGCAGAAAGTTTCCAACTAGACCCAGAGTTAATTTCCATGATACAAGGTCATAAATTTGGAGGAGAAGTATCAGAAAGTCCTTATCTGCACCTTGAGAGATTTTTAGAGTTTTGTGATATGGTGGACTATGAAGGAGTGTCAGCGGATGCAGTTCGATTGATGGCATTTTCTTTCAGTATCAAGGACAAAGCAAGGACTTGGTTATATTCCTTTCATCCTCAAAGCATCACAAGTTGGGAACAATTGGAGCAGCAATTTCTGAATCATTTTTTCCCTCCAAGCAGAACAATCTACATGAGGAGTTGCATAATAAATTTTGTTCAAGCAAATGGATAATCTTTATTCGAAGCATGGGACAGATTCAAGAATCTACAAAGGCAGTGCCCTCACCATGGTTTGGAGAAATGGTTGATTCTACACATATTCTATGGGGGTATTTCTTTTTCAGATAAGTGTTTGTTAGATTCATCAACTGGAGGTTCATTTATGGACAAGAGTATAGAAGAAGCTTATACATTAATTGATCAAGTGACATTGAACCTCCATAGATGGTCAAGCAAAAGTTGGATGGAATCTCCCTCAGAAATTCAAGAAGTACAAACCATATGTACTAGAGAGCCTGTTAAACGAAATGCAATTCAACCACCCAAGAATGTCTAAATTCAGAAGTCACAGAATGAGGAGTTCAAACATTTGGGGGCAAAGCTTGAGAGCATAGTTTCAAAATGGTTCAAAGAAGATCCCCCTCCTATACAAATAAGATCTAGTGAAAATTGTAATGATATTAAGTTGAGGAGCGACAAGAATCATGAAGAACTTCTAAAAAATGACTTGTATAGAATTGAGGAGAAGAACAATAGAAGACCACAAAAACTCACCTCTATTACTCCAGGAAGTTCCCAAAGGCCACAAGTACCCTTCCCTCAACGATTGATCACACCTACACTAAATATACAAATTGGACCTCCTCCGCAAGCTCAAAAGGAATATGGAAAAAAGGAAGTACCTTTCCCAGGACCTTCACTAAAGGTTCCTTTTCCACAAAGGCTAGTGAGGGTCAATGAAAATGAAGATTTTGGCAAATTCTATGACACTAATATGGTTGAGTGTAGATTTCTGGATACATATGAAGATGAGGACTCTTCAGATGAGGATTGTGATAATAATGCAGTGGATAACAAGTTTTCAGATCTTCCTCCAGATTTTACAAGATGTTATAGTGACATTGAATTTTTAGATGATGAATGTATTGAGGTAGATCAACGTAAAAATGCAAACGAAGTCAATGATCCTCCTATAGTTGATTCTCCTGTTGAAGATATAGACGTTGGTTTATTTTTTGATGCTTGCGTTGATAATGATGATTTGGAAGGAAGTGTAGGGAGCTATGGTGTTGAAATAGCATCTCAAGAATCACCTCCTTCATCCACACAACCTTTAGAGATTATGAGAGTTGCAAGAATTGAACATGTTGTGGATCCATGTGTAGGGACTTGTGTAGAGTTAGCAGAGTCTCAACAATCACCACCTTTGGAAGTACCAACACCAGAGCCAGAATCATCATTTGATTCAGAGGAAGTCACATCCACATGTTTAGAAATTTCAGGTACCTCTCAGCAAAGTAAGGTTAGTATTTCTTGTGATCTTTTGAAAAATTTTATAGAGGTACCTGCCATTGACTTTGTTGGATGTGATTTAGTTGTTATTTCTTATTATGCTTATCTTGATATGGTTATGGCTCTATCTTATCTAATGTGTTTGCGGGAGATTTGTATTTTCTTTACATGTGCAAATTTTCATGGGGCCTATAATTGGAAGCTCGATCTGAACCGTCTTGGGCCTCCTGAAAGAATTTCCAAGAAGACGAAGTTGGAGAGAGCAATACTTCACTTCTTAACTCCAACATTGAAAGCTCTCTCTATAAAAGAGCCCTTGGTAAGAGGTTTCTAAAATATCTTACCCCTCCAAGAGCGAGATTTCGATGAATCTAATGAGGTGGTCGAGCTAATGACCTTAAACAAGCGCTTCTTGGGAGGCAACCCAAGTTCTTTACCTTTGTTTTCATTCATATCTTTAATTATTTCCATTTCCATTTCTTTATAATAAACATGTATCCTCTACTTAATTTTCGTTGTCTACCTTTTTTTATAGGACTTAAAGATTAGGAGGAGTGCAATTACATGATGGAGAAGTTGATGACATGGGCATTTGACACACATTATTTGATAATTTCTCTTACTTTTAATCTCCTGCACATTGTTATTAGTTTTCATTGGGACAATGAAAAGTTTAAGTCTGGGGGGATGCATTAGATGCATTTGGTTTTTGTTTTTGTTTTATTCTTTTTGCATAATAAAATTTTTGCTAGTTGCATCTTACATCACATCATGATTGCTTATTCCTTATTGCAAAATACTAGCACGTTTATTCTAGATTTTATGTGTTATTTATGGTGCTAGTATGTTTAGTGATATATCTTTTTCTATCTTTGATAGCATGAAGTGAGCAATGCTTTTACTATAAGAGTTTAAGTATTGGCCTTGTTTTAGGATCTCTATACACTATGCCTATTTTTGATGGTTGATAACTCTAAAATAGTCATGATTCATAGAATTGGACTAGTACTTGTGTTTCTATGATGACCTCTCAACTACATTTTAGTTACTGGATAAGCTCAGATCATGTAAGCTCATTTGAAAAAATTAATCCAAAAATAAAATAAAATAAAATAATAAAAAATTGAAAAATTGAAGGTTTGTTCAAGTTTGATACTTTGCAAACATTCAATGAAAAAATAAGGGATAAAAAATAGTTGTCGTGAGTGGAAATTAGCAATTCACCCCTTTGAGACCGAGTTAGGTTACTGGGGAAATGAATGCTGTGTTTCTCTTGATACTGAGTATTCCTTTGAGACCTTGTGTAGACGATGCATAGCATTCTTAAGGGGAACGAACCTTGCGTGTGGCAGGTAAGTGCCTATCGCCGGAAGCATAAGGAACACAATTTTATGACGACTTGACTAGACTTAGGGATTGAAACTTGATAAATTTAGGCCACTTTCGCACTGAGCACGGAGGACTACTACTTAGGTCATACTCAAACTACTTTTGTATCTTGCTCACCAATGAAATCATCTGATAGGGTTAGATTGATTTGCTAGAGATTATGATGCACTATCTAACCACATGAATCTAGATTGTAGGTTTTTCTTGAGGGCAAGCAAAGGTTTAAGTCTGGGGGTGTGATGTGAGTAGATCTTATGATCATTTATGCATGTTTGGACGCACATCTACTTGTATTTCATAGCATATTCTATGTTTATTACACCCTATTTCTTTATAATGTCATACTTCCATTATATTTGTTCTGAGATCAGCTCTTTGCTTGTTTTCTTGTTGACAGGACGTTATTTGGAGAGAAAATGGAGCAAAAGTGCACACAGGAGCTTGGGTCGTGCAAGCACCACACGGCCGTGTGGCCATGAGCACGTTCCGGTCGTGCCAAATGGCACGGTCGTGCTTGCAATACAGAGTTGAAGAGGGTCACATCCGTGCCAATCACACCGTGGCCAAGCAACACATGGCCGTGCCAACATTCTAGAGAGGGAGAGGGTCATGGTCGTGTGATTCCACACGGCCGTGTGACCCTGGGCAGAGAAGTAGAAAGCCATGACCGTGCAATCTTGCACGGTTGCACGGCCGTGTGGCCACTCTAGTGCAGAAAGAAGACACGGTCATGCGGAATCGCACAACCGTGCCACCTAACCAGAAGAGAGGATAGGCATGGTCGTGTCAACCTCGCACGGCCGTGCCACGGGCCGCGGCGCCCGTACCCTAGCGTATAAAAGGGTTAAGAAACCCTATTCAAAGGGGATCTTTGGTTCGGGGACTTCGTCCCTCTCCTAGGGAAAGGGTTTTCTCCTTCGGGGGAAACCCTAGAGTTTCATCCACCGCCGTCCCTTGACGATCCGTCCATCTCTGGAGCAAGGAAGCATCCCCAAGACATCGGAATCATCAAGCATCTCTTCTTCCTTTTCCTTTAGGGTTGTAAGTATGCTTTTCTTTATGTTCTGGGGTTGTTCTTACCCCACAATGGAGTAGACATCTTGTTCTAGGATTAGGAAGTATTTGTAATATGATGGAGATGTAGAACTATGTAGATTCGCCTTGTTTCTATTCAATGACCTGGTGATGCCTTATTCGTGCTTGATGAGTTACGTGTGTGCCATGTTTACGTTTCTATGCTTTGATTGCTTGATGTGGAGGATTGTTGATCCCGCAAAGGGGATACCTTAGAGCGTATTGACCAAGGTACCCTAGTGATAGGGGAAACCCTTTCCGGACGTCTAAGATATTTCCTTAAAAGGAGAAACAATTCCCTAGGAATTGCTGCTCTCGTAAAGAGAGTGCTCTAGATCATATACCCGAGGGGCCCTAGTGACAAGGGTAACCCGTTCACGGATGTCTAGGACATTCTCTTGAAGGGAGAGACAATTCCTCCATAAGAAGGTAGGTAACCCTTATCCTTATTGTTATTTACTAGATGTGTATCCCAATGATCTACTGAGGCGCCCTCGTGACAGGGGGTTAACCGTTACAGGATTTCACAGGGATCGTCTCTATTCAATACTTAGGGATATTGAACAATCTAACTTCTTACAAGAGCATGGACATAGAGGATAGAAACTAAGTAATCTATGTAGTATCTCCTAGTATTACAATGAAATTGAAATCCTAGAATCCATCTCCCGAAGCTCATTCCATCCAAGATTAGTTCTTTCTCTTTCTCTCATCCTTCTCTTTCCCTTTTCAAGCACCCTCGTTAGTTTGCAAACACCAAAGTCAGCTTTCAACCGTCTAGATAACTTACCTTGCGACATCTCTAGTGCTTAATCAACAGTCCCTGTGGATTCGATATTTTTATTACTGACGACGAAACCGTACACTTGCGGTTGCAGAACATTAGGTCATAGGTGCTAGTTCTAGGGTACCAAAGTCCTACATTTAGGGTTCCCTTAACATATTTAAGTATTCTTTTAACATTTTTTAGATGTGATTCTTTTGCACAAGATTGGTATCTTGCATACATACCTACTGCAAAAATAATGTCAGGTCGACTTTGCGGTTAGGTAGAGTAGACTTCCTATTGCACTTCGATAGTATTTTAAGTCTACTGGTTTTCCTTCTAATCAGAATCAATTTTAATATTAGTTGTCATTGGGGTATTTATATTTTTAGAATTTTCCATGCCAAACTTCTTAATTAATTCCTTAGCATATTTTGTTTGAAAAATATAAATTCTGTCTTTGGTTTGTTTAATTTGTAAGCTTAAGAAAAAGTTAAGTTTCCCAACTAAGCTCATTTCAAATTCACTTTCCATTAATTTGATAAATTCTTTTATAAATTTAGTATTGGTTGAGCCAAAAATTATATCATCTAAAATATCTTTTTCTAAGGTTTTTACAAATAAAGTTTGATCTATTTGACCTTGTTTAAACCCTTTAGATATTAGATAAGTTGATAGGCATTCATACCAAGCCCTAGGTGCTTGTTTTAGTCCATATAGGGCTTTCTTTAACCTAAAGACATGGTTTGGGTGATCCAAATTCTCAAATCCTAGGGGTTGACTTACATACACCTCTTCCTTGATGAACCCATTTAAGAATGTGGATTTCACATCCATTTGGTATAACTTGAATCTTTTATGTGCTGCATAGGCCAGCAACATCCTTATGGATTCAAATCTAGTTACAAGTGCATAGGTTTCATCATAGTCTAACCCTTCTACTTGACTAAACCCTTTTGCTACTGTAACGACCCGCCTTCTACTACTAGGCTGTAAGGCAAATCGCTACAGTTATTGCTAAACTATGCTGTGCGTAAAGCTAGGCTAATTAAAATTTTTCTACTAAACCGATCAAAATTTAATGCTCTGGGTGTACCTAAGGGTTGTACACTTGCTAGGGGAGACAACCTATGCCTCGCGGATGACCTGCTAGCTGTAATCAGGCATTTCAATCGATCCACAGATCGATTGGGCTGTCGGATCGATCACGGGATCGATCCAGCTTGATACTGGCACGGTAGGAGTCTCTGGATCGGTCGGCGGACCGATCCACAAGCTTTCTCTTCTCCTTTCGCTTCTGTACGCACCTGGATCGGTCTGCCGACCGATCCAGGAACTCACTGATCGGTCGGACTGACCGATCAGTGAGCCTCCGTGCGCCTGCTGCGTTGGGCGCGGCTGGATCGGTCTAGCGACCGGTCCAGGAGCACCCTGATCGGTCGGTAGACCGATCAGTTCACCTCCCATGTCTCTGTTCGCCTCTGGATCGGTCGGCTGACCGATCCATGAGGATACAGTAGCATACTGTATCTGTCTGGATCGGTCGGCTGACCGATCCAGTGACACAGCCAGGCCCTGATCGGCCTAGAGACCGATCAGAGTTCTGATTTCGAATCTGAACTCTGATTTCAGCCCCTGGGTTGTGCCAAGACTCCACCTATCAACTATCCCATGCATGATAACTATTCTAACAACATGTAATAACAATTTTAAACTTAAGCTAGAGCAAGGTTCACTGGTTCATGGCATTTTAAGTCACTAAACACATTTAACAATTGAAAGTGTATGAAAGTAAAAACTGCTAGAGTTCTAATTGGTTAAACTTGCTAAGTCCCCTAAGGACCTTTGATTCCGGTTCCTGCCACACACACCATCTTTGCATTGCCCTCCAGCTTCCTCTGTTAGTCCATTTTCCTTTTTCCTGTATCTGCAGTATAAGGAAAATAGTATCTGTAAGCCAAAAGCTTAGTAAGAAACCATCTACCTCACAAAAACATGCGGCGATGCAAATATGCTTTAAAATCATGCTGTTTAAAACATATGCTGATTGTACTGAATAAACTAAGTATGGCATGGTATAGAAGCATACAATCATGGCAAAGCAACCAAATAAACACTGAACTGAATATAGGCTAAACTGACTGGAACTAAATCGGTAACTGGAAACAAACTCAACTAGCACCACTGATTTTGAGTTTTGAAATCTAATACATAATAAGTGAAAATACTAAACATGCTGTTGGGCCCGACAACTGTACTTGCTGTGCGCGCATCCCTACTAGACCCGGGGTTGCAAGTCCCGAATTTAGCAGGGTTGTCTAGGCTATCTGAACCTAGGGACGACTGTGGGAGTCCAACCCAATGGATATCTAATCCAGTACAGTGCCACTGAAAATAAAATACTGATATCTATAGCTAACTGATATAACATGCTGTTTCTAGGTTATCTGAACCTAAAGCTAGGTTATCTGAACCTAGAGGCGACTGTGGGAGCCCACCCATTGGACCGTAGTCCCATAAAACTGAACTAAACTAATGTGCTGGTTTAAACGCCTCTAATGCATCTAATTGAGCTATTAAACATAACTGAGGTGGTATTTAGCTACACTAACATTTTTACCGAACACTTGGTGTGCTCTAACTCTCTCCTCTAATAGGGAGATCACCTCTAGGCACCCGACAACGTCTAGAATCTCCAACTAAAGGAGAACAACGTGTCCGGCCCGTCTAGAGGTGTTTAACTAGATCCCTAAATCCTCGAGGAGGGTTAAAACACACCCTATGTGTCGAAAAACCTGCATATAGCTAAATCTAACAGTATGCAATCAAACGAAAGCTATTATACTGCAGGTGAGGGGTTTCTTACCTCTTGATCGTAATTTCTTACGATTCTATTCGCTAGAGTTCCGGTGGAGGTGATCCTCTCGACGATCCGATCACGTCTTCGCGTTCCTCTCGCGGAGAAGAACCTCTTTCGTGTTGGAGTCGTCGCCGGAAGGTGATCCGAGAGCCCTCGGGATTTGGGCGCCGAGAGAGGGAGAGGAAGAGGTGTGGGCGGCGGTGAGGTTTCTTTTTTTTTGGAAGAGGGATAGGTCACGGTGAAAATAATGTGCCGAACCAAAACAAAATAACCCAACTCCCACTTAACCTTCCTTTTTATACTAAAGACTTAATTCGCCCAACTCCAATATAAATTTTATTGGTTCCCTTTCCTTTCAGCACGGCCCTTCTGGGTTCAACTGGTTCCCAACATTATCCCTAAGCCATAGGTCTCGGGTTCGATTCCCGCCTAAGCTATTTTGCGGTTCTAATTATTTTTGCTACTTCCGTTACTTGAAAAATTCCGGAAAAATATCTACAATTCCAGAAAAATAACAGAATATTTCTAAAATAGTTTTGAGAATTTTTCGGGCGTTACAATCCCCCATACCTTATAAAAAGTTCGTCCTCGAACTTAGAACAATTCTGGGTACTTCTGTCTCATGCTGGCCTCTGTCTCCCAAGTCGCCTCTGCTGCTGTGTGATTTTGCCAGCTGACTTTGACTAATGGTACTTCCTTGTTCCGTAATTTCTTTACTGCTCGGTCTATTATCTGAATAGGCCGACTGTCATAGCTGAGATCATCACGGACCTGTACCAACTGGGGCTCAATCACCTGGGTGGCGTCTGGGATATGCTTCTTCAGCATGGAGACATGAAATACGTTGTGGACGGCTGACATCTCCTGAGGTAGTTCTAACTCATATGCTACCTTGCCCACTCTCTTCGTGATAAGGTATGGTCCCACATATCTGGGAGCTAGCTTGCCCTTCTTCCCAAAACGCATGACTCCCTTCATGGGAGCTACTCTGAGGAAAACTGTATCCCCAGAAAACTCTAGGGTCTGCGTGTGTATCGATAGCTTTTAAGGCTCTGTCTTTGTCTCTATCCTCTGGCGGATCTGCTGGATGGCTGTGGTATCCGCCACTAGATCTGTCTGAAGCTCTAGTTCCTTCGTTCACCACTCTCATACCAGCAGTTGGTGATCTGCACCTCCGCCCATAGAGTGCCTCATAAGGTGTCATGCCGATAGTGGCACGATAGCTGTTGTTGTATGCAAATTATGCTAAACTCGATATTTGCACCAACTTCCTTGAAGTCTAGGGCACGCTCGGAGCATATCTTCGAGTACCTGATTTACTCGCTCCGTCTGACCATCTGTCTGAGGATGGAATGCTGTGCTGAATTTCAATTTGGTGCCCAATGCTGACTGTACGCACTCCCAGAAGTGTGATGTGAATCTGCTGTCTCTGTCTAAAATGATGGTTCGTGGGACTCCATGTAGTCTGACGATCTCCTGGAGATACAACTGAGCTAGCTTCTCCATGGAGTAGGATATCTTGATAGCTAAAAAGTGGGCTGATTTAGTCAACCTGTCGACTATTACCCAGATAGCATCAAAACCATTCGTGGTTCTGGGTAGCCCCACTATGAAGTCCATCGAGATATCCTCCCACTTCCATTCTGGGATCTGTATAGGCTGCAGAACTCCTCCTGGTCGCTGATGTTCTGCCTTGACCCTCTGACAGGTGAGGCAGATGCTAACATATCTGGCGATGTCTCGCTTCATCCCGGGCCACCACAAACGTTTCTTCAGGTCTTGATACATTTTGGTGGAGCCTGGATGCATCGCATAGGGAGTCCTGTGAGTCTCATCTAAAATCTGTCTCCGTAGCTCCTCCTGATCTGGAACACAGAGTCTATCACCAAAATACAACACCCCGCTATCGGACACTCTGAATTCTCTACTTTCTGATTCTGTTAGCCCTTGCTTGATTTTCTGAATTTCAGGGTCCTGATCCTAAGCTGACCGAATATCACCAAGCAAGGTAGACTCTAAGGTCATAGTAGAGAGCCGTCCGACAATGAGTTCGAGACCAAAATCCGCGATCTCCTTCTGTAGGGGTGGTGACATGGCTGCTAGAGATAATAAGGTAGCGCTGGATTTTCTGCTAAGTGCATCTGCTACCCTATTGGCTTTCCCTGGGTGGTAGAGGATGTCTATGTCATAATCTTTGACCAGTTCTAGCCACCTGCGCTGTCGTATATTCAGGTCCTTCTGAGTGAAGAAGTACTTCAGACTCTGATGATCTGTTTACACTCTACACTGAGCTCCATACAAGTAATGTCTCCAAATTTTGAGAGCGAACACTACTGCTGCAAGCTCAAGATCATGAGTAGGGTAGTTCTTCTCATAATCCTTGAGCTGTCTGGAGGCATAGGCGATCATCTTGCATCAGCACTGCTCCTAATCCCAATTTAGAGGCGTCACTATATATATCGAAGCTGTCTGTATTTTCTGGCAGTGTCAGAATAGGTGCACTAGTCAATCTCCTCTTGAGTTCGCTGAAGCTGTTCTCGCAGTCCTCTGTCCACTAAAATTTCTTGTTCTTCTTGGTGAGAGCTGTCAGTGGGGAGGCTATTCTGGAGAAGTCCTCTACAAACTTTCTGTAATATCCTGCTAATCCCAGAAAGCTCCTGATCTCGCTGGCGTTCTTAGGTCTCCTCCAGTTACTTACTGCTTCTATCTTGCTGGGATCTACCATAATACCATCCTTTGGGATGACGTGACCCAGGAAGGACACCTGATTTAGCCAAAACTCACATTTCGTAAACTTGGCGTATAGCTGGTTCTGCTGAAGGGTCTGCAATACTAGTTTCAGGTGCTCTGAGTGTTCTTCCTGAGTTCCTGAGTAGATAAGAATGTCATCGATAAACACAATAACAAACTTATCTAAATACTCCCTGAATACCCTATTCATGAGATCCATGAATGTAGCTGGAGCATTTGTCACGCCAAAAGGCATGACTACGAACTCGTAATGTCCGTATCTGGTCCTGAATGTTGTCTTCGGTATATCACCCTCCTTAACTCTGACTTGGTGATATCCTGATCTGAGGTCAATTTTTGAGAACACTGCTGCTCCCTTTAACTGGTCGAACAGGTCATCTATTCTAGGAAGAGGATACCTGTTCTTGATCGTGACCTGATTCAGTGCTCTGTAGTCTATACATAGCTGCATGCTTCCATCCTTCTTCTTCACGAATAGCACAGGCGCTCCCCATGGTGAGTGACTAGGGCGTATGAAGCCCTTGTCAAGTAGCTCCTGTAGCTGCTCATGAAGTTCCTTTAGTTCTGCTGGAGCCATGCGGTAGGGCGCTTTGGAAATAGGATTGGTGCCGGGGAAGATCTCTATCTCAAATTCAATCTCCCTGACTGGTACTAGGCCTGGTAACTCTTCAGGGAAGACTGCTGGATAGTCACATACAACTCGGACCTCTGCTAGCTGTTGGTCCTCGTCCTGGCTGGTAGTGACTACATGTGCTAGGTACCCGCATCCGAATCCATCAACCGTGCCTTCATGGTGAGAGAAATTTTAAGCTTTCCTCTTTGGTTCTCGATGTACTCGAGCGTATACCTTGGGTTGGAATACAACTTTCTTTACGGCACTCTATGGAAGCACCATATTTGATCGGAAAGTCCATCCCAAGGATGACGTCGTAGTCGACCATTTCTAGCGGATCGGATCACAAAGAGTTCCGATCTGCTATAATGGCCTTTGCTGAGCCGATGCGTGGATGCCATGACCTCTCCTGAAGGTAACGTCGAGGCCGACCTGAGTATCTCTGGGGTATTTCTAATTTCTCGGAGAACACCACGGCTATATATGAATGGGTTGCCCGATGTCAAATAGAACAGTAGCACTATCTTGAAAAATGCTAATCGACTGCCGAGGCATTTGCTACGTCCTCTCGGTGAGTGAGTAGATCCTCGCGTTCGCCATAGCGGAGGGGCTTCTAATCGCCCTGGCGATGAGTGGACCTTCTAGGCGGCTGCGTCGATGTGGCGGTGGTGGCTGCATCTTGGATCTGCTGTGGTGAGGAAGACCGGTCTTGTTCGACGCTTGGCCATGTGCCCTTCTTGTCCACATTCAAAGCATCCTCGTGTGGCCTTGCGACAAACCCCTGGGTGGAATCTCCCACAAGTGGCACACTTTGGATAACTAGGTCGCTTGCTAGATGGCCCTCCTTTTGAGTCACTCCCTGATTTGCGCTTGCTGTTGGAGTTCCCTTTCCAGTTAGAGCTGTGGCCTTGCTGTTTTTGAGTGTGAGAGTTTCCTTGGCCCTTGGACTCTGAGGAGACTTGCTTCTGCTGCCTCATGCTGTTCTGGTAATGTTCTGTGGTCAAGGCACTGCTCACTAACTCCTCTGTGGTTTGTGGCCTATGTATGCCACCCGCCACGATCACTGCTATCTCTGGCCTCAGCATCTTGAGCATCAACCTGATCCGTTCCTTTTCTGTGCTGACTAGCTCTGGGCACAGACGAGCCAACCTGTTGAATTTCTTCACGGCTTCCTCAACTGATAGGTTGCCCTGACGAAACTCAGTGAACTCGTCATAGTGGCGGTTTGTAACCCGCATATGAAAGAACTCCTCAAAGAATTCCTTCTCAAAGTCAGCCCATGTCATCTGGTTCACTGGGCGCTTCGTTCTGATTCTTTCCCACCACATGCGTGCGTCTCCTGTCAGGCAGAAGGAGGCACACTTCACCTTCTCGTGTTCCGGCCAGTCCAGAAGCTCCATCGTGCTCTCCAGTGTCTTGAACCATGCTTGTGCATCCCATGGTTCACTAGTGCCTGAGAAGTTCTCTGTCGCTGCCACTGGATCGGATAGGCTTCCTTTCTTGGCTCATCTGCTGGGACTACTGGTGCTGGTATTGGGGCTGTTGGTGCTGTAGGCTGGTGGTGGAACCTCTAAGACTTCGGAGTCGTCAGATTCGACTGTGGGGGTGTTCTGCTGATTCGCCTTTAAGGTGGCTATCTCCTGTTGCTGTTCAGCGAGCTGCTGCTGTAACTGAGCCACTAGTGCTGTAAGGTCTGGAGGAGGCACTGAACTGCCTGCCTCTTGCTGGGGCTCAGTAGCTAGTGCCCTTCTAGCTGGGCGTCCTCGTGCCATTTCTAAAGACATGGAGAACATAGGTATAACTAACACTATCACAGTTATCTAACTACTGATATCATGTTTAAACTATCACGTACTAACAAGCAGTAGGTATATAAACATGAACTGTAATAATAACAAGAAGCATAAATGAAGTAGAGGTGTTCTTACTTGGAAGCTGTAGGCACAATGCTGATGTGTGTGTAGGAAGTATGGAACACTGCTCTGATACCACTCTGTAACGACCCGCCTTCTACTACTAGGCTGTAAGGCGAATCGCTACAGTTATTGCTAAACTATGCTGTGCGGAAAGCTAGGCTAATTAAAAAATTTTCTACTAAACTGATCAAAATTTAATGCTCTGGGTGTACCTAAGGGTTGTACACTTGCTAGGGGAGACAACCTATGCCTCGCGGATGACCTACTAGCTGTAATCAGGCATTTCAATCGATCCACAGATCGATTGGGCTGTCGGATCGATCACGGGATCGATCCAGCTTGATACTGGCACGGTAGGAGTCTCTGGATCGGTCGGCTGACCGATCCACAAGCTTTCTCTTCTCCTTTCGCTTCTGTACGCACCTGGATCGGTCTGCCGACCGATCCAGGAACTCACTGATCGGTCGGACTGACCGATCAGTGAACCTCCGTGCGCCTGCTGCGTTGGGCGCGGCTGGATCGGTCTAGCGACCGGTCCAGGAGCACCCTGATCGGTCGGTAGACCGATCAGTTCACCTCCCGTGTCTCTGTTCGCCTCTGGATCGGTCAGCTGACCGATCCATGAGGATACAGTAGCATACTGTATCTGTCTGGATCGGTCGGCTGACCGATCCAGTGACACAGCCAGGCCCTGATCGGTCTGGAGACCGATCAGAGTTCTGATTTTGAATCTGAACTCTGATTTCAGCCCCTGGGTTGTGCCAAGACTCCACCTATCAACTATCCCATGCATGATAACTATTTTAACAACATGTAATAACAATTTTAAACTTAAGCTAGAGCAAGGTTCACTGGTTCATGGCATTTTAAGTCACTAAACACATTTAACAATTGAAAGTGTATGAAAGTAAAAACTGCTAGAGTTCTAATTGGTTAAACTTGCTAAGTCCCCTAAGGACCTATGATTCCGGTTCCTGCCACACACACCATCTTTGCATTGCCCTCCAGCTTCCTCTGTTAGTCCATTTTCCTTTTTCCTGTATCTGCAGTATAAGGAAAATAGTATCTGTAAGCCAAAAGCTTAGTAAGAAACCATCTACCTCACAAAAACATGCGGCGATGCAAATATGCTTTGAAATCATGTTGTTTAAAACATATGCTGATTGTACTGAATAAACTAAGTATGGCATGGTATAGAAGCATACAATCATGGCAAAGCAACCAAATAAACACTGAACTGAATATAGGCTAAACTGACTGGAACTAAATCGGTAACTGGAAACAAACTCAACTAGCACCACTGATTTTGAGTTTTGAAATCTAATACATAATAAGTGAAAATACTAAACATGCTGTTGGGCCCGACAACTGTACTTGCTGTGCGCGCATCCCTACTAGACCCGGGGTTGCAAGTCCCGAATTTAGCAGGGTTGTCTAGGCTATCTGAACCTAGGGACGACTGTGGAAGTCCAACCCAATGGATATCTAATCCAGTACAGTGCCACTGAAAATAAAATACTAATATCTATAGCTAACTGATATAACATGTTGTTTCTATGTTATCTGAACCTAGAGCTAGGTTATCTGAACCTAGAGGCGACTGTGGGAGCCCACCCATTGGACCGTAGTCCCATAAAACTGAACTAAACTAATGTGCTGGTTTAAATGCCTCTAATGCATCTAACTGAGCTATTAAACATAACTGAGGTGGTATTTAGCTACACTAACATTTTTACCGAACACTTGGTGTGCTCCAACTCTCTCCTCTAATAGGGAGATCACCTCTAGGCACCCGACAACGTCTAGAATCTCCAACTAAAGGAGAACAACGTGTCCGGCCCGTCTAGAGGTGTTCAACTAGATCCCTAAATCCTCGAGGAGGGTTAAAACACACCCTATGTGCCGAAAAACCTGCATATAGCTAAATCTAACAGTATGCAATCAAACGAAAGCTATTATACTGCAGGTGAGGGGTTTCTTACCTCTTGATCGTAATTTCTTACGATTCTATTCGCTAGAGTTCCGGTGGAGGTGATCCTCTCGACGATCCGATCACGTCTTCGCGTTCCTCAAGCGGAGAAGAACCTCTTTCGTGTTGGAGTCGTCGCCGGAAGGTGATCCGAGAGCCCTCGGGATTTGGGCGCCGAGAGAGGGAGAGGAAGAGGTGTGGGCGGCGGTGAGGTTTCTTTTTTTTTTGGAAGAGGGATAGGTCACGGTGAAAATAATGTGCCGAACCAAAACAAAATAACCCAACTCCCACTTAACCTTCCTTTTTATACTAAAGACTTAATTCGCCCAACTCCAATATAAATTTTATTGGTTCCCTTTCCTTTCAGCACGGCCCTGCTGGGTTCAACTGGTTCCCAACATTATCCCTAAGCCATAGGTCTCGGGTTCGATTCCCGCCTAAGCTATTTTGCGGTTCTAATTATTTTTGCTACTTCCGTTACTTGGAAAATTCCGGAAAAATATCTACAATTCCAGAAAAATAACAGAATATTTCTAAAATAGTTTTGAGAATTTTTCGGGCGTTACAGCTACTAATCTGACTTTATTTCTTACTATTTCACCCTTATCATCCAATTTATTTCTAAATACCCATTTAGTGTCAATTATGATTTTATTTATGAGTTTAGGTACTAGTTCCCAGATCTGGTTTCTTTCAAATTGGGCTAACTCCTCTTACATTGCTAATATCCAGTCTGGGTCAAGTAGGCCTTCTTCTATAGTCTTGGGTTTAATCTTTGAAATAAGGACTATCTGACTTAGGTTTCTATAGGATGATCTAGTTCGTACTCCTAGGGTTAGGTCACCCAAAATTTGGTCAGATGGGTGTTTGAAACTTATCTTAGAAGGTCTTGTTTCAGGATCAACAGCTAGTTCTTTTGACTCTTTAGGTTTAAATTGAATATCTTCATCATCTTCTATGTTTCTTGTATTAATATTTTTTATATTTTGATTAATATTTTCTTTTATTGAATTAGATAAGTTATTTTCTTCATCAAAAATCAAATTAGTTGTTTCTTCAACTTTTAGGGTATTTTTATTATAGACTTTATAAGCCCTACTGGTTATGGAGTACCATAAAAAAAATTCAGGGGTTGATTTTGATGTAAATTTTTCTAAGTAGTCCTTAGAGTTTATAATGTGAACTTTACATCCAAACACCTTTAAATAGTTTACGTTGAAGATTTTATTATAATATATTTCATATGAAGTTTTGTTCTGAAATTTATTGATTAAAATCCTATTTTGAATGTAACAGGCTGAATTTATTGCCTCAGCCCAGAATTGTTTATTCAGGTTGTATTCATTTAACATGGTTCTAGCGGCTTCTTGTAGGATTCTATTTTTTCGTTCTACTAGATCATTTTGTTGGAGGGTTCTAGGGCATGAGTACTCATGTTTGTATCCATTTATTTCACAAAATTCAGTAAATTTATTATTTTCAAATTTTCCTCCATAATCACTTCTAATTCTTTTAATTTTAGTATCTTTTTCATTTTCTATTGACTTGCAAAAATTATTAAAGATTTCATCTTTAGTTTTTAGAAATTTTACCCAAGTAAATCTTGAGTAGTCATTAATTATAACTAAATAATATTGGTTCTTTGCTTAGTGACTTGACTCCATATGAATCAAACAGGTCTAAGTGTAGGAGCTCAAGTATCGAGTTAGTTCTATTTAAGTTGGTTAACTTGTGGGTTGACTTGGTTTGTTTACCTTGTTGGAAAGCATTACAAATTGTAGTTTCTATAAATTTTAATTTGGATAAACATCTAACTAAGTCATTTTGACTTATTTTTAAAATGAGTCTAGTATATGTGTGACCCAGTCTTCTGTGCCACAACTTGGTTTCCTTTTGTTGTGTCAGGAGACACTTTAGTGAGGAAATTGGTAGGGCAATTGTATAAATGTTTTGTTTCCTAGTTTTTAAGTAAAATTTCAGGATTTTTAATATTTTTAATTAAACACTTAGATTTTGAAAATGTGATTAAGTACCCAGAGTCACATAACTGACTAATGCTAAGTAAATTAAAATTTAATTTATCAACCAATAGAACTTTTTGAATAATAAAATCGGAACTCAGTTCTATATTACCTGTTTCGATTATCTTAAGTTTTTCGTTGTTATCAAACGCAACTGACCCTAAGTTCTTGAGTTGTAGCTTAGTGGATTTCAATCTGTCTCCAATCATGTGTCTGGAGCATCCACTATCTAACATCTATTGATCCAAATCTTTATGTTCCTACACATAAAGTATTTGATTTGGTTCAATTTGACGGATCAAAAGATAGTTTGATTGAAATTAGCTCCTTACTACTCCATCTCACCTAGTCTAGATTGTCAAACATGTTATTCCTATAGGTGACTGTGAGATGGTTTTGTGTTTAATTGAATTTATTAAGTTATGAATTGATTAGACTTAATAAATCAGATTTATTAGATTAGATTTATTAAATTAGATTAAATTATTAATTAAGATTTTATTAACTTAGATTTATTAAATAATTAAGATTTTATTAAATTAGATTATTAATTAAGATTTTATTAACTTAGATTTATTAAATAATTAAGATTTTATTAAATTAGATTAAGATTTTATTGATTTGTTAATTAAGAATTGTTAAGTGATTAATTAAGATTTATTAAGTGATTAATTAAGTTTGTTAATTAAGATTTATAAAGTGATTAAGTAAATTAGATTTATTAAATGATTAATTAATTCTAAATTTTACCTAAGTCCATCTCACTCTTTTCTAAATTATCAATCAGAGAACCTTATAGGTTTTTATAAGGTGGTTAATTTTATCTTTGATTTAGGTTATCATCTAAGGATTGATTTACATTTGAGTTAGATTCAGGTTTTATAATCAGTCAATTAAATATTCATTTCAAAGATTGACTTCCAAGCTATGGCGAGGCACCAGGCCTTCTTGGGTATGAGATCATCCACCACTTCTAGACAAAGCTTTTCAAAGAAATTGGATATTTAATTTCTTTTTTGAAACCCTTAGGTCTAACTAATTAAGTATAAATCATGCCTAGGTCCTTATCTAGCTTAGTCTAAACATGCATAATAAAGCAGTAAAAACAAGCATCAAACAAATTTATCGATAAAGATGGTCTTTCTATTGGCTCCCCTGGATCATAACCTCGATAGGGTCTATCAAGGTAATGGATCTGATCCTTGGGGATCCAATATTGACCAAGTCCAACTTGATTAACCAAGTTCGACTTGGGGACCCATGCTTGGACTATTTTTCTATTAGTTCTATTTACAAGTGATAAGTAATACTTATAATTTCATTTAGCCTTAAATCCAAGTCTGGATTTGTTGTATACGACTCTTTATTTTCTAAAAATCAGATCTAGATTCTTGGAACCCAAGGTAAACCGTTCCAATATGTCCTTAAGTTCTTTAACTTGAGTTTTCAAATTAGAATTTTCTTCCTCAAGTTGTTAGACTTGAGTTGAACTTCCATTTTGAACTAGCTCAGTCAAAGAACTAAGTTTAGTCTCCTCCTTAAGAAGTGTTATCTCCTTTTGGAGTGACTTGACCCAAACATTGGATTTAGCTAACTTACGTAAAAGATAATTAACTAAATTATATAATTTGTCTGGCTGAGAAGATCTTACAGTGGGGCTAGGCCCTTCAGAAATGGATACGGATCCGTGGCTTCGCTCGGACTCGATTTCTGATTTGTCAATTTGTTCCCAGGACGTAAGTGCGAGGAAGCTCGTCTATTCGAGCTCTTCGTCAGAATCTTCGGAGGAAGACTCATCCCACGTCGTCTGTAGTGCTTTCCTCTTCTTTTGCTTCTTCGATTTCTTTTGATTCGGACAATTGGCTCTGATGTGTCCCTTCTTGTTGCATCCATAGCAGGTTACCTCGGACTTTGCTCTTGGACTTGATTGTATTGTCTTGGACTGAATCACCTTCTTGATGTCCTTCTTGGTGAATCTTTTTTTCTTCTTGGAAAGCTTTTGTACAAGGTTGACAAGTTCGGCTACTATCTCATCGTCGTCGTCTTCTGAGTCCAGTTCTTCTTCTTCAGACTCAGGTTCAGTTCTACGCCTTGCCTTTGCTTCTTGCATTATTCTTGTACCTGCAATCAAGGCAATACCTTTCTCAGCCGGAGTAGTATTAGTCTGCTCATGTAACTCAAATTCAAAAAATAATTCATCTAATTTAATTAATAACAAATCCTCAGACACTTTGTAAGCATCTACCATGGATGCCCACAAGGTGTTCCTCGGAAATGCATTTAATGCATACCTGATGACATCGTGGTTTACTACCTTTTGTCCGATCATGTGGAGTCCATTCAGCAATTCTTGTATGCGAGCATGAAGCTGGCTCGCTGACTCACCTTCCTGCATTTTTATATTATATAATTTATTCAAAATTAAATCACGCTTACTTACTTTCGTCTCGGAAGTGCCTTCATGCAGCTTGATCAACTTCTCCCATAGCTCTTTCATGCTTGAGAATGGGTCGACTCGGTTGAGCTCTTCTTTGGTTAAACCGCATTAAAGGGTGCAGGTTGCTTTGGCATCAGCCTCAATTTTCTTCATCAAGCTGGAGTCCCAGTTCTGGCATGACACTAGTTTTCCATCATCGTCGAGTGCAAGTTCGAGACCTGTTTGGATAATTATCCACATCTTGACTTGCGTCTTGAGGTGGTAGTCCATTCGGCTCTTCCAATAGCCAAAATCCTCACCAGAGAAGAGGGGAGGACGTGCAATGCTATACCCTTCTTGGTGGGCCATTTAAAAATCTAGCATGACAAAAAATAGGAAAACTTGTTCTAAGACTTGGTCTTGAATTAGCAGTGCGGGAATAAGAAAATATAATAAAAACTCGAGTGGTGTTTACACCAACTTCGAGAAGCAAAAGAATTCGATCGATAAAACAAATCGGAAGGCGATAATTTTACTGATTCCGATTGACTCTGAAAATTCACAAAATTATCACAAAAAAATTACTTGAATGGTGGTTTCACCGATTCGAAGCGACCCTGCTCTGATACCAATTGTAGGATTAAAAGCGCTAAAGGGGGGTGAATAGCGCTCGTGGCTATTTTGTTCGTTTAGAGTAAAACACGCAGTAGAATATAAAAATAAGTAAAAAGCAATCTCTAATACTTTTGGTTACTTGGTTCTGAGCCTGTGTCGACTCATACTCCAAAGCTCGCACGTAAGAGTGCTTTCGATGGACAATCCACTATCAATTCCGAATAAGTACAAGTAAGTGATTACAATATTAAAAACAACTCCAAAGTAAAGAATACCGACACCTACATATCAGAAGATTCTTGTTCTTAATTGTCGCGGAAGCTTCGGGGAGTCGTGGAAGTGTTTTCTCAGTAGCGCGTAAGAGATGAAGTCATTCTGAATGTTGTTTTGAAGCTTCTAGTCAAGGCTGCCTTTATAGGACGTTCCAGGCTCCTGGACCACGTGGCTCGGCCACTCCGCACGCGCCACATCAGCTTAGCGATAACTTTTGGGTTCTGGGTGCCTGGACCGACTCCGGGCTCCCGGACTAGCTCGGGCCGCCCGGACTCCGGGCGCCCGGACCACCTTTCTTCAGCCCTTGTTTTCTGCAAAATAAAGTTAGTCCAGGCAAAAATAATATACATATAACATGAAATTATGACAACCTCTGACTGTCCGGTCCTAACTTTGAGTTTTGACGAAATTCTAGGTCGAACAGAAGCCTACTATTCCCTCGCTAGGGAGCGTATCCTCATCTACTCCTTTCAAGAAAGTTTACCTGTTACCAGCTTGGTCCTCCAGACCGATTGAACTTTCTGCGTAGGGTTACCACCCCCTAAGACTTAGGGTTACTGTTGGTCCCTTTGGAGGCCGGCAAGAGGGGAGGGGTGAACTGTCCTACAAAATAAGACAACCCTTTCTCGGATTTTCAACTAAATAAAAGCACTTGTAATTAAAATAAAGAGACTAATAAAAAAAACAAACAAACACAAGGAAGTTACTTGATTTGCAATCAGGAGATTGCTAATCCAAGGAAAATATAGCGAACTATCTGATGTCTCCTTCGGGTGGAGTAGCCTCTTACAGCGTTAACAGCACAGACAAAAAAAATAAAGCATAGAGAAATCGATTACAAGTGAATTGAATAAACTGTGCAGATAAGTGTTATATTTATAGCACTGTTCGGGGTGCCCCGAAGGGTTCCGGGCGCCCTGGGGGATAAAATTTTATCCCCCAATGTACAGATCGCGGTTTGACCGCGATCTGGAAAATATCCAGGTCCGGGCGCCCCAGACCAGGAAAGTCAACAGGGTTGACTTTTTTTGGTCCGGGACCTTTTTCCGGTTCAGCTCGTCTCGGCTCGGGTTTCTCGCTCCGGCTCCACTAGCTTGGGTGATCTCGGCCATCCGGAATAGGGCTCACCCGAACCCAAGGTCCGGCCTTCTCCTCGAGCAGCCTTCCTCTCCAGCTTCTCGTCCCTCGGAGTCGTCGCATGGTTCCTTCTCGTCCGCCAGCGTACTCATCCGCAGCTCTCCGTCCCTCGGACGCACCAAGCCCGTCGGCTCTCTCTCCCGTGTCGTCCTTCTTGCTAGCTACGTCTCTTGCTCCCCGAGCAATCTTCCGCTTCGGCTTCTTGTCCCTCGGAACTAGCGCACCCTTCCTTCTCGTTCGTCGGGGTACTCTTCCGCGGCACCTCATCCCTCGGGCGCACCAAGCTCGTCGGCTCTCTCCCCGTGTCGTCCTTCTCGCTAGCCGCGTCTTCCGCTTGACTTCCTGGCTCCTAAGCTCCTACACACTTAGACACAGGGTAAAAATACCACATGATCTATCTTAACTTATTTGATCACATTAAAATAACTTGGGGTTCCAACAATCTCCCCCTTTTTGATATGAGCAACCCAAGTTAAGCTAGGGTAATAAGACATGATAATAAAACAATTAATATTGCAATAAAGTGCAAACAGATAGGAAAATTTTAAAAATAACAATTTCTCTATCTCCTAGCTCCTAGACTTATACTTTTTCTTCTCTCCCTTTGATCACATAAAAAATAGGGTTAAAAAAAATATAAGTGTTAAAACTTAGAAAATATTTAAAAAATTATTTCACTGATTTTCTAGAAAAGCATTTCTAAGTCAAAATTCTAAGTTAGATATTTTGTAACAAAAATTTTCAATTTAAATCTTTGAGAATTTTCTAAGTGTAAAAATATTTTTGAAAGATTTAAAAAAATATTTGATAAACTTTTTTTTAAACATTAATTAAGTCTAATTTTAATGCTTTACCAGAAATTTAATTAAATATTTTATTTCAATATTTTGGCTTCCAGTTAGTGGCGAGGCACTAGGCATTCTTGGTTATTGGAGCAACAACCACTTCCTTAGACAAAGTCTCATAAAGAAATTAAATGTTTAATTTTCTTACTGAAAATGCAAAGTCTAATTTTAATTTTTAAATTAAATAAGTTTTTGGAATCTAATAGAGGTTCCTTCCTACAGGGTTAATCAAGTATTTTCTGGGCACATAGGATTTTTATATTTTTCTGATTTAATTTTGGTGAAACCTATAGTACCAATTTAATTCTCTATCATTTTTAAAATCAGAAATATTTGAACAGGTAGGCTTTTTCAAATTTTCTATTTCTTCTTTTAATTTATCATTTTCAAATTTTATTTTATCAAAGTCTTCTATTAGACAAAATTTTGCCAAAATTCTTTTTATTTCTAAAATTTTATTTTTTAATTTAGTATTTTTATTTTCTAATTTGTACATGGATTTTGTCATAGCCTTAATACCAAAATAAAGCTGATCAGGAGGTAAGAAGCATACCTCACTTACCATATCAAACTTGAAGTCTGACTCTCCTCCTGTTTCGCTGCATTCATCTGAAGTCGCTCCCCCTTCATTGATGCTGGGTTCCGATGTCCTTTGCCCTTCATAGCTCGCCATCAGTGCTAGTCCGACATATTATTGTACTTCGAATTCAGATGATGAAGTGTCGTTCCAAGTGGCTTATAGAATCTTGTGCTTCTTGGGTATATCTTGACTTTGTCCTTCTTTAATTCTGGGCAATCTTCTTTAAAGTGTCATTCCTTTTGACACTGGTAACAACGAACCCTTCTTCTATTTCTTGGATTTTTCTTATTCTGCATTTCTTTAAATTTATTAGATCGAAAGATTTTTTAAAATTCCTTACCATATATGCTTCTTGGTCATCTTCTGAGTCTGACTCGGGTTCATCCTTCTTGGTTGCGTTCAGCGCCATAATCTGGCTTGAGTCTTTTGTTATCCCTGCACATCTGGTTTCATGTAATTCAAGAGTAGAAAATAATTCCTCTAAAGTACTTACCTCCAGATCCTTTGAAATATAGTAGGCATCGATGACTGAGGTCCATTCTGGAGTTCTGGGAAATGCGTTGAGTGCGTAGCATATGGTATCCCAGTTGGTTACCGTTTCACTGAGTTTCTCGAGACCGGTAATTAATTCCTTTACCTTCGCGTGTAGATCGGCTACCTTCTCACCTTTTTCCAGACGGATGTTTGTCAGTTTGTTCCGAAGGATGTCTCTTCTGGCGAGCTTGGCTTCGGATGTGCCTTCGTGGAGTTCTAGAAACTTCTCCCAGAGTTCTTTGGCCGACGAGTAGCTTCCGATGCAGTTGACTTCTTGAGGCGGCAGCACGCTCAGCAAGTGATACTCCGCTCAGTTATTTGCTACGGAATCATTCTGCTCCTTTTTCGTTCAAAGACTTTCTTCTTTTTCTTCTCCATTCTAATTTGTAGGAGCTACAAAACCGTATTTTTATTATTAAATGAATTTCGAAATCAGTTTTTAGAAATACCTCCATACGATGCTTCCAATGTGCGAAGTCCCCCTCGAATTTTGGTGGAACGATGCTTGGTCCGACCATCTCATTGCTTCGATCGGCGGTTAGTCCTCCTAAAGCATCCTTGCTCTGATACTACTTATTGGTCCCTCTGGAGGCCGGCAAGAGGGGAGGGGTGAATTGCCCTACAAAATAAGACAACCCTTTCTCGGATTTTCAACTAAATAAAAGCACTTGTAATTAAAATAAAGAGACTAATAAAAATCAAACAGACACAAGGAAGTTACTTGGTTTGCAATCAGGAGATTGCTAATCTAAGGAAAATATGGCGTACTATCTGATGTCTCCTTCGGGCGGAGTAGCCTCTTACAACGTTAACAGCACAGACAGAAAAGTAAAGCACAGAGAAATGGATTATAGGTGAATTAAATAAACTGTGCAGATCAGTGCTATATTTATAGCACTGTTCGGGGCGCCCCAAAGGGTTCCGAGTGTCCGGAAGGGTTCCGGGCGCCCAGAATGATTCCGGGCGCCCGGACTAGGAAAGCCAACAGGGTTGACTTTTCTCGGTCCGAGACCTTTGCTCCGGTTCAGCTCGTCTTAGTCCGGGTTTCTCGCTCCGGCTCAACTAGCTTGGGTGATCTCGGCCATTCGGAATATGGCTCACCCGAACCCAAGTTCCGGCCTTCTCCTCGAGCAGCCTTCCTTTCTGGCTTCTCGTCCCTCGGAGTCGTCGCGTGGTTCCTTCTCGTCCGCTAGCGTACTCATCCGCAGCTCTCCATCCCTTGGATGCACCAAGCCAATCGGCTCTCTCCCCGTGTTGTCATTCTCGCTAGCCGCATCTTCCGCTCAACTTCCTGTGCTCCTAAGCTCTTGTACATTTAGACACATGGTCAAAATACCACATGACCTATCTTAACTTCTTTGATCACATCAAAACAACCTTGGGGTTCCAACAGTTACCACCCTTTAGGGTTTTCTCCAGTCTAAGATTACCACCCCTAGGACCTAGGGTTATCAGCCCCTAGGGTTTTCCACCTACCAAACCGCAGCTAGGACTTTTCTTCACCTAGGGTTACCTCCCCCTAGGACCTAGGGTTACCTTCCCCTAGGGTTTTCCACCTGCCTAGAATCCACTAGGACTTTTTCCTAAGATAACTTTGGACTTTCCTGCAATCTCAATGAGCCTTGTTTGATAATAAATAACCTTAACTTTGAACCCTTTGTCATTATCAAAACCCAGGTTCGATCGTTGGATACTTCCTGCACCAACAAAAGTATGCACACAACTCTAGAGATGAAGTAGAAGAACATAAAAGGTTTTGAAATTGAGTATCTCAAAAATACTTGAGAATATGAAGAACAACAATCCAATGAATTGTAGTTGGTGCAGTGACAAATTGACTAGCAATATGAACATCATACGCAATATCTGGATGAGTCACGGTGAGATAAACCAAACTCCCAACAATAGTTTGGTACAAACTAGGATCCGACATAGGTGAGACATCAGATGGAGAATACCGATAGCATTAGTCTCAATAGAAGTATCAACATTTCTATTATCAATAAGACATGCATGCTCAAACAGATCAAATATATACTTTGACTGAAATAAAAGATAACCTTTTGACGAATATGAGACCTCAATACCCAGAAAGTAGCGTAGTATACCCAAGTCTTTCATAACAAAAATCAGGAAATTCGACAAGTTACCAAACGTCATTGTCCGCCATAGACTTCAACTCTTCTTGCATGATGTTAATCCACCTTTCAGGGTTAGAGCATTGTTTGACTTCTTGGAAAGATGTATGATCACTCTCCAACCCTATGTCAAAATCATGCTCTTGGAGATAAATATAATCACGAGAATTCGTGGTTCTCCGTTCTCTTGTAGATCGCCTTAAAGGCACTTGTGTTTGAGGTGGTTGAGGTACTTGCTCATCAATATGAGGCAATACTTTAATTTCAATGATAGGTTCCTCCAATTGCATTGGAGATGTCATGGGAATATCTTGGTTCACTACGCTCACTGGATGTGTGATACCCATAATGTGTAGTATGGTAACCATACTGCTACTGATCGCACTAGTAGTAACCACAGGAGGATCGTCAATGATTTCCTCAAAAGATACTTCCCAGATTTTATTACTCCCACTGTCCTCAATGAACTTGACATTTCCCGTTTCAAAGAAGGATTTATTAAAGGGATCATAAAATTTATACCCTCTTGACTTCTCAGAGTATCCTATAAAATTACAGCTAACCGTTCTTGAGTCTAGTTTCCTTTTATTAGGCTTCTAAGGCCTAGCTTCAGCTAGGCAACCCCAGACGTGTAAGTGCCTAATGCTAGGCTTCTTACCCGTCTACATCTCGAATGGGGTTTTAGTTACTACCTTACTAGGTACTCTATTGAGTAGGTAAACTGCAGTCTTGAGTGCTTCACCCCACAAGAACTCTGGTAGAGAAGTGAAAGTCATCATACTTCTTACCATGTCTTTTAGGGTTCGATTGCAACGCTCAACTATACCATTCTGACTAGGTGTACCAGGCATGGTATACTGAGGCACAATTCCACACTCAGTAAAGTAATTCGCAAAAGGTCCTAGACGTTGTTCACCTGATCCATCATATCGACCGTAATATTCACCTCCACGGTTAGATCAGACAACTTTAATTTTCTTACCTAGTTGAAGTTCAACTTCGGCTTTGAAAATTTTGAACTTGTCCAAAGATTGCGATTTCTCATGAATAAGGTATATATATCCAAATATGGAATAGTCGTTTATGAAGCTTGATCCTGTCCGAATCGCTGAATCAATGGACGCTGGGCACGTGGCGCTCTCCTTGTCGCTGACGTAGATCTTCGGCCGGTCGGACGACGCTCTGGCGAACCTGCAAAGAAGTCGGGCCGGGAAGGGGTTCCCGGCGACGACCCTCTGACGCTCAAGTCAGGCAAGTGGGCAACAAAGAGGTGGCTTCGAATAACTAAGAACGCATACCTCCGTCGAAGGATGAGAGTCTTTATATAGGGCTGTGGAGAAGCGGGTGCACACATACCGAGGTGTACACGTGTCCTCAGCCCATACCCAAGTAAAGGCCTGTCGGTGAGCTTACCTGACCCCATACTGCTACAGTCCAAGCACGTCTTCGATGGGACAGCGGAATCCCTGGTCGTAAGATTTGGAGTATGGGCGAATTATAGAGTATGCCCGCTGTCAGAAGACGTCCCTTGTCCTTTTCTCCTTACTCCCTACCGGGCGTCCGACCGGCCAGCATTCGTCTTACGTCCGGCCGGTCATATATAGAGGTCTACTTGGGAGATTCTTGACAACGGGCTCTGTGGAGGTTGTTAGCAGTATGTTACTTTATATCTTTGGCCGAGTGTGACATCCGCTCGGCCCTGCGATCCTGTTCAATCGAGCGCCGGAACCCCGACCCCTGTCGGGGCGCCTTTTGCCATCGGTCATTCATCGGTCGGCCGGCCGGGAGGTCGGACTATCCTTCTCTGGTCGGCCGGCCGGTCCGCCCTTCTCCGGTCGACCACCTGGCCCTTTGACTTCCACGTGGCGTTGACCCCTCAAAATGGGGGTCCCCTGTTCTAACCGCCGGATCACTTGCCTCCCCTTCAAGTCTAGTCGAAGGAGGCAATTAGTCCGACTGACTGGACTGAGAGTTTGGCCGGGTGGCTCCTTCGTGCAATTATCCTCCGCTCGGCTTTCGCAGGGATGGCTGTAAGGTTAGTCAACAACAACATTCCTCGGAACTTCTCGTAACTCGCGCCAATCTTCGACATTAAGGCTGAGCACGCGCTTAATAAATGCATCGAATGACTGAATGCCACATGGCGCACTGTCGTCATCGTACGGCGGCGGCGTGGTCGAGCGACGAGATCGAGGCGGTTTGAAATGAACAGCCAGATGTGTGCCTTGAGCCCCGTGACCTGGATCCAACGGTGGAGGCCGTCCGGCCTCCGCCCTATAAAATTTTCGCTTTCTCCTCTGTTGCTTCACTTCTTCTCTCGCGTGCCCCGGTTATCCCTCGCGTTCTAGAGCTCCGACGATCGTGTTCTCCTGTTTCCGGCGATCCCCAGTGTCTCCCTTCGATCTTCCTTCTTTTTCGTAAGGTTCTCCTCTTTCCTTTCTTGTTTCCGGTGCTTTCCTTACATTTCTTTCTCCAGTTTTTACTCCCGGGGTACTGTTCCGGCACCCTCTTCTTGTTTTTGTCTTTTTATCTTTCCTGCTTTCATCCGCTCGGCCAATGGCTAGTTTTTCTTACCCTGAAGACCGGTCCCTCGGCCCATGGTACACCACCATGCAGTCCCGATTCGACCAGCGTGATTTTGATGTTCTGACAGACAATTTTGACATCCCTGGCGATTTTGAACTTCTTTTAGCCGGTCCCTCCGCTCGGCCCCACAGGCCGCCGCGCGGAGCCTTCTGTGTCTTCCGCGACCAGTTTACCGCTGGTCTACGTTTCCCTGTACATCCTTTCATTATAGATGTTTGTAACTTTTTCGGTGTTCCGCTCGGCAGTCTAGTACCCAACACTTTTCGCCTTCTCTGCGGGGTTGTCGTTTTGTTCAAAATCCACAACATCCCCCTCCGACCGGACATCTTTTTTTATTTCTATTACCCCAAGCAATCCGAGCCGGGCACCTTCATGTTCCAGGCTCGGCCCGGCCTAGTCTTTTTTAACAAACTGCCTTCTTCCAATAAACATTGGAAGGAGTATTTTTTCTATATCCGTATGCCCGAGCAGGCCAACTTCCCGACCAAGTGGCAGGTTAACCTACCCCCCACTCCCGAGCTGAAGAAATTCAAGACCCGACCGGACTACCTCCACGCGGCTAATATGCTAGCCGGTCTGCGGCTCGACATCAATAAGCTTCTTCACGAAGGAGTGATGTACATCTTCGGTCTGAGTCCCATGCGGACTCCCCTTCCGAGCAGCTTCGGTAAGAATTTAACTTGGGCATATACTTTGATTGCTAACTGATTTCTCTTCTTTCCTATGCAGCGGACATCGTCATGGAGTCGGTAATGGCCGGCATTTTGAAGAGAAAAGTGGCGGCGCTAGAAGCCGCGGCAACAAAGGAAATGGAGGCGCTCGGCATCCAGCCGGTCGGCTCGCACGAAGAAGAGAGCGGGACACATGCTGGGGAGTCGGCCGCTCAGGCTTCTCTCCCAGAGCCAGCGGCTGGGGCAACCCTCAGCCAGGAGCCCTCCGCTCGGGGTGACGGCTCAGCTCCAGAAGAAGAGCAGCCTCATCCGAAAAGGCGCCGAGTGGAGACTCCCGTCCGCTCAGCCACATCTGCTGTTCAACCCTCTGCCCGAGCCACTGCAAGTGCTCGCGGAAAGGATCCAGAGATTGAAGCCATTTCGTCCGATCGGACTCCTTCGGAATGGGACGAGCCGGAGGCCCCAATCGAGGCTATTCCGGTCAGCACCCTTCCGCCCCCTCAACCAGTCGGGCGTTCAACCATCCACTCTCAATTTTCGGCGCCGGCCTCTGATCCCCTTCCGGGAGCCGGTCGGACGACCCAAGGTCATGGCCGTACAATACGAGTCAGTCTTCATCTTCCCACGGAAGAACTGCTGCCAGAGGCTGACCAACCAACAGCGCCCGAGCATACCATCACTTTGAAGGGTCCACTAGCTGAGATGTGGGCCGACTCTCGGGCACGCGTTGCGCTCATCCCCCTTCGAAATTTGGCCAATAGCCATATGCAACAGGCCACGGGGGTAAGTTTATTTTCTCTTTTTTGTGTTTTGTATGCATTCCTTCCGATCGGCTAATAGCAACTTCTTATTTCTTTTGTCAGAGATGGGTGGAGGAGATTGCTGTCTCCAACCGCCTGGCCTTGGTAGATGAAGAACTAAGGCAACTGAAGGCGGCCGTCGGTCCGTCCGGCTCTAAAGGCCCCTCCTATTCTGAGCTGCAAAAGGAGCTGAAGAGAGCTCAAGATTTATTGGCGGCCAAGTAGAAAAAGACGGCCGATCAGGCCCATGCCTTGGCTGAGTCCGAGCGACAAGTCAAGTCGCTCGACACAAAAATAACCTTGGCCACCACTCGAAAAAACACGGCCATTTCCGACTTGGAGAAGAAGAACGTGGAGGCTCGGGGCCTGGAGCTGAAGGTAAAGGAGCTGACGGAGTAGCTTGATAGAGAGAGGGCGGGTTGTTCGGCCGACGCGGACAAGCTTCAAAATCTGAAGGATTCCCTTACTGCGTCCCAGACGGCCCTCAAAGAATATCAAGAGGTCGAGCCGAGTCGGGTCGCTGCCTTAAGACAGAGCTACATCCGGTCGCCTGAATTCTCGGAGAAAATCTGCGAGCGGATGTACACAGCCTTCGACTTGGCTATGACCGCCACCACTACGTATCTGAAGTCTAAGGGTCTTCTTCCGGAGTCCACTACTATTCCGGCCGGCGATCAAGTGGCGCTCCTGGACAACATTCCCAAGGATCTTTACGATTATATATAGAGTAGATATTTTTGTATGTAATTCGGCCGCTCGGCCAAAAACGATCCTTTTTTGTACTTAGGCCGCTCGGCCTAAAGTTTTATTTTCAATGCAAGGCTTTCCTTTCGCGTACTTTGTCTTTTTGCTAGTCAATGTGTGTGTTGTCCGCTCGTCTATTATCACACTTCTAGTATCCGAAAAGGATTTTTATGAAGTATTTGGCGTGACCCTTCCGCTCGGCTAAATATGTAATACTCCGAATACGTAACATTCCGCTTTGATAGCAGAGATCGTTCGCTAGATGCTGCTGAAATACCTTTGGGTACTGAGCCGAGCGGAACGCAGAGACAGTCGAACAACACCGACGGCGAGTTCCTTGGACACTCGCATCCTTTTTATTGCCCTCATCCGCTCGGATGATTTATAGACGCCGGCTCGTCTCTCGATATTTAACGTCGGAGCTCGACAGTATTCCGCTCGGATGATTTATAGACGCCGGCTCGTCTCTCGATATTTAACGTCGGAAGTTGACGGTCTTCCGCTCGGAGGATTTATAGACGCCGGCTCGTCTCTCGATATTTAACGTCGGAGCTCGACGGTCTTCCGCTCGGATGATTTATAGACGCCGGCTCATCTCTCGATATTTAACGTCGGAGCTCGACGGTCTTCCGCTCGGAGGATTTATAGACGCCGGCTCGTCTCTCGATATTTAACGTCGGAGCTCGACGGTCTTCCGCTCGGAGGATTTATAGACGCCGACTCGTCTCTCGATATTTAACGTCGGAGCTCGACGGTCTTCCGCTCGGAGGGTTTATAGACGCTGGCTCGTCTCTCGATTTTTAACGTCGGAGCTCGACGGTCTTCCGCTCGGAAGATTTATAGACGCCGGCTCGTCTCTCGATATTTAACGTTGGAGCTCGACGGTATTCCGCTCGGATGATTTATAGACGCCGGCTCGTCTCTCGATATTTAACGTCGGAGCTCGACGGTCTTCCGCTCGGATGATTTATAGACGCCGGCTCGTCTCTCGATATTTAACGTCGGAGCTCGACGGTCTTCCGCTCGGAGGATTTATAGACGCCGGCTCGTCTCGATATTTAACGCGGAGCTCGGCGGTATCCCGCCGGATGATTTATAGACGCCGCTCGTCTCGATATTTAACGTCGGAGCTCGACGGTCTTCCGCTCGGATGATTTATAGACGCCGGCTCGTCTCTCGATATTTAACGTCGGAGCTCGACGGTCTTCCGCTCGGAGGATTTATAGACGCCGGCTCGTCTCTCGATATTTAACATCGGAGCTCAACGGTCTTCCGCTCGGATGATTTATAGACGTCGGCTTGTCTCTCGATATTTAACGTCGGAGCTCGACGGTCTTCCGCTCGGAGGATTTATAGACGTCGGCTGGTCTCTCGATATTTAACGTTGGAGCTCGATGGTCTTCCGCTCGGAGGATTTATAGACGCCGGCTCGTCTCTCGATATTTAACGTCGGAGCTCGACGGTCTTCCGCTCGGATGATTTATAGACGCCGGCTCGTCTCTCGATATTTAACGTCGGAGCTCGACGGTCTTCCGCTCGGAGGATTTATAGACGCCGGCTCGTCTCTCGATATTTAACGTCGGAGCTCGACGGTCTTCCGCTCGGAGGGTTTATAGACGCTGGCTCGTCTCTCTATTTTTAACGTCGGAGCTCGACGGTCTTCCGCTCGGAGGATTTATAGACGCCGGCTCGTCTCTCGATATTTAACGTCGGAGCTCGACGGTCTTCCGCTCGGACGATTTATAGACGCCGGCTCGTCTCTCGATATTTAACGTCGGAGCTCGACGGTCTTCCGCTCGGAGGGTTTATAGACGCCGGCTCGTCTCTCGATTTTTAAGGTCGGAGCTCGACGGTCTTCCGCTCGGAGGATTTATAGACGCCGGCTCGTCTCTCGATATTTAACGTCGGAGCTCGACGGTCTTCCGCTCGGATGATTTATAGACGCCGGCTCGTCTCTCGATATTTAACGTCGGAGCTCGACGGTCTTCCACTCGGAGGGTTTATAAACGCCGGTTCGTCTCTCAATTTTTAACGTCGGCCTTCAAGGCTAATTTCAACACGGTCCGAGCGGCACGTGGTCTTCGTGTAGTCGGCCGTTCGGCCAATAATTCCAAAATCACTTTGCCTCCTGCATACATAGGCGACCAAGACACATAAAATGAATTACATCGGCGCACCTTTCACCCAGCTCGGTACGGCTGGAAGTGGTTCGCTCGGCCATCCTCTTTCCCCTTGAATGCCGATCGGATCGTTATCTCGGCCCCTTGGTGAGATGTTCTCCGGTTGAAACTCGTCTTCCGCTCGGCCTCCTGACTCTGACGTCGCTTGTTGCTCCATCCGCTCGGCTTGCGCCTTCTGTTTCTGTTGCTCCACAAGCTTAACGGCCCTCAACTCGATCAGAGCGTCAAGTTCCTCCGTGGAAAGCGTCACCGTGTGCTATCGTCCAGCCTCGTCCATTGCTTCCGGTCGGATGCAGGTGCGTTCCCACAGATGGCGTCAAATTGATCCTGTCCGAATCGCTGAATCAATGGACGCTGGGCACGTGGCGCTCTCCTTGTCGCTGACGTAGATCTTCGGCCGGTCGGATGGCGCTCCGGCGAACCTGCAAAGAAGTCGGGCCAGGAAGGGGTTCCCGACGACGACCCTCCGACGCTCAAGTCAGGCAAGTGGGCAACAAAGAGGTGGCTTCGAATATCTAAGAATGCATACCTCCGTCGAAGGATGAGAGCCTTTATATAGGGCTGTGGAGAAGCGGGTGCACACATACCGAGGTGTACACGTGTCCTCAGCCCATACCCAAGTAAAGGCCTGTCAGTGAGCTTACCTGACCCCATACTGTTACAGTCCAAGCACGTCTTCGATGGGACAGCGGAATCCCTGGTCGTAAGATTTGGAGTATGGACAAATTATAGAGCATGCCCGCTGTCAGAAGACGTCTCTTGTCCTTTTCTCCTTACTCCCTACCGGGCGTCCGACCGGCCAGCATTCGTCTTACGTCCGGCCGGTCATATATAGAGGTCTACTTGGGAGATTCTTGATAACGGGCTCTGTGGAGGCTGTTAGCAGTATGCTACTTTATATCTTTGGCCGAGTGTAACATCCGCTCGGCCCTGCGATCCTGTTCAATCGAGCGCCGAAACCCCGACCCCTGTCGGGGCGCCTTTTGCCATCGGTCATTCATCGGTCGGCTGGCCGGGAGGTCGGACTATCCTTCTCTGGTTGGCCGGCCGGTCCGCCCTTCTCCGGTCGACCACCTGACCCTTTGACTTCCACGTGGCGCTGACCTCTCAAAATGGGGGCCCCCTGTTCTAACCGCCGGATCAAAGCTAATAAAATATGTGTGTCCATTCCAAGATGTCTTAGGGAATGATCCACAAATATCCGTATGTATTAGCTCCAAAACATCACTACAACGGCTAGCCCCCTATTCCTTTTGTTAGTGGTCTTCCCCTTGAGACACTCTATACAGACATCAAAGTCTGACATGTCAAGGGAATCGAGAATTCCATGTGACATTAACCTTTCTAAACGTTGTTTTGATATATGTCCTAAACGCCTATACCACAATATGGAAGAATTCTTGTTAGTTAATTTACGTTTCGTACCTATACTATGCATTATCACGTTGTCAACTATAAGATTAAAGGTGTTCAATTTATAAAGCTTATCAACCAAGGAACCATTGCCAACCAATAGTGAATTAAAGAAAATACTAAAAATTCTATTTCTAAATGAACAAGAATAACCTGATTTGCCCAAACAAGAAATTGAAATTAAATTCCGTCAAAAAGACGGTACAATAAATGTATTTTCTAAATCCAGAAAACATTAGTTCCTAAACAAAGCCTAAAAATACCAATCGACTCGACTTTAGCCTTCTTTCTATTTCCTATATAGATGTATCTTTCACCATCAAGTGAAAGTCGGCTCCTGAGACAATCCTACATAGTGACACTTATGTGAGTAGTAGCACCAGTATCTATCCACCAAGTGTCAGTGATTACAATAGCTAAATTGACTTCCGAACTAACAAAGTTGAGAAGTTTACCTTTCTTGACACGCCAATTGGCGTACTTGAGGCAGTCTTTCTTCATATGACCTTTCTTCTTGCAAAAGAAACAAGTGGATTTCTTATCCTGCTTCTTGTGCTCCTTATGGTCATTTCCTCCAGAATCTGCAATTTGTTTTCCTTTTCCTTTGTTATTGATTCTCTTTTGTTTCTTGCTCGTACTCTAAGACCTAGATGCTAAGTGAACACTCTCAGATGTCTCAATCTTTAGTCTCCCCTCCTCTTGCATGCATTGGGCAATAAGCTCATTCAATGCCCACTTTTCCTTTTGAGTATTATACGATATCTTAAAAGGAGTGAACCGTGCAAGCAGAGACATCAAGACGAAATGCACTAACATACCCTCAGACATATCGAGTTTCAGTGCTTTCAGACTTGTCACTATATTGGACATCTCCATAATGTACTCCCTTATGTTTCCTTTACCATTATATCGCATGGTTACCAACTTTGTAAGAAGTGTGGTAGTCTCGACCTTTTCATTTGAGGTGAATCAGTCTGCTAATTGGTCCAGGAAACTCCTAGCATCTCCTCCCTCTGTTATTGAGCCCTTTATTGGTGCCGGTATGGAAAGCATCATGATACTCATACACATGCGATTTGATTTCTCCCACAACTGAAATTCAGCCCTCTACTCTATAGTGCTAGCACTGGTTAGAGGTGCGGGGTAATCATTCCTTAATGCATAGTCTAAATCCATGCAACCTAAGACTACGACCACATATTCTTTCCATTCAGCAAAATTCGAACCAGTTAATGTTAGGATGTTATTAATGCTGGCAGTTACAGATTGCACTGAAATTAAAGAGAGAAATTTATTTAAACTCACGATTTGACCAAAGCCAAGAACATATAAATAATATAAAATTATGCAAATAAAATAAAAATTTTAAATGCATATAAATGAGCTCTTTATGAGATACCAAGTACAACATAATGTACCTTCCTTTGAGCTGATACATTATTTGTTAATGATACTCTCTAATATAATTCAAATTTTAATTGGTCACACAATGTGTCTTCTTTTGGGCCGACCCATTGTGTGTATGATATGACACTTTATATGAGTTATATTTTGGTACATAGCTCACAACAACCTTAATCGATCACATAATATGTCTTCCTTTGGGCCGGCATATTTTGTGCATGATCTGAACAAAATAATATTTTATTGTATAGTTGTAAGCTACCTTATGCATATATCTAGCATAAAAGTAACATTCCTTTGGGTTGATTACTTTTAGCATAGATATATGTGTACCAACACAAAATGCACTAAACCTACCTAAGGTGTCTTTCTTTGGACCGACACATTAGTTCAACTTAGTAGCACGTTGTGTGGATAGACTTAAGAAAATTTTAGGAACTTAATTCGAACAGAAATTACTTAATCAGCCTTAACAATATAAAATTATGCTTATTAATCGATTGATACCTTATGGTAGTCGATTGATATGGTCCAATCAATTATCCCAATCGATTTGAAAACCTACTATATGCGACTACATAATTATATATAATATAATTTGATACTATTTAATCCCTTAATTATTCATGTAAAAAAAAAAGTTAATGTATTTTTTTAATGCATGAAATAATGAAATAATTACGTTTTTTTATTACCCTTTCAATTTAACGGAAACAGTTTTTTAAAATTCTGTTTCAATTAAATTAAGTTTTTTTCCCTTGAAAAACGTAGTCACGGGTTTACGATAAGAAACCAATTAAGAAAAATTCTTCATCAATTTTTATAGATTCTGTTCAATATTTTAGATTGATAATCAAGTCAATCGATTAAATTAATGAAAGATCAAATTTTTTCTAAATTTTCTATACAAAAGATTTTGATAATTAAAAATTTATATTAATTAGGAAAAACTTGATCTAGTATACAAAGAACAAATAGACCAAAAACCTAAATTTTATTGCCAATAAAAGCGACAAAACATAACATTGGCTTATACTAATTGAAAGTTCTTATAAATCCTAAGCTGCATGAATTCTAAAAATATAAAGAATTCACATATAGAAAATATAAGAACAAGAAAATCTAGTTTCATCAAGAACATGACACAAGAAAATAAATACATAAACATAATAGACAAGGAACCTGATTAAAGCAAAAAGGAAAATCTTCCAAGGGACTTAGGGGATGACAGCACTGTAAAATTTCTTGTCAATGTGGAACAAGAAACTATGTCAAAATTATTCTCTAAGTCCTTGGGAACTAATCTTATATATAGTGAACATCTATTATCAGCCCATCGATAATAATAGATGTAGGACTATAAGTCCATATATATACTGAACATTTATTATCAATAAATAAATTATAATAGATGCAAGACTATAAGTTCTACATATATGAGATCCACATTTGATTATCCGAAATTCACTAGACATAAGTTAGATCACTTTAAAGTGTTCGGATCATATTCATGTGTACAACTTACAAATAAGTCCACCTAATAAACATAATTATATTTAACAACCTACTCAAGCACTTATAGATATCTTGGTTAAGCTACATCAATTCATCTTTAAAGATCCAAATTCTCATTAGTCTTTTACATAGTCTTGACCAATAAATAAGAAAGGAACATGCCACTTAGGATCGAGTCACATTTAGTCGTCCCAATTCATTTTGAATAACTCTTATATGTCTCCAAGTAGGCGTAAAGAGTGACACGTGTGGAATAATTATGGTAGGAAATGCATTGACATACTTTATATCGATAATTAATATAGGATTCAGATATATATGCAATCTTATGTGGGTCATCCTAGCCTCTTCCATAATTAGCATATATACGATAGTTGTGTTGGTCCTGGGACAAATTGACAGGGACATTGAGGATGAGTATATTTATCTTTTTGTCACAATCTATACGATAGTCCTAACTTGTCATGACATGAAATTTACATCCTATTGAACCTCAAGACTATTGAGGTTGTAAGATTATAAATAAATTTTATATTAAAAATACATAAAAAATATAATGAATTTATAAAGAAAAAATATTTCTATTGTTATCAGATTTTTTAGGTAGAGTTCAAAAATAAAATAATGAGAGTTTAGACTCAAATAGATAATATTATACCATTGTGAAGATATTTAAATTCCTTCATTCCTAATAATTGGTATCATAGTCCGAACTATCAGAATGTCTAACCATCGACTATTCACAAGAGCTATCGTCTAATCGAGCCATGTGAGTGAATATTGATCTCAAACATTGGAAGTGGGTGCTCCATGTCCGGATCAAGATGATCAGATACTAAGTAGGAAGTCCTAGTGGACAGCTATGAAGAGAAGCTCTAGTTGTGACTAGACAAAGAAAACCTAATGAGTCAGGTGGACTGAAGGGTAGGAAGACTTAATAGGTCAGTTGAACCGAGGGACGATTGGTTAAACCGAGGGTCAGAAAGCTCTGGTAGGTCGAAGATTAGATGTCAAACAGATAGAAATAAAATTACACATTGAAAACACATGAAAAAAAAATCATAAATGAATAATATCATACTATTATAAAAATATATAAATTCTTTCTATTCTAACCCAGATAAAAAAACAATGTTCTTAATAGTCATTGAAAAAACTTCAATTGTGATGCCCACTCCTAAGACATACTTTTTTCACCTAATTATGGTTCCTACCAAACCTTAGAATTTTAACTTGGAGCTACATCCATCATCAAACATTAGCTCGAGTTATTCTAAACTATATTTCAATTTTGAACCTGGAGAGAAATGTGACACCCTCTCCTTGTTCATGGTTCTTAGAAAGCAATGTCCTCTCGGATGAGTCTAGTGACTAGTGTATGAAGTGTTGCTATTATGAGGTCTGAGGTTCGAATCTCGGTAAAGTCAAGATAAATATCTCCTTTATGTGCTATATATATATATATATATATATATATATATATATATATATATATGAATTAAAGGATGTATATATAATAACATCTTACTTTTATCAATTTTTAAGGCATAATATAAATTGGAATAATGACACATGAATAATTGACCTAAATTCATCATAAAAACTAATACTTCTTATTTGTCGTCGATGTTTCTGTTATTATGGAAAAGTCTTCTATAGGAATGGGCAACAACAATTCTTAGCTCTTTCTTGATGAGGAAGAGAAGAGGTTGAAGAGACTTTAGAACATACCCTAATTCATGAGTCTCATCCTTTTTATACCAAGTCCATCCTATAGAGACTATCCTCCTTAAAATCCATCCATCATTAACAACCCATCAGTGTTAATGAACCAGATTTTGGATTTACACATTGAATCCACATCCATTTAATCTAAACCCTCTTTATATGTAATGAAGTATTAGATCATTTAATCGGGTTTAGTCACTTTAATAGCAATTAGCTGTGTGTATGTGTTAATTAAGTGTAAGTTTAATCTTATGGAGATTAAGTCTACACCCATGTAGACTCAAAATTAGATCTAATCCATTCATATAGACTTAATCATATAAATTATTGGTGCAATCCATCCAAATATGTGCATTGTATGATTTTAATATTTATCTCAAGTTTAAGTTAAATGATTATGATGATGATGTGGTGTGTCAGTGTGTAAGTGAAAATTACGTGGCTGGATGGATAAAGACCTAGCAGGCAAGGAAGGATGAACATTAAACAAATGAATAAATAAAAGACCTAATAGATAAGAAATGCTAGATGCTAAGCAAATGATGTCCAAGAAGGTCCTTGTCAAGGAAGTTCTAGAAGACAAAGGAGGTTGATTGCTAAGCAAAAGGAGATCCAAAGTGGTGATATTCTAGGCATGGAAGTCCAATTGGACTTATGAGAGGCTTTTGACATCAATTAATTAGGTATATCTCCAACCTAAGAACTTCAAGATTTTGTAACCCTAGGATGAGTAGTTTTAGAGATAGGCGGGCTCAACTTGTGAGTTGATTCATATTATCTTAGCTGACTGATACTGAGGTAATAATGGACTACTGTATAGGGAAACAAATCCTGAATTCAAATAAGTCTTGATTTATGGTACAAAATCCATCAACTGTGTGGACTTTTGGAGTCAACTGGCCAATACCATAAATAATTGTTGCGGTTGTGATTTTGTTTGCAGTTGACTGTTATGATGCACAATCGACTAACACAAAATATAATATGTTTGAATTCATGATTCACACACAAGAAAATAAAACGTTGAAATAAAACGTTGAAATCAATTGATGTTATCTATTGAATAGAATGTTTATAAGTTGATTGTAGAGTCAACTAATAAATTAATCTTATAAGAACATCCATAATGCTAACTGATTATAATATTTATCTTCTCATAAAAAAATATGAATTTCGTTATGACATATTTATTATAAAAACATATCTCTTTCATTCATATTTCTTTTTACATTAACACTCATTATTTATAGATTTCACGATTCACTCAATAATCTTAAAATTAATACATATTAAATAAATATAATTTAAATATGTTTTAAAATATTTAAATAATTATTATTTTTTAAATAATAATATTATTTAAAAAAGTATTTTACTGTTTTTAAAAAATAATATTAAAATTTTTTTAATATATTTTTTATTATTAAAAAAAAAGAAGAGAGAGGGATGAACATTATTCATTCATCTTAACACTTCCCACTCTCTCTCCTATGAGTGAACATTATAATACTTATTCATAATAAAAAGAGGGTATTAAATAGGTATTATAATACTATTTAATATCTCATTGAGGATGCCCTAATAAATTTAACCGCCGGATCTAATACAATATTTAATTTCAATATTTTAAAAGTCAATTTTTAAATATGAAATTTATAAATCAAGAGGAGAACACTTTCTACCTCCAGAATTAATGGATGAAATCTGATATCTAAATTATTAAAAAAATTAAATAAAAAACTTCAATTATAATTATAAAATTATCAAAAACACTATAATATACTAATTATATCCCAACAATTACTAATTACTAATTATACAATTATGTATCGTTTTAATTTGTAACGTTGAAATAAAGCATCCATTCATATTGTCAGGGCTGGTTAACAGAGAATCAGAGATCTCCAATGCCTAATTAATCAGGATGATAGATATAACTATGCTGTGGTTTCTACGCCGCACGACCCTACTTAGGGTACTTGGATTGACTCTAGGTGTCTCGGGTTGAATCTAGGCATCTGCATTCAATCCAAGCACCTGCCTGAGTCAATCCAGAATATATTTATTATTATTTTTGTTTTATTTTTAGTATATTATATGTATTTAGGATTTAAGATTTTAGAACTTAGAAGTTGGATAATTATGGATTTGAGTCAATGAGATTTTCTCTCTAGGATTTAGGCTTCCTTCTTAGGTTATAGTATTCAAAATTAAAAATTTTAGATATTCACAAAGTATATTATATGTATTTAAAGTTCAAGATTTTAGAATTTAAGAGTTGTGTTATAATGAGTTTGAGTCAATAAGATTTTACCTCTAGGTTCAGGTAGGACTATAAATGAATTAAGCGTTCGTGAATAAGCTTGGTGTTTAGCTTGGTAAGAGCTTGTTTATTTTCATTCAATATACATAATATTAATTAAACAAACAAACTTGAACGACTCGTTAAACTAAACAAATAAACTTGAACACATATATGTTCAACATGTTAATATTCATGAACAACATTTGTGAACAACGTTTATGAACTATATTCATTAATAAAACTCTTTTTAATATGTTAAATAAATAATAAAATAAAATAAAATAACCAAATAAATTTAAATTATCAAACTCAATAACCAATCAAACAACTAAAAGTTTCAAATAATCAAATAAACTTAAATTGAGAACTCGATAATATCTAAACGAACCAAACTCAAGCCAAGTTTGAATTGAGAGATCGGTTGTCCCCAGGGTGTAGCATAACTGGGGGTGTATGGTTTCATGACCGAGAGGTCCAGAATTCGATCCTCAGGGTGCCATTACTTGGTGTTAGCGTCCCAACCATACGCATTCAGTTGTGTATCTGCATTTACCTTCCTCCATATCCATGAGACCGACTCTAGGGGGCCGCTGATGTGGCAGTTCCATTTTTTTTTTTAATTGAGAGCTCGATAATATTTAAATGAATCAAGTTCAAGTCAAGTTTCAAACAAGCTCAAACTCATAAAAGTTAAACCAAGTTAAGCATGAACATTATTTCAAAAACTTGATTCATTTTAAACTCGGCTCAGCTAAGTTCAGCTCAGCTTGACTCGGTTACCTTATCAAACAAGCTTGAACATCTCAAAACTCGGCTCGACTTGTTTACAGCCTTAAGAACATCTACAATGGGATGTTAAATGAGTGTTATAATACCCATTTATAATGCCCACTCACAAGAGAGAGGAGAGAGGGTGTTCAAAGGTTTGAACACCTTTGAACACCCTCTCTCTTAATTTTTTTAATATTTTTTTTCTTTTTTAAATTATAAATTTTTTAATATTATTTAAAAAACTAATAAAAGGGATGAATAAGTGGATGGTGGGACTCATATTAATGTTAAAAGGGATGTGAGTGAAAGAGATATATTGTTATAATGAGTATGTGACATTGGACCCCATATCTTTTGATGAGATGGTGAATGTTATAACGCATTAGTATTGTGGATGCTCTAAGTTCAAGTTTTCCTCTTAAATTATAGTGTTCAAAATTAAAAATTTTAAATGCTCATGAGATATAGTATTCCTCTTTAGGGTAAGGTTGATTTTAAAAAAATAATAATAATTGAATTCAAGCACTTCGACACTATAGCGCACACGATTCCGTGACGTACAATCCGCAGCACAGCATGACTCTTATTACAATAAATTAGATATTAATTTTGGATGGACATATGCTCTTGAAAAAATTAGAGGCATAGCTATATGGAATCGGGGATGCGACCACCCTATGGAATTTAGGGGAGAAACTTAATAAAAATTAAATTTTAAAAGGATTTAGTTATAAATTTTAAAACTCTAGAACTATTTTGCAAAATTTCAAAAGCCGAAACTCCGCCGAATTGTTTTTCACCTTTGTTTTCTCCTGCGTCGAACTTTTTTTTGTCAATTTTTTTTATCTCTTTCTCTCGCTCATCGCCGAACTTTTTTTTTTCTCTCTACCGTCCGAACTTTTTTTTCAAAACAGGATTTGCTAACAGAGTGGCATGATTTCTGACACTACTTCGTTCGGATTATTTAGTATCCCTATCTAGAAAGCCGCTGGCTAAATAATTTATGCGTGACCTTCTTCGAGTGGCCGTGAAGGCTCCACCTTTTGCAAACAGAGGATCGACGATCTCGTCGGAGTGGCCGCAGCCTCAAAGTCTTCTTCCTATTCGACAAGACACCCTGACGCCGAGTCCCCCTTCCTTCGCTGTGGCCTCTAGACACCGGATCGCCTTCGCCAATAGCAAACCCTCGCAGCCTCGTGTGAAGCTTTCCCCTCTTCGATCTCCAAGGGTCGCCGCCTCCTGTCCCAGCAGCCTTGCTATTGCTCGTGTCGGCGTCCAGCCGTCAACTGCCGCCAGCAGCCGAGAGAAAGTGTACCGTATTGGTGCTGCCTTTCTCTTCGGCAGCCGTTGAATTCGTGTTGGTAAGGTCGTCTTCCCTAGTGTAAGTGCTTGGTTCTTTCTTGTGATATATAGTATTTCATATTTCTCTTTTCATACTAGCGAATTAAAGAAATTTGAAGAACAAGAATGCTGGAGCCAAAGCCAAAACCTTCAAAATAAGAACAGAAGGAATCTGAGAAGCAAGAATGCTGCAACCAAGATCTTCACATTTGAGTTTATGCTCTGGATGGGCCTTCATCATATGCGGCACCATTTCATTTCTGACATTGTGTTATGCTGCAATAATTTCCAAGATCCTTCCAGAACCAAGAAATTCAATTTTGTTATCGATTCGAAATGACTGGTAACTTAACTGTCTTTTTTTAGATATGTAAAAAATGAATATAAAACAACAATGAACTATCCGTTATAATGCAATTATCTTCTGAAATACTATTCTGGTCATCAAGTTTGTTAGATTATGATATTTGGTTTTATCTATGGGCTTGAAAATTCTTGTCACGATATGTTTTTGAATCAAAATAGCCTTTTGTTTAACTAGTACTCATCTTCATTTGGTTTTGTGTACTGCATTCCTAATTCTTTAATTACTAAATTTGTTGTTTACTGATTTTCTAGAAAATGTTAGAGAGGTATCGATTAGGATCTATAAATGTTTCATGAGGATGATTGTATATTAATTCATCCCCTTTCCTTTTTAAGAGTGCTCCAAGTGTCAGATAATGTTTAGCAAGTATTAGAATTGTAGCATACAGTTGAAAATCATAGAGATGGAGCTTGGATGAAGTTCCTCACCCTTGTTAAGATGTAGTGTTACCTACTATATTCTTGAACACTTCACACAATTAAGGTTAGTTTTTAGTAGTTTTCTAATGAAAGTCTCACTTCATTGACTTTGACACAACGGTAAAGTTACTGTCGTGTGACTTGGAGGTCTGGTTCGAGTCTCGAAAATAACCTCTTGCAAAGTAGGGTAAGGCTGCGTATACTAGATTCTTCTCCGGACCCCACATTAGCGAGAGGTTCGTGCATTGGGCTGTCCTTTAATGGAAGAAGTCACACTTCTTTGATAATTGTTTGTTGACTGGACTGTTTTGATCAAACAAGTGCTAATGAGGTTAATTCTTTCCTACTCACATCTATAGTTACTCCTATTGGAACTTGAACCCTTATAGCAAGATTTGTACATATAAGTTCGTACATACATAATGGATAGACTCCTCACTCATAACAATACCCATCGTTGCATCATAAGTGCAAAATAATGACACAAACAAATACGCATGATTGAATAACAATAAGCATTGGGATGTTATTAAATAAATCAAAATAGGCTATAGCAAAAGTCTAACTCACGCAGACAAACATAACTAGTCTTATGCGGACAAAGTAAAATATGCAAAAGAAAAAATGCATAAAAATAATAATGTATGCAATATGAAACAACTTCTTTCAATGCAAAGTACGACTTCGTACAATAGACCCAATGTGGTCCGACCTTTCCATGGAATCCGGCATTTGAAAAAATCCATTTGATTGTCTTTTTTTTTTTAATTCTAAAATCCAAATTTGAAAGATTGCCTTGAGTATGCAAACCTAGAGATTAAAGAAAAGTAGGGTGTAAGTACACGAGTGCTAAGTGGGGTAAGAAGCAGTGGCGGATCTAGGGGAGAGCGGGGGTGTGCTTGAGCACCCCTTGCTCCCGGAAAATTCCACCAGTATGCTGCAGTCCGAGGGGCAGCAAGAAGGAAGACAAGCTCCAGCTCCCTTTTTTGAGCACCCTCTTCCTTTTTTGTCTTGATCCGCCACTGGTAAGAAGGAATGTGAATAATATAGTATCTCATTGAAAAATCAAAAGGAAGTTTCCTTTATGTTAGATGAAATTTCAGATCTGCTTAGCATCAAATAATCATGGGTGAATTCTTGTTACATCTCTTTGATTATCTTAGATAGTTTCATCATTTGCTCAGATTTCCTCTTTTATGTTCCTACTTTTTTTTTTTTTTTTTTTAACTTTATCTAGATATCAATATATATACATATATATAAGGATCATGGATTTACTCCAGGATAAAAGCATATTGCAATATTTTAATCTATTTTGATATAGTTATAACCGTATCTGTAATTGTTTGGATTCAGTATTTTGAAATGAATTAGACTCTTCTGGTTCAACATCAAAATTGCTCCTCTTGGCAGGTACTATTGCTTTCTGGTTCCTCTCACATTGCCTGTGTTAATAGTTCTGGTATATTTACATTGGCTCAGTATGAAACTCTTTAAGCATGCATGACAGTGCTCCATCAGTTTTTGGAGAAAGGAAAACATAAATCCCAGATGTGCATGGAAGGTGTGAATTGTGGTTTCGTACATCAGGTAGCACGGCAAGGTTCTCTCAACTGGACTCGTCGAAGTTTTCCTGCAAGGTTTTCAAATAAGCTACGATAGCTGTTGTGCCTTCTCTGATTTACCCTCTCCATTGCACTTGAACTGTACTTGCACTCTTCATTGTAGTCGAACTGATATTAAAGAGATTTCTTAGCATATCTTCGCTGTAAAATCACATATCCTTCAGATTAACTCTTAGTCTACCATTCTTTTTCATTTGGTTTCTGGACTCATCCACGACAAGTATCTGGCAACCAAATAAATAGGTCATGACAACAAACGGCAAATTACAAACTGTGATACTGATTAAGTGGGTTGACGGGTAGAATGTTATAGCTTTTTAAATAATTGTTCCCAGTCTACCTATTGATTATTGTTGAAGAACATTCATTTTTGTTGCTTCTTGAAGAAATCCTTCTCTAGGAAGGTTCTTTAACCACCGTTTCCCTACTCTAATGACTCAAACCAAATGTCTCAAGTTTAGAGTAATCGGCAAATCCATCGATTTTAGCTTACATTTTCTATATCATGATCTGGTGTTTTCTTTTATCTCGCCATCTCCTTTTTTAGCTCATAGAGATATTGAATTAGGCAACAAGGGATTAAGATGTTATAAAATCGTTGAATCATCATGTTTCCGGTACATAACTATATGGCAAGATACCAGTTGAACATAATTACTGAAGTAAAATATTTTGAACATTAATAGTGCGCGATACAAGGAAAATCCACATGTTTACTACATAGCTTATTATCTAATTGATTGATGAAACAGGTAGGAGGACGACCGCTGAAGTGAGCTAGTTTCCAGTTCCTGCATGTGCATTCTTGAAGATGACCGGAAATGGGTCGCCGTCCAGCCCCAACCACCTCTTTCCTCCCTCCACAAACACACCCACATCCCCGCACACCACCTTGCAGACCTGGCACACGCTCGGGCAATGCACCAACTTGTAGTCCCTCTCCCCATACCTCTCGATCTTGAACCAGTTGCTAGCCGTCCCAGCGCTGGGGTTTCCCTCGACGCCGCCGGAAATTACGTACCGCCGCCCGGTGGACGCGTCCACGTCGCCGAGCTGCCACACCGTCGACTGCACGCAGATGGTCGCCGCGGAGAACCTCACGTTGAGGTCAGTCGACATCTTCACGAACTCGCTGCCCTCGGGCGCCGGCGAAAAGATCACCGGGAGGCCGGAGTCGACCTCCGAGCGCGCTTGAGCCACTGCGAGCGGGCATGCGAAGGAACTTTCGTTGCTGTTGGCTGCGAGAGTGAGGCCGCCGCCGCGGCCGCGGAAGAGGGGGAGGATGTAGTATTCGTGGCCCGGGCGCAGGCTCCGGCCGTCGGTGTCACGGACAGAGGCGAAGATCGTGGCCTCTGCTGAGGCCGAGCAGAGCAGGAAACAGAGGACGACCAAAACCTTCATGTTTCCGAAGTTGTTGACTGCGGCTTTGGAACTCGAAACTTAAACAAGAATAGGGAGATTTACTAAACGTAAAGTTGACTTTTCCATTGGCCGGATAAGATAAGAAAATATCATTGGAAAGGGGACAGACTACGGGAAATGGGCAGAGCTTGCTTAGTCAACTGATGAATAACAAAGTCAAACTTTCATACAGAGTTGATTTTCTCTAAAATCCAGTTGAGTGGCATTTACTGATCCAGATACACGTCAAACAGCTCTGTATTATGTGCATTAAATTGGACGCATTGTCAAGGAGTAGGTTGGTGACAAACATTGTGAGTCATCGTGTCCGTCTCCACATCAATTGTGGCAGACACATTTGAATTCAATGGGAGAAGGTATGATTATTTAATAGCAGAACAACAAATTTTAATGGTCTAACATTGCAGCTTGGGCTAGCATGTGAATCCTCGTGCTGACACTTGACAAAGAGTAGTGGGCATTCCTTGTCTACATGCATCTCTCTTGTTTTTGCCAACCTTTTTCTGCTCTAGCATTAAGCGACATCAGTGGCAATTGTGAGCACAAGCATGCCCTTCACTTCTGAATCGTGGAAGGTTTAGCAGCTCCAGTTCGGATTTTCTGTTCCCATTTTTCTTTGTCCTCATATTCCACTGTCGATCGGATGGGTTAGATCACATCTCAATAATGCTTTATAAATCACGAGGATACTGTACACATCTTAAAGATGTCATGATGCATTGAGATGTAATTTGATCCGTCTGATCGGCAGTGAGACATGGGAACAGAGAGAAATGGGGACAGAGGATCCGAACTATTAGCAGCTTTGTCACAATAAAGTTACTTTTCTAAAGACATGGAATAATTCAGTTTCCTAAAGAATGTGAATATTACTTCTTGCAACAAAACTAGGACGACAAATCAACCAAACTCAACTAAGTTTTATTATGATTAATAACATAACTCAGTCAAAATAAGTCAAATCTTAAATTAACTAAGTCATTAAATTAGTCGTTTAAATTTGGTTTGATTTCTTTTTTATAAGTTTAGCTTAGATTTATTTAGATCTTATCAAGCTTTTAATGTAGATGCACTCTTTAGTTCATTATTGATGTATCACAATTCTTACAATTGGTATCAAAGCTAAGGATTAGCTTATTGTTAGCTTTTAAGGCGTAAGGATTATTTTTCAATGATTTGGCACATATACATCAATTTTTACATTTGATTCCATATCGATGAGCGAAATTGATATATATCCGTTGAATGTAGCATAGATAGGTTAGAATTTAACTTATAAATTGAGGTTTTTGCATTATCCACGAAGAACATAGTTGGCGGCGTAATTTTAGGGTTCTTTGGGTTGAAAAAATTACGATATAAAATCAGGTTTTTTTAGTTACCAATAGACTAGGTAATCGATTGGTGTTCACTAATTGATTATCATATGGGTTCAATCGATTAAGATGCCCAAAATTACAAACAGAGAGTTCCTAAATCAATTGGGCTAATTGATTGGTGTTTACCAATCAATTGGCATTAGGGCCAATCGATTGGGATTGCCAGATTGCCACGAAGGTTCCCAAATTGATTGGACTAATCAATTGGTGTTTACTAATAGATTAGCATGAAGAACAATCGATTGGGATTACCAGATCGTGACAAGGTTCCAAATTGATTGGGTTGGTCTATTGGCGTTCACTAATCGATTGAGACAATCAATTACTTGAACTTGATTTGCGAACAGAGAGTTTTCAAATAGATTGGATGATCGATTGACATTCATCAATCGATTACCATGAGGATCCAATCGATTATAGAATTTGAGGATACCCACAGAGAGTTTCTGAATCGATCGGTTGATCGATTAGTTTTCACCAATCGATTGGGCAATCGATTACTGTTATTTGGGTTGTCCACAAAGAGTTTCTGAATTGATCGGCTAATCAATTAGTGTTCACAATCGATTGGGTAATCGATTTCAATTCATTAAGTTATCCATAAAGGATTTTTAAATCGATTGGCGTGCGTCAATCGATTATGCCAATCAATTAAAGTGGATGAACTGCAAATAATGACCTTCATAATCGATCAGGGAATTGATTGTTGTGTACTAATCAATTACCAAGGGAATTGATTGCTGTGTACTAATCAATTACCAATGTTGGGCAATCGATTAGCACGCGTAAATCGATTCCCATCTATTCTTAATCGATTAAAAAAGGTGTCAATCGATTGATATCTGATACTAATCAATTGATAATTGAATTTAACTCAGTTTTCAATAGTTTTTCTTGGATTCTTCTTCGCTCTTGCTACTTAGTCAAACCTATATTATCGCCAAAGCGAGAACTATTAGGGAGGTTAGGAGTATTAGCGTAGAGGGATGTATGCCCATGCTAAGGATGATTGGCCCAAAGGCAAGTACTCATTCTTATGCCGGATGTATGTTCAAGGAAGCTTATAAATTAAGTTAAACTTCTAACTCATGTACATGGTGTTAGAATTTGAGGGATGTCCTAAAGCAATCGCTTACATTTTTTTCTATTTATTTGATAAGTATAGATTTACCATTTAAGTGCATATTATATATTTAATTGCCTTAAACTCATTTACTGAATGTCCGTAATATAATTCATAGCATGAGAGAATTTATGATTGGATCGCAACTAGTGATTATCTCTACATGGGAAATTATGAATATATTAAAATTTTCCTAATCGTCGAATTGATGTATTCGGACATCATCAATTATGTAAGACTAGCACGGGTTATACTCCTTGGTTCAGCCAAGCAGTTGTTTTCTAACTGGTTGGAGACATTGGGATGTCAAGAGTTAAACGTGGATGCTGGTTATGGTAACTAGTTCATTGGAGTGACTCGCTGTAAGACTTCATATGGTTCTCTACATATATATAGATATGTCTATGAAGTTTTTACTGCAGCACAAGTGCAAGTTTCCTTCGACTTGAGGTATACAAGTCATTTTGGTCATGGAGACATACTTTGACATCTTAAGCAAGCATCTCATTGAGGTGTATACTCGGGATGATTGGGTATAAGTTGAAGTGCCCGAAGGTATTTGGATAGCTCACAGAGGATTCACCGCTTCTTGCGAGGAGACATATACTCTATGACCACTCGTTAGGATTATTACTGTCTTTAGCCAAAACATCATATGTTAAGAGTGCGAGAGACTCTTGTACACATGTACGAGTACTTTAAATCCCCGGAACGCGGAAGTATTAGTTGGGCTAGGTGTGATATAGTCAGTCTAGTGGGGACAAGACACATAGACCATGTCCTGAACCAAGTGGGTATAAGATGAGTGAAAGGAGCGAGACACGACTCATTATAGCTGCTGAAGGGTTTAGAATTAATTCTAAGATCAACTATGATTTTTTGACTAATTGGGGATCATGATGTACTACTAGGTGTCACTCATGATCGTTCTATAATTAAGTAGTTAATTATGGACGGTCAAGATAAACCGAGAACCTATTGGGTCACATGCACTAACGAGTCTCTAAAAGACGTAAAACAAATTAAAGAATAGGATTTTTAGATTAAGAGATAAATGTTTGGTTGGACCATACATAAGACAAATATGGAAATATTTGTCGCAATGGAAGCGCGGATGTGCCACATCTCTTATGGAAGAGTTGGACCATATTTGGTTTAATCATGAATTAGTCATGAACCAACTTGGTTTAGTTGTGAACCAAACCAAGGAATTAATGGACTAATTTTTAGTTAAGGGATAATGAGTTGAATTTGGTTTTTTTTTTAATTCAACTCATTAATGAGGGCTATATATTGATATGGTTGAGAGAAAATTATACACATGAGATCATTAATTGACTTGTAAGGTTTTTAGAAAATATTAACCCAATTTCTCTTCCCCTCTCCCTCTCCCTCTCCCCTCTCTCTTTGCCGTAGCCAACAAGGGGAAGCCTTTTCCCCTTGTTGTCGTGGCCACCACAAGGGAGAAAACTCTCCCTTGTGTGCTTCTCTTCCTCTTCCTCTTGATCCCTCTTCTTCGTTCATGGCTAGTAACTTCCGAAAGAGAGGCTTGTACTCAAGGAGTTATCTTGAGGAGCTCGACGTGGATACGAATAACGGCGATGTTTAACAATGTCACTACAGTTGATGTCCTTCTCGTTACAGGTCATCCGTAAGTTACACCTAGCATAAATTTATTTTTCGTAAAAATTTAATTATGCGATCATGTTTGACATATTGTATCCTTGTATGTGTGTGATACGTGTGATGTGTGATGTAATAATTTAAGAATTATTATTATTTTATTTTCCGCTATGCATGTTTACGAAACGTGTTTTAGCACACGCCGCATCGGACATATCCCAACACATGGTGTGTCGGCCCAAAGGAAGGGGCACTATGTGGCCGATTCGAAGCATTGTGAGTGATGGTTGAAAACATAAGCTAATTAAGGAAGCTCATAAATAAAGTATCATATGTATAATGCGTTGGTCCAAAGGAAGGCGAGTTATGTGGCAGATGAAGATAATTGTGAGTTGTTTGGATATTACTAATACTAAGTTATAATTTAGTCCAAAGACTTAATGTAATGTTGCATTAGGTATCTCTATTAATGTGCATATATTTGTATGTTTTATTTGTTGCATTTTGTTATTGCACAACTATAAAGATACATGACTTATTTGTTAAATTGCGTTATATTCTTTACTTTTAATTATGCAGTACTCTCAATTACTGCTAATTTGAATAACATCCCCATGCTTACTAGTATAATCTTTGGACAATGGAAATATCACAATACAATTTTATTAGGCTGTATGGATCTAGACTTTGTATTTAGGCATGATCACCATACACCTTTAATCGATGATTCCACTGCGGATCAAAAGATAAACTTTGACAAGTGTGAGCGATTAAATCACATGAGTTTGATGATCATGAGGATGTCTATTCTGGAATCACTTAAGGGTTCAATAACTGAGTGAGGATGCCAAAACCTTCCTTAAGGAATTAATAGACCAATTTGCCTTAAATGAAAAGGTTGAGACTATTACACTTCTCACGAAGCTAGTGTCCATGCAATACAACGGAAAGGGTAACATTATGGAGTATATCATGGAGATGTCTAACTTGGTTACAAGGTTTAAGACACTAAAGCTTGGCATGTCTTAAAGTGTCCTTGTGAACCTTATCCTACTCTCTCTACCTACACAGTTCACTCCTTTTAAGATTAGCTATAATGCTCAAAAGAAGAAATGGATACTAAATGAGCTCATAGTTTAGTGTATACAGGAAGAAGAGAGATTGAGAGGTGACACATCTCATAGTGCTCATTATGCATCCTCATCTTAGTATTCAAACAAGAAGAATAAAAAGGGTAATGATAAGAGTAAGGGTAAACAATTTGCAGTGACTGGGGCTTCAAGGTATAAAGTGCAAAAGCAACAAAATCTGGACCCAACTTGTTTCTTTTGTAAAGAGAAAAATCATCTGAAGAAGGATTTGTTGGACCCCGTGGTAGTTTTTGTTGATACAGTCTGACTTGGCTGTTGTTTTGATGTTGACACTGATTTAAGTTTGTATCAGATATTAATCAAACTCAGACTGACTACTGATCGAGGTTGATCCGTTGGGAGGGAAAGTCCTGGTGAGTGAAGTCAGGCAAGGGAAATCCAGATGGGTCAAGGTTGACCAGACATCTGGTGAAAAGTCCAAGCGGGGAGCTTGGCATGGGAAAAGTCCAAGTATGGAGACTTGGCACGGAGTGGTCAGAGAGGGCTCGGTAGCTCGTTCTCTGGACCGGACGAAGTCGGAGAGGGCTCGGTAGCTCGTTCTCCGGACTAGGTCAGAGAGGGCTCGGTAGCTCGTTCTCAAGACCAATCCTAATATCACATGGGCGTTGGATCGGTCAACAGACCGATCCAGTGGGATTTTGATTGCCTGATCGGTGCACAGACCGATCTGGTGAAACTATGTTTGCTGATCGGTCTAGCGACCGATCAGGAAAAACTCAGTAGCACACTGAGTGTAATCTGATAGGTCTGTAGACCGATCAGGAAACACTCAGTAGCCTACTGAGTGTAATCTGATCGGTCTGTAGACCGATCAGGAGATGATGTCACGAGAAGGAAAAAGGCAGTGGATCGGTCCGTGGACCGATCCATATGAACCCTGATCGGTCTGTAGACCGATCAGGTCATATCCTGATCGGTCTTGAGACCGATCAGGTGACGATCTCAGGAGTGCGAGGAACCACACTCATTAAGCCCTGATCGGTCTGCAGACCGATCAGGCCATACCCTGATCGGTCTTCACGACCGATCAGACATCAATCCAAAGGTGTGGATCGGTCTGTTGATCGATCCACCACACTGTCTGCACACACTGTCAGTTTCTGCTGATTTCTGATTCGTTTCTGATGCGTCTGATCTAACATCTGCTTGTGAGCTTTTTGAGTAACAGGTTGCAGGTACCATGGTGATGCTTGAATTCAAATCAATGACTATCAAAGGAATAAAACAAAATGGTTTTTCCACTGGTTATCGCTGCAAATTGTGCAAAAGAAGCGTCAACGTTCACTGGCTTGTTCAGTTGGCTCACTGGCTGCAATCAGCTTGACTCTTCCTTATTGGTTCGAGCTCAGAGACACCAGTGAAGACCAAGTATGGTATTGGTGTGAGCTCAGATAATCAGATGAGGAAGAAGCGTGATTGGCGACGCCTGGTTCGGCGACAGTGATACGCTACTGGTTGACGTGATTCGATGCAGTGGTTTGGCTATGGCTGAAGACAGCAAGAGAGCAGAGAAATAAGAAGGAGGTAGAAGAGAGGTTTGGTAAGAATTCTTTCTTTAGTAGCAAACTCTCTGTCGACGTTAAAGCAAGGGTGTTCTGTGAAGCTCTTGGCTGTGAATCTACTTCTTCTTCACTCTCTGCATTCATTGTGACTGTAAGTTGATTGTGCATTCATTGTAGCCACAAAATTCTGTAAGTCTAAGTCTTGTGCTTCATTCTAAATCTGTTTTGAGACTTTGTGGGAGGTTTCTCCACCGAGAAGGAGAAATACTTAGCCGGAATCTGTCCGGGGTTTGATCTACCGAAAGATCAAGGGATCGTCCACCTTACGGACACGCCGAGGAGTAGGGGCAAGTTATCCCCGAACCTCGTACATCATTGTGTTAGTGGTGGTGTGTTTTCTTCTTTGCATAAGTGTTTGTTTTGATTATTTCTGCTGTGCTAACAAATCTCTGCGTAGAAATTTTGTTTTTGTTTTTAAGAGGCTATTCACCCCCCTCTAGCCATCTAAGATCCCAACAGTTTTGATGTCATCAACCAAGTTTGTTAGGTCCTGCGTTGTATTTGATCCCTGTGTCTGAGTGTGCAGGAGCTTAGGAGCACAGGAAGTCGAGCGGAAGACGCAGCTAGCGAGAAGGACGACACGGGAAGGGAGCCGACGGGCTCGGTGCGTCCGAAGGACAAGAGAGCTGCGGAAGAGTACTCCGATGGGCGTGAAGAGCGTGCGCGACGTTTGAGGGACGTTAAGCCGGGACGGAAGGCTGCTCGAGGAAGGCTGGAAATTGGGTTCGGGTGAGCCCTATTTCGATTGGCCACAATCACCCAAAAGATTGGAGCATCGGAAGTCACAACAAGTTGGAAACGAAGTCAAAGGAGCTGAGCTGCCAGCTTGGAGGTGCCTCCAACCTGACTGGAGGCGCCTCCAGCTTGAAGGCGCCTTCAACCAGGTTGAAGGTGCCTTCAGCCAGGTTGGAGGCGCCTTCAACCAGTCAAAGTGACCGTTCTGCGCGCGGATAAAGTTTTATCCGCTGACTCCCATGGAGGCGCCTTGGACCCTCGTTGGAGGTGCCTTGGAGCCTCGGGATAGGATTTCCAGGACCTATATAAATGCCCATGGAGCTAGGAATTCAATAACAACTCAAGCATTCAATCTGTAGTGTTTCCTAGCAATAGTTCTGAGCGTTTGAAAGTGTAAAAGGCTTCTCCGCCTTCAGCAAAGGAGAGTTTCTTTTAGTGCGCTTCTATTGCCCTAGATTAACAACCTCCTTGGTTGTAACCAGGTTAATTCTTCTGTGTCTTTCTTTTACTGTTTTATTATTTTGTTAACTATTGCAATAACTGAGTTGAAAGTACGAGGAGGGTATAGTTACTTTTTGTTTTCAGCAATTCACTCCCCTCTTGCCGGTCTCCACTGCACCAACAAGTGGTATCAGAGCCTGATCACCTCAGAAGGACTAACCGCCAACTGAAGCACTACGATCAAGACGATGGCCGGAGCGAACATCCATCCCCCGAAGTTCGACGGAGACTTCGCCACTTGGAAGCGCAAAATGGATGTATTTTTTAAAACGGATTTTGATATTCTTATTACAATGAAATATGGTTTTGCAGCGCCGAAAGACAAAGAAGAAAACACATGGAGCAAGAAGGAGCAAGCCGATTTCGTCGCCAACGGAAAGGCAGAGTTCCACCTTCACAGTGTGCTGCCGCCGCAAGAGGTAAATCGGATCGGAAGCTACGACTCAACGAAAGATCTCTAGGAGAAATTCCTGGAGCTTCACGAAGGTACTTCCGAAGCGAAGCGCGACATCCTCCGGAACCAGTTAACGAACCTCCGGATGAACCAAGGCGAGAAGGTAGCGCCACTCTAGGCGAGAATCAAGGAGCTGATAACGCAACTAACGAACCTTGGAGAAGAGGTAACCAACCGGGATTCTATCCGATATGCGCTCAATGCCTTCCCGAGAACTCCAGAGTGGGCCTCCTTAGTAGATGCGTACTACATCTCTAAGGACCTCGAGGTAAGTACGTTAGAATAATTATTTTCAACTTTTGAACTTCACGAATCTCGAGTTTCAGAACCCAACGGAGCAGAGAAGACAAGTCAGAACATTGCCTTAAAGGCAAAGATGAACAGTTCTGACTCCGAAGCCTCAGTCGACGAATCCGAAGCGGCACTACTGGTAAGACGCTTCAATAAGTTTTTTAGTACTAATAAATTTAAATCGCAGAGGCATCATCGAAAGAAGAGGACGGTTCGCTGCTACAACTGCAACGAAGAGGGACACATCAAAGATGACTGCCCAAAGCTAAAAAGAAAGGAGAAAGAAAGGGCAAAGCCAAAATACAAGAAACCAGAACCCTCCAAGCACAAGAATCTGAAGGCTACTTGGTCAAATTCGTCAACCTCTGAGTCAGACATCGAAGAATTCTCAGGGTTAGCGCTATTGGCGAACCATCAACCGGAAGAAGACTCAGGCTCAGAGATGAGCATTGATGAAGGGGGAGGAACATCAGAAGAAGAAAGCAGCAGTGAAGGGGGAGCGTCACCAGACCAGGTAAGTAAGGTACGCAATCTAACCCCAACTCAATCTTTCAAATTTATCAAGTCTCTTTCTAAAGAGTTAGATCAATTAGAAAAAGAGAATGCTGAACTAAAGTTGAACCTAGCAAGAGCATGCCCGTTAGAAATGTATGATCATCTAAAATCATAAAATGAAATTTTAAAATTAGAAATTGAAAAATTGAAAAATGATGCATGCTTAAAGAAATTTCCAAAGTCAAAAATTAGAATTTATGGTAAATCAAATTGGTATATAAGGAAGCATCAAGGTCAACTTAAAAAAATACCAAGAAACTATGTACCCCCTAGATTTTTGAATAATCCTGTAGGAAGGAACCTCTATTGAGTTCCAAAATCTGTGCTTAATTAATTTTTCAAAAATTAAAAACTTAAAGTGAGAAAATTAAACATTGAAATTCTTTATGGAAGTTTTGTCTAAGGAAGTGGTTGTTGCTCCAATAATCAAGAAGGTCTAGTGCCTCGCCACGACCTGGAAGCTAAAATATTGAAAGAAAATGTTTAATTAACTTTCTGAAAAAGTATTAAACTAGAATTAAATAATGCTTTAAAAGTTTTTAAATCTTTTTAAAATTCTAAAAAGTCAGATTGTGAAAATTAAAAAATTTAAATTTGACTTAGAATTTTTTTTTTAACTTAGAAAATTTTTTCTGAAAATTCATTTTGACTTAGAAATTTTTTTTGAAAAATTCATATTGACTTAGAAAATTTTTTTTTCTGAAAATTCAAAAATTTGACTTAGAAATTTTGTTTAGAAAAATTCGTTTTCACTTAATTTTGACTTAGAAGATTTTTTTTTAAACTCAAAAATTTAAATTTGACTTAGACATTTTTTTTGGAATTCATTTTTAACTTAGATTTTTTTTTTTAAAAAAAAAAAAATTCTATACATTTCACTTAACTTAAGTTATTTTTAACCTCATTTTTGCTGTGATCAAAGGGGGAGAGAAAGGTACAAGTTCAAGGGGAAGTTAAACAAGGGGGAGATAAAATTTTAAATGTTTACTTATTGCAAATTTTTTTTAAAAAAAAGGTGTTGCAATTTTATTTATTACAAAATTGTACTTAACCTGTTAGTCTAGTAATTTATCTTTAAAATTTCTATTTATGTCTATGTTGTCCCTAACTTGAACTTGGGTTGATGCACATCAAAAAGGGGGAGATTGTTGGACCCCGTGGTAGTTTTGATGTGATCAACCAAGTTGGTTAGGTCCTGCGTTGTATTTGATCCCTGTGTCTGAGTGTGCAGGAGCTTAGGAGCACAGGAAGTCGAGCGGAAGACGCAGCTAGCGAGAAGGACGGCACGGGAAGGGAGCCGATGGGCTCGGTGCGTCCGAAGGACGAGAGAGCTGCGGAAGAGTACTCCGGTGGGCGTGAAGAGCGTGTGCGACGTTCGAGGGACGTTAAGCCGGGACGGAAGGCTGCTCGAGGAAGGCCGGAAATTGGGTTCGGGTGAGCCCTATTTCAGTTGGCCACAATCACCCAAAAGATCGGAGCATCGGAAGTCGCAACAAGCTGGAAACGAAGTCAAAGGAGCTGAGCTGCCAGCTTGGAGGCGCCTCCAGCTTGAAGGTGCCTTCAACCAGGTTGAAGGCGCCTTTAGCCAGGTTGGAGGCGCCTTCAACCAGTCAAAGTGACCGTTCTGCGTGCGGATAAAGTTTTATCCGCTGACTCCCATGGAGGCGCCTTGGACCCTCGTTGGAGGCGCCTTGGACCCTCGTTGGAGGCGCCTTGGAGCCTCAGGATAGGATTTTCAGGACCTATATAAAGGCCCCTGGAGCTAGGAATTCAATAACAACTCAAGCATTCAATCTGTAGTGTTTCCTAGCAATAGTTCTAAGCGTTTGAAAGTGTAAAAGGCTTCTCCGCCTTAAGCAAAGGAGAGTTTCTTTTAGTGCGCTTCTATTACCCTGGATTAACAACCTCCTTGGTTGTAACCAGGTTAATGTTGGGGTTGCAAGGTTGCAAACATAGTCTCATATTGGAAACACATGGGAAAGATCATGGGTTTATAAGAGAAAAGATATCTCCATTGACATGAGACCTTTTGGGGAGAGCCCAAGAGCAAAACCATGAGGGTTTAGGCCCAAAGTGGATAATATCATGTCATTGTGAAGATATCTAAATTCTTTTCGATCCTACAAGTGGTATCAGAGCCCGGACTGCCAGAAGGTTTAACCGCCGACTGTGCACAAGAGCTATGGTCTGATTGAACCATGTGAGTACAATATTGACCTCGAACAAAGAAAGTGGGGGCTCCTATGTTCGGATCAAGAGGACCAGACACCAGGCAGGAAGTCCTAGTAGGTCGGGTGGACCGAGGGGCAGGAAGTCCTAGTTGCGGCTAGGCAAGGAAGTCCTAGTAGGTCGGGTAGACCGAGGGGCAGGAAGTCCTAGTAGGTCGGGTAGACCGAGGGGCAGGAAGTCCTAGTAGGTCGAGTAGACCGAGGGGCAGGAAGACCTGGTGGGTCGAGGATCGGACGTGGGAAGCCCATGGTCCTTTGTTTGAGGGGGGATTGTTGGGGTTGCAAGGTTGCAAACATAGTCCCATATTGGAAACACATGGGAAAGATCATGGGTTTATAAGAGAAAAGATATCTCCATTGACATGAGGCCTTTTGGGGAGAGCCCAAGAGCAAAACCATGAGGGTTTAGGCCCAAAGTGGATAATATCATGTCATTGTGGAGATATCTAAATTCTTTTCGATCCTACAGTTAATTCTTCTGTGTCTTTCTTTTACTGTTTTATTATTTTGTTAACTATCGCACTAACTGAGTTGAAAGTACGAGGAGGGTATAGTTACTTTTTGTTTTCAGCAATTCACCCCCCTCTTGCCGGTCTCCGCTGCACCAACAGGATTGCCCCATTTATGTCAACTGTTGTATCAAGAAATTTATACTTCTCAATTTTATTAGTTCAAAAGTAAACCTAGCTACTGTGCCTAATAACACTTGGTGATATATACTGTGTAACTACACATATAAGTGTAACTATATAGAGTTGTCTCAAGAGCCGAATATTAATTAATGTTGAAAGATTTATGTTGGTGCGGGAAGCATCAGACGATCGAACCTGGGTTTTAATAATGGCAAAGGGTTCAAAGTTAAGGTTACTTGTGTTCTAACAAGTTTGAATGAGGTTGCAGGAAAGTCCTAAGTGTTCTTAGGCAAAAGTCCTAGCTACGGTTAGGCGGGTGGAAAACCCTAGGGGGTGGTAACCCTAGGTCCTGGGGGATGGTAACCTTAGGCAGAAAGTCTTAGCGGGTCGAGCGCTTTGGGCAAAATCCTAGAGTCGGGGACTCTAGGTGAAAGTCCTGGTGGTCGCGGACCAGGTGGAAGACTGAACGGGTCGTGGAGCGGGAATTCAGCAGAAAGTCCTGAAGCATCGGGCACTGAGCAAAAGTCTAGTCCGTATGGAGAACCAATCTGGCAATAGGTAACTTCTCCTAAGAGGAGTAGGTGAGGGCGCGTTCCCCATTGAGGGAACAATAGGCGTTGATTCAACGTAGGGTTTCCGGAAGAAATTCGAAGTTAGAATCGGACAGTTTGAAGGCTGTCAAGTTATTTATTTACATATAAATTGCTATTTGTCTAACTCTATTTTGCAGGAAACTAACAAGTTTTGTAGGGTTGGACTTAGCCTTGATCGGTCGACCGAATGGCCATATCGGTCGACTGAACCCCAGTACAGTAGGATCAAATTTCCAGATAGCAGACCGAGTTCGATCGAGGGATCGGTTGTTCAAACCTGTGGATAGGTCGACTGAACCAAGGATAAGCCGTGACCTAATCAAAGTCGGGGTGATCGAATCCGATGAGGAGGAGATCATCTGATCGGTCGACCAAACATGGGGATCAGTCGACTGATCTGGTTCGAGTCAAACCTGATCCTGAGATTAGTGGATCTGGATTAGGTTTAAAGAAGCTATAAAAAGGAGCCTCGACCAGCACTTTAAAACAACAATTCTACACAAGTGATCTTCTAGGCTACGCGCTACGCCGAAACGACTCAACGACGCTCAGCTACTATTCCGACAAATCGACGAACCAATTCCTAATCATTTATTATGGGTATAATCTATTTTTAAGTTCAATACTTGTACTTATATATTTGTAAAGAATTTCGGATCTATAGTGATTGCCCAACGTAAGCGATCAACGATCGCGGACCTTGGAGTAGGAGTCGTCATAAGCTCTGGTCAACCGTGACCTAATCTATTAATCCAATCGATTACCAAACACTAACTTCTAAAACAAAGTCTAGGGTTCCCTTACCCAACATCCGGTCAACCGTGACCTGAGACTCCTCCTTGCTTAGCATCTGGTCAACCTTAACTTGCTAAGACTTCTTCACCAAGTGTCTAGTAAATCATTTGACTTACTTGGACTTTTCTCCTTATGCTAAATGTCCGGTCAACCTTGACTCACTTGGACTTTTCTCCTTATGCTAAGTATCCGGTCAATCTTAGCCCACTTATATTTTCATCTGTCTGACTTCACTTAATAGGACTTTTATCACCTAACATCACTCACTAGGATTTACATCTGCCTAACTTCACTCACTAGGACTTTTCACCTGGCTTCACTCACCAGGATTTTTCATCTGGTTAGCTTCACTCACTAGGACTTACATCTGCTTAATTTCACTAACTAGGGTTTTCCACCTGACTTCACTCACCAGGATTTCCAATTGTTTGGCTTTACTCACCAAGACTTTCACCTAACTTCACTCACTAAGATTTTCACCCGGCTTCACTCACCAGGATTTTCTCACTGCCTACCTTCGCTCACTAGGACTTTCACCTAGATTCACTCACCAGGATTTTCCTTCTACTTAACTTCACTCATTAGGGCTTTCAATTGCCTGGCTTCACTCACCAGGACTTCCCCACCAAGTGTCCGGTCAATACTGACCCACTTGGATTTTCATCTTCTGTCAACCTTCCCATTAGACTTGCCCTTGCCTAACCTTTAGTTAGGACTTTCCAGTCAAGTATCAGGTCAACCTTGACCTACTTGACTCTTCTCACATCAAACTGGTCAACCTTGACCAATCTCCCCAAACGGACAATTATACATGCAATCTCCATATATTGTCAAATATCAAAACTCAAACATTAAGACTCAAGCTTGAGCCAACCCAAACTTAGCCAAACTAGTCAACCTTGACCCAGGAAAATTGCTCCAACATCCATAACCTAGGATTGCCACCCCCTAAGACGTAGGGTTACCTCCCCCTGGGGTTTTCCATCTGCCTAGAATCTACTAGGACTTTTACTTAATAACACTTAGGACTTTCCTACAAGCTCAGTTACATTTGTTAGATCACAAGATATCTTAACTTTTGAATCCTTTGTCATTATCAAAACTCAAGTTCGATCATCTGGTGCTCCCTACACCAACAAAATAGTGTATCGTAATATCTAGTAAATTATTCTAATCCTATCAAATAATTTCACTAGTGAATAAGATACATAAGTTACTCAAATATAACCTAAGAAATAGTTCTCTGTGCTCAGTGCAATAGTGACCTAAGTTTTTTAAGTTTCAATCCCTAAGCGTAGTCAAGTTATCATATAACTGTGTTCCTTATGCTCCCAGTGATAGACACTTATCTACCACATACATGGTTCATATCTCTTAAACTACATAAGGTCTCAAAGAATTACTCAGAATTAAGAGAAATATAATATTTATTTCTTCAGTAACCTAACTCGGTCTTAAAGGAATAAATTATTAGTTTTCACTCATGACAATTATTTTTTTTTATCCCTTATCCATATGATTATTTTTTATGATGCTTTAAAGGTGTAGTACTAACACAAATGCAAATATATAGATGCAAATGTAGGGATTTTGCAAATGTAAGAAATTTTGATTTTTCCAAGTAAGTTGTCATGATTTAATATCATCCAGTAATGTAATTGAGATGTCACCTTAGAAACATAAGTACTGGTTTAGTTTTATGAATCATGAGTATTTTCTGAGTTATCTACTATTAAAACTAGACATAGTGAAAAGAGATCCTAAAAAAAAGTCAATACTAAAACCTTACACTAAAAATATTATTCACTTCATGTTAACATAGATAGAAAAGGATCGATCATCAAACATACTATCACCATAAGTTAGCAATAAACTACATAAAATCTAGAATAAGGGTGCTACTATTTTTTTGTATTAAGAAACAAACAATCATCATGTGATGAATGATGTAACTAGAAAACATTTATTATGAAAAAAGAAAATGAACTGAAAACTAAACTACAACCCAACACTCTCCCCTAGACTTAAATCTTTCATTGTCCTAATAAAAACTAGAGATGTAATATGGAGGAGCTTTTAAAGTTAGAGAAGTTACTAAGTGATGAACTCCAAATGGTTGAGGCATTCATGTGCTTAAAATACTCCTCCATCTAATATTCACATTCCTCCATACCTTCGAATCCTATAAAAAGGAAAAAGACAATAAAAACTAAGTAGAGGGATTAGGTTAAGAAATTAAAAAGAAACAAAAAATTTAAATGAAAACTAGAAAGAACTTGGGTTGTCTTCCAAGAAGTGCTTGTTTTTATTTATTAGCTTGACCACATTATTAAATTTATCTAAATCTTGCTCTTGGAGGTGTCATAAATTTCAGAGGTTCTTAGCTCATCAAAAATTATGCTCTCCTTTAAAGGCTCATAACGAGGTTGCTCCTAACTTGATTGTTGTGCAAAGTATGCCCTACGACCAATATGCTTGAAAAAATATTCATTATCAGCTTTAGATATATCAAATATAATCTTACCACTGCCAATCACCGAAAATAATAAATCATCGAGCATGTTGTCAGATGTGGGTAGGGAAGGCTTTGGCTTGGGTGGTGGTGCTACTAAAGGTAGTGATTCTTGGAACTTTGCCATTACTACACAAGTCCCTACACTTTCATCATCAACTAGTTTGATTCCTGCTACATCTATTGTGTCCAGTGGTTGTGCGATTAAAAGAAGTGATTCTTGAGAATTTTCTTCCATAGTATAAGTTTCTACACTTCCATCCACAACATAATCATAAGCAAGATATAATATATCACAATCAATATTAATAGAAGTAGAATCAATAATAATGGAAGACACAATTAAATTTTCTTCTTCAATTGATGGCTTAGTGCCTTCATCCTCATTATCGTTGCTCATTTGAGATACTTCCCAAGTTGAGAGATGAGTTGACATTCTAACACATGATGAGATTATATTATTGCACGTAGCATTCATTTGCTTGATTTCCTCGTGCATCTGAGCTTGTGAGGTTTTGATGCTTTCCAATATTTTCAATATTCTCTCCTCCTAGGATGGAGATTGAGCTTCCATAGCTTGACCATAGTTGCCTTGTCCCCGATTGTCGCTAAAAAATTTTTGAGGGTTCCTCCAACCAAGGTTGCATGTGTGAGAGTGTGATGAGACCATTACATCGAGTTTTCCGTTAAGTTCATTTATTGATATTTCCAAATTATGTAGCTTGATGCAGTTCTTGATTGTATGACCTGTCTCTTTATAAGCTTTATAGTGTTGTTCGGGCTACTAATTGTAATTGGGGAGGTCACCCCATTGTCTAGGTGAACGGTCAATCTGTAATGGGCAATTCTCATTCAGATGACCTGTTGCACTACAACTATGACAATAAGCATTAGTAGAATTCACATCAAACATTTGTTTGGACCTTTGAATTGAAGTATACATCATTTCATTTAAAAAAACATGTCTATCTAAAAGACAATAGTCAGAACATGGCAGACAAATAATAGAAACAAAAATAAAAATATAGAATTAAAAATAAGAGAAAGAAAAATGTAAAAAGAGAAATGTCTAGAATAACTCAAATGCTAACAAATAATGTTAATCAGAACAACCCCCGATAATGGCACCAAAAACTTATTATGCTATCGCAAGTGCATGGTTATATCATCAATAATAAAAATATCCACCACACAGGGACTGTTAACTAAGCACTAGTTAACTTCGTACAGTAAATTATCTAGATGGTCGAATGTTGGAAAAAGTCTTGAGAGCTAAGGTTAAGAAGGAGAGAGAGAGAGAGAGTTGAGAGAGAAAGAGAGAATGAGAGATTATCTTAAGAGAGGATGAGCTTAGGAAGATGGTTTTAGGATTTCAATTTCATTATGATGTCGATTAATACCCCTATGTATTGTTTATCTCCTTACCTCCATGCTTATACTCTTATAGGGATTCTAATAAAATTACCAGTGCAACCCCGCGACGGTCTCACTAGAGTATTCTCCCCATTAACATTCAGTGCTACTAAGTAGAAAAGGTAATGTAGAAGGTCTGGTTAAAAGGTTATCCTTTGTCACCGAGGACCTCCGTCTCATACGATCTAGATTACATAAATCACTTTCTAACACAAAATTGGTGAAAACTTATTAATCTCTAATTAGCTAATCCCTTATGGCAGAGTTGCTCCCAATTCAAGGTGATACTTCGGCAAGTCCAGTTAAAGGGTTACCCTTGTCCCTAGCCCCCCGATTATACAATCCAAAGTACCTCCTCTACATGGTAAATAATCCCTCACATCAAAATATTTACAGCATTCACACATTTCATCAAATACTTTTAAGGCATAAGACACATAGAACATGACATAAATATTTCATTGAATAAGGAAATGATATATACATAGTTCATATATCAATCAAAATATCACAATTATTTCTTACACCCTAGATCTAGAGATCTACTCCATTACAAAGGATTTACAATCAAGAGACAAGAAATTAAGTATCATACAATCCAAAATATAAGATAGAGAAGAGAGTAATACTTATCTATGTGTCGCCGGTCTTCTTGCTTGTAATCCTTGCTCCAGAAGTGGACGAATGATACGGATTGGCGGAGATAAAAGCTCTAGGGTTCCCCCAAGGGGGAGAACCCTTCTCCAAGGAAAGGGGTGAAGCCCTGAGCCAAAGATAGGTCAAAAGGGGAGAAAATCCCCTTTTATAGGCAAGGGGCACGACCCCTGCATGGGCCATGTCATGGCTATATTATTTCACACGGCCACCCTATGCATAGGCTTTGGATGGGGGACACAGTCGTGCCTCACTAAAATGCATTTTCACATGTCTAAACGTGGCTTTTTATGGTTGACGTCTGAAGTAAAGTTCTAGATCTTGACGTTATTTATATTTTAGTATCTTTAATGGCCTAAAACTCTAACTGAGCAAAAAGTTATGATTGTTTTACTTTTGGTGTGTAGTGTAGAAAAATATAGAATTTGACATGGTCGCTCCTCGAGGCTGTGTCTCACGGAAACACCATTTATCACTTTGAAACATGGTTTTTTATGGTTAAAGTCTTAAGTAAAGTTATATATCTTGAAGTTATCTATATTTTAGTATCTATAACAGCCCGTAACTCTAACCAACCAAAATGTTATGGTCATTTTACTTTTTATTCGCAATATAAAAAATCTAGAATTCGACATGGTCATGTCTAAAAAAGACAACCGTGCCTAAGAGACATGGCCAGGCCATATAACACACTGGATTGTTCTAGATTTTCACACGGTCATGCCTCATAAGCATGACTCAGACATTTTAGAGACTCTAGACTCCATTTTTCTCCAAATTATGTCTATCAATCAAAACATGCAAGGAGCATATCTTCGAACAAATAAAATGAAAATATGACATAAATAATGAAATAGGGTGTAACAAACATAGATTATATTGATGAAATATAAATATATATATGTCAAACAATGCCTAGAAACATATATAACTTATGCACATCATTGCTACCAATCGAACTCCTCCATCTCAACCTCCTCTTCCATGGGGAACTCCGTGCCCTCTACCTCCTTGATTGTGATGGTTGCCTTCTCCTCCATGACTCCATCGGAATCAAAACTCTACCCATTCTTTAACACTGCCTCCTCATTCTCGTCTTCGTTCATGGGGTCGTAGAGGAGGATTCGAGGGCTTGGTCATGATATCAGCAAAGAATGGGTTGGGAGGTGGAGGAGAGGACGGATGATGGAGGAGGAGGAGGAGCGAAGGCTGGAGAAGCGGAGGAGTTAGAGGGAGGAGGGTGGTGGATAGATGAGAAGCGAAGGAGGGAGAGGAAGTCGATGAGATTTGGGGAATGAGGGTTTAGCTATCGGGCGAAACAAGTTTCCAAATTAGATGTTTTGACGCTCACCGCTAAACTTAACATGCAATATTGACAGTGTGTTTTTATATACGTTGTCATTGATAATATTAACAAGTATTAACATTACACTTTGCACGCTGTTAATATTAAATTTTAACAGGATATTTTGTAGGCTATAGAAAAATTTATTGACAGCATGCCTTTTTTGCATGACGTCATTTATATAAATATTATACTATCTGCTATGCATATAATTGAACGCACTGTAAAAATTATTATTAACAGCGCACTTTAACCGTGCGCCATTGATGATGCGTTGCGAAAAGTCATATTTGTTGTAGTGAATGTAATATAGAATCACCAAGTTATCTAAAGCTTATGCATATACTAAATTACACGAGATAAGAATTATACTATTATAACAAACCACAAAGATTAGACGAGGGAAATAAAATAATAACTAGTGATAGTGGAACAAAAAATAATAAAACATCTCAAAAAGATGAATCCAACTCGAGTGGGACCGACAGCTAGGACCTCTGAGTGACACAATATATTCTCTATCTACTAACCTGAAAATTAAAGGAAATGTAAGGGGTAGTGAGTACAACTCAGTGGGTATAAGAAGATAGTGCATGATACTATATATATATAAGTGCATCTACATAATTATCTACTAACTAAAAGTATAACCAATAACATAACACCCACTAATATGCTTAACCAAGTATAACCAATAAATTGAGAGTACACATATAGTATATCCAAATCTGTACAAACAAATACATAATAGACATATAATAAGCTCTGACTATAGGAAAAATGCTCTACTAGGGATGATCCCATGGGAAGTTTGGATAAGTAAATAATCACTATATGCGAGCGAACTCGCTACCACGTAAAATCTCGTGGGTAAACATTATATATACATAGCTATCTAGCTACAGACTGCACATGAACTTGTCACCACGAATGTCTCAGGGCAATCATATGTATCATGATCATTGACGAGACTCTCAACCATAAATGGGAGACAATGGTCGATATAATATACCAATTGTCACTGATGACTCTCTCAACCACAAATGGGAGACAATGGTCGATAGAATATAATAACGATCGTTGATGACTCTCTCAACCACGAATGAGAGATAATAGTCGGTAGGATATATAACAATATAATGATAAGAAAAAAGTGAATATTCACATCCAATATAACACTCTATAATCACACTTCAGTCTAACCTCACTAGCATATAAACATGAGCCTAAATAACAAATAAGGGTCTAGTGGGATACTCAACTATCTAGCTATAGTCTACGTGTGATAACTCAATACTACTATCTGATCTAATGTGTAGTTCAAATGCATAGAAATGTAATAAGTAGCAAGCCTAACAACATGCATGTAAGTACAACATCAAGTACAATAGAAACGATATAAATCAAGAGAATCCTAGTCATCTAGTCATAATATTTCAACTAACTCTATGATATCATTATAAATATGCTAAAACAACGAGGTCATAATCAAGTAGTCTCAGATGGTAGTCTAAAATAGATAACCTAGTAAAATACTCTACTACTTGCCATAGTATAATATCTAACATATATGGGCACAAGCCTAAGTATATAACCATATAGTAAATATAAATGCACGAGAATATGATCACAACTTCACTATGGTCTGGTAATATCCTACATGTATAACCAACCCAAGTAGGAATAATAAGTTAGACTGCATAGATATCAAAATAGATTAAAAGGTCAAGTTCACAAAGTAACATCGAATAGATATCAAGGTAAAAATAGTTACTACACAAGCAATACAAATAATAGAATCATGCACTAAGATCAAAAATCTAAAGAAGGCAAGCAGAAACTATCCACCTCTATTATATATCGTTCTAACATTTTCAAGTCTGAGAGATCACATCGAGCTCAACTCCTACAAATATAGGATACAAAGTCAATCTAAGTACTAGAGTAATCCTATTAAATATTCAGTTAACTCCCAAGTTAATTAAACTAACTGAGTTAACTTTTAATTGATATCTAATCAATTATCCATTTAATAATCTAATTAACCCTAAATGAATTAATTAACCATTAATCATTTCATTAATTAAATCATTATTTAACCAAACCCAATCTAATAATCGAGAATCAATAGCACTGTTAATATTTTTACTCATATAGGATTAATTACATGATCAACTTCGGTAAGTGATCAATTTATGAAATCAGTAATTACCTAAGTAACAACTCAAACTTTGTTACCCTACTCATACTTTGTTCTCCGGCAACGACCCTCAGCAGCTGACAATTGGCCTATGTCCAAGGAAGAACTGGGTCAGTGATCGACAGTGGCCCACTACAAAGCAATGCTGACAACAACTTTGGTGGTTGGCACACGTGAGCACAGCAGCATGAGTTCATCTGAGGAAGCAGTGGCTGTTCTTAGCCGACGGCGATGCCTCATGGAGGCAACGACGTCAAGCATCAAGACGATAGCGCACAGAAGAGGAAAGGTTCCAACGTCGGCTGCTACATGGATGGGGGAGAAGCGTCGGTCGTCAAGGAAGGAAATAGACGCGATACCAGCATCAGCTAGTTGCATGGGTGGAGTAGTTGTGCTAGCGGTCGGTGCGTAGGGAGTGACGAAGATCGCTCATCCGGTGGACAACACCATGAGTGGGGCGAGGTGTAGAGAGGAGAGGAGAGGGTTCGCGACTGCGATCAGGGAGAACGACGATCGACGATCACAGAGACAAGCGATCGACGAGAAAGGAGGTCGCGATGGAGGAGATGGACACGAAGCTGCGACCGACACGCAGAGGCAGCTGTGGCAACACAAGAAATGCAAGAGGGAGAGGAGACGTGAGGGAGAAGTCAGCGTGGCTTTAGGTTTAGGAGAAAAATAATTTTTTTTAAAATTTCCTGTAGCTTAACAAATTTTTTTATCCTTTTATTTATATAAAATATAAAATAACTCTATTAAAATCTCAAAAAATCTCAGTAAATTTTATAAATTCCTAATTTCCTAATTAATTAACCATTTTTATATCATTATTTTTTTTAAATAAATTTAATTATCTCAAATTTTAATATTTTAATCTTTATATATATTTTCAGGTATCTTACACTTTTAGACCAGACACATACGTAGGTAATCCTTATGGTTAATAAGGATTTTCTAAGGAAGTGTCAGGTTACGAGGGAAATTTATTTGAAAAACACATTTTGAAAAGATATTCAAATAAAATATTTTAAAAAATATCTTAAAAATTTCATCTTCAAATTTTTGACAAAATAGTTTCAACATAATTTTCAAAATTCTTTTGACCAATTTCAAAATTCTTTTAAAATTTTTCTACAGCATTAGTAAACATTTTGAATTATGGAATTATGTTTGAAAAATATTTTTCCTTGTAAAACAATTTGAAAATGTGTTTAACCGTTCATTTTGAAAATTACTATGGAAATACATGTTTTTAACAAAATATTTTAAATATTCTTAAACATGTTTTTAAAAATTCTTTGAAAAATATTTTAAAAATACTTTTGAAAGCTTCTGAAAATATTTTAAAATTAAAAAACTATTTTGAAAAATAATTTAGTTGTTCTTTTAATTTGAATCAATCCCTAAGATACATAGAAAGTTTTTCTTGTAGTTAATAAGGATTTCTAAGGGTGTGTCAAGTTGAGAGGAGCTTTGATTGAAAAATCAAACATAATTTTTAAAATTCTTTTAAAATTAGTTTTACAAATCTTTGAAACTATATTTGAAATTCTTGAAAACTCTATAGAAAATCTTTCAAAACACATTCTTCCTAATGCTTTGAAAAATCTTGTGGAAATTATGTATGAAAACTATTCATGTACTAAGTAATTGTTTTAAGCACTTAAAAGATTTTTTAAGACAATGTTTTATCTCAAATATTTTAAATATTTTTAAAAATTAATATGTGTCTTAATTATGTCTTCCAAAGTTATTGTTGGCACAAAACTTAATTAACCTTAGGTGGTTTATGTTATTTTTTTATGATGTCAAAGGGGGAGAGTGACCTTAAGTTAGAAATATTTCAAATCTTCCAACTTTGGTATAAAACCTTTAAAACACATATCTAACTTAAGAAAAATATCAAACATAAAAAAGGGAGAGATTATTTGTGTAATCAGCCTCTAGGGTTTCGATATTTGACAATGTACCAAAGTTTGGTTAGTTTGGCCAAGGGTGAATTCAAACAGAATTTGATATTTAGAAGAAAGAAAGTCTAGTTAGGACTAGATGACTTACAAAGGTAAGCCTTAACTAAAGTTAGATAGATGAGAAATCTACTAAGTGATTATTCCTAATTGGAGGTTAAGCAAGAGGAAGTCCTAGTGCATAAAGTTAGACAGGGGAAGTCCTAGTGAGTGAAGCTAGACCCTAGTGAGTGAGGTCATGTGGTGGAAGTCCTAGCGAGTGAAGTTAGGTAGTGGAAATCTTAGTGAGTGAAGTTAGGACCTAATGAGTGAAGTTTGTTGGGTTTTTCAGGCCGCGAAAACTGCTTTTTCGCGTCGTGGAAACCCCGAAAGCCCCGCCACCGGATCCGTGCGAAGAATAAAACTTTCGAAAAACTTACGAGTATGAGTTTATAAACTCTAGATCTACATTAGAGTACGAGTTTTTACCCTTGATGCGTGCCTTTCGCGAATCTCACTCGTCCAAGGTGTCAGATCTCAAGTTGTCAAGGTAGACAACTCTCTATGCGTATCCACACGAACAACTCGATGGAGGGAGAACCTTAGAGTGTGCTAGCACTCCAAGAAGGTCTCGGCAAGATGACGAGAGGAAGAGCAAGAAGAGAGAGCAAGGAAGAAGATGGAATCAAAATTCACTTGAATGAAAATGAATACCATTCATTCCCTTAGTGGTCGGCCACACCAAGTGTAACTCTTCTCATTAATGTGGCTGGCCACATTAAAGCAAAGAGAATTTATAACTTCCATTAGGTGGCACACACATGTGTCAACTATGATGATGTGGAACATCATCATTGGCCACTTAATGCCAAGTCACAAATGATGTGGCATAAAGTCAAGTCAAACTTGACTCTTCCTCTTCCTCTCAAGTCAAGTCAAACTTGACTTAATCTCTCTCATGGTTGATCTAATCCAACAATTTAATTTAAGCCAATTTAATATAATGAATCTAATTCATTTAATTAAATTGATTCAATGAGTCATAATTTAAATTAGACTCATTGAACATATGAATCAACTTGAGTCCAACTCAATTAGCCCAATTAAGATTACTCTTAATCCAATTTGATTCATCAAATGAATCTAATCCTCTTGGTTCATCATATGAACCTAATCTCCATCTAATTGTCCTTAGTGTGTGACCCTATATGTCACGCCCCGGAGGAGTCTCTGTCCGAAGAAATTTCGACAGCATCTCCCCTGTACGGCGGACAATCTGAAACTTTCTACAAACACTATATACCTCAGCCACATGCGGCTGGAATAATAACAATAAATAAACCATCACCACGCAGTTAATATGACAAGTAAACAACATAATAATACCCTGACTCGAAATCAACCCTACTCAACTACACTCGTAAAGCTCAAATCCGATGACAAGATCAACTTACCTCTTCTGTCGTCTAGGCAGGCATGTAGTAGAACAAATCTAACAAAAATCCATCAACAAGGACAATCCAAACAATATCCAGGTATCAAACAAAACCAAGTGTAAACATGGTCAAATAAGAAGCAAAACAAAACCAAAAGATCCATAAGTCTTCGGGGTCTTCAGGGGACCAACAACTAGAACTCTCTCCTGACAGCATCATCCTGAAATATAACAACAATGGAGGCGGGGTGAGTCCAACACTCAGCAGGTACAACTGATATACAAAGTAAGGAAATAACACCTAGCACTAATCATGCGTACAGTCTCCTGATGTAATATAAGTAAATGCATACTGAAGTAAACCAGAGAATACTGTACTAACCAGGACCTGGGTATAAAGACAAGCAGTCCGAGAGATATGAAAATCTTGTATGCATGTCAAACATAGGTATCCAAACAATATGCAGCATATAAATTCAACAAACACAAGCAATAAATGCATCATGCATATGATGCCAATGATGCGTCCTGGTCACCCCTGACGCCAGTCGATCATCTCACACAAAAGTGAGGCCGAGTGGGTAGGGTTGTGACAACCGTGCACTCTGTCGTCACTACTCCTGATGAGTGACCGAGTGGACGGGATGCTGTCGGAGTACACCTATCCTCCTACCCCAAATCATAAATGGGGGAGCGCAATGCTCTCAACTCCCGGTACACGATGACGGGGAGGAATCCCTGCCGGATAACACGTTGTGTCACACTACCCATGAGCGGACCAACGGTGCCTAATAGAGTCCCTGCTGCAACACACTCTGCCTGAATCGACCACTAACCCATGAGTGGTGGTGTGTGCAGATCCATGTAACTGGCGATGTGCTCAACAATAATGGAGCGGACTATCGCACAACATGCAATCATGCAAATGGTGCATGACACTAACCACAAAATATCCTGACCTAATCCATGTGTATATAAAAGTGCACCATAGGTCAACGAATCAAATCAAATCAAAGGTACACAGAAGGTATAAAACCTAGGTCCTGAACATGGTAAAGCATGGTATATCACTACCCCTATAAACATGTATAAGCAGGTAAAGTATACATGAGATGCAAATCAAGAAATCAATCAATCATATAACAGGTATTGGGTAGTGACTAACCAAAACAAATAAGGAACATAATTAATGCAACTTGTTAAATTCACTACTATGTATATCAAATGATATAAGTCAAAAGTACCCGCCTCCAATAAGAAAGGTCCAATCAGTCCAAACCCGGACGTCGAGAAACTCGTCTCGCGTCAAGGTCCTATGATAAATCCTACAATTTAGCTAAGTATTAACAAATAGCTAAATAAATTCCTAATCCATCGACCATCTAGGGTTAGTTTCATTAACCCTAATTACACCATCAATCAAAATCAACCAACATATTTGATTGTATTCATTAAGCCTTACCTCTGGATCAAACAAAAGGAAGATCACAGCGGTTAGTGCTCTCCCTCCAACAAGGTCTGCAAAGGAAGTCACCATATAAGGTCTACACAGGATTTAATATAATTAACCCTATGCTTACATAACAAAAGTAATACCAATAACTCAGACCATCGAAATCATCCAATTCATCTTCCCAAACTCACCTCAACATATTCCAAATTCTTCAGCCGAGACCTCCTTGCTAAAGTTTTCCCCACAACGCACAATGCTTGGCTAGAAACTCTACCTCACAGCCGTGATTTTTAATCCACAATAGGGAAAATTCTTCACTGAACAGATCACATACGAAGATCAATAATGGAGATTATTAATTCAACAAGGCATTCAAATATAACCTACTTCCATAATCCATCTACTAACCTTACTGATCTCCAACACCTTCAATCCGTGACCTAGCCACAAGGAAGGTGGAAGACAAAAATCCTCAGAGCCCTACTATCCCTTTCACTCCAGCGGTCGGAGGACTAGGGCACAGGGAAGGCAGCCAAGTCGGATCTGATGGTCAGCGCGACTCTGTACAACGACATCTCTCGGTTCCCAGCGATCTAGGGTAGAGTGGTGTTGAAGAAAACCTCGGCGGAATCACGCAAGAAGAGAGGAGATCGGCGTGTTCCCTTGAAACTCTCGGCTGGTCTGAGAAGAGCTCAACGCCGGCGCTAGGGCACTCCTCGGAGGGGTAGCCGGTGATGGTGCTAGGGCAAAAGTGCATCGTCGCCGTGAGAGACAGAGAGTGCTAGGACTCATGCGCACCGGCAGTGGATCGACGCTGCTCCGTTCGGTCTCCGGTTGTGGCGGCGCCTGGTGCGGCTCGAGGAAGAGAAGAAGGAGAGGAAGGAATCGGGAGAGGAAGTCGGTGCGAGGGAGGTTTAGGGCATGGTCCTTGGCGATGAGATGAAGAGAAGGGGGAAGAAGGAACCGCCGGCCCGGCGCCGGTTAGGGCACAGGGGAGAAGAAGGTCGCGGCGAGGAAACGGGCGCGCGTGGAGAAGGTGTCGAGCACGGGAAAAAAAATAAGAGAAAAAGAAAAAGAAAAGAAAATAAAAAGGAAAAGGAAATAAAACTTTTCTTCATTAAAACAGGGTAGCCTAAACAGGCTTTTCCGGACC